>NC_050608.1:0-1200000 GCF_014743375.2 Drosophila subpulchrella | reverse complement strand
CTTTGGTCCCTTTAGCTGAGTTACGGGTATCTGATAGTCGAGACACTCGACTTTAGCATATGCAGCAAATAGTGCTTCTCGCTCACTCTTACTCGGTGCTCATGGCCATAAGCGGAACCGAAATTAAAAAAACTTATTTTTTTGTAGGGGCCAGACGTAAATTTTTTAAAATTCAATTTGTACCTTAATTTAAAGAAACTAAAAAAAGTTTCTGTAACGTTTTTGGACCGAAAGCTATGATGTCGAAAACGGTTGTTTGAATATTAGCCGGTCATATAGGAGGGGCGTGTTGAAATTGATCGATTTATTTAAGTAAATCATAATGTTTAGTAAATGTTTATAAAAACAGTAATTCCACTTTTCATTTTCGTCCGTTGTTTTCGGTGTCATAGGAACGTAATTTTCTTACTTCCACCCTTCAGAAAGAAACATCCCCATTTTTATGACAGCTTAATATTCAGCCAAATAAAATGCCTAAAGACCATAATGTTCATGTTCTTGACTAGCCATTATTTCAGTAGTTTTATCTAAAAGTCCAAGCTAAGGAATATAATAAGCAGTTACTTTAACGTTAGGAAAAGTAGATGTGGGTAAAAATTCATATACAACAAAAATCTTAAGTTTTGCCCCATTTTCATATTATACTTTTCTTCCCTTTCTTAAAACTTATGGTGCTGTATAATAGGAGCTGCTTTGTAAAAACATTTTTACCTACCAAGCAAATATGGGCCTTAGTTTATTTGTTACGGTGTCATTAAGGATATAAACTTTTTTATCTAAGAAGTCCTTTTGTTGGTAATGTATAACAGGATTACAATAGTCGTCGCTTTTCTTTCACTTTTATTTCTTGATTTTTCGCACACTACACCAACATTAAACTATTTATGATTTGTTTGCTATTATATATTTAAGCATTTTCAGTAAAATAAAATACAAGTATCGATTTGTTAGCTTCTGTAAGCTTTCCATGCAAGCAAAGTTCCCTTTTAATTGAACTCAAAGCCAGCTGACAAAGAATAAGCTCATTTTTCCAGGCGGGGATTGCGCATGCTCCTTTCTTTGTGTGTCCTATTCGATTTGTCCGCTTTACATCGAATAACAACTTACTGGTTAGCGATCGAATATAAATTTTTCGAAATGCAATAAACTCATAACATACCTGAGGTAATCCTGTAAATGCATGTTGACTGCAGTATGGGTTGTTGCCAAACGTGCTTAATTTGGAAAGTTGTTTGCAATTACTTGTGCTCTGTTTTCACTGTTTTTGCAGGGCCTAAAAGATTGCGAAGAGGAAATTATACATTTTATTGCTTTGTATCTATATATTATCACCTTTAAGAATAAATGTGTATTTACACTTCATATAAATTTGATCACACTCAAAAGTGATGATATGTAATACAGTGCTCACTCGAAACTGTTCCATTCAATTTTGTATGAGTAAATGATGTAATTATTTAATGTTCTAAATTTTAATTGCAAAAGTACTTAGTTTGATGTCCTTAGGGAGTAATTAGCATTCTCTCTTTAGAAATGCATCATATATTTCAACGTATTTGTATATATGTACATGCAAAGCGAACGAATAACGATGTATGTATATTCAGTTATATAGCTTACTGCATTTTGCGTATCTATTTTATTTATGAATTCGTTTATTTACGTAAAGTAGGCAAGCGTGTGATTTGTTTGACTATTTTTAAATTCAGATTTAATTATAGAGGAGTTCAGCACGAACATTAAACGAATATCACTGCGGAACTAAAGTGATTAGATTATTTTCCAATTAAGTACATATTCCCACTTCACATTATTATTAATTTTTTAAAGCGTTCACAACGTTGATTAAAATTTAGCGTTTATAAAGATCGAGATCGAGTATGTATAAAACATTTTCCTATGCAATATCTTTAAAATAGTCTACGAAAGCTTTGACGAAACGAAAATTTTCTTTCACCGAAGAGTTCTCACTGAATCTTTCGGCATTTCTTTGCACCATATGTATTCATGTACAGTGAGGAAAAAAAATATACTACTACTACTTAGAAAATTTGATTTGGTTTGAATTGAATGTGACTTGAATTTTATCAAACTTCTGTAAAATAACATTGCTTGATGTTTTTATAATCCAACAATTAATTGCAGCAGCTATTGACGTTCCGAATTTGTATTTACCCCTATGGTCTCCTCCGTGGGAAACAGATAAATCAAATATCAATAAAAAATTGTGGATATGAAATCTAGAGAAATTAGAGCCTTTTCTCGTCCGTACTCTAATTGCCTGGCGCGACATCGGAGCGATAAATAAAATAACGAGTGATACACCAATCGAAAGGAATTGCAAAAACTAAAAAGATTGCCCACCAAGACTTTCATAATTTAATTTGGCTTAAGAGAATGAGCTGTGAAAATGTAAAAGTGAATTTTTAGAAAATTGGAGCTGTTTGAGATGGTGGTGACAAATGTCCAAGGTTATCAGCCCAAACTGAATCCCTTTGAAAATACGCATCGAACCGCATTTGTCAAAACTTGATGCTCCGTTAAAAGTTGTTTTAATTTTGTTTCTTCTTTTGATTAAATATCAGTTATTAGTATGACGGTTTTATGGTATATTTTGATAATTTTTTGACGAATTTTCGACCATTAGTTAACTCTTCTGGTGTTGGGTTGCCACCTAGTCACAAAGTGGCATGTCTTCTATTTGGAGTTGTAAAGGACGGGCATACTGCAGTGGGTAGGTTTAAAATCACTTTAAAGGAATATTATATAAAATTGGCGAATAATCTAACACGGAGGGTCTTGTTTTTTAATTTTTTGTATTTTTTAATGTATTCGTTTACAAAAAGCGAGTTTAAAAAATATTTTCATATTAATATCAAAACAAGAGAGAAGAACTATTGTCAAGCGCCTCTACTATCAAATGACAAAGCGACTGTTTTAAAATTTGCGAACTGGCTCGCCCTCGTGGTAGTAGATTTTTGACTAATTTTCTTTTTCTCCAAATTTTTTACAAAAATAATTAATAAACAAATTTTTTTCGAATAAAAAATTATGTTTTACTTTACAGCGTTATCTGTTATTTTAAATGGTTGGACCAGAGAACGGAAGTATGGGCAAAACTTTTGTCACGGACTGTATATAAGTACCTATACACATATTGGTGTTGTGTGTGTGCATAATATAAACAAGAACGAAAAGCTATCTTTAGTCGTACAAAAGTTACAAGCCTTTTGAGAAAATTTGTCCAACAACTGAATTTTTTAAGCATTGCTATTAATTTGCTCAGCTCTAACGTATGCTTCATAGCCGATGGAAAATAAGGCAACTTTGCTTGTAATCTTTCTAGCTTGACATATATTCACTACAAAAAATTTCTTATACATATAACGGAAAGTTCATCTATAATGAAAACCGAACACCACTCACAAAAAATCTTTTGATATAAATGATTAAAAATACAAGTAAAGAAGGTTTGATAGATGGTTACTAAGGACATAAATTAAAATATTTTAAAAGAAAATGTTGTGTTGGGGTCTTTTTAACTCTTGACTTTTTATGACAATAGAATTATAAACGAAACAAGAAAGAACGCTATAGTCGAGTGCCTCGACTATCAGATACCCGTTACTCAGCTAAAGGGACCAAAGGGAAATGGAAATAAGCAAGCAGCAAAGCAAGACTGAAATGCGCCACCTACCGGCGGTAGACAGATTTAAGCGTTATGGGCGTTAGGGTGGGCGTGGAAAATTTTTTTTTTGGTCAATCGATAGGTATTGACGAGACCGATACAGTTCAGTTAAAATTTTGTATCTAGCATGAAAATTGTGGGCGCCACAGGCTTGGGCGGTTTGTGGGCGTTAGAGTGGGCGTGGCATATTCGCGTATCAAAATTGCGCTGCGTACAAAGGTTCGGAATCTAAATCTGAAATCCTGATTCTATATCTTTGATAGTTTCCGAGATATCCACGTTCATATTTACGATTTTTTGAAGTTTGGGGGCGGTTTGTGGGCGATAAAGTGGGCGTGGCAAACTTTTTTTTAAGTCAATCGATAGGTATTGATGAGAACAATACATTTCAGTTAAAATTTTTATTCTAGCATCAAAACTGTAGGAGCAACAGTTTTGGGCGGTTTGTGGGCGTAAAAGTGGGCGTGGCACTCTACTGAAACAAACTTGCGCTGCGTAAGAAGCTCAGGAATCTGCACGCCAAATCTCAATAGCCTAGCTCTCATAGTTTCCAAGATCTCAGCGTTCATCCGGACAGACAGACGGACAGACGGACAGACGGACATGGCTAGATCGACTCGGCTAGTGATCCTGATCAAGAATATATATACTTTATGGGGTCGGAAACGCTTCCTTCTGCCTGTTACATACTTTCCGACGAATCTAGTATACCCTTTTACTCTACGAGTAACGGGTATAAAAAGATGTAAAGTTGATCGCATAACATCTGGTGACGACCTTCTAGTTCGAAATACTTAAAGCCCATGCCTTACGGGTTTCATTAATTTTAATGTTAAGGCAGGGAATCTTGGTACCATTGTGATATTTTTTAAATGTGGTGTCAGGACCAGTTATGCTAGTAATAAGCCAGTGTTCTGCTTTTTTTTATTGTTTTATTCCCTGGCTGCACACGTTCTTTTTTGTTGGGGAATATTTATACCCTCTACTCTACCATTTATAGACCCATCTAGATTTTCACAATTGTTGCAAAACTAAAGATTATAAACGAAATATTTTTTTCATATCTTTAATTTTTTTAAATTATTCATTAGTCTTGCGGTTTCAGAAAAAAGGATCCTGTTTTAAATAGTTTTGATTATCGTTTTGGGGTGTGATGACGGGGTCATAAAGTTACGTTACGAACTTACTAGACCAAACAAACCTAAATTAAGCTACAGAAGACATGTTTAGCCACTTCTAAAATAATTGGTTAAGTCAATAAAAACATTGTATCACTATCTATTTATCTTTTTTTTAAATACCTTTAAAAAGTTTTTTTTATCGATTTCTCCAAGTGGGAAATTTTTAAAATAAAATTTGTTGATCTAGTTTTGATAAAATTGTTAAATGAAATTTTGGATACGGGGCTTTACCCAAAACTAAATTGTAATGCAACATAATGAATTGGACGGACATGGTTCCACGTCTAGTGATGCTGATCAAGAATACATATTTCTTCATAATAGAAATTTCATTTATACGATATGTTTTAAAATATTTGGCAACCCTACTAGAAATGTTTAATCAAAATCATGGAACCCAGGTTTAAGTCTTTGCCATAATATTTTGAAAAACAGGTGGCGCCCTATCGCTTCATGTAAGCGTTTTGTTAATTGACAGTTAGGCAAATTTAGACAGATGTAGACAGGCGAATTGAAGTCAAATTACTCTACTTTATACCATTTTTTGTCTCGTTCTAGAAAAAAGACGCGTTCCTAATAAAAACACACGTTCCTCACAAAGTTTTTTTTTGTCTCACTTGTGGAAAGTGAGTTCGTTTTGTCGGGAGTGTGCATCCGCTTTTTTGTTGGAGACTGTTAGCAAGGACTTTATGTCGGAGGGTAACTCGGCTATTTGGGTGTGTGTATCGCCAATCACTAAAAGTCTTCAATGGGAAACATTTTTGGGGATGGCGAAGAGCTTTTATGCTTTTCAGAGCTTTACTTCTAGGTTTTAGGGGCTCGTATCCCGGATACCTTGTGAAAATCGTCTGGTAATCAGGAATCAAATTCAAAATGTATAATATTTCTCATTGCACGAAAATCGTTTGGTTTTAATATGAGTGTTATAATTGCACTTTTAGCATTGTTTTATTAAGCAAAGTACATAAATTATAAAGCCCGTAACTTGGTCAAAGAGAATCCAATTTTGATATGGCAAGCCTTTACGGACTTGTGGAATGATAATACTGTTATCTGCACTAAAATATTTAACTTTAAAGGTAGTCTACATTTCCACCGTTTTTATGTCCTTGATTTTAATGTCGCGAAGGCTTACAGAAATGGACCTCCTTTAAAATTTAGGATTGGAAAGTATCGTTGTTTATCAGTTGTATAAAAAGATCAACCGTTTGTCTAGTTCTATGGATCCTGGGATAAGGCTTGGTCTAATCCTTTCCAATATTATGTTATAAATACCAATAAAGCTCGCTAAATAAAGTATCCTTATCCAGTTTTCACTCGAAGGTGATCGAATTTCCCTTTAACAAAATAAAATGGCCCTTGTTTGTTAACAATTATACCCGTTACTCGTAGTGTAAAAGGGTATACTAGATTCGTCGGTCAGTATGTAACAGAAGCAAGCGTTTCCGACCCTACAAAGATACATATATGTTCTTAATCAGGATCACTAGCCGAGGCGATCTAGTCGTGTCCGTCTGTCTGTCCGGCCGTATGAACGCTGAGATCTCGGAAAATATAAAGGCTAGAAATTTGGGATTTGGCATGTAGGTTCTTGAGCTCAAGTTGCGCAGCGCGAGTTTATCTTAGCAGGGTGCCACGCTAAACACGCCTACAAACCGCACAAAAGCGTGGCTCCTACAGTTTTAGTGCTAGAACAAATTTTAGCTGAAATACCTATTGAAAAAAAACAAGGAAGAACGCTATAGTCGAGTACCTCGACTATCAGATACCCGTTACTCAGCTAAAGGGACCAAAGGAAAATGGAGATATGCAAGCAGCAAATGCGCCACCTACCGGCGGTAGACAGATTTAAGCGTTGTGGGTATTTGAGTGGGCGTGGCAAAGTTTTTTTTAAATCAATCGATAGGTATTGACGAGACCAATACATTTAAGTTAAAATTTTTTATCTAGCACGAAAATTGTGGGCGCCACAGGCTTGGGCGGTTTGTGGGCGTTAGAGTGGGCGTGGCAAACTTTTTTTTAAATCAATCGATAGGTATTGACGAGACCAATACATTTCAGTTTAAATTTTTTATCTACCATGAAAATTGTGGGCGCCACAGACTTGGGCGGTTTGTGGGCGTTGGAGTGGGCGTGGCATATTCGCGTAATAAACTTGCGCTGCGCTCAAGCCTACGGAATCTAAATCTGAAAACTCGTTTCTCTATCTTTGATAGTTTCCGAGATATCCGCGTTCATATTTACGATTTTTTGAAGTTTGTGGGCGGTTTGTGGGCGTTAAAGTTTGCGTGGCAAACTTTTTTTTAAGTCAGTCGGTAGGTATTGATGAGAACAATACATTTCAGTTAAAATTTTTGTTCTAGCATCAAAACTGTAGGAGCCACAGTTTTGGGCGGTTTGTGGGCGTTAGAGTGGGCGTGGCACTCTTTTGAAACAAACTTGCGCTGCGCAGGAATCTCAGGAATCTGCATGCCTAATCCCAGTATTGTAGCTCTTATAGTTTCCAAGATCTCAGCGTTCATACGGACAGACGGACAGACGGACAGACGGACAGACGGACAGACGGACAGACGGACAGACGGACAGACGGACATGGCTAGATCGACTCGGCTAGTGATCCTGATCAAGAATATATATACTTTATGGGGTCGGAAACGCTTCCTTCTGCCTGTTACATACTTTCCGACGAATCTAGTATACCCTTTTACTCTACGAGTAACGGATATAAAAATTTTAACTGAAATGTATTTGTCTCGTCAATACCTATTGATTGACCTAAAAAAGTTTGCACGCCCACTCTAACGCCTTGCTCCCCTTAGCTGAGTAACGATGATATTTTCAGCTTTAATATTGTTGTACTATACGAAAATGCAAACTATACCACCGATTCAAACCTTTTTACATTTGAGACGCAGCTGTCCCGATTTCTGTGTACGCTACTCTATTTTCAAACTACACAGGGAAAACAAATGCTGTCACAGTAGAAAACGTTAGAAACATGTTTAACAACTTCTTAACTAATTGTTTCTTTTTTTAAAATACCTTAAAAGAGATTTTTTTATCATTTGTGCAAAAGTGTACCGTTTTTGAAATAAAATTTGTTAGTCTAGTTTAAATAATAATTTTTATTTAAGTAAATTTTTAAGTAATTCGTAGGTCGCTCCGATTTTTGTTTAATCAAATTTTGGATGCGGGCTTCCGTTTCATAATTCCTCACCTCCAATGCTTTAACTGTTCCGTGATGCCATCTCGGTCAAATACTTGAGCTCCCATTTTAAAATAACTGTTACAAGGCAAACGTTTTTCCCATACAAATAACTATAAGCAATTTTCTCGTAAAAATCTAAAGATCTCCACAATGGAATTTCGGGTTGTACTCTGTAGAAAATAAATTAATCGAGACATTTTTTTTTATAAGTGTCAGACTCGCCTTGCTGCTTTTACATCTCCATCTTCCCTTAGCTGAGTAAGGATCTCTCTGATAGTCGAAACACTCGACTACAGCGTTCTTCCTTGTTCAATATCAAACTTATATGCTTTCATATCAAACTGATATTCTCTCATATCAATTTTAAATTTTTCATTTCAGATTGATATTTGTAATATAAATATTAACCAGTTTCTATTTTACTTTTTTGCTTCTTCTATAAAAATGTATATACTATATATGACATGAATTCGCATCAATTTGATATGAAAAAGGAGATATGTAAAAACTCAGGAGACAACATCAAACGTTTTCTTTTTTTCTCTGTGTAGTGGCAAATAATCCTTCTAAATATTTTTTTCATTAACGATATTTGGTATGTATTATGTCTAAAAAAAAAAATAGAAAATGCATCTAAGATCACAAATAATTGAACCCTTATATTAAATAAAAATCCGTTGAAGGAAGCAAGGGTTAAAAAACCGAACAGCGTATAGTTTCCGCTTCAAATATCAAACAGAAAAAGGGTTAAAATGTTTAAATTCTTGTGACAGCTAGAGTGATTTTCCAAAGGAACATTTTCGGTGGTGTGGATAGATTCGACGTAGATGGGCATAACGTGCAGCAAAATCAATATTGAAATCAATATAAAAAACTGTACCCAGCAGCAGTTGTTTGTCACCCTCAGAGTAAAAAAATACACCCCCCAATCAGAATATAAATACATACATACAAGTGCCACCGTTAGCATGTGTGTGTGCGCGGTAGAATGTAAATTCAATTTCCAAAACTGTAAGCTTCAAAGAATATTTAAATTATACATTTATAAATTTTACATTTATAAATTTGACAAAAATGTATATTGTTCTGAGCTTCCTTGCACTATTATTTGTATTACTTACCTGAAAAAATAATAAATAGGTTTATAAAAGAGATGTTTTTGCTGAAACTCACTGTGGACAGCAGTACACGTAGTGACGAAGTAGCCCCAAACTTAAAGTCCGACCGAAACAATTGATACATCGATCGAAAGGTATTTTTATTCTCTTCAAGTGTTGTCTTGAATTTAATTTATTCTTTATTAAAAAAATTAAACTAATACATTGTACTTTGGAAAGAGTTTAACAGGTAGAAATATGAAATATATATATATTCTCGATCTAGCCATAACGCTGTGATCTCGGAATTATGGTATGTGTTGAAAACTATGTAACAGGCAAAAGAGTTCATATTCTTGGTCTTCTTTTTACCCTAGAGTTGAAACTTGACTTGTAGGTTCTACTAGTGGGTTGAAGACCATGTTACACATTTTTCGAGATTTTTTTACTCTACATTTTATTTTATTTATCTATTATATATCATATCTATCGGCATTTTAAGAGTGGCTTGAATCGGTTCGTGGGTTAACAAGTTAAATTGGTTGCCTGAGTAACGGGTGAACGATAGTCTCCTTGTTTTTTCTGCACAACTGCATTTTAAAGATTACTATTGTAAAAATAAACCATTCATTTGACTAAGACTAGTACCCTAAAAAGATAGCAGACGACTCCAAGAAACACTCGTCAAAACGCCAAATATGTAAGTACATGCATAATGTTGTGTACGTACACATACTCGCCACCCACTGGTGTGTGTGTGCACACACACACATTTTGAGGGGCACTGGGGATGCTTCTGTTTCATCACTTTGGATGATCTCGTTTTTTATGTACCTTTGTGTATGTACATATAACTAAGTTTTTTGTTTTCGCTTTTTTAATTTTTACTTAGGGTGGTGACGGTGGTGTTCCGACTGCACAAGCAGGCGGAAGGTGGCGGAGGGCCCCTTCCGCCCGCTCTGTTAGTCCCAAGTCCTGTACCCAGAACCCAGAACCCAGGTCCCAGGTCCCAGGTCCTGTTCCCGTTACTGGTCGTCGTTCCCTGTTTTCAACGCACACTTTGCCTTTCCTCTGCACCACCACCAACTTCATTATAATTTTGTCGGGGTAGTTTTTTTTGTGTGCCCGTGGCTGTGGCCCTCGACGTTGGCTTGGGAATACCCTACGCGGCTGCTGGTACACGGGACTGGAGCGCCGGTCGCGAAGGGGATTCACGGGCGACCAGGCCCAACCACTAGAATGGCACCCCCAAAGTTTTTTGTCGGTCTGTGAAAAATTGGATAAAAAATTCTTGGCAGTTTTAGCATCTGAAATTTCCAACATTGAATTATGGAAAATCGATTTTTTCGGTTTTGCAAAAATGAAAGGACATCTACCCTCTTCTCATCAATATGTATTTGAAGGTACATACGTACATTAATATGTGCACATATATACGCGTTGAGATATGTGAGAGTTCTTGATTTGTGTACATTTTGCAATTCATCGGACTTATTTAACGATGCCTCCTGATATTAGAGAGATTTTCTGCCCTAGCTTTTGTGGCAATATTGCAGAGAGGAGTGCTAGCAAATCCGTTTCCCCGTTAATAAGAGAAGACATAATTTCATTAATATTTAGGAAGGTGGGCTTCGAAGACCACAATGAACAGTAAATCATACGGCTTGCGGTGGTCACGAACTGCTCTGTTCTGGGAAAACAATAATTATTGCTTAATAAATACTTATTTAGGCTGCACGAAAATGTAAGTAAACATGACCATAAAATATGCACATAGAGCATTGATTCCCCAAACATTTTAATTGTATGAAAAAAGTTCTCCGTCTTATTTGGACTCGCATGAAAGTTTGACGTCATTATGTTTCTACTTAAGATATCTACACAGCGAAAAAGAAAGAAATTACCCATTTTTATCGTCTCCTATATTTTCACTTATCTCTTTTTTCATATCAAAATTATACGAGTCCGTATCAATATGATAAAAAATCATATCAATTAAAAATGTTTATACGAATTAGTATCATACTGATTTGAAAACTTGACAAATTGATGTTTTTCGTCTTTGGAAATATTAATTATATTGTTTGACAGAAATTTTTAGGTCGCCTGACATTTGACAAAAAGTTTTCACATAAAAGTGAAACATTTTGCGCTGTTTTTCTTTTTTCAAATTGTTAGTATCTCAGATTTAAATGTATTTACTCAGTTTTTGTCTAATTGCATTTATATCCTTCTTGGACACTGTAACTTCCTTTTCGGTGGCATTGCAACAAAGTCAAACGACGGCTGCCAAACTGGACATCAAGATTAACACGCCCATTTCGACCTTTGCGATTGCCTTAATGCAGGTCCAACATAAACTTTTCGAGCACTTTGTAACAACTACGATAGCTCATATAATATTTTGTCGTTCGAGATACCTATTAGTCTTCGATTAATATGTTAAAACAACTCGAGTTATTAGATTTGTAATTGTTCTCATATTTTGTAGCACATGTTGTGAAGTTAAGCATATGTTAGCAGGTAATTGTTAACCAACTAAATAAATAAGTAAACAAATAATTGAGGGGAGTAGAGAGTGTTCGGTTATTTATTGCTAAGTCCATATATATTATAATGGACACAATATATATTTAAAAGTTTTAACGAATTTATAGGATTTTTAATTTTTATTTTTATACAAGAAACAAAAAGGTGAATGTAAGTAATATTGATATTACCAACATATTAATCGTATAAAAAAAACAAGAAAAAACGCTACAGTTCATTGCCTCGACTATTAGATACCCATTACTCAGCTAAGGCGAGTGCGAGAGCACTTCTGACTAGCACAACCCAGCGCCACCTAGCGCCACCTAGCCTATAACACCAACTATCCCACAGCGCCCCTAGCGGCTTGGTAACGTATGAGTGAAAACAACTGATTTGCTGCATGTGGTGTGCAATCTTGGTTCAATTTGCAAAATATTGATTTTTATTTGGTTATAAATTTTTAATGCATGGTCTGATTAATTCAATTTTAATTTTTTTAAATAATTTTCGGCATGTAGATGGGTATTGATATTAAGAAAAATAAGGAAGAACGCTATAGTCGAGTACCTCGACTATCAGATACCCGTTATGCAAGCAGCAAAGCGATCTCAATATATTATGTGGGCGGTAGACAGATTTAAGAAAAATACATTTCAGTTAAATTTGAAAACAACTTGCGCTGCGCAGGAAGCCCAAGAATCTGCATGATATGTAAGGGACCAAAACTGATATAAACAAGGAAGAACGCTATAGTCGAGTACCTCGACTATCAGATACCCATTACTCAGCTAAAATGACCAAAGGAAAATGGAGATATGCAGCAAAGCGAGGTTGAAATGCGCCACCTACCGGCGGTAGACAGATTTAAGCGTTGTGGGCGTTAGAGTGGGCGTGGCAAAGTTTTTTTTGGATCAACCGATAGGTATTGACAAGACCAATACATTTCAGTTAAAATTTTTTATCTAGCATGAATATTGTGGGCACCACAGGCTTGGGCGGTTTGTGGGCGTTAGAGTGGGCGTGGCATATTCGCGTGACAAACTTGCGCTGCGCTCAAGCCTACGGAATCTAAATCTGAATTCCCATTTCTCTATCTTTGATATTTTCCGAGATATCTGCGTTCACATTTACGATTTTTTGAAGTTTGTGGGCGGTTTGTGGGCGTTCAAGTGGGCGTGGCAAACTGTTTTTTGGGTCAATCGATAGGTATTGATGAGAACAATACATTTCAATGAAAATTTTTATTCTAGCATGAAAACTGTAGGAGCCTCAGTTTTGGGCGGTTTGTGGGCGTTAGAGTGGGCGTGGCACTCTGCTGAAACAAACTTGCGCTGCGTAAGAAGCTCAGGAATCTGCACGCCTAATCTCAATAGCCTAGTTCTTATAGTTTCCAAGATCTCAGCGTTCATCCGGACGGACAGACAGACGGACAGACGGACAGACGGACAGACGGACAGACGGACAGACGGACAGACGGACATGGCTAGATCGACTCGGCTAGTGATCCCGATCAAGAATATATATACTTTATGGGGTCGGAAACGCTTCCTTCTGCCTGTTACATACTTTCCGACGAATCTAGTATACCCTTTTACTCTACGAGTAACGGGTATAAAAATACCCGATTGATGACCAGTTTTCGTATTTCTTTTCTCTGTAAAAAAGCAACTCAAACTCAACTTCTTGGTCAAATAGACTAATGCAGATAGTTCTGTAACTATACAAAATAGTAAGTTACTATTCTGTAAAGTTTTCATACTAGCTGGAAGTCAAGTACAAGCTAAGAAGTGTAGGATAAACTTACTTTTGTAAGTTATGAATTTAACTTATCATTTTTTCAGTATTATATGTGGAGCCACTTTGAGATCAAAACACATCGTTTCAGGTGGATTTGTTTTTACATGACCGATTACTAGAAAAAGGGTGGATTTTAATTAGCAAATGATGTCCACGCACTAGCATATTTTAAGTGCAAAATGCTCCAACTTAAACGCATATTATTTCACTTTTGTCAAGTAATTGGTTCATTTTTTAAAATACATTTTTTTTATTTTCAAAAAGCGTAGTGCCTAAGATGACAATGTTTTTTGGTGGTGCCCCCGAATCAAATCTCGATGGCCAAATCGAAGGGTTGGTTCAGCGTTGGCTATTTTCCCTGTCCTCCTTTCCTGCTTGTAAGTGAGATAGTGCTCAAACGCCGGCTGGCACAAGTTAGCTCGCTGCATCGATATTAACGCCGTTAATCGTATATCTCGGCACGCACGGACGCAAAAAGGAAGGTCAAACAGTTGTCGGCCCAACACACCCCTTAGCCAAACACCCTAGCCAGCTGGCCATCTCGGCTGCCCATCGAAATGTTAAGCAGGCGACGTACAAATTAAGTTCCTGTAAATTTCCGGCTCGCATCAAGGTAAATTAAACAAAGGCAATTAATGTGATTCGTGATTCTGATGCTGACACGGCAATGGAGATACTCCTTCCAGGCGACCATTGCCACCTTCACTTGTACTTCGATGAAGAGTTTCATGCCACTCCACAGTAATAAAAACAACAGTTTCGAGGAAGTAAGGTGTGGGTGGATTTGCCAGGTAAATAGTAAAAAGATTGTATACAAATTATATGTTTTAACAAGTAATAGCTTCACTAATTTGGAGCCCAAAATATAATCTTTAAAAAAACATTTGCTCTTTCATAAAGCCTCTCGACTTTCAAAAATGTTCTTATTCGGTTCGCTAAAGAAAACGCCTGTGTGGGCAAAGAGCATCAATATTTCTCTTAAAATCACAAATAACTTTTTTTATGGTCTTTGTTCTAGGCCGCGAATTTAATTACTAATGTTAATTACACTATGGATAACCAAAATATTACTTTTCAAGCCGAATCTTTAGAAATCGCGATCCAAAGGTGATTTTTTATAAACTTTTAGCGACCAACACTGATTGAATTTTTTTTTCAGCAATAGGGCAATAGCCGGATTTCTTAATTATTTAAGGAATTGCTATCCACGGAGGATATTTGAATAATATTATGACAAGAAATAAAGTGCATATGTAATTCATTAGAAAATATCGAAAAAGCCTACTAATTTGTTAGGACAAGCCGGCCGCTTTGAAATTGAATTTATAGAAATTCTTAAGAAAAGTCCATCGAGGTCAAATTATTCGCGCTTTATGAGGTACAGGGGCCTGTAGCTCAGATTATTTAGATGTTACGAGCGTACCAGTTTTCTCGCAAAACTTCCGAGTTTTCCAAAAGTTGTGGAGTTTGTTGTCTTACAACAAACAAAGGGAAGCTCTTTAGTTGAATGCCTCGACTAAGCTAGAGTGAATGCAATGCAATGGTCCGATTTGAACATTTTATTAATAGCCCAGTTCCAATTTAACTTATAATCTAATGGTCCGATATAATCAACTTTTGGCACGCCGATAGATATGGACAAATAAAATAAAATGAATTTTACCCTAAAAAAATCTACAACCACATTTGTGGTTTGTGGCCGTTAGAGCGGGCGTGACACTCGGCTAAATCAAACGTCGGCTTCATACACACAAAAAAATCGATCGGTAAAATTTACCAATATAAAAGTAAAACAGTCCCCAAAAATCGAATTGTCAATTTTACCCATCATATAGTAACTCTTACGTAATACGTAAGCTAAGTGGATGGCCTCGACTATTAGATACCCGTTACTCAGCTTAAGGGAGTGCGAGAGGGATGGAGATATGCTTAAAGCAACTCTAATTTTTGTACTAACACACTTAGCCTATAGCGCCACCTAGCCTACAGCGCCCCCAGCGGCTTAGTGGCGTATCACTGAAAATAGCATGTGGTGTACAATCTCGACAAAATATTAAAATATTTTGGCGCTAGACGTGTTTCTAGTGTAATAGACGTTTGTGGGCGTTAGAGTGGGCGTGGCACCGTGGTATGTTAAAGAGTAGATGATAATATGAGTGTAGATGAGAATATATGATTTAAGTAGTCTTCACTTTTCAGAGTTTGGCCTGGGAGTCTATGTGTTTGAGACTCTGGGTCTAGAGTTGGGAATCATAGGATAACTATTTTAATACAAACATCACGTGAAGGTTACTATTACTATGTTTATGCTATGAATTTCATGCATTCTCCAGTACATGAAATTATAATAGCCCCTGTTTATACAACACAGACAAATTCATGAAATGATATTAGTAAAGCTGTCAAATCTTTTGAATTTTATATAGAGCTCTATAGAGTAGTTGGCTGTGAAGTAGGGTGTGCCTCAGCATTTCGTAAATCGGGACTGAATTCATAGTCAACTTTCGTGTGTTATCGAATTCATGAAAAGGTGTTTATACACACACGAATTTGCCCATTTCATGAATTGATTTCATGAAATAGGCATAGCATAAACACAGTATATGTTGATAGTGGTTAAACTATTAAATGGTAAACAAAGCAAAAACAAAACACCATTTTTAATTGTTACTAAACTACATTGGTCAATCTTACAAACCAAATTGGTTTGTGTTTATTTGTATACGCATTTTGTCACTAAGTAGGTTGCTGTCCACAGTAAAACTCAACCCCGAAATTAGCGACAGCAATCGGTGAATCATAAAAATATGTATCATTTGTTTGAATATTGAGTAAATATCGATTTCCGTAAATTTGCTATTTCTATTCATCATATTCAAACGAAAATGCCATAATGGGTGGCTCGGCGGCTGCACTGACTTCTTTATTAAGCTCCGTCATTGAAACATAATTAATTTCGATATGGTAGCGGATTCGCCTTCAAATTGGCTACATAAGACACATTATTCCTTCTTCTCCTTTGCGAAAGTGGTCATAAAAACCACATAGTAGGTCATTGATTTGCCAGGGAGCGTAATTACGGGGAGTACTCTAAGAGTTCTGTGACACTTACTACTGTCCTGCAGCTTTTTCAGAATATATGCACCGAAATTATAGGTTTAGTCTGCTAATTCTCTTTTCATCCCGAGCATGATTTCATACCCACACACTTTATTCCACCCCGGTTACCACCGAGGGTAACGCAATCGATGGCAATAATTATTTAGACACGTAAATGTCTACATCTTGGGACATTTGCCTTCGTTTAATCTATTTTGTCAGTAGTAGAACAGCAATCTCAAGATCCTTTTTGCAGTTACCTGAAAACACTTAAATTTATATATGTTAAAAAGTTAACCAAGCCAAAAAGCTTCAAACTTATTTAAAACATTTTGGTATATGGTTTTTTTTTGACATTAGTTTCGATGTACCCGATGTATCCACAAATTAGAAAAGCAATTTGTATATAATACGATTATTTTCAATGTCGATATCTTATAATAACTCCAAAGGACATTTTTATATATTTTGTTGGTATTTTCTATAACTGTTTTCTGTTGTTATTTTATACGATAAACCTAATGTCCTTGATTCAAGTCCACTGACGTTAATTTAAGGAGTAATGAACTAAAGGGCCAGGTTTGTGGGCGTTAAAGTGGGCGTGGCACTCTGCTGAAACAAACTTGCGCTGCGCAGGAATCTCAGGAATCTGCATGCCTAATCCCAGAATTGTAGCTCATATAGTTTCCGAGATCTCAGCATTCATACGGACAGACGGACAGATCAAGAATATATATACTTTATGGGGTCGGAAACGCTTTCTACTGCCTTCTCTACGAGTAACGGGTATAAAATTATCAAAATAAGATAACGTTTCTTCCACCTGTTGCACCTTTTCCACCCTAGTACAATATACTCGTTTACTCTACGAGTAACGGGTATAGCAAGACAGGTAGAACACAAATTTGTCACATATTAGGATAAAAAAAAAGGAAAAAATAACAACATGAAAAAAGTCTAAGAAACTAACAATATATTTTTTGAGCTTATTTTATCAAGTTATATCACTGTGGACGGCAGTCCAGGTAGTGACGAAGCGCACCACGAGGGTCTGCAAAGGCGACTACTATTTATACACGAGGAAATTAAAAGCTACTGTAATCGTACGATCGTTTCAAGTGATACATCAATCGAAAGGTATTGCAAAAACTAAAAGGATTGCACACCAAGACCTAAAAAAACGATCGGTTTGGGAGAAAGAGGTAAAAGTGTAGAAGTGAAAATTTAGAAAAATAAATACCCGCCGCTATTAACCTACTTTTATTCTCACTTAAAATACGCACCTCAACTGGCAAAATCAGATGCTCTGTTCAAAAGTAATACGCAAAGCCAGATTTGTTTGTCAGTTTGTCCTAAAATGTTATTTTAGAGTCCTGAAAACTCTAGACGATGTTAAAAAGCTCAATATAAGAAACGTTGCGTTCAGCAAGTGATGGATAACGAATAAATGATACATAACGAAGTTAAAAAAGTAAGACATTTTACCTGAAAAACTCCACTATGCATTCAAATGTTTTTTTAAATTGGTCCTAGTGTAAGGTTTTGACAATTAAATTGCGACGATATCGGTTGCCACCGCAACTGTAGCATTGCACACAGCAAAAAGTCCTGAACTGTTGTTAAGAATTTTACTTACTTCATGGTTTTTCAATAATAATAATGTTAATTCTTATCGATCTTTAACTCATCGATACACTCCAGCAGCAATGTATCATGTATCACGAAAAGGTAGCGTACTATTTTTACGCTCCTTTTTTACTGATCTTTATGCAATCATTTTTGCATCATGACTAGTAATCAAGTGCGTTCAGCAGAACTATAGTCAGAACTCCATCCGTGATCAGGTATCATGTTGTTCTGCTGAACGCGGCCATTAGTTATACCACTTTTAAAAAATCAAGCTAGTTTGGAGAAAAAACAGCTATAAATAGCTACATTTTGCACACCCACAACCACCGTTTAAAAATGATGGGCAAAAGTTTTTTTATTCCGATCATCTCAGCTCTTTTTCTGATTCCTCAAAAACGGCTCTAACGACTTCAAAATAAATTTTAAGGTGTATAGCGCTTGAGATTTTTCAACTTTTGGAATACGACACATTGTTATAAAAGTCTCGTTTCAAAGTTAATATTCAACAAAAATGGCCACATTTTCCTGTTCAGAACATCTAACACTGCCAAACTCCATCTCTGCGTTAAAAACATTTGATATAAAAAAAAAACACCTCTTAACGAGGTAAAAATCTAGTGACGATCGCACCTTCAGAAAATATAATTTCTTAATTTTATACATTCGGTACGTCTTATCAAAATCCCTCAGCTAAACCCAAGCATTTTGAATAGCAGCGTGCAAGCGTCACTAGATTTTTACCTCGTTAAGAGGTGTATTTGTTTGATTATATATTATATACCAAATGCTTTATTAATTCAAAACTATAAAGCTATATTTTTAAGCAAGGTTAAAACTTTTTTGCTTTTTTGGCATTCTAGCGGAAGGAACCATTTATAAACATATATTCTTTAATGGTCGAAAATGTCATCTTTGCTGCATTGCAAAAGTGTGACTGGAATTGTAGTACCCTCCACAAGGCTATAAAAGAGGCCAGGACCATTAAATAACATATTTGGTCTTCGATTTTTTTTACTAAGTGAGATGAAACATCTTTGTGAAACATCTTTTAATATTATGTGTATTAGAAAACATGTATTAAATTATATTTTCCATTTCTCAATCAAATATTTTTTGATGGTTTCATCTTGTCATTTTCAAATGAATGAAAGGGAATCAATTAAAAACCAGGGCTGAAGCAAGAATAGAAGTGCTGCTGAGGAAGTTTGAAAAAAATAAAAGCACCCTGGGACAATGCCCAACTGAGCTGAAGAGATTTCACAGAGATTTAATTAATTACGTTGTCGTGCTGGTAATAGTGGCGCAAAACGTTAAATAGATAATTATGCTGGCAATTCCGGTCAAGGGCAACAGGACGGCCAAAGAGATGGGGTGCTTAATCTGCGGTCAACCCCGACGAAATTGTGAGGGGACAGTGTTTCAATTATAATTGTTTTAACGGAGTTTTAAATTGAGAGATTGGGGACGGCAACTGTGGATAAACAAAAGGCGCTTGACATCCGGAATTAAGGAAATAATAACAAATAAAGCTACGCAACTGTTTGCAGACTCGCCCGCACAGATTTTTTTTGGAATTAATTTGGATAAGGAAGCATAAACCATTAGCATTAGTATGACACTTAACGAATTTAATTAGAGATGTTTGAATTCATCCCGCACCACTACTTCCTCAAAGCCCGTATGCTTCCAAGCTAACTTCCCTTCAGTACCGCCCGTCGCATTTTTAGCGGTGAATCATAGTCCATTATTTCATCACTAGTGTCTAATTATCTGTAACTTTGTTAGAAAAATTGTGGTGATTTTAACATTGGCTCATTCTACGAGTCATAAGTAAAACACCATCACAAAATTTTCTCAATTTAGTCACTCCATTTTCATCAGCCAATCACTTTATTTTCATCACCTGTTAATCCTTTTTAAGGGAGACACACAGAGATAATTCTGACGTTCTCGTCTGAGTTGAAAATGTTCTTAAGAACGGCATTTTTTGAGCTCAAAATGTTCTCATTAAGATTGAATCAAGTTGAGTTTATTCTTAAAATTTGGTTAAATCAAAATTGTTCTCAAAACGAGAACGAAATGTTATACATTTAGCACGTGGTTCTTAAGTCAAATTCAATTTGTTCTTAAAAACCCAATAATTTCCAATGTTCTTATTGTGATTGAATCAAGTTGAGTTTATTCTTAAAATTTGGTTAAATCAAAATTGTTCTTAAAACAAGAACGAAATGTTATACATTTAATACGTAGTTCTTAAGTCAAATTCAATTTGTTCTTAAAAACCCAATAATTTTCAAAAGTTTCTTAAAGTAAGAACGGAAAGGACTGAAAATATAACAAAAAATTGACTTGAAATGGTTTTTTGAGGATTTTTTATAACCCGTTAGTATCTTTCGGTTGACAGTTAGCACGAGTTAGACCCTTCTTCTTTGCTCTTCTTCTTCTGAACCATTCGGTTGGCACATTTCATCTGCGTTTCAATTTGTTTGTGCCGCATATATTGCAAAAAGTTTAAAGTGATGGAAAGTGAAAGTGACGAGCAGTTGTTAAAGTTCCTGAAGGATATTGCAATTGAGTCCGTAAGAAAATTCCATGAAGGTTAGTATAAATTACTGATTACTTAGCTTTAAAATAAAATAAACTTTTACACCTCTTTTTTTTTCTTTGCAGTAAAATCTATGTATGTACGGAATGTACGTACCCGTGCAAGTGTTTGCTGAATTGTTTTTAAGGATTGGCTGCATTGAAGTGCAAGTGTTTTTCTCAAGAATTTGGTAAGGACAAACTCGTTTGTGTCCACGTGTGTTTATGTGTCCCACATAAATAGCTGTATGTAAGTATAAGCACACGTTACCAAAACACTTATAATTGCCAGAACATCCTATAAAAACTTTTAGTTACTCTCTTTTTCTTGATCAGGATCACTAGCCCAGTAGATCATAGCCATGTCCGTCGGTCCGTCCGTCCGTACGAACGCTAAGATCTCCGAAACTATAAGAACTAGGCTATTGGGATTTGGCATGCAGATTCTTGGGCTTCCTGCGCAGCGCAAGTTTGATTCAGCAGGGTGCCGCGCCCACGAACCGTCCAAAACTGTGGCTCCTACAGTTTTAATGCTAGAAAAAAAATTAACTGAAATGTATTAGTCTCGTCAATACCTATCGATTGACCCAAAAAAGTTTACCAGGCCCACTCTAACGCCCATAACGCTTAAATCTGTCTGCCGCCCACGTAATCATATATTGATATAGCGGGTAGTTTGCGCATTACAATCTCGCTTTTCTGCTTGCATATCTCCAAGGTTCCAAACGCAACTTTTTCTACTTTCATTGCGGTTTCTCCTTGCAGAACCAATAAACTTCTGAAAAGACGCTAATAATAAATTTTACTTTGAGTGTATATATAATATTGTCACACCGTGATTATTCACTGAAATATACATAATCAACAAAGTCAACATATATGTGAAAAAATTTATGAATATGCAACATTTATGCTTCTTTGGACGGTCAGAGTTAGATATTCAAAAACTGTTACCGAAAATTTACATTTTATCACTCTAGAGGTGAAAACAACAAAGGTCTATGCTTATTTATTACTAACATTCGTTTGGACTGATAACCATTCCGTATCCCGTATACCGCACACACCTTAACTGGCTTTAGATGAATGGAAAGGCACAGCCAGCTCAGTTCGACTCCATATGAATGAATTCAAATTCATTTTGCATTTTTTAAATTCTTGATCGTGCTGGTAGCTTTTGCTGTTTTGGAGCATCCGATATACAATTTTCATTGAAGGGTAGGTATACAAATGTAAATCAAAACAGTTACCAGACCAAGTAGGTGTCGAGTCGTAAAGATCAAAAAGACATTGTAGTTTACACTGACAAACCTATTTATTAAAACAGTCTCAAATTGAGAAAAATGTTTTTAAATTAAAAATCGTTGTAGACAAAAATGAGTAAGATCGAATGTTTTCGGAGAGTATGTAACAGAAAGAAGCATTTTAAAATCATCTGTCCAGTTTTTGAAAAAATCTGGAAAAATCTGTACTAAAATATTTTATCTTTCTCTAATTTTGCAGAAATTATGTCATCAATTATGTCAATGTAATGTTAGATCTTAAATTTGTTCTTTCCAATGAGATTTAAATCATGTCTTCAGCACAAGGCTGCGACACTTAGATTTGTAGCCATTTCTAGCTTTATCCCGCTAAACTAGCTGGTTTTTCGAATAGTTATAGAAGAAATGTTTTTCAGCCCAATAGAAAAATACCACAAAAAAATGTACGACCTTAACACAAAAAAACGGCATACCGACAAACATACTTTCAGGTTTCAATTTGAAAATGGCCTAAAATTATTTTACAAAAGCACAAAAGCCCATAACTCTAAAACTATCCATTGCCCACATTTCTTAATATTTTATTAAGGTGTAAATGGGATTTTGCTCTGGATCTCAGTACCTATCCACATGCCAATACCAACTGTTCAAATCGGACCATTGGTTAAAAAGCGATAAGCAAATAAAGTGAGCAATTTCGGCAGGAGACGATTTGCGGCACTCATATCTCCGTCTCCCTCGCACTCCCTTTAGCCGAATCACGGGTATCTAATAGTAGTCAGTACTCTACATACTACGAATTGCGGTTTGTTCCACATTAATATATATAGAGAGTGGGGTATGTATAGCGTTAATAGCGTTAAAAACTTCTAAAAAAACATAAAATATGTTTTCAGGGCTATAAAAACCATTGCCTTGTGCTCTGTTATAATAAAGTATCTTGCTGATAACATTTTGATAAATATTTAGCATTTGGAAATTATTAAAATAGTTTAATACTGCAAGTAGAAGGTGTATAAACGTAGTGTAACGTACTTTAACAGTCTAAGTATAAACGTTTGTTAGCACTTAACCTTCACGGCTTATGTTCTTCAAGGGGTCGGTTTCGGCATACCCTCCGCTTAGCATCCGTCTATTGCATAGCCATCAACAGGTGACGGGTTATGGACAAATTTGTTGTTCCGTATTTTTAGAATACCACATTTCCCAATACCCCCGTGGATCGCGCATGTGTACTCTATATGCAACTCCTAGTGACATTACGTTGATAGCATCGGCCTACGCGTCTTACCTTTTCATTCATGTGTTTGAACAAAAGATATGTTTCGTGAATGCGGGTAAGAAAGTGTATCTTTTGACTCGAATATTATGATTTTTAAAGTGTGGTTCAAACAGAAAAGTTTAGCGACCTGAGGCGGGATCATAGCCGAAGCGTAATCCGAAACTGAGCCGAAATGAAACCCAAACGCGTTAAATTGTGAGGCCAAGAGGGTCAGGTAGTCCAGTTGGAGTAGGTCTCTTCTCAATGAAAATACAGAACAAACGTCGTATCACATCAATAAATTGTCAACTAAACGTAAAAGAGTCGGCCCACATGCAGGGCAAGCAACAACAAAGGCAAAAAAGATGAAGGTTCAAACCAAAAACAAGAAAGAACTCTGTAGACGCGTTCTTCGACAGTGAAGATACCTGCTACTTAATCCATAAAATAAGCTAAGAATGTCATATATATCTATTATGTTATAAAAATATTAGCTTCGTATCATCGTATTTTTAAGCCAATAAATGCTGATTGTAAGTACTTAACATTTATTTATTTATTTAATGTTTGACTTTATTCGTTCGAAATGTATATACCCATATATATACCCCACTGGTACTAGGTGCGTACCTCAATAGCGACAACCCAATATCGTAATCAAAACACAAGCACCAGCTGAAGCAAATAACCGTTAATGAGAATCTTATAATTTCGTCTTAAAAGTATAGGCAAGAATGGAGTAAGGATAGACAAACCGCTAGTCTGACCGTTTTTGTACAATTCACATACTCGTACACAGGAACATCATTTTTAAAAAAAATGTTAGCTTATATATTGACCTTGTCACGTTAAAACAAATGTGTTAGTGACTCCTTACCGAAGGGCTTAAACCGAGCTTTGCTAAAACGAGTATATCGGCCAGTGAGGGTGTATTGTATTTGTCGGAAAGGTATTAACGAGTAAGCGTTTTCAAACCCATATATACTTGATCAGGATTACTAGCCGAGTCGATCGAGCCTGTCCGTCCGTATCATCACCGAGAACTCTGAAAATTATGAAAGCTGGAAAGTGGGGATTTATTATGCAAAATCTAGAGATTCTTGCGCATTGCCAGTTGATTTCTACAGGGGGCCAAGCCCACAATGCAAAGTGTAAATATAAAGATGTTAAGTATGTAAACATCGATGTTTCTTCGTCTCCAATCGGAGGTATATTTATTTTGAAATTGGTTAAGAGAGTATCGGGTATATCATATCAAAGCATTCGACTGTAGCGTTCCTTCTTGTTTCTCTTTATTTTAAGGCCAGGGTAAAAAGTTGTTTGAATTAATTGCGCTAAGGGGTGATTACAAGGCTGACATGCACAATTTCAATTCATAACCTCAAAGCCAAAGGGTATACTAGATTCGTCGGGAAGTACGCAACAGGTAGAAAGAAGTGTTTCCGACCCCATAAAGTATATATATTCTTGATCAGGATTATTAGTCGAGTCGATCTTGCCATGGCCGTCTTTCCGTTTGAACGTCTAACGCCCACATTTTTTAATATTTAAAAAAAATTTAAATGAGACTTTGTTCTTATTATTAATACCCATTTACATGCCAAAAGTTATCACTAGGAAGATATATCCAAGCCATACTAAATAATCACCAAATTCAAAAGAGTGCGAAGGGGATGGAGATATATTCATACAGCAAATCGGTTTTAATAGCGCCACCTAGGTTTTATGTGGAGTGTTAGTGAAATCTCGTAAGCAGCCGGTAGGAATGACGCTTTTTTGTTAGCTGAGTAACGGGTATCTCATAGTCGAGGCCGTCGACAATAGCGGGTTTTCTAGTTTCATATTCTGTTAGATGTCCGATCCAATAATCCGGGATTTCCTTAGCCAATAACTGTTGAAACATTAGTTTTTTTCCGAGTCAAAGACGAAAACCTCGTTGAGAGTTTGTTTGATCACCTGTATTTACTTAACATATACGACACAAAGACGTTTGCATACTGCATATCTGAGAATGTGTGTTTATATGTATGTGGACTTGTATACACACGGTAATTGTACATCAATATGTGATAAACACGAAACGTTAGGTTTCTAAATCCCAACAATAAATTTATATACATTCAGAAATGCAGTGGACTCAACTATTTATAGTTGACCAGCTTCTCACATTTCCGCTTGCTCCTTTCAAATCAATTAACCATAATTTCGGGGAGTGGTCGCTCATCCCAATAAACTTCGTATGCCGTGGCCCCGGCCCCACGCAACTGTTTGTTAATGACTTGTGTAATTCTTCAATATTGAGTTACTGTTTGTCAAATTTGTGTGTGCTTGGCAGTTAAGGAGTTACCAACCAAAACCTGAAGTCGTTTAGCAGATTCATGTCTTTCGGAAATACTTTCTCTTAGCCAGGTAAGATTGACTAAATATCACGATATTGGTTCTTTATGGTTCTTTTTTTATTCTAACGTGTGGTATTTGTGAAATCGCAATTTGAAAGAGATGTTCAACATCAAAAATGTTCTATGTTTAAGAACATTTTCAACTCAGATGAAAACATCAGAAACATCATAAGAAAGAATCAGATCACCCTGTTGAAATAAACTTGCGATGCGCATGAATCTTTTGATTTTGCATTATAAGACCCAAATTTTTAGCTTTAATATTTGCTGAGATCTCAGACGGACCCGACAGGCCTAGCACTACTAGGCTAGGGATCCTGAGCAAGAGCATTTATATACTTTATAGGCTCAGAAACGCATCCTTCTGCCTGTTACATACTTTCCGAAGAATACAATATTCCATTTTACTCTCAGAGTAACTGGTATAAAAATAGGGGCCCTAGAAACTGTTTCGGATTTGGTAAATTGGCGCCACTTAGGGGCGAATACTTAAATTCTTTATAACTTTTAATGGCTTGTTCTATTTTGAATTGAAAATCAAAATCCTTAAACATGTGGTCTCGAGTTGGTTGGGCGTGGCACATCGACTTGCCGCGTTTACGCGGCTGGTGATCCTGATCAAGACTGAACATACTTTCCACCGAATACAATATACCCTTTTACTCAACGAGCAATGGGTAGAAACACCGCAAAGCATTGGTGTGAGGCAAATTAGATTTAGAAACATGTAACTTTTCGAAATAAAAACTGACGGACTAGGACAAAATTTCTGTTGGCCTATCTAGACGTTATAGGTATTTTAATTTAAGCATACTTTTAGCGAGAATTACAATTTCATTTTTGATTAAGATGTTCTTGGAAAAATAAAAGGTTCCAAGTTTTTTGTCCAAAATGTACCATGGACGTTCAGCTTGATTTCCAGCTTAATCTGCCCTTGAACATATATTGATAACTAAAAAATGTGTGGTTTTAAATTTAGTTACAGAATCTAAAAAATGTTCTTATATCTGCTTTTACATATATATGAATTAAAAGTAACAGCAAATTTGCAATCTTCCAAGAAAAATAAAAGAAAGAGAACTCAAAGAATTTGCGGTCTTTTTGGTTTAGAACAAGAAAGCCATCGCCTTGTAGTCGCCAAATTCTGAGCAGGTTAGATTGTGGGGTGCAGAGCTCTTTTTTACCCACCCTCAAAACATAAAAGCAAAAAAGTTGGTATAGACAATATCTGCATACATTTTCATATATAAGAATATATGTGCATATCCTAATACCCTGCCATGCATTAGCGGGCGTGTAAAAGCGAGAGTAACGCATGGGGCAGAAACCGAAAGAGACTGAGTTCCAGAAAGGGGTTTTCTCTTTTACATCCCCTTTCCCTCTGACATGCGTGCTTTATTCATTTCTAGTTAAAAGTGTAAACGCAGACGCGAATTCGACGTAGACTACTGCTTAAATATGTACTTCGTCGTGGTATCTGCCTTTAGCAAAAACTCTTTATGTATATGATTACCACGACTGTTGCAGGATCTTGAGTGTGCGACAGTGAGAGTATTTGTAAGTAAGAGATAAAAGTAGTACCTTCGGTATCTTACCTTTAAAAAGCCGTGGCTTAAAAAATATCCATATGATTTTTAATGAAATATGATTAAAAAATGTCTTCTATTATTTTTCCAATCATTCATATTGGAGCTACATGATGCACTCAGAGCACAAATAGTAATTTAAAAACGATTTTATGCTTACTTGCATACTAAAAAGATCTTAGAGTAAGCACAATTTATATTTGGATGACGATAAAGCAGAAAAACCTTTAATGAAGTACCAAATTATTAAATAAGAGATTAAAACAAAAGGGACCGCTGTAGTCCGATTTTAACAATTTTTGGAATATAGGCGGCTATTGACATTCAAATAAAAATGTTGTCGCTTGACAGTTTTTAGCGTTATGGGCGCAAGAGTAGGTATGAAACAAACTTGCGCTACGTAAGAATCTCTAGAATCTGCATGCCTAGTCCCAAGTAGTTTCCAAAATCTCTGTGTTCGCACGGACGGACACACAGACGGACAGGGCTAGTATTCCTGATACGTCTACATATATCACTGTGGACGGCAGTCCGCGTAGTGACGAAGCGCACTAGGGGAGTGTGCAAAGGCGACTACTATATATAGCCGCAGAATTGAAAACCTGATGTAATGGTCTGACAGTAACGAATGATGCACAGATCGAAAGGTATTGTAAAAACTAAGAAAGACTTTCAAAACCTTAATTGGTTTGAGAGAAAGAGCGGGGAAAGTGTAAAAGTCAAAACGTAAAAAATTGGACTGTTGGGGGCGGTGGGGATAAATGCACCAGGATATCAACCTAGTTCTATTCTTACCAATAATACGCGTCGAATGACACCTCACATGTTAAAATCCGATTATTCCAAAAACAAGATTTTGGGGGACTTTTCAAAATGAAAATGTTTGTCCCTTTGTTTGTGGGTTTGTATGAATCCCTTTTTAGTTTAAGGGTCTTGGGGTCTTTATGGGAGTAGAAAACTTTTGTTCTACGACTTTTGGAAAAACCCGCTACTTTCGCGGGAAATCAAAAAAATTTCTAGATTTTATAGGCTTATAGTTTCTAAACAACTAATGCTAAAGATACTTGCTATATGTCGCTGAAAAGGTAATATAGCTTGCTAATTACACTACCTTTGCTTAAATTGACTTTATACAATAGATTTAAAGTTATAGCTAAAAGATTTTGTTTTTAACCACTTTTTGGCTATTTTCTCAAAATTTGTTCAAACGATTTCTTTTTAAATTTCAAACTATATAGCCCTTGAGATTCCTCAGTATGAAAAACATTTCTTGCTTACCTTGAATGCCCAAAACTATGCAACATTCTTTTGATGACAAAAAAGTATTATTAAAAGTATTAATTATTAAGTAAAAGGAAAACATTTAAAATGTTTTTCATCGAAAATTAAAGACTACAAGTCTCTTAAATAAATAAATTATTAAAACTAAAAAAAATTGTTTACGTTGAATTGCAGATGTCTAACTACACATACTTTATTTAAGTTCCTAAAAAAAGGTTTCTATACTTAAGTATAGTGCGGCATACAGTAACAATGCTATTACAATACGAGTATCGGTATTACAGCAAAAGTAAATAGGACTCTCTCAAAGTGCTCAGTATATAAGGCGAATAAAATATAATAAACTTATAATATTCTTAAAATTTATGAACAATATTTTGGAGTTATTTTCGAAATGAATATTTGTACCCGTTTGTTTTATGACTGTGGTGCATCCCGTTACGGTTTAAGGTTCCTTAACTTCGTATTATTGCGTTAAGCTGCTCGAAATAGAAAACTTTTGTTTTACCGTTAAGGAAAAACGCGCTAGTTTGTCGAGAAATCAAAAATGCTATATGCTAATCACGCAGCTTGTCTAAATATAACCGTTTTAACATTTAAATATTTTTTTCCTATACAGCCATATTCCTATAATGAGAAAAAATAATTTGTTTAGTGCCATCATTTAATATTGAACTTTTGTTGTTGGAAGTGCGATCGTCCCTGGGTTTTAACCTTTTTTAGAGGTGTTTTTTGTTGGACTTCACCTACTAACACACCAATGGGACTTCCGTGTTATTTCCATCATTACAAGTAAAATCTAATTGAAATTTTCAATATGAATATGTAATAATTTAGGAAGTAAGATTTATTCGTTCTCAAATCATACCTGCCACTTTCTTATACAAGGGTGGTCAAAAGTATTTTCACAAAAAAAAAGTTAAATATATTCATAATTTGAACTTACATCTTGTTAACTTTGGCATCAATGGAAAGGTAATTTAAATGCCGTTTGAATGATACAATACATTTCTTAACACATTCAGTACTTATTGAAAAGGACGAATTTGTGTGAAAATGTCCTTTTTGAACTTTTTTCCTCGACTTGAAAATTTAAATTTTTTGATGCAAAAAGTTTCTTCAAACAAAAATAATAGCAACTGCAAAAAGAATTTTTCAAAAATCATTTTGCTTATATTTTTTATGATTTTTTGAAAATGCTTAGAAACATGCATTTTAGGCATATTTTTCTCTTTTTCATATAAATTTTTTCCGACAGTGTCACCTTTAAAAAATCATAAAAAATATAAGCAAAATGATTTTTGAAAAATTCTTTTTGCAGTTACTATTATTTTTGTTTGAAGAAACTTTTTGCATCAAAAAATTTAAGTTTTCAAGTCGAGGAAAAAAGTTCAAAAAGGACATTTTCACACAAATTCGTCCTTTTCAATAAGTACTGAATGTGTTAAGAAATGTATTGTATCATTCAAACGGCATTTAAAGTACCTTTCCATTGATGCCAAAGTTAACAAGATGTAAGTTCAAATTATGAATATATTTAACTTTTTTTTTGTGAAAATACTTTTGACCACCCTTGTATATTAATATTCGTCTTAAGCGGAGCTTTTCCGAGAGTTTAAAAAATTGTAAAACCTTTTAAGTATCAAGTGATCATTACTAGTGATAATCATGCAAACATATGTACAGTTTTGAATGTGGATGTTTTAACAAGAGATTTTATTTAAGTAAGCTACACTCAGAAAAAAGCGCACCCTAAAATTAAGCGAGACTTATACTTGATTTCGGATGGTATTTTTTCTGCGCTTTCTTGAAAAAAGAATAAATTATTCTTATCAGTATAAGAATTTGCACTTAACTTATGTACACAAAAATATATTTCCATTTTGCTCACAAATATTCTAGAGTACAGAATAATTAGCATATAGTCAATAACACAACGAATTATCAAACTTGTTTAAAGCATAAAATATTCTTAGTTCAAGAACATTTTAGTCTTGATTTCTCCCGAAAGTGTTACCAAATTAATAATGATACTTAAAGAATTAATAAAGAATTTCAACAACTTTTTCGTTAATTCTGCGGATCTAAGACTGTACACAATAGTATTTTTGCCACGTTTTTGGCAAACGTGTCTCACATACACATTTATATTTGGTTACTTTAAGCATTTCGAATGCCTTTCAGTTTACAGACAAATAATTTTTTTCCAAACTAAAATTAGTTTTGCTTACCACAAGAATTATCCGCCTCCGTCTTCTCCGTCTACGCAGCGGCAAAAAATACATATGAATATGCTTTATTTTAAGGACTGTCCTTTAAGAAGGTCTGGTAAAGAGTTCAGATATCGAAAATCATTTACACTTATTTTTGGCCGTATGGCAAATCCACAGCTGAGAATAAAAAAATCACGAATTTTGGTGTTGCGCATAAATACGGTAAACTTAGATTTAACGCATTCAAGAAATCATACAACATATCGAATTTTTTTAAAAATTAATACCCTACCCACATTCACCTACAAAGATATTCTATTGTATAGATAAAAAATAATATAATACAAAATCTAACCTCGTTGTTATACCCGTTACTCGTAGAGTATTATAGGTTATATTAGATTCGTCGGATGTAGAAGGTACAATAAAAAGTTTCCGACACTAAAGAATATATATTCTTAGTCAGGATCACTAGCCGTCCATCTGTCTGTCTGTCTTTATGCCTGTCCGTTGAGATTTCGGAAACTATAAGAGATCGAATGTTGGGATTCAGCATGCAGATTCATCGGAGAGCCACGCCATATTCATAAAGTGGTTCTAAAAGTGTAAATGGGACTTTGTTCTGATTATCAGTAACAACACATAACAAAATTTCTTCAAATCGGACCATTTACTATTTATAAGCAAATAGAGAATAGGCGCTAGGTGGCGTATTTGGCGTAGTGTGCAATCTCGGATGCAGCCGGTTTGCTGCATGCATGTCTCCATCTCTTTCGCACTCCCTTTAGCTGAGTAACGGGTATCTAATAGTTCTCTTCTTGTCTGGGTATAGCATAATTTTTCGATTTTAGAATAATATTTATGCTACAGCCGGACGACCATATATACATATTTATATACAAATCGTTTGTAATATACATAAGCTGCAAGGGTATATCAACTTTCTTATATCTTAGCTTTCTCTCATGTTTCGATAGGCTTCCTTTCTTGTCTGATGTTTGGTTTGATAATCATTGGATCAGAGATTTTTAACGACTGGGTAGGGTCACATTGAAACCTAAGTAATGGCATATTGATGAAGTTTGGCATTCGCGCACTTTCGAAAGTGAGACACTTCTCAGAAAACGTTCTTGGGTTATAAGAAGTGTCAAACTAGCTAGGATCAAGTAATCCTTACCCGAAAAGGATCGTAAATATTAAAAATTTACAAGTGTCATTCTATGGTCGAGCCAATCACTAACGAACCCAGCCTGTTGTGACAGTTTGACCGGTTAAGTTTTTATGATCTTTGTTGTACTAGTTCTTAAAATTATTTTCCAATATTAGAAAATTTGTGAGTACCTAATGAAATAATTGAATTTGTTTCACTTTAGAAGAGTGAACACAAAATACGTGATCATGGTACTAGTAACGGGTGTTGTTGGTAAAATTTTTAAGATGACCTTACAGTCTGTCGCAGTAAGCTTATTAATTCTAGGCGAAGGTAAGCAACAAAATACACACTACCTATGTAAGAGTATAAACTTTTTGTGTAAGTTGTACGCCGTTCAACTTACGCTGTACAAAACGCAGCAACAATTTGATTTGATCAACTAAAAATTATTCTACGTAGGGAAAAGCGTCTTTCTACCTTTTTTTCGTGTTTTAAGATTTTTATTTCCGATACTTTTTCGGCAAAAATCATCTGAGTGAAGTTGAAAATGAAAAATATGATCTGAAAACGCTGAACCCCTTATGGTATTTTATCTACATCGAATGTTTTCAATTTCTTGTCTAAATTTTTTTACAAGTACGAAGAACGATCTGTTTTGTTTAATTGGAGCAGCTTTTCTTGATCTTGTTCAATACCATTAACTTAAGACTTGCGACTCTAAGTCGCTAACACCCCGACACATGCACCCTACTGATAAATACTGGTATGTATACACTGACATACGTGCGCAAAGGTAAGGAACAAACCCTTCTGTGATTAAATCGAATAGTTTTTATATAATTTCGTGCGAATTGCCGTGATGTTCAAAAGTCATTTAGCCGCGATAAAGTGACAATAATTAGTTTTATTTGAAAATCCGTTTACAATTACCTACCTACCAAATCTAAAGATTAATCGTTGACACTCAGTTTAATAAAAAATGAAAATACCAAGCCTGTGTCTTCATATTTAAAAAATGTTCCCTTAAGTTTTTTATATAAAACAAAAATATTTTGTTAAACATAAGTACAAAAGGTAAGAGACCATCCTATTTTGTATATATATGTATATGTAGCCATAGAATCCGTCAGTTGTGTTTCAAAACAGTTGCTGTGATTCCTCTATACCAGTTTAATTACTATAAATATTTCTGATCATCTTTGGACAATGGGATGTGGAACTGGTCCGAGGTGGAACCTTCAACATCCGTCGGCAATAATACAAAAATAATGAAAGATGATTGCCCAAGCTGCACCCACACAAAACAAAGGCACGCACACACACTCACACAGGCACAGGCAGAAGTAAAAGGAGGAAAAGAGAGGCTCGCTGTGAGAGCATAAAGCACATTGGTACATTGTTTTATCACCTCCTCTTCCGTCTCGCTCTTTCGTAATTACCACTCTGCGTGGCAATAATTACCCCATTACGGAAATCTCGCAGAGACTCTCAGTCTCTCTCGAATCTGGCTTTGTACGCATGATTCGATTTTCTCGGGGTTCGGTTCGCCTCGGCTTTCGCAGAGAGCAGAGAAAACAGAGAGAGAGAGCGAGGAGACAATGAGCAGCAAGTAAACAACTAAGCCTGGCTCTTAGCTCAGTCGAAAAAAAACGTTGAATGAGTCAGATGCGGGTCGGATGGTGAGTTCTGAGTTCTGGTTCTGAGTTCTGGTTCTGAGTTCTCAGGTTCTCAGGTTCTCGGATGATGCGGTTTCGCTGTAGATCTCCACGACGGTGTTTTCCCGCTGGCGTGACTGTGATTGTGACTGTTCACTGGTTCATTGTGGCATAAGTAAAAAGTGCGAGCAAAAACATAAAAGTGAAACCAATTGCCATTGCCAGTGTTACCAACTAGCCCGATCTGGGTCCCCAGGATAATGATATCTGTTTCGTTGTGGGTGCGCGTCGTTATCGCGCGTCTACCTGAGTTCCCCGCTCAGCATTCACACGCTTCGGACGGTGTTGTGCCGAACAGTGTAGTTCAGTGCACAGAAAATGGAAAAGAGTGTAGGGCCATGAATGGGCCATCAGACAATGACCGTTTCAACCAGTCAATCAATGCCGAGTGAGATCGGCTCCGCTTCCTGCCCCACCTGCCCTTCAAAAAGGATATGTTTGTTTCGAATAACTGTCAACGGAGTAGGGATTCTCACCACTACCACTACCACATGGTCAAATCAAATCAAAAACCTAGTGTATGAGTGCATGCTAACGGTGCAGTCCTGTGCAGAAAACAACACACTCACCCTCACCCTTATCTGCACATATGTATATATGTATATATGTACATATGTATGTAGTTGCGAGTGTCGAGTATGTGCCTGGCAACAACAACAACTGCACACTCCCCTTCGAATTTCATTTCAATATTACCGAAGAGAGATGGCGAATCGCACCGCATTGAAGGGAATCGAGGCTAAGGAAAGCAGGGAATCCGTCCGGGGAAAGTTTTTTACTTTTAATTGCATTATGGCCCGAAACGATCCGGCCGAGCCGAGCTGTTCCGAGGGTGCGCGCAGCGAAGGGAAGTCGGGGGAGGGAGGGAAGGGAGCTAAAAGAGCGCGCGCAGGAAAAGGGTGCTAGACGGATACGGCAGTTGGATGTTCTCTATGAATTGCTTTCAGCGATTTAATGAGCACGTGGTCCACGAGAGCAGTGTATGCAAAAATGAGTGCCTCCTCTCTCTCAGGCTCTGTGTCTGTTTCCGTCTCCCTCTGTCTCTGTCGCGCTGGCTCTCCCCTCTCTGTCAGGCCCATTAAGGCGTGGGGGGCATGGAAAGTCGGAAGGTATGGGACTAGAAGTTTCCCCCTGTGACTGTGTTCGTGACTGTGCGTGTGTGGAAATGTGTGCATAAAAAAGAGACAACTGTCTCGCTCGCGTTATAAGCAGCCAACTAGGAGTAAAAGTGTTGATATTAAAAATGCAAAAACGCAAAAAGTTGGCAAATTAAATCGCTGGGCGTAACGCGCGCGTATATCGTATCACCCAACCACACACACCCTTACACTCACCCACACACTTCACCTGACTAACTCGTTCAATTCGCTCTGCTCCAGGGAAACATATACATACTAGCTCTGTATATACATATGTGTATCTACGACAGAATATATGAGGAATTTAAATTACATTTTTCGTCATACAGTCTGGACATTTGCGAACGTACGGGATGGAGTACTTAGCGTAACACAAAATGCAACAATGCACATATCTTCGATTAAACTCTGCCCAAACAACTCCTGTGCCCACTGGCAGCACTAGGTCGATCACCTTTCTTCTGTCACCTGTCACTGGTCACGGCAATTACACCCACATACATGTGTGTGTACATGCACTCTTACCCAGGGCTGGCACTTAATTTGGGCTCCTTCCGATCCCTGCTGTTGCCTGCTGTCTTCTCCCTGACATCCTGCTTCCATATCCTGCCCATGCCTATTTACCACCTGTCCCTTGTTGGTGGCTTCGCACAAATGCGAAATCAAAACCGCAAACCCTAGGGGCACGATGTTCAGGATGATATTTGGACTATGTGTTTGCAAAACAGAATTGATAACATGCATTTGAGCAGTTTTAAAATCATTGTGGTATATTTTTGCCCTTTCGAAAACCCAGTTTTGGAGTAAACTTGTTAGTTTTTTACTTTTTTTTACCATAAACAAAATAAACAAACAAAGAAAAAATTCAAACTAGACGATTGTGATAATTAAATAAAAATAAATGGATGGAAATGGATTTTTGTTGTACAAGCGTACGGAAGCAATCTTTTGACTGTCGAAATCTTGTGATCAATACAATAATAGTATTATGTACCAAACCAATTTTAGGTGCCGCAGGCCAATGAAATAATTCGCCCACGTCTACAAGCGCTCGATTCAAAAGTTCCTATAATATTTAAGCCTAAGGATAAAACATAACATAGTACAAAACTATCGCCGCTAACTTAAAGTAATTACCAACTGAACTAGCAAATAACCCAACATACTCCAAGTCAAACCACAAATATATACATATGAGCAAACAAAACCGCAGCAAATCGAAATCGACCAAATTCTAAATGCCTTCTTTGAAGGTCCAGCTTTCCAGTCAGTTGATAATGGATTCAACGGCTCCTCAAAACCTCAGGTAAGTACAGACGACTGAATAAATTTAATAACGTTATTATACGTTTTTTTTTAATTGATACCATTTTTTAATATTCCGGAACAAATTTGGTCGCATTAATTTATAATGATTTTAACTTGTGCACCGCCTTAAAAGCTTTCAGACCAATGCACTTTTACAATAGGCATTTGTTTGCAAATTGGCAGGATATTTCGAATCCTGTAAAGTGCAAAAAGAAGCTATCTTTTTCGATCGGTTACACTCTATATAATATTAAATTCTAAATTAGAGATTCCCCATGTGGATTGGGAAAAAGCTACGTATAAAAAAATAGGGAATGTGTTTTCTACATACTTACTAAAAACATTTAAACTAATATTACAATTGGCAACATTTTTGACATATAGATTTATAGTTATTGACGTAGGTGGCCCTCTCTTTATTGGTTTGGGTCGCGCCAATAGTATTGCCTTTGTGCCATCTTCATGTGCGCTAATCAAATATTGAAGATATTGATTATAGAGACTTAAAGTGATGACAGTAGGTTTTAATATAGTGGCGAAACGCACCGGGAGAGTGTACGAAGGCGATTACCATATAAAGCCGCAGAATTGATGGAGTGATGGTACGATCATAACGAATGGTACACCAATCGAAAGGTATTGCAAAAACTAAAAAGATTGCTTACCAGGACTTTAATAATTTCTATTGGTTTGAGAGAAAAATCGGTGAATGTGTAAATGTGAAAACTTAGAGCTGTAGGGGTCCGTGTCGATTATTAGCTTAGTTTTATTCTTACTGAGAATACGCGTCTTTTGTTCTACGACATTTGCAGGAAATCCAAAAAAGTATATAGAAGTTAAAGGCTTATAGTTTCTAAACAAGGAAGAACGCTATAGTCGAGTACATCGACTATCAGATACCCATTACTCAGCTGATGGGACCAAAGGGGGATGGAGTTATGCAAGCAGCAAAGCGAGATTAAAATGCGCCACCTACCGGCGATCTCAATATATGGTAACTTGGGCGGCATACAGGCTTAAACGTTTTATTGGTCAATCGATAAGTGTAAGTAGTAATATATTTCAGTTAAAATTTTTTTTCAAGCATGGATATTGTGGACGCCACAGTATTGGGCGGTTTGTGGGCGTTATAGTAGGCGTGGCAAACTTTTTTTTGGGTCAATCGATACGTATTGACGAGACTAATACATTTCAGTTAAAATATTTTTCCAGCATGAAAATTGTGAGCGCCACAGGTTTGGTCGGATTGTGGGCGTTAAAGTAGGCGTGGTATATTCGCGTGACAAACTTGCGCTGCGATCAAGGCAACGAAATCTAAATCTGAAGTCCCAATTCTCTATTTTTGATAGTTTCCGAGATATTAGCGTTCATATTAACGATTTTTTGAAGTTTGTGGGCGTTTGAGTGGGCACCCTGCTGAAACAAACTTGCGCTGCGCAATCCTGATCAAGAACATACATATATACTTTATGGGGTCGAAAACGCTTCCTTCTACCTGTTACATACTTTCCGACGAATCTAGTATACCCTTTTACTCTACGAGTAACGGGTATAACAACTAAGAGATACTTCTGCTATATGCCACTGAAAAGGTATCGAATTGCATAAACACACTGCCTGTGGTTAAATTCTCCAAATGCAATAGATTCAAAAGATTTATTTTTAACTTTTAAACTATATAGCCCTTGAGATTCCTCAACTTTTGATACATTACACTTTTGGTCAAAAAAATTAAAAGCTAAAATATGATGCTGAAGCGGGCAGAATGAAAACATTTTAGAAAATGTATTTATTTAGTCGAATTTGTAGTGTGCTTGGACTGATCTTTGTCGAATATTCAAAAATCATGCGGGACGCTTACACTACAGATGCGGATTTTTTCTATGAAGACGAATGTTTTATTTTATAGAAATCTAACATTAAAATCAATCTTTGCTATTGTATGGGAACATTAGAAAAATCTTATGGGAAAAATTCCAAACGTTCTACTTATGGTATGATACTGTAGTATAGTAAAAATAAGAGAAAAGCTATAGTCGATGGCCTCGACTGTTAGATACCCGTTACTCAGCTTAAGGGAGTGCGAGAGGGATGGAGATATGCTTAAAGCAGCTTTGCTTTTTTCACTAACACACCTAGCCTATATCGCCACCTTTCTTCTTCTTTTACAGCGCCACCTAGCCTATAGCGCCCCTAGCGGCTTGGTGGCGAAATAGTGAAAACAGCTGATTTGCTACATTTGCAATTGTAAAATTTTGATTATTACTTGATTATAACTTTTTTGGCATGTAGTTTGGGTATTGATAAATAATCACTTCAATTTGTGCACAGTATTAAAAAATGTGAACGCTAGACGGGTTTTAGTGTTATAGTCGTTTGTAGGCGTTAAGTTATGAAAAAAATGTACACTGCTCAGGAACCCCAAGAATCTGCATGCCAAGTCCCAACATTCTAGCTCTTACGTTTCCGAGATCAGTTTTCTATGAAATCGAATGTTTAAAAGCCGCATCGACAATGATGCTAGCAGTATAAACACACTATTACAATGATATTATTATTATTATAAATTTAGAACCTTTTTAAGTTGATCATTACGATAACCTCGATAAGAAATGTTTTAATTTGATATGTCATAGGAACTATATTTATATACGGATCTTTCGCATATATATGAAATCTATAATATAAATTCGATACACAGATTCTATAATTTTACTTCATATGATTTTAGCAGCTGGAGTATATAAGGTTCGTCTTGCAGAAGGTAACTTCTTTTTTAGTGGGTAGCTTATTTTCTTCCCAATTCTCTTAAAACAATCACACACTTTTACATTGGCTCCACAGAGAAAATGTACACGTTCAAAATTGAACAAAATTTAAATACATTTTTTCTATACGCGTTATGATAGAAGCATCAATTTTAAATGATTTTTTAAAATATTCGATAGTATCGATTAAATCCACGTCTGCCACTGTCGATAGCCAAAACTATCGATGATGCCCACTATCAATGTTTTCACATTTCTACCAGACAGCTTTAGAAACAACGAATTTCTCAAATAAAGAAAAGTCAAGGGGTTTTCTTAAATGGTATTTGTTTCTTGCCAAGTTTTGGAACTATAATCGTTAGATTTTTGCATAAAAAGTTCACTGTGTTGCAGTGATTTCTGGCTGAAGTCATAACACTTCTGCAAGGGTATAGAAATGTTCTGTTTTTATTTTGTAGCTAAGAACCTCTCGAAGAGCAGAGAGATGGCGCTATTTGATTCATAAGGTTATAGGGAGTGAAAAAACAGCAGACTTCCCCTCTGCGGTCATCAATGAATTTTACATATGTACATACTTTAAAGGGGTTACACACATACATTATTTGCTTTCCTGTGGGAATCGTGCTTCGCCTTAGCGCTCCAATTAAAAGCAAGCGGAAGGTCATGACAAGTCACCCTTTGGCTCCTGTTAATTATTAGCAGACGTCTAATTAGCCAATGACGATGGAGCTGTGAACAGCAAGGGAGATTGGGTGTACTTTTCGCCTTTGGTTGGAGACTAAAGTTGGTTCAACGAACGAATCGAGCTCTACCGAAATAAGCCGAACAGAAAAGAACACAGCAGAGCAGAGCTGAGCAGAGAACCGAAATCAGCCTAGTAATTAAGCACAGACAAAAGCAATGATGACGGCAGCAAAACCGACAGAGAGCTTAATGCCCTCGCTCTTCGCTGTTAAATCTCGGGATGAAAACAGTGGGAACGGGGCAGAAACAGCGGAATCGGAATCGGAATCGAAAGAAGAGTAAAGCAACTGTGCGCGACAACCGCCAAAGCGCGACTTGATTGGTCGGTTGTCGCTTGTTGTCCACATCTCTCTCTCCTCTCCTTTCCTCTCCGCTGCGCCTCGTTTCGCCACTCTACTCCTCCTCGCATTTTCTCTCCTCTTTGCCGACTCTTCTTCCACACGTCCGCACCTGCCGCCCCAATCCTTTGTGGGTGTATTTGGTTCGCTGTTTGTGTGTCCCGACATGTGTGGGTGGCTGGGCAGGCTGGGCTGGCTGGGTGGGTGGTTCATAGAGTACAGTTAATTGACGCCTTTCGAATCACACCCCATTCGCGTTGTCACTGGCTGGGAATCGGCATACGTGATTCGTTGTCGTCGGCAGAAGCCCCCCGCTCTCGACCCAACCCTGTGTCCAGAGTCCAGAGAAACGAAGGAGCACTCGGCTGGCGAAATCTTAATTACTGGGCCAACCAATTAAGCACTGACTCTTCCACACTCCAACCGTCTCACTCGCACGCTCTCGCTCTCCCCCTGGCTTACATATGTACTTGTTTTTGCTCGACACTCATCGCACACACAAGAACAAGAAGACTGTGAATTATGTGCGGCACTGATACTGGAACTCTACATGTACATGCACATACAGATGAGATGGCTATGTGTGCTCTTCGGGGGCGCTCGCATGGGAACCAATTAAACGAAAGTTTTGCCTGGTAAATATGTGGGTAAATAAGCAGAGCTTGAGCATGTGCCTATTATGCATGAGTTCAGAACTGGCCCCAACTAATTGCCGTGTCTGTGCCTCGCCTTACACACACACTCACACTCGGATGTTCTGTGGGCACCAAAAAAACCATCATCCCTCAATCAGGACCTTAGTTCCGCCTTTACCCCGCCGAATGCGTCTCCTGGCCAAGGATAAAGGCAAATTTCAAAGGAGAAACGCAAAAATCGATAATAACGAACAGCGAAATTAAAATAAAAAAGACTTTGGAATCACAATAAACAACAAACGAGAATGAGGATTCTTCCTTTCCGAAGACGTGTATGTTCGTGTACATGGTTGTGTGTACTCACATATATTTTGACTGCTCATGTAACATTTACAAATCGAGCCTGTGTGCCTTTGTGTAGTTGTGTGGAGGGGGAGAGTGAGAATCGGTCGAGAGAGTGTGTCTGCATGTGTGCATACAAATGTAAATGAGCTGAGTGGGAGAACTCGAGGGGTCGGTGATGATGTGGGTTACATTAGAGCGACTTTCTTGGGCGCACACACGTACATATGCATGTATGTACGTAGGAGCTCCATTAGGGCGTGATCCACACACTGTTTAAGTCAATCTACCTAAAGTCTCATTATTATACATGCACTATCTCAGCATCCCTTGTTTAGCGAAAGAGCATTTACAGTACAGCTCCTTAAAATATTGCAACTTTTAAGCATTTAAAAAAGGCAAAAAGAATGGAAAACGAAGAGGCGAAGGATGCAGAGTGCAATAAACAATGGGCAGCTTAAAGGCGAGGGTGGTTTGTCTCAAAAAGAGAAATGAGTCGAAAAGGTGCGGAAATAAATATAATAAAAAACATCTCCGAGCAGTGAAATATGAAGAAAAACCATTACAAGGGGGAGAGTAGGACAGAGCAAGCGAGAGAGAGAGCAAGCCAAAAGAACAACAGAACAGCCCGAAATGTGTGTTCCAATGCTCTTTAGAATACCACGTTCGCGTAATTGTGTTCTTTTGCTCCCATCTCCTTCTCGAACTCCAGTCGCCTCGAGCGCCCCAGTCTCCTGTCTCAGTCGCTCCGGATCCAGACCCATAACCATATCCATACTCATACCCACACCCACACCCTCACCCACACCCACACCCACTCCAAGTGCCTTGCTTCGCTGCGTTGCCATAAGAGACGACGACGACCTCAGTTAGAGAGGGCTGAAAATATGCAAAAAAGAGACACCATCATCTGCTGCCGCCGAGATACTAGCAGTGGGAAAGCCAGGCGCAAGCAGCGCATTATGTATAAATTATTTATTTACATTTACATTATATTTGTACTCGCGCAATGCTCGTTGGCGGGGGTGGGGTGGGGGGGTTGGGGGTAGTGGGCGTAGCGATATTTCTCCTGGGACGAAGACGAAGACGAACGACGGGTCGCCACAGTGTCTCTGTCTTCCCAGGAAAGCCTCTGCCTCCGCGGGGCAAGCTCTGCTGCAAAGCCGGCTGCGTGAGTGCGCATACAATTACAATTACCGCGCAGAGACGCAACGCACACTGGCAAACGGTACGCGAAAGGGGTACGCGAAAGAAACTCAAGCAACAAGGATGAAAATAGAAATTAACAACAATGCCGAAAAGGAGCCCGAGCCCAAGCCGAAACCGAAACCGAGACCGAGCATTGTGCTCGGAGAACCTGTTTTGATTTTGCTGCTGTGCTCTGCTGTTGTTGCGGTGGCGCAAGTTTCTCAAATGGCAAAACTGATTTTTTGCCAGACTGAGAAGAGAGAGAAAGAGGGAGAGAGACGCCTTGGTAATAATGAAGTTGGGCTCTCTCTGTCTCCCGCTCTTCTTGATGTTCGGCAGCATTAATTAAATTAAGAGTTTCTCTCGCGATTTCTCTCCCACCCCCCACCTCCCTCCCCATCACTCAGCCGTCCCGTCTCCCATCTCTTTCTGTCCCTTGAACGCTTACACACACCTATGTACATACATGCGCGGGCGAAATCCATCTGCACGTGCGAGAGCGAGACAGTGTGCGGTGGCAATGATTTAGTCGTTCTCATTGTTTTTTGCTTGTTTGGATAAATGAGATGGGATTGGTAGGGGTGGAGAGCTGATGCTGCCTCGCTGCCTGACTTTTCTTTCTCTCGCGCTTTCAAGGGGTTTTGCTCTGCTCCGCTCTCAATTATTTCAGCTCGCTTATAGGTAACCCTAAACCTAATCCCGAGCACAGTGCGCGTCAATGGATGTGGATGTGGATGTGGATGTGGACGTGGATGTGGATGGGAGTGTGAACGCTCGGTAAAAAACAAACAAGCGTACTGAATAGGCGTGGCGTAAAAAATGGACCGATGCAGACTCTGATTTTGATTGCGACTGAGACGAGCGACGAGCGACGAGGACCTTGCGATACAAATCTGCATATCATATGTAATTGCCAGCCATTAAATGTGCTCCCAGCGCATGTGTACAAACACGTTTATAACTATGCATGTACACACAGATGTGAGCCTGTTGGCCAAATCTTGGGTTCAGGTCCTCATATGCAAACATTATGCATGCAGCACACGGACGCACATATCATCTTGCTCATGTGTGGGAATCCCCCCTCCCACACTCCCCACACTTGTGGAAAACTTTTCACTCACACAGAAAGTGGCATATAAATCGCACTCGCCAGAGACAGAGAGTATGTGTGTGGCGTGTGAGCAGAGCTTTTTGCACACCACTGCGGTCTGCGACTACCGCATAGCATCTTCTGATTGGTCGTTTAAATGTCCCCCTGCCTGCCCCGCAGCTCCACCCCCGCGTCACATCTTGCCTTGTTGCTCTCCCCTCGGCGACTGCATTAATTACGATTCCCACATACATACACACAGCAGCAGCGCTCCGAGTATTTTAATTGGTCGATTTAGTTTTGGAGCTAAGCTAGGGTGAATTGGGGGAGATTAAAAGACAGAAGACTCGTATTTGTCCTCAATTCAGAACGTTACTCATGTACATATCTCAACACCCGATATGTACCTATACAAATTTCTATTATTTACTTATATATATTTACGGAGAAAAGTGATAAAGTAAAGGAAAGGGTACATTCGCTTACACTGCAAATAACTTAAGCTTCTTATAAAATGGCCCCTTTTCGCAGTGAGTTTACTATTTTCTGGGCATATGGTCACTTCGTCTAGCTCTTTTCTCAAGGTTCGTATTAGTTGTAAACGTCAAATGCTTCCCTTTTGTACCCTAGAAAGTGGAGGCTGACATCGCAGTGAACGCCAAATCTCAAATCCATTAATGCATACACAGAGATAATAAAATAGTACCAAAACTGGTCGGGTATTTTTGCAAATCAAATTTGTTCCTTATGTTGCTATATCATGTTGATACTTTCGAACATATCAAATTGATATTTTCGAACATATCAGTAGGGTATTTTTCCAACCAGATAGATACGCGCACATGTCAAATTTGTAACAAAACGATGGTATTTTAATACCAGTTTGGTATTTTAATACCGGTTTGGTATTTTTATACCCTTGCAGAGAGTATAATGATTTCAGTTAGAAGTTTGCAAAGCAGTGAAGGAGACGTTTTCGACCCCACAAAGTATATATATTCTTGATCAACATCACTAGGCGATCTAGACAGGTCTGTCTGTCCGTTTCTACGCAAACCAGTCTTTCAGTTTTAAAGCTACCAAAAGTCTTATTTCTATTGCAGGTAGTATATAAGTCGGAACGAGACGGATCGGACAACTATATCCTATAGCTCCCATAGGAAGAATCAAAAAAAATGGTTTCAATGAAAAAAATATAATTTTGGTTTTTTAATTAACCATTTTTTTAATATTTCAGAATTTTGAATAAAATTAAAAAACATCGGACTTTATCATAGCCATTTACCATATAAACATCATATGCCATAGGAATAATACAAAGGTCGTTATATTTATTTTATTTAGTAAATTAAAATGAAATATCTTTATATTTCTGTAATTGGTTTTTGGTTTTCCTAAAATCGCTCTGTAAGCATAAATAGCTCTGTACATACAATGCTCCCACGGTAGCGACTTGCAAGGGTATAGAAACTTCGGCTTGCCAAGCTAGCTTCCTTTCTTGTTTAATATTAAACTGATATGCTTTCATATCAAACTGATATGTTTTCATATCAAACTGTTATTTTTCTTATCAAACTGATAATATTATTATTAATTTATTTTGATTTTATTTTTTTGCTTCTTTATAAAAATTAACATGAGGATTTGGAACAGGATCAGGGAGTCCTCCTGTCCAGGACAGATGACACCCAGCCAAGTGGTGGACGCCAACTTGCCCAGCTCGGCTTCCTGGCCAGCCATTTGACTTTGTTGTAGTGCAGTGGGTTTATTCCCGCCACCGAGAGGCAGTGTTACAGTGTACAAAAAGTAAATAAATGAGAATTCGACAAACACCAAGTAAATACAATTTTATTTTAGATACTAACCATTTGCAAAATCAAATAAACAGCGCAAATTGTTCCACTTAAATTTGAAAATTTTTGTTAAAATGTCAGTGGGACCGCTGCAATTCATTCAAGTAATGTGTTTAATACCATACTATAATACCATAAATACACAAAAAATACGAAGGCGTTATAATAATTTTTTTCGAAGTCTTTTCGATGTTACTCTTTATTTGAAAAACATCTAATTAATAAGAATTCATATCAATATGATACGGATTCATATCAACATTTGTATATTATAGTAATAATAATTTTGTCTCTATGCAAGAGCCATGTAATATTATCTTTTAGGGATAAATGGAAAGGCAATAGTCCCTTAATTCTAAGGAGGATGCCAAAGAAAAGAACCTTTTTAAAAAGGCCGCTCTAAAACACAGTCTTGAGGAGGATTCAAGCCCGGATCAAAAAAAACCGGGAGCTGACGTAGTTCCACTGGGCCACGTCCTTGTTATATTTTCGAGTAGCTAAATGCCTTTGTAAGTTAAGATAAAAATCTGATTGTTAAAAATTGTTCATATCATGGACTGTTTTTAGACCATCCATGGCCCTAATCATGATGGACTTAAAATAAGTCTATGATTTAAGTCCATATTACCTTAATTTAAGTAAAATTCTATACCCGTTACTCGTAGTATAATAATTTCGTAGGAAAGTATGAAACAGGTAGAAGGATGCGTTTCCGACCCCATAAAGTATATATGTATATTATTGATCGGGATCACTAGCCGATCTAACCATGTCCGTATGAACGCTGAGGGACCTGGCATGCAGATTCTTGGGCTTCCTGCGCAGCGCCCACAATCGACTATAATATAATCTGGGTATTCCCTAAACTGTTGTATTGCTGAATTGTTGAAAATTCAACAGAAAATTTCAGCAATTCAGGGAACGACCCTAAAAGTTCCCTGTTGAATTTTCAATTTTAAGATGTCAGCTGTTTATCAGATTGTCAAATTGCCAGACTGTGTTTGCCAAAGATTATGTTTAAAATTAAGGAAAATGCGGAAAATATGCCCAAAATTATACAATAATAACTGCTATAACAGCATCCTATCAGATATCCTTTACTTGCATAATTTATACGATTGCAATTCCTCCGTGTTTTCAAGTGACAAGAGTTACCCTCTTACTTTTAGTCGAGAACAATTTTCAACAGCCGCGAGGCTGTTGAATTGCTGAAATTTCTGACAGTTTCAGTTGATCAAAATTCAACAATTCAGCAATTCAACAGTTTAGGGAATACCCTGAATAATTTTTTTAATATTTTGTAAAAATTTAAATGAGAGTTTATTTTTATTATCAATTCCTATCTGCATGCCAAAAATTATTAAAATCGGACGTCATTAAAAAGTTATATGCAGTTATAGTTATTATGCAGCTATAGAAGAAGATAGGTGTCGCTATAGGCTAGGTGAGTTAGTGAAAAAAGCAGAGTTGCTTTAAGCTTATCTTTATCCCTCTCTCACTCCCTTAAGCAAAGTAATGGGTATCTAATAGCCGAGGTCATCGGCTATAGCGTTTTCTCTTTTGTTTTGGTTTTTAGTCCATATTTTTTTCTGGGCTTTAAGTTTCTTGCGCAGCGCAAGTTTACTGTATCATGGTGCCAGGACCACTTGAACGCCAAAGAGGCTAAAACCTGTTTAGCGCCCACATTTTTGAAGATTTTGTAAAAGTGTAAATTGAAATTGATTTTATTGATTAATATTTATCTAAATACTGAGAATCGTATCAATCGCAATATTATTATTATCGCAATTATTATTTTAAAAGTTGTTACTAACTAAGTTAAACGCTTTGCCATAGTCAGTAGTACCGCTACCGACCGCTGGGTGCCGTGGCTTTAACATAGTCTGTAGTACCGCTACCGTCCGCTAGGTGTCGTGGCGCTTGCATGTTTGGTGTGAGCCGAGCTAATAGAAATGCCTTCGAATTTTATATTATTTGATATTTAAAATAGAATATCTGGTAGTCGAAGCACTCGACTATGGTCTCTTTTTTTATTTGTCAATATCTATTGAAGTGCTGAAACCTAATTAATCGGACAATAAGTTGATGAATTATATTGGTTATCTGAGTAACGGGTAATGGGGCATGTAGTATCGAAGCCTTACTACAGTGGGTTGGAGTCCACTTCTATATAACGGCGTTTTCAATGGGAACGCTACAAAAGTAGACCACTATTTTCACATTTCTCTTTAGTAAAGTTTGCCATTTCATTATGGAAAGATATACGACCTAAGGAGTCAAAAATCTTGGCTTACATCCTTACAAGATCAAATTGACACAAGAACTGAAGCCAGCGACGATTGATTAACTTCGTACGAATATCGAACGTCAAATTTCAACAGTATCGGCCAAGTTATGCTTGGACTTCTGCTAGCGTGACCGTGGTGACCATCAAAAGAAATCGAGCTTCATACATAATGTCATAGAACGTACTTTCACAGAAATAAAGAATTTGACTGATATCCCAAACCGGTTTTGTTAAATTAAAAAAAAGCTTGTAGCGCTCCTATTGAAAACCCCTATATATTGAAACTAGTCCAAATTTCTTCAAAACCGGGAAAGTTTGTCAAGTGTGATGTAATTGATTTTATGAGATATAAAATGATCTACTTTTTTGTTGTATATAGAAACACATTTTTGTTTAAGTTTTTAGCGCTTATAAGTCGGAGGTACTTAGGACTTACAATTCAGATTGTTGTTTTAAAACCCGAGAATAGTCTAGACTCTGGAGTAATTAATAAACATTCAGACCTTCATACATGCAAACATGTGGCTTTAAGGGTCAAACAAGTTTTCTTCACTAGCTTGTAAACTTGTGACAAAAACTATTAAAAACATAAATCTATTTAAATTTTAAAGTTACGTTTTTTTAAAACATCCTGTCTTCTAAGCTTCCAGGTGTGAGACACATTCACCAAGACTCACTTGAAGGGCAAGTGTCGAGTCGACAGTTGTGAGTGGGTCAAGATACATATCCATACGTGTATACTTGACCACTGCTTGTTGGCTTATTTGTCTTGGCTTGTGTTTGTGTTTGTGTTTGTGCTTGCGTGAGCATGTGCGTGTGTTTTAGCACCTACTCCCAGTTTCATTGAGTTAGTGGTGCTTTTATCTTTACGGTCAATAAAGGTTTTGGGCCGTTCCCCTTCTTGTTGTTGCCGTTTATGTTGTCGTGCTCATGTATTCCTGTTACTTTTCTAGGGTTATCACTTTCAGAAAGGAAGCAGACATACGTACGTATGTGTGTAATTAGGCTGGTTGAGTGCTGAAGCTAACAATTCCTTTAAATTGTTCCAACTCGCAGTGTAGGAATGCATTTCGAAAATCGATATACCCTGGTCGGCATAAGTATTTTGACGAAACAAAAGTTAAACATACTCATAATTTGAACTTACTTCTTGTAAACTATGGCATCAATGGAAAGGTAATTTATATGCCGTTTGAATGATGCAATACTTTTCATAACCCATTCAGTAGTTAAAATATCTTAGTAAGAACAAGAAAGGAAGTTAACTTCGGCAAGCCGAAGTTTGTATTCCCCCACAGTTATAAGAAATAATCAATGTATCGCCATGTTAAATTTTTAAGGACTGTTGCTAGCTTCAGTGATATTTGTGTAAAATTAAAATCGTAATGCTGAAAAGTTAAAATATTCTGTATCCCAGAGTAAAAGAAAATACGATCAAAATCAACATAGCACAATTAAAAAAAAAAATAATTATTTCATTAATATGTTATATGTTGTATGCTATATGTTAGAGTCGTCCGATTTTTATTAAATTGAATTCGAAATTCTTAAAAATACACAAAATGTTATTCCCAGTAGTATTAGATAATATTTTCCCACCAATTTTCCGATTGTTCCTATGGCAGCTATATGATATAGTCGTCCGATTTTGATAAAATTAAATTCGAAACTCAAAACTAATTAAAAAATGGTTATTTCCAAGCGTAGGAGGTTATATGTTAAAAAACACCAAAGATATAATTTTTTAAAAAAATTTTTACCGATTATTCCTATGGGAGCTATAAGATATAGTTTTCCGATCAAGCTGGTTCCGACTTATATACTACCTGCAAAATAAAGAAGACTTTTGGGAAAGTTGCAACCCGATAGCTTTAAAACTGAGAGACTAGTTTGCGTGGAAACGGACGGACAGACGGACATGGCTAGATCGACTCGTCTAGTGATGCTGATCAAGAATATATATACTTAATGGGCTCGGAAACGTCTCCTTCACTGCGTTGCAAACTTCTGACTGAAATCATAATACCCTCTGCAAGAGTATAAAAATCTTACAAAATGCCATACTATGTTAAAACTTATGTAGTAACGTCAACCGTAAAAACATTGATAATATAAACATTGATAAATACTCTACGATTTTTTAATTCGAGAACCAATTTTTGTGTTCGCCCTGTTTTAAACATGGAAATATTAATTAGGAACTAGAAAGCAGCCTACTTATTTCGGAACAATTCCGAAATGCCGCTGTCGAGAAGAGCTCAACTGGTAATGACGGACGGCTGAAGAAAGGGGAACGACCGGTACAGAAGGCAGATACACACTCAGACCGACAAGCCCTATTTTGTCGAAATTAAAATTTTCAACGAATTTCGTATTTTAATGTGGCCATAATTGCAGTTGCCGTATAATTATTAGAGAAAATATTACTAAATTGGCGAATCATTATCGTTCTCTTCTTCGACTTATATCACACACACAAACTCAAAACAAAGTTTCAAAGAAGGGCGCTTGATAAATTATGTGCTTGTATACGTGAATGTGTTTTTTAGGGAAGATTTAGAACATTATGAACATATGTACCTCAAAGCCAAACATTACTCACAAACGATTTATCAAGGTTGTGCATAAAATGCTTATGTTCGTCGCAGAGTAAATGGGTATCCGACCCTACAAAGTACTTACATTCTTGATCAGGATCAATTAAAAATATTGGCTGAGTTACGAGTAAAAGGTAGCCGGGGCACTCGACTATAGCGTTATCTCTCGTCGGGTTTGCTGATGCCAAAATCGGAAATGTAAATTTTTCTGATAGTTTTCCGATTATTTTTAGGGTTTCGGGCCGTTTTGTTTTATATAAATTCTGCAATAACAAGAATACGATTCGAAAAATATAAGAGGTCCACCCCAATTTATATTACTGCGCTCCTTCAGCAATAATCACTTTTAATTATGAGTGAGGAAGCGTCTCGACAACTTCCGCTGCGTTTATACAGCTCCCATTGTTTCCATTGCTTTCGAGTCATCTTTGACTGGCTTAAGTCATTCGCAATCACAAAAATCACCGTCTATACAAGCTAACGGCGAGCCACAAACCCAAATTGATAGTTATGTTTAATTAGTAATAATTTTAGAGGAAATTATCTTTGTAAATTTGTGTACCCATTTCTCATTAAAGAACCGTTTATATTGTAACCGTGCAAGAGTGTCTATCAGAAATAGGAATAGTTCAGTATCCTATATAATATAGTAGTAAAGAGCAGTATGAGTCATGTGGTAATTATACCCGTTACTCGTAGAGTAAAAGGGTATGCTAGATTCGTCGGAAAGTATGTAACAGGCAGATCAGTGATCAGGATCACTAATCGAGTCGATCTAGCCATGTCCGCCTGTTCGTTTGAACGCTGAGATCTCGGAAACTATAAAAGCTACAATACTGGGACTAGGCATGCAGATTCCTGAGATTCCTGCGCAGCGCAAGTTTGTTTCAGCAGAGCGCCACGCCCACTCTAACGCCAATCAAACCGCCCAAAACTGTGGCTCCTACAGTTTTGATGCTAGAATAAACATTTTAACTGAAATGTATTGTTCTCATCAATACTTATCGATTGACCCAAAGAAAAGTTTGCCACGCCCACTTTAACGCCCACAAACTTCAAAAAATCGTAAGTATGAACGTTGATATCTCGGAAACTATCAAAGATAGAGAATTGGGATCTCAGATTTAGATTCCGTAGCCTTGTACGAAGCGCAAGTTTGTTACGCGAATATGTCACGCCCACTCTAACGCCCACAAAACGCCCAAGCCTGTGTCGCCCACAATTTTCATGCTAGATACAAAATTTTAACTGAAATGTATTGCTGTCGTCAATACCTATCGATTGATACACAAAAAATTTGCCACGCCCACTCTAGCGTCCATAACGCTTAAATCTGTCTACCGCCCACATAACCATATATTGAGATCAGGGGTAGGTGGCGCATTTCAGTCTCGCTTTGTTGCTTGTATATCTCCATTTCCCTTTTGTCTCTTTAGCTGAGTAACGGGTATCTGATAGTCGAGGTACTCGACTATAGCGTTCTTCCTTGTTTTTACGTTACAAACATATGTTTTAAATCAGGATAAAATTTCCTCGTCCGCGTATTGGAAACGCCATAACTTTCTTAAGAATTTAACTGTACAAACCTAACGTTTTATTGCATGTACCAAGTTGTTATACCCTTGCAGAGGGCATAATGATTTCAGTCAAAAGTTTGCAACGCAGTGAAGGAGACGTTACCGACCCCATAAAATATATATATTCTTGATCAGCATCACTAGACGAGTCGATCTAGCCAGGTCCGTCTGGCCATCTGTTCGTCCGTTTCTACGCAAACTAGTCTCTCAGTTTTAAAGCTATCGGGCTGAAACTTTCCCAAAAGTCTTCTTTCTTTTGCAGGTAGTATATAAGTCGGAACCGGATCGGACAACTATATCTAATCGGAAAACAAATTTTAAACAAATATTTCTTTGGTGGTTTTTAACATATAAGCTCTAACGCTTGGAAATAACATTTTTTAATTAGTTCTGAATTTAACTTCCGTTCTTGTTTATTAAAAAAAGGGCAAAGAAAATTCTATGGTGTCCGTTTTTAATACCGTTAATATAAGGGTAAAAGGGTATATTTCGGAAAAAGTATGTACCAGGTAGAAGGAAGAGTATCCGACCCTATAATGAATATGTATTCTTGATCATATCACCAACCTGTCCGTGTGAACGCTGTGATCTCGGAAACTATACGAGCTAGAGAGTTGGGACTTGCAAAATCGGGAGGACCCACATTTTTATATCTGTCGTAGGGTATACTGTATTCAGTAAAAAGTATGTAACAGGTATGTAAAGAATATTTCATCTTGATCAGGATCACTATCAGGGCCTATATAGCCATGTACGGCTGTCCCTCTGTCTGTCCGTGTGAATGCTGTGATCTCGGAAACCATTTCAGTTATTTACGAAACCAATCGATTTCTGTTACTATTTTTATTCTAGCTACAAAACTGTCGCACCTTTTGGGAAGTTTGTGGACGTTAGGGAGGGCGACCCTGTTGAAATATACTTGCGCTGCGCACGAATCTCTAAGATCTGCATGCCTAATTCCAACTTATATTCCGAGTTCTCAGCGTACGTACGGACGGTTGGTAGTCTGTATGCATAGTCTTTATACATATGTAACAGAAATGATTTCTTTAGTCTGCACACATACGTATGTGCCTGGTCTTGGTGAGCAGATCTTTAGCTTGGAGAAACTGCCTCAAAAATATGTAGCAATTTACGTTTGTCACGATGGGTGTCACTGAGAAAGTACGTGCGCTGCCTATACCTTACCCATGTTATTCCAATTGAACGAAAACTCTGTGATGCTATGTGAATTTGAAATAGTTCAACACCTTGTTGTTTTGTGCGTAGAAGGTACCCACTTATACATAGGCATATGTCGATGCCATTTTTTGGGCATTGAACTTTCGATTGCGCGCTGCCAAACTCCTGCATGCTCTTGCGCATACAATATTAGATCATATGGGGCATGGCGGACAAGGTTATGTCTAACTAAACATTTATTTGGGCGAATATATTGTACTGATAGGAATTCTTTGTTACAATTTATAAAAGGCCAATATCGTGCTCACAATAATTAATTACACCAGCTTACAAAATAATATTTTGAAACTGCCCCAAGAGGGATTATGGTAGTTCCTGGTAGAATTGGACCCCTAGATCATGAAACAGAAGTCCAAAATATTTAAGATGGATAAGTTTCCTTAAAGATTAAAAAAAATTTGTTTGGTAAATCCGTGCTTTTAGTTATATTTTGTGTTGCGCTTAACAAATTTAAGTGATTTATGTTTTAATTTAGAATTATAATGCCACACTTTAATTTTGCGAAGTAAATGAATAGGCTACATTGAGTATATTGTGAACATTGCTTACATACGATCACTAAATTGTTAAAAAATTCCACATTTTCAAAGTTTGCCAAGTTGTTGCTCACAATATACTCAATGGAGCATGTTCATTTATTCGGCAAAATTAAAGGGTGACATTCTAGTTGTAAACTTAAAAATATGTTTGCAAAGGCGACTCTACATATACACGAAAAAATGAAAACCTACTGTGATGGTCCGAGTGATACGAGTGAGACACCAATCGAAAGGTATCAAAAACACTAAAAGGATCGCTTACCCAAGACATCCATTGGTTTGGGAGAAAGAGCAATGAAAGTGTAAAAGTGAAAATGAAGAACATTTGATCTGTTGGGGCCGTTGGGTATAAATGCTGAAGTTTATTAGTCTAGTTGTATTCTTACTTAAATTACGCCTCGAATGACACCTGACTTTTTAAAATCCATTGTTCCGTTAGTTTGACCACGTTGGGTAAGTCCCGCTAGTTTAGCGAAAAACAGCTAAACTACTAATCTACTGAACTACTAAAGCGGATGCCTGTGGTATATGTCTTTGAAAAAGTTTTGAATTTTTTTTGAAATGCTTTGTACGCTCTCCTTACTTATTGATCTAATTACCAGAGTGTAAACATTTTTTTTCGATTTTTAAATGTTTTTTTTTTACATTTCTCAGAAAGAACGCTAAAGATATCTGGTTTAACTAAAATAAGTATAGCCCTTAAGATTCGTCAACTTTTGTCATATAACAGATTGTTGTAAAAATTCACGCTTAAAAGTTATTAATCAACGAAAATGGCCACTTTTACCAGCTCGAATGTTAGAAACAAAATCATGAGATATCAAACAAAAACACTTCTTAACGAGGTAAAGGGTCGTGACAATCGCACCATTAGCGTACAATACTACTGATATCAAATGTTCTGACAAAAAATTATTATACATTCGACCTAATAAATACACTTCTTTAAATTTGTGCCAAATAGGCAAATTTCAAGGTGCAACAAACTGGGGATCCATTTGGGTATATTAGTCTCTAGTTAAGTTCTAAACAAAATTACACACTAAAATATTTGCTTTTCCTTTTCAGAAAACTCCTAACCTTTTAAGGAGTATGATGCCATTGACTGAATAAATTGGTAAGTTATACTCCTCAAAAACAAAAATAACTGAGCTTCGAGTAAAGAAATCGACCTAAAAGACTTCCAGCTAGAGGAAGTATAGTTGCGAGGGCTGCTATTTAAGTTTCTGGCCTAAGTCACTTCTTGTCACATTAGGACCAATTGGCCCTTTCCTAAACAAATTTTGGACTTTTATCGATAACAGCTCCATACAACTTATTCATGTGTGGCCCCGTTTAATATCGATTAACGATTAATCAAAAACTTACCTCGGAAGAAAAATAGAATTACCTCGTGAACATTTTCGTGCAATCATTTTTGGCATCTTTCGACGTGGATTATCACGACAAGAGTGCATCGATGAACTTAAATCTTTGTACGGCGATGAAGCAGCATCCTATAGCACTGTGAAAAACTGGTTTAATGAATTCAATCGTGGCCGAAGCTCGCTAGAAGTCGAAGGTGGTGAGGGTGGTCAAAAAACAGTTGTTGTGCCAAAGCACATTGATGCCGTGCGTTAGCTGATAATGCAAGATCGTCATGTGACATATGGCATCAAAAAAAGGTTCGTGTGGATTGGTGCAAAAATTTTTTGGAAAAATACAATCGCGGAGTTTCCAAAGACGTTTTTTAGATTGCCACAAGTGACCAATCATGGATCTATGCTTATGAGCCCGAAACAAAACAGAAATCGACCCTGTGGGTCTTCGAAGATGAGCCAAGGAGTCCTTGGCAAGGACAACAAAAGTTATTCGTGGAAAAAGCACTCTGAAGCAAATGGTCGCCTGTTTCTTCGGTAAAACTGGTCATGTTGCTACTGTTCCGCTTGAGCAACGTAAGATGTTCAGTTCTGAGTGGTACACCACAATTTTTATACCCGTTACTCGTAGAATAAAAGGGTATACTAGATTCGTCGGAAAGTATGTAACAGGCAGAAGGAAGCGTTTCCGACCACATAAACTGTATATATTCTTGATCAGGATCACTAGTCGAGTCGATCTAGCCATGTCCGTCTGTCCGTCCGTCCGGATGAACACTGAGATCTCGGAAACTATGAGGCTATTGAGATTTGGCGTGCAGATTCCTGAGCTTCTTACGCAGCGCAAGTTTGTTTCAGTAGAGTGCCACGCCCACTCTAACGCCCACAAACCGCCCAAAACTGTGGGTCCTACAGTTTTGATGCTGGAATGAAGATTTTAACTGAAATGTATTGTTCTCATCAATACCTATCGATTGACCCACGCCCACTTTATCGCCCACAAACCGCCCCAAACTTAAAAAAATAGTACATATGAACGTGGATATCTCGGAAACTATTAAAGATAGAGAATTGAATTCTCAGATTTAGATTCCGTTGCCTTGTACGCAGCGCAAGTTTGTTACGCGAATATGCCACGCCCACAAACCGCCTAAACCTGTGGCGCCCACAATTTTCATGCTAGATAAAAAATGTTAACTGAAATGTATTGGTCTAGCCAATACCTATCGATTGATCCAAAAAAAAATTTGCCACGCCCACTAGCGCCCATAACGCTTAAATCTGTCTACCGCCGGTAGGTGGCGCATTTCAATCACGCTTTGCTGCTTGCATATCTCCATTTCCCTTTGGTCCCTTTAACTGAGTAACGGGTATCTGATAGTCGAGGTTCTCGACTATAGCGTTCTTCCTTGTTTTGCCTAAAATCTTCGGAGAAATTCGAAAAACGAACAAGAAAAGACGGATCATTTTGCACCATGACGATGACTCTCACAAATCAGCTGAAACCAGCGCTTTATAGACCGGCCAAAACGTCGAATTGATGGGTCATCCGCCGTACAGCCCTGACTTGGCACACAATAACTTCTTGTTATTTCCGCACATCAAGAGGGTCTAGCCATTTAGACTACAAGTTTGTTCGGCAATATTGCTTATAATCCTTTAAAGATTACGATACCCCATTCGATTTGTCACTTTTTTCGGTCCCATACAAGTCAATCCGCCCTAATATATGTTCTTGATCAAGATCACTAGCCGAGTATATTTAACACCCACAATCCGCCAAACAAAATATTAAGTGAAATATCTATTGATTGACCTTAAAAAAATGTTGCTATGCACGCACTAACGACCAAAAACTTAAAAAAATCGTCCATATGAACGGTAATACATATGCCGGAAACTATCAAAGCTAGAAAGTAGGGACTTGAGACCTTGACCTTAGCTTCGTTCGCAGCGCAAGTTTGTTACGGTAACGTGCCTGTAACGGCCACAAACCTACAAAAACTGTGGCTCCTACAGTTTTAGTGCTTTTGATCCCTTTAGGTGAGTAACAGGTATCTAATAGTCGTGGCACTGGACTATAGCGTTCGTCCTTGTTTTGTCTTGTTAGAGTTTGACCTGCCTATCAATCGAGTATAGAGAAATTTAAGTTAGGGAAGTTTCCCTTACGGAGACAGATGCTGTTATATTATTCCCTTTTTAATTTTGACGCTTAAAAGCTGTGCTGCTGGTCTGCAAGCTCACGCTGGTATTGTATAGTCATATGGTTACATAGTTCTTACCCAAACACTGCCGTCCGATTTAACGGCTTAGCAGCTCGACCGTCCCGCCTTTTCCCTCTGTTCCAACCAGCCCGAATCACAGTCCCCGATTCAATTCCGACCCAGTACCAGCCCCGACTCTCAGAATCCGTATTGTGTTTGGCCTATGGAGCTCATACATCACTTTGTTCTGAGAAAAATGAGGCAAAGAAAACAATTCCTTTAATAAAATACAATACATTTTTCTTCATCTTTGTTTTTGTCCCCTTTTGATATTGTATATATGCGTGTGTCTGTTTGCAGTGCATAAATTCGTTTTATTATTGCTGTTTTACTTCTTCACCGGTTCCCTTACTTGGTCTTTGACTCAAAATCCTTATCCCTGTGGAAATCCTCGCTTTCACCCTGTGTGCTGCTGGTCATTGTTATTTATAAATTCATGGATTCAAATTGTGAACTGGCATTTGGTTTATAACAGTGTCATATTGTTTAACTCGAAAGCAGAATACCCAATCTTTGAGTCGACCTGATAGTTTTAGAAGTAACAAATATCTTTAAAAACATTAAATTTGTACCTATTTCACCCTATAGTTACCATGGTAGGATATAGTCGCCCGTTCGTTAGATTTTTTTGTTGTATCACCGTAAAAATATAGTAATACGATTTGAAAGTATCATGTTGTCGCACTCAGAAAAAACGCACCCTAATAGAAATTGAATGAACTAAATTTAAGTGCGATTTACACTTGATTTCGGATAGTATTTTTTAGGGCCTTGTTATACCCGTTACTGGTAAAATAAAAGAGTATACTGAGATTCCTCGGAGAGTATATAACAGGTAGAAGGATGAAGGGCGGGAACCCGTTCTTAAGACAAAAAATACTCGATTTCAGTATGTTTTCAGAACCTTTCGGTCTACAATCAAGTATGAAAATCTTTGAATCTAGTCATACTTGTACTAAAAACAAGTAGGACAGATTAATAAAGTCAGAAAGTTGCAGGCATGTTTTAATGACGAATAATTCAGAGTCAATACACATATATTTTAAACTTAAATTTTAAAATAAGTATTCGAAACTGAAAATTAAATAAACGAGATATATATAAATTACATTAATTATATAAGTTTACCTATAAGATTATACTATTAAAGTTTTATGCTCCTGGTATACCGAGCACTTTCAGAAAAAACAGTTGTGAGTCCACATTGTGCTCAGCTTAAGACCGTTTTTAGTACGAACGGTCTTAGAATGGTAAGCATGAAATCGTTCTTAAATCATTTTAGAACGGTGTTTTTCCCTGAGTGTAGAAATTCTTGGGCAGCTGAAGTTTATTTCAGAAGAGTGCCACGTCCATATCGCAAAAATCGTCGAACGACCACATTAAGATTTTGTAAACGTGTTATTGGGATTTTGTTTTTATTAATATTTATTTTAAAAAATGTTTAAGTCGGAACCTCTATTTTCTCCACATACACATTATTTTCCCACCAATTTTCCGATCGTTAGTTATTATTTTCATTATATTTGCGGCTGTATTTGTTTCATTTAGTGCGCATTATTACTACCAGTATTGACATCCACAGAATTGACTCTCTGAATTGTAAGCAAAAGCTTAATTTGTAATTTTTGGTAAATATAAATTTGAAATATGTATATAATTATGAAATGATAATGGTAGAGGAGTGTAGTTTAACGTGACTAACTTGTCAAGTCTCATATGTTACGTTACGACAAGTGCCGACAATTTACAACAATATTATTAAGAATTCGTTATTCCTAATTTCATTGTGGGATAATTTTGATTTACATTTAAATAAAACCTATTCAATTTAGGTGTTTCAGCAGTGCTAGAGCAAAGATTTGTGGAAAACCAAGTCAGATAAATATATACAAGTATCAATAAGATCTTTCGCCAAAGTTCTTAAAAGTTGGTTTATTCTTTTGCCCCTTATGAAAGTGGTACGATCGTATTTCCAACAGTACCTTGTAGGGAATCGTGACTAACATATTGTACAAGCAAAAAAATTTGGTTGGTTAAAATGACCAATGTAGGTAGTTTAGTAACCATACAATATTGTACTTTACTACTAAAAATGGTCGTATATATGTATTAGTTTTTAAATGGCTTACTATTTATATGATGCGTGTATTTTGTTATTGCAATACTATAAAGAGTATCAACTATCAAAAATAGTTATCCTAACGTAAAACGATATATTTCATCTCTAGCTAGAATTGTGCGAATTCAAAAGGCAATTTGATCTATTTTAAAGGTATATATGTATTTACTGCATTTACAGTATTTTACAGTAACTCGAACGTCTTTGTATTACGTAAGAGTAATTAATTGGTGGGTAAAATTGACAATTCGATGGTTGGGGACCGCTTTACTATAATATTAGTCAATTTTACCATCCATTTATTGTATGTAGCGTATAATGATTTAATTTCTTAATTTGTTTTTGTTGACATTATAACGTTATTTGTTTCTATTACACAGTGTTGAATTCGTGTTTTATTATTGTACACTTACAATTTTTTTTGAAGAAAAAATAAATAATTTTCTCATCTGCATACGATTTTGGTGTGAGAAAAAAGTTTAAAAGTGAAAAAATATTGGATTACGCCAAGAGCTGTAGTACTTAACTCCGCTAAAATTTTACCATCGATCTTTTACAGGAACATGCCCAAAATATGGCAGCAACTTTCTGCTTTTAAACTTTTTAAGAAATATTGATTTTTGGAAAAGTCACATTAAAAAATCGAATCGTTTGTCACTATACCCCACACTTCTCTATACTGTTTGGAACGTTTTGAGTGGCAGTTGTTACCTTGTTAAGAGCGATTTTTTCCTATGCATACAGATATATGTATGTATGTTTGATGATCTTGCAATTAACATATTCATGCGGCGAAAACAATCGGCGACAATTTTAATGAAGGCTAAAAAGTAAATTTATTGGTTTCCTTCTGTACTCCTTCGTAAATTTTGAAAACAGTTCATCAACTGAAACTTTTTGATCTCGTCTCGATCCCGGGAACTCATACCGCTTAGCTTTCGCCTTCTGGATTTCTTTTTGTCGCAGTTCTCTGTCTCCCCAGGTATATCGTATCGATTCATTGATCTTACCGAAATGAATGATTGTGGGGCTCCGGCGGAATCAAATGGCCACATATATACACATACATGAATAAATACTCCTAAAAACGAATCAACACAAACCAAGCCAACGACAAAGGGAATAACAATGCAAGCTCAACCTCGGACATCGTCTGGTACCTCCAGACCCTCGGCAAGTGACACTTTTGTTTTATATTCGCAACTTTTTATGCTGGATCTCTGAGAACAAAAGACGATTTCTCAGTAAAAAAAAGTGAACACAATCACAGACATACCGATTGTGTATTGTACTTGGTGATTGTACCTTCCCTCGCCCTTCCACCCTTATCCCATCCATACCGCTTTTGAAATCTTTGGTTTTGTATGGCAGGGCACCTTACCGAGCTGGCCGCAATTTTGTATGTTCAGTTTCTTTCTACAAATTTAAATTCGTCTCTTAGTCAAATATAAAAAATCATATTAATTGGGAGAACGCGTTTTTAAAAAATATACTAGTTTAAGAAACTGAAGTTCTGTTGAAAACTGTACCCGAACTCAGGTTATTGCTTATGAAGCATTCCGTGCGGTTCGTCGGAGAACAAAAATTACTACGATGACAACAAAAGGTAAAATAGAACACTAACAATGTAAACCAAGTAATTACCGAGCTCAGCTCGACTGGACAATTATCTGAAATGCGTTTTCCCAACTGCATTATACCTATTTAATGGTAACTCTGGCTCTGATGACAACTTAAATATTGTGTGTGCGTGCAATTGCACATGAGTACACACAGCACTAACACATGTCATTTGCGTTTTAGTGTGCATGAACTGCAACAATTGTTGATGCACTGCACTCATACTCACTTAAACCAATAAATCGCTTCTGCATGCAAATGCTTTTGAAGGTATGAAATTGTGGATACGTTTATACCCAAACATGTATGTATAACGTTAATAGGTGCCTCAGATAAACTGAAGAAAACAAGCCTATGAACATACAAATAAATGTATGTATGTAGGAGTTTCAAAGACGGTTGGCTGGGGATGATAATAACCAGGGAAAAACGCACAATGAATACACAGTGGGGCAGGAACAGAGTAAAACTTAATTTTTGGTAATATATTGTTTCTTTTATTGAAACAATATTCTTATATTGGATTATTGGATTATTATTCAGAAATTAATTTTAGTTATCGAATATTCTAAAAATTATTTAAGCACTTACACTACAGATGCTTCACATTACATTAGAATATCTTCATCATTATGGAAAATCAAAATTTTTATAAAGCGTTCCCAGTTAATGTACTAAAATATACTGTTTCATTTCCGAGCCTTCGTCAAAAGTTCAAACATCTTCTATTTTCTTTGAAATAACATTTTTTAATTAGTTTTGAACTTCGAATTAAATTTGATCGAAATCGGACGACTATATCATATAGCTGCCATAGGAACGATCGGAAAATTGGTGGAAAAATAATTATAGCTTCGGTGTTTTTCAACATATAACCTCCTACGCGTGGAAATAAAATTTTTTAATTAGTTCTGAATTTCGAATTTAATTTTATCAAAATAGGACGACTATATCATATTGCTGCCATAGAAACGATCGGAAAATTGGTAGGAAAATAATATGAAACAAATTATAGCTTCGGTGTTTTTTGACATATTATTTTATACTATTGGGAATATCATTTTTTGTATTTTTAAATTTAATAATTATAGCTGCAAGGGTATACAAACTTCGGCTTGCCGAAGTTAGCTTCCTTTCTTGTTTTAAATTTTTTTTTCCGATTATTCCTATGGGAGCTATAGTTGTCCGATCCGGCTGGATTCGACTTATACACTACCTGCAAAAGATATAAGACTTTCAGCCCGATAGCTTTAAAACTGAGAGACTATTTTGCGTAGAAACGGACGGACAGACGGATATGGCTAGATCGACTCGTCTAGTGATGCTGATCAAGAATATATATACTTCTGACTGAAATTAATATACCCTCTGCAAGGTTATAAAAAAGTCACCATGGTTTAAAAAAACGTTAATTGATTTTGAACACTTATTTCATTTTTAACAAGCAGTTACCTTAAAAGACAGAAAAATCCCCTTTTGTTTAGAAAAAAAACCAAAAATCTGAGACAAAAACATACCTGCTTACTTTACGAAAAATTTTCTTTTATTTTGATTCCTAATCGCCACTGGCCCCATTTTTATACCCGTTACTCGTAGAGTAAAAGGGTATACTAGATTCGTCGGAAAGTATGTAACAGGCAGAAGGAAGCGTTTCCGACTCCATAAAGTATATATATTCTTGATCTATTCGTATGAAGGCTGGGATCTCGGAAACTATAAGAGCTACAATACTGGGATTAGGCATGCAGATTCCTGAGATTCCTGCGCAACGCAAGTTTGTTACAGCAGGGTGCCACGCCCACTTTAACGCCCACAAGCCGCCCACAAACTTCAAAAAATCGTAAATATGTATGAACTTGGATATCTCGGAAACTATCAAAAATAGAGAATTGGAATCTCAGATTTAGATTCCGTAGCCTTATACGCAGCGCAAGTTTGTTACGCGAATATGCCACGCCCACTCTACCGCCCACAAACCGCCCAAGCATGTGGCGCCCACAATTTTTAGGCTAGATACAAATCTTAACTAATTTGTATTAGTCTCGTCGATACCTATCGATTGACCAAAAAAAAAAGTTTCCACACCCACTCTTACGCCCATAACGCTCAAATCTGTCTACCGCCCATATGTTGAGATCACTGGTAGGTGGCGCATTTCAACCTCGCTTTGCTGCTTTCATATCTCCATTTCCCTTTGGTCCCTTTAGCTGAGTAACGGGTATCTGATAGTCGAAGTACTCGACTATAGCGTTCTTCCTTGTTTTTTATTACCAAATCTTCGTTCTTAAAACGGGTTAAATTATATTAAATAAATTATTAAAACATGTTTTTAAAACGCAAAATAATTTAAAAAAAACAAGAAAGGAAGTTACCTTCGGGAAGCCGAAGTTTGTATACCCTTGCAGTTATAAGAAATAATCAATGTTAGTAACACCTTGGATTGTTGCTAGCTTCAGTGATATTTGTGTAAAATTAAATTCGTAATGCTGAAAAGTTAAAATATTCTATATCCCAGAGTAAAAGAAAATACGAACAAAATCATCCACGCAATTTTTTTTTTAAATAACTATTTCATTATTTTTCTGACCGTTCCTTTGACAGCTATTTGTGAAAGTCGTACGATTTTTATTAAATTTAATTCGGAGTTCTTAAAAATACAAAACATTATATTCATAATAGTATAAGATAATATGTCAAAAAACACGGAAGCTATAATTTGTTCTATATTATTTTCCCACCACTTTTCCGATCGTTCCTAAGGCCGCTATATGATATAGTCGTCCGATTTTGATAAAATAAAATTCGAAATTCAGAACTAATTAAAAAATGCGTGGAAGGTTATAAGATTAAAAAACCCAAACCCTTTGCAAGGGTATAAAGATACAAGTTTGAACTAAAACCAAGTATTTCATTCGGTTTGTAAAAACCCACCCACAAATACACAGAAACAAAAATTAGCTGGCAAAGCCGATCGCAACACCAAAAAAACAGGAAAAGATGCAAACTTCGGCAAACCGAAGTTTGTATACCCTTGCAGTTATAATTATTAAATTTAATTCGAAATTCTTAAAAATACAAATAATGGTATTCCCAATAGTATAAGATTATATGTCAAGAAACACCGAAGCTATAATTTCTTTCATATTATTTTCCTACCAATTTTCCTAACTTCCTATGGCAGCTATATGACATAGTCGTCCGATTTTAATAAAATAAAATTCGAAATTCAGAGTTAATTAAAAAATGTTATATCCAAGCGTAGGAGGTTATATGTTAAAAAACACCTAAGATATAATTTCTTAAATTTTTTTTTTTGATTATTCCTTTGGGAGCTGTGAGATATAGTTGTCCGATCCGGCTGTTTGCGACTAATATACTACCTGCAAAAGAAATAAGATTTTTGGGAAAGTTTCAGCCCGATAGCTTTAAGACTGAGAGACTAGTTTGCGTAGAAACGGACGGACAGACGGACAGACGGACATGGCTAGATCAACTCGTCTAGTGTACTGATCAAGAATATATGTATACTTTATGGGGTCGGAAACGTCTCCTTCACTGCGATGCAAACTTCTGACTGAAATCATAATACCCTCTGCAAGGGTATATACATTAAAAAATGTATGTTTTAGACCGGCTTTGTCGTTATGGACGTTTGTGCCATACGTACATACATACGACATACAATCAACATGCCAAGACAAGCTAAATCTACTCGGCTATTGATACTGATCAAAAAAATATATACTCTATACGCTATCTTCTACTTATTACATTATTTTCGACGGATCTAGTATACCCTTTTACAGTACAAGTAAGGCGTGTAACAATATTTTGGCCATGTGTTACCTAAAACAAGAAAGGAAGTTAGCTTCGGCAAGCCGAAGCTTATATACCCTTGCAGCTATAATTATTAAATTTAAAAACACAAAAAATGATATTCCCAATAGTATAAGATAATATGTCAAAAAACACCGAAGCTATAATTTGTTTCATATTATTTTCCGACCAATTTTCCGATCGTTACTATGGCAGCTATATGATATAGTCGTCCGATTTCGATAAAATTTAATTCGAAATTCAATACTAATTTAAAAATGTTATTTCCAAGCTTAGGAGGTTATATGCCAAAAAACACCAAAGATATAATTTTGTAAAAAATTTTTTTCCGATTATTCCTATGGGAGCTATAAGATATAGTTGTCCGATCCGGCTGGTTCCGACTTATATACTACCTGCAACAGATATAAGACTTTTGGAAAAGTTTCAGCTCGATAGCTTTAAAACTGAGAGACTAGTTTGCGTAGAAACGGACGGACAGACGGACAGACGGACAGACGGACATGGCTAGATCGACTCGTCTAGTCATGCTGATCAAGAATATATATACTTTATGGGGTCGGAAACGTCTCCTTCACTGCGTTGCAAACTTCTGACTGAAATCAATATACCCTCTGCAAGGGTATAAAAAGTGATGCTTTTTTCTGATTGTATGTATGGTTTTAGTTGTGCGATATGGTTGAAGCTACAAGAGTATATTAACATCGGCCTGGTGAAGTTAGCTTCCTTTCTTGTTTTCAAATCAAATTGATTTCCTTAAAAAAAATGTATTGACATTTTTGACCACATTATATTGGTTTGTTGCAAGCTCAATAGTAATAAACAAAATGAACTTACTACAAAATGAATAATCTTGTTGTATATTAAGCTTACAACTGAGGCAAAAGTAAGTTTACTTCGCGAGTCGCCTTTGCAACCGCGCCATTTGCATTCCTGAAAAGAAAGAACAAAAAATGATCCTATAAGCTAAAGGTGCAATGGAAAAATGCGCGGCTTAGACCTGGTCCTGGTTTCAGTACGTCAAGAGTTGTTTGCATACCAACTCAACTGTAACCTCAACTGAAGGCACAGCCGAAACCAGAGTCGAAACCAAAGACTGCAGTCGAACTCGCAGGCAGAATCAAAACGAAACACCACCGGGCTGGGCCTGGGCCGCATGCCACTCGATGGTGGTGGCTGATATATCACGGAATTTGTATGTGGGTGTACTGGCTACATAAGCATAAGCAACAGCCTGCGAAGGCGACTGAGTGAAACCAGTTGAGGAATATGAAGAACAGATAACGACGACTCCAGAGAAATAAAGACATACAACAAAAAGGCACGCGCGAATAGTCCGAACGAATCAAAGAAGGGACGGATGCGGATCGGGGGTGTGGGGATGACAGCAGGAAAACCTTGACTTCCTTTGTTTTGTGCAAAGCCATAAGGCAGTGAACTTTTCTATTAATGCCTACACCATTCCAAACGAGACAATAATTTTGTAAAGTAAGCGTATAAGATGTGACGGGACAGTCAATCCTCGCAGGACGGCTGATTAAATATAGGTTGCCTAAGCATTTCTAGTTGTAAATTCAAAATATTACTGTGTAGCCAAAATCTGATTAGCTGTTAAGTAGCCAGAGAGACACTATAGTCGATGGCCTCGACTATCAGATACCCTTACTCAGCCAGCTCAGGGGAGTGCGAGGGAGATGGAGATATGCTAGCAGCAAAGCAACTGTTTTTAGGATTACACACTGCGTCTTCTAGGGTCGTTTAATTTATATGTTTATACATTTAAAATGGATGGTCCGATTTCAACTATTCTTTGCGTGTAGATGTATATAGACAATTAAAACAAAACAAAGCTTAGGACTAACACTTTAATATAGGCGTTTGTGGGAGTTACCCTGATGTAATATGGTTGATTCATTTTCATAAATTGTTTGCATCTAGATGGTTATACACAATTAAAACAAAACAAAACTTAGGACTAAAACTTTATTATAGGCTTTTGTGGGCCTTAGAGTGGATACCCTGTCCTGCACCCTGCTGAAATAAACTTGCGCTGCTCAAGAATCTCTAAGTTCTGCATGCCTAATTTCAACTTTCTAGCGGCATGACTTCATTCTACATACAACATGGACTTTAAATCTATGAGTAACGGTTATAAAATTGCCCTTCCAAACAGACAAACCGACAGACACACAAAAAGGTTTCAAACTAAACGACAAAGGAAGTTAACTTCGGCAAGCCGAAGTTTGTGTACCCTTGCAGTTATAAGAAATAATCAATGTTAGTAACACCATAATAAATTTTTAAGGATTGTTGCTAGCTAAAAGTTCACAATTTTGCAGAGGGTATATTTATTTCAGTCAGAAGTTTGCAACGCAGTGAAGGAGACGTTTGCGACCCCATAAAGTATATATATTCTTGATCAGCATCACTAGACGAGTCGATCTAGCCATGTCCGTCTGTCCGTCCGTTTCTACGCAAACTAGTCTCTCAGTTTTAAAGCTATCGGGCTGAAACTTTCCCAAAAGTCTTATATCTTTAGTATATATGTCGGAACCAGCCGGATCGGACAACTATATCTTATAGCTCCCATAGGAATAATCGGAAAAAAAAATTTAAAAAATTATATCTTTGCTGTTTTTTAGCATATAACCTCCTTAGCTTGGAAATAAAATTTTTTAATTTGTTTTGAATTTCGAATTTAATTTTATTAAAATCGGACGACTATATCATATAGCTGCCATAGGAACGATCGGAAAATTGGTGGAAAAATAATATAAAACAAATTATAGCTTCGGTGTTTTTCAACATATAACCTCCAACGCTTGGAAAGAACATTTTTTAATTAGTTCTGAGTTTCGAATTTAATTTTATCAAAATCGGATGACTATATCATATAGCTGCCATAGTAACGATCGGAAAATTGGTAGGAAAATAATTTGAAACAAATTACAGCATCGGTGTTTTTTGACATATTATCTTATACTATTGGGAATATCATTTTTTGAGTTCTTAAATTAAATAATTATAGCTGCAAGGGTATATAAGCTTCGGCTTGCCGAAGCTAACTTCCTTTTTTGTTTTTAAATTCATAACAGTCTATCCGACTTGAAAAATTTTGCTACCGTTCGACGTGTATTTTAAGAAAATTTGAATGAAATAGAAATGAAGTGCCTAGGGTCTGCTCGAGTTTTTATTGATACACCCTTGCAGATGGTATTATGATAAAGAATATATATACTTTATTCTTGATCAGCATCACTAGACGAGTCGATCTAGTCCTGTCTGACTTGTCGAAGTTAACTTCCTTTCTTGTTATACCTGTTACTCGTAGAAAAACAGGGTATACTAGATTCGTCGGAAAGTATGTAACAGGCAGAAGAAAGCGTTTCCGACCCCATAAAGTATATATATTCTTGATCAGGATCACTAGTCGAGTCGATCTAGCCATGTCCGTCTGTCTTTCTGATCTCAGAAACTATAAGAGCTAGGCTATTGAGATTTGGCGTGCAGATTCCTGAGCTTCTTACGCAGCGCAAGTTTGTTTCAGCAGAGTGCCACGCCCACTGTAACGCCCACAAACCGCCCAAAACTCGGCTCCTACAGTTTTGATGCTAGAATACAAATTTTAACTAAAATGTGTTGTTCTGATCAATACCTATCGATTGACCCAAAAAAGTTTGCCACGCCCACTATAACGCCCACAAACTTAAAAAAATCGTAAATATGAACGTGGATATCTCGGAAACTATCAAAGATAGAGAATTGGGATCTCAGATTTAGATTCAGTAGCCTTGTACGAAGCGCAAGTTTGTTACGCGAATATGTCACGCCCACTCGAACGCCCACAAACCGACAAAAACTGTGGCTCCTACAGTTTTGTTGCTAGAGTAAAAATTTTAACTGAAATGAATTTTTCTCATCAATACCCATCGATTGACATAACAAAAAGTTTGCCACGCCCACTTTAACGCCCACAAACCGCCCACAAACTTCAAAAAATCGTTAGTATGAACGCGGATATCTCGGAAACTATCAAAGATAGAGTATTGGGATTTCAGATTTAGATTCCGTACGCTTGAGCGCAGCGCAAGTTTGTTAGGCGAATATGCCACGCCCACTCTAACGCCCACAAACCGCCCAAGCCTGTGGCGCCCACAATTTTTATGGTAAATAAAAAATTTTAATACCTTTCAATACCTTTCGATTGATACAAAAAAATTTTGTCACGCCCTCTCTAACGCCCATAAGGCTTAAATCTGTCTACCGCCGGTAGGTGGCGCATTTCAATCTCGCTTTGCTGCTTGCATATCGCCATTTCCCTTTGCTCCCTTTAGCTGAGTAACGGGTATCTGATAGCCGAGGTACTCGACTATAGTTTTCTTCCTTGTTTTTACGTTACAAACATATGTTTAAAATCAGGATAAAAATTCGTCGTCCGCGTATTGGAAACGCCATAACTTTCTTAAGAATTTAACTGTACAAACCTAACGTTTTATTGCATGTTCCAAGTTATTATACCCTTGCAGAGGGTATAATGATTTCAGTCAGAAGTTTGCAACGCAGTGAAGGAGGCGTTTCCGACCCCATAATGTATATATATTCTTGATTAGGATCGCTAGCCGAGCCGATCTAGCCGTATAAGCGCTGAGACCTCGGAGACTATAGAAGGTAGAATGTTGTTCGCGCAGCGAAGGTTTGTTTTAGCAGGCTGCAACGCCCACTCTAACGCTCATAACGCTAGTACCCGTATAGCACCCAAATTTTCTAATATTTTTGAATAATTTAGAAGGTTTTAAAGGTTTTGTTCTTATTGTCAATACCCATGTTAATGCCAAAAAACATTGAAATCTTACCATTCATTAAAAAATCATATCCAAGTAACAGTATTTATTTTGCAAATTCAAACGAGATTGCACACCACATGCAGCTGTTTTCACTAATACGCGACCAAGCCGCTAGGGGCGCTATAGGCTAGGTGGCGCTAGGTGGCGCGAGCCACAAGCAAGCATATCTCCATACGTCTCGCACTCTCTTTAGCTGAGTAACGGATATTTGATAGTCGGTGGCATCGACTATAGCGTTCTCTCTGGTATTATATCATTTTCACATTTATTTTATTTTCCTATGGATATATATAATACACATAGTTGTCCGATTTTTTAAAAATGTTATTTTAAATTCTAAAGTATTTAATACGTATTTTTAATTAATTTTCAGCTCCAATAATGGTAATGACGACGGCTCTCCAATGTCCAGTTCTGATGTGGAAACTTTTAACGGCAAAATAGTTTACAATCTCGATGGCAGTGCATATATTATCGCCACAGACAATGCCAATGGAAGTGGATCGGGGTCTGTCAAAAGTTGTTATGCCTCAACTTCGACTTCATTAAAAAAACTCTTAAGGGTAAAAGACCGTGTACAGGTGGAGGACGAAAAAGAACACCAGCATCAACATTATCAAGATCAAAGTGAAACACAGGAGCAGGAACTAGCTGATGTGGATGCTGGTCCTGGTGTCGAAACCTTGGCAGGAGCAACCTACAAATCAAGTCCAAAAATCCATTCCTTTCGTGTTGTGTCCGCGCAAGATGCAAACTCAGCTTGCCAGGATCAAATCAGAGCATTCAAAATCCAAAAACCAATTTTAATGTGTTTTATATGCAAGTTGTCCTTTGGCAACGTTAAGTCCTTTAGCTTGCATGCGAACAGTGAACACAGACTCAACCTGGAAGAGCTGGACCAGCAGCTACTTAATCGCGAGTACTCCAGTGCCATTATTCAGCGAAATATGGATGAAAAGCCGCAGATATCCTTTCTACAGCCCTTGGATAATAATGCTGCCTGTGCTGCCAGCGACGACACCGAGAAGCTTAAAATAGCCCCTGAGGGCAGCTGCCCCACTCTTACTCCGTCTCCGCAGCCAGTTTTCGGTAATGAGTCTGAACTGGAGCTCGAGAGTAAGCAGGAGGCTGAGCAGGTCCGGGTCCTGGACCAGGGCCGGGAGACGGACCCTGAAGCTGATCAGGACTCTAGTAGTAGTAAAATGGCGGCACCTAGTGCATATCTCCCATTATCATCGCCTAAAGTAGCAGTAAAACCTACTGTGAAATTTGGTTCCTTAAACTCAGCAACAGCAAAGACTAATAACCTATCAAAAGTATCCTCAACCAGTTCCCCTACATCGGCGTTCGCATCCGGAGAGGTCTCATTACCCAGTACTGATAATATAAGTATCAATAAGTCAACCAATTGTAACCAAGGAACGGAGCCGCCGTCTTCCTCGTCTTCGGAGGTCGAAATGAAGATGGGCTCTATGTCTGCATCACCTCAAACAAACGAATCGGATGTCCCCTGCTCAGATTTTATGCAGCTGCAGCATGTGGCGGCTGGTGGCATATACCCTCCTCAAGTCAGTTCCTTCCACGCATCCTTAGCAGCGCTGGCCGCCAATGAATCGAATGACAGTCGGGTTAAGCTGATCACAGAGTTCCTCCAACAGCAGCTGCAGCAACATCAGCAGCAGAGTTCCTTGTTTCCCAGCCAGTGTCCCGATCATCCCGACCTCAATGGCGTGGACTGCAAAACCTGCGAACTTCTCGACATCCAGCAGCGGTCAAAGTCACCATCCTCTTCGCACCAGCACCTCTCCCAATCTTTGCCCCAGCTTCAGGTCCAGTCGCAGCCCCCGCAGATTCCACATCGTTCTCCATGCAGCAACAGTGTTGGCCTGGCCATATCACCCAGTGCCTCCTCGGTGGCCAGCGCTGGAAACGCCACGAGCGCCACTTCCAGCTTCACAATCGGCGCCTGTTCCGAGCACATCAATGGTCGTCCCCAAGGAGTGGACTGTGCACGGTAAGCAGTAACTCTGAACGTAGTGAGGAGGAGCAGCTCGGGTTTCTGTCCAAGTTCGGGGGATGTGTGTGCTTCGAAGGACATCGTTCTTGCCGCAGGGGCTTGTGGCTGATTGGTGAAGGGTTGCCGTCAAGGCCTGTAGCAGACCAAGTACAGGGTGCAAATATTGATCTGTTGGAAGGGGTTGCGATTACGTGTCGTCCATACCGCCCTAATATGCGTAATTATTAAGGCTGTTTGAAGTTGTAACTGGAACTGGAAACTTCCTTCCACTGTTGAACAATAAGTCATTAGGCCAACGACAGCAGCAATAGGTTATATGATTTGTGCCCGCAGGCCAAGCTGTTCACAGGCTGTTCATTTAAACGCAAATGACTATTGGGACTCGGATGGGAAGCAGTCCTGTTAGTTAGATCCCACTGATTGCATCTTGAATAATGATGTTTGCCCTCAACTCCCAGACGACGTGTCATCGGAAGTTACGGCTTACATTGCTCCGATTTTTAAATACATACTTGAAAATTTGTATTTCATTAATTGTACATGGCTGTAAAGGCGTTTCCAACTACATAAAATGTACATAAACTTGATCAGGATCACTAGCCGAGTCAATATAGCCCTGTCCGTCTGTCTGTCTGTCTGTCTGTCCGTATAAACGCTGAGATCTCGGAAACTATAAAAGCTAGAGTTCGGATTTGGCATGCAGATTCTTGAGGTTCCGGGACAGAACACCGCCCACTTTATCGCCCACAAACGCCCAAACGCCCATACGCCCACGCTAAAACATGTATAGCAGTTTTGAATTTTTTGAAGACATTCTTAAAGTGTAAATGCAATATTATTTTTATTACCAACAAATATTTTCATGCAAAAATTGTCCAAATCAGACCAATCATAAGAATGCTATTTTGAGAATGTGAACCTATTAAACAGAGTAAGACTCAGTGGAGACGTTTAAGTACCCAAATACATGTTTGGAGACTTTTTGCCAAGTCAAATTTGCCTAGGAATATCATAGGTTACATACTTTTCAAGACTCGTAATACGTTTTTGTAACAAATGTCAAAAGATATCATAAAGGAGCGAGGTTCCTTAGCTGTATCACGGTTTTTGTTGAGCCAGTTTTACATATTTTTTGAGTTATCCCTTATATTATGGCAAAGTAGATGAAAAAGATGTTGCTTTTTGTGTTATTGGTAACAAAGGAGTAACGAATAAAATGTCATAATCAGTGTTTTGTTTATCCTTCAATAAAATAGTTATCGGCAAATTAAGTTTTAATCGTCTGGTGTATCACTCCGATTATATTCCTGCAAAGAGAAAATGAAAAAGGTTCAAAAAATACTGCTTAATTTAAAAGTAAGCATCAATTTGAGGAATCTGGCATTATTAATAAGTTCCATACCAAGCCACTTTTCGAGTCCGATCCCATGCATGTGTAAATTATACGCCTGTATATTTCAATTAACAGATTGCTGGAAATCTTTGTTATGTTGCTATGATCTGTAGGGAGAATCATGTTAAATATTGCAGGAGGGTGAAAATGATGGCGGCTGAACCAACAAAAATTAAACCAATTGCGCTGATTTCACTTAATAAATGTTTCTGGCCGTCTGTCCCGTCCCCAATTGTCACAATTTAATGGTGTCGCTTGGGTCGAGGCGAGCAACTGTGGGTTCGGTATCATTAAAATTTTGCCGTCACATTGTTGGGTGCCGGTGACACACTAATGAATGTAAAAACGGTTGTTGCTCAAATTGAACACATAAATCACATCTAAAAATTAATGTGAGGAGTAAATAGATGGTACGCTAATCAAATCAAACACACATCACTTGATCTTTATTCTTGTTTATAAATTTTAGCGATATTCAATAATGATTCTGTTGCATGCCCTCATTTCGTTTTCCACAGCTGTGAAATGCTTCTAAACTCAGCTCGATTAAACAGCGGAGTGCAAATGTCTACCCGCAACTCCTGCAAGACTCTTAAATGTCCGCAATGCAATTGGCACTATAAATACCAGGAAACACTGGAGATCCACATGCGGGAGAAGCATCCTGATGGGGAGAGTGCCTGTGGTTATTGCCTTGCAGGTACTTGTCTTATTAACTCTAAAGAAAATAGATTTTATATTGTGTATTAGCTTATTGACTCTAAGAATAACATACTTTTATATTGTCGCATGACAATCGAATTTGAGAAAATTTTAAACTAGTAATCATTGCAATTTCATGTCAATTTTATTTTGTGTACGATTTGCGACAAGAAAGGAAGCTAACTTTGGCTGGCCGAAGTTTCTGCGCTTCTACACACCTTATGGAATTAAAATTTGATTACATAAACCGTAGAGATAGGTCTATAGGTGGGGATGTCTGTAAGTTGGGACACTCGAATCTATAAAATTTTAATTTTATGTGACCAAATTGTTATCAAAAAAGTTTTAATTCAGGCTTAAACCAGAATTTGCGTAAATTTAAATGTAAGAGGTTGGAAACCTTACAGATTTATTTCTCAGAAATATACAAAAACAACTTTTAAAATTGTCCGTCAAAAACAAAATGATAAGGGGGTTCCACAGAGAGCAGAGTAACTTTCAGAGTCCATCTACCTATGTCGCTCAGTCCGTCTGTCTGTATAAATAGTTATGCAGTTCAATATATATATTAAACTAGAAACACTTTGCTAATGAAATTAAAGGATGGTACTGTTTTTGAAAACGGTATAAGTTGGTGCGGGCGTGTCCAATTTTATGAACAAGCGAGAATCTTATCACTAGAATCTGAAAGTTTATTTTCAGGAGACAGAACAAATTTGTAACCTTAAACTTATAATACCACAGGTACACAGGAAAAAATTTATATGAACCATTTCTAGTTTTCAATGGTAATTGGATCCTCTTGAGTAAAAGTCCCATTACCAACAGGTTCCGCGGTATAGCTAAGAATAATAGCAGGAATAATAATACAACTTTAAAAACGGTTTTATTGATATAACAAATACAATAAAATATCCTCATGAAATCGCTTTAAGCCAAATTTATAGCATTCGGTGTACAACAGAGTCCAAGAAAAATAAAAATTACTTCCATTTAAGGTTTATTTTCTAGGGGCGGTTTTCTATCATAGAAATGAAGGAATTTTAACTTTGTCGTCAAATTTCAATGATATGGGCAATGGTTCACGATAGGTACTATTTTTAAGCATTGCCGTTATATATTGAGAGTGTTCTTCAGCAAAATTATTTAAGATAAGTCGAGTTATGGAGGCCACATAATTAAATATCGCGGAACCTGTAGGTGATGGCGAAAAAGTTTGTATGAGACTTTTACTCAGAAGATCCAATTATCATGCAAAAGAAGAAAAGGTTTCTGGAAATTTCACAAAGTTAACTTTTTGATTTCTGAGTAATTAATGATTTTCGAATTCAAACTTAAACTTACGTTAAAATAAATTAAACATTGCATACTTTGAAGCAGTTACCAGTTTTAATTAATCCCATTGTTCTTGCGACACAGGACAGCAGCATCCTCGGCTGGCACGGGGGGAATCCTACTCCTGCGGTTACAAGCCGTATCGCTGTGAAATCTGTAACTACTCCACGACCACGAAGGGAAACCTTTCCATTCATATGCAATCGGATAAGCATCTGAACAACATGCAGGAGCTGAACAGTTCTCAAAATATGGTGGCGGCTGCGGCTGCTGCCGCCGCGACTAGCAAACTGCTGCTCTCCAGCTCGTCGCCCCAAGGATCTGCTGCGGGCCCATCCGGCAGTGCATCCAGCGGAGCCACTGGCAGCGCTTCCAGCGGCGGATCCACAAACGTGGGCGGCAACGCGTCACTGGGTGCAAACGCACCGAGCGCCGGCACGGGAGCAAGTAACCCTAATGCCAATACCGGAAGCAATGCCAACAGCGCCAAGCCAAAGCCCTCGTTTCGGTGCGACATCTGCAGCTACGAGACTTCGGTGGCCCGCAACCTGCGCATCCACATGACCAGCGAGAAGCACACCCACAACATGGCTGTGCTGCAAAACAACATCAAGCACATCCAGGCGTTCAACTTCTTGCAGCAACAGCAACAGGGTGCCGCTGGCAGCGTCCAAGGACACAGCTCAGGGGGCTTTATGCCCGAGGTTGCGTTGGCCGATCTCGCGTACAACCAAGCGCTCATGATCCAGCTCCTTCACCAGCAGCAACAACATCAGCAGTCGGCTAACACCAAATTGTCACCCTCATGTTCACCTGTGAGCACTCCGGATCAGTTTTGCTTCTCTCCCAAGCCAATGAAGATTGGGCACGGAGCAGGAGTAGGCATGGGCCTGGGAATGCCAATGGGAATGAGTCACTCGAATGAAGTACCCGGCGACCTGACTGGTGATCCTCATCCGCTGACCAAAACCGATAAGTGGCCCACTGCTTTCTACAGCTGTCTAATCTGCGACTGCTTCAGTACGAACAACTTGGACGATCTTAACCAACATTTGCTCGTAGACAGATCTCGGCAATCCTCCAGCGCTTCTTCCGAAATAATGGTTATTCACAATAACAACTATATATGCCGGCTATGCAATTACAAGACGAATCTCAAGGCCAATTTCCAACTGCACAGCAAGACAGACAAGCACTTGCAGAAGCTCAACTTTATCAACCACATCAGGGAGGGCGGACCCCGAAATGAGTATAAGCTGCAGTATCAACAACAGCTGGCCGCAAATGTGGTGCAAGTGAAGTGTAACTGCTGCGACTTCCATACCAATTCTATTCAGAAGCTGTCCCTGCACACACAGCAGATGCGTCACGACACGATGCGAATGATATTCCAGCACCTACTGTATATTGTTCAGCAAAGTCAAATGCACAAGAAGTCCCTAGGTACGATGGAAGATGATCCTCAGTGCTCCTGTCCGGACGAAGATCAGCAATCGCAGTCGAGCAAGAAACTGCTCCTTTGTCAGCTGTGCAACTTTACCGCTAAGAACCTGCATGAAATGGTTCAGCATATAAAGGGTATGCGGCATATGCAGATCGAGCAATTTATTTGCCTGCAGCGTCGAAGTGAAAACCAGGAAATACCCGCACTAAACGAGGTGTTTAGAGTGACAGAGTGGACCATGGACAACGAAGGTATGTTCCAACACTTATTATGACGCCATTTACAAGACAAGATTATTCTACAATATTTAAAGAGCAGGATATAAGTTTTGTTTATTAGAAGGTAGAAGCAACCGAATTCTAACCTATATAGTATTTATACTCTTCATCAAGATCCCTAGCCGGAACGATCTAGCCCTGCCCTGTCTGTCTGTGCGTATGTTCGTCTGTTCGTCTGTGCGTTTCCGCACATTCACTAAGTTGTTAAAAAAAATCCACTTTTTCACGATATGTACATGTATATAACGAATCCTATTCATTTATTCAGCAAAATGATCTTCTTCAAGAAAGTTTCACTCCGCCAGCTCTAAAACTGAGATACTAGTTTGCGTAGAAACGTACGGGCGTACACTCGGACATGGCTATATTGACTTGTCTGGTGATGCTGATAAAGAATATATATACTTTGTGTGGTCGAAAATGTTCTCTCCGATTTTTGTTTTATTCATTTTAGATATATATTTGATATGTACAATTTTCTGTTCATATTTATCGTTTTTGTACCTATTACTCGTACCTTTTAACAGGGTAGGGTATATTGTAAGTCGGAAAGTATGTAACAGGTAGGAGAAAGACTTTCCGACCCTGTAAAGTATAATGTATATATTCTTTATCAGGATCACTATCCGAGTGGATCTAGATATGTCCGTTTGTCTGCCCGTCCCTATAAACGCCGAGATCTCGGAAACTATAAAAGCTAGAAAGTTGTGATTAAGCATGTTCTAGGGGTTATTAGGCAGAGCAATTTTGTTTCAGCGAAGTGCCACGCCCATTTTAAAGCCCATAATTCTAAAGTGCGTCTGACGCCCAGGCTTTGAATATTTTTTTCAGCGTAAATTGATTTTGATTTAATTGATAAATACTTATCAAAATGCTGCGAATCTTACCAATCGCATTGTTATTTTAAAAATTATGAAATACTAAGTTAAACAGACTCTGGCGTGGTCAGTGGTAACTAGGAATGTCGAATTTTTTTAAAAATATCTTATCAATTTTATTTACATATTTTTTTAAATCGTAAAAACAAAAAATCAGTTAAACGAGTATTTTTGAAATTGTAAGGACAATTTTAAATGAAGTTATCCTGTTGCCCTACAGTTGTGTCCCTTGTGAGCCTAAGAATATGCAAATGGTCATATTCGGGATGAAAAACTTGTAATGATGCTTAAGTACACTTTCCCCGAAGAGATTTCTGTGACACACCCGAGCATAATGGAATTCGTTAGTAAGGCTTCGAGTTATCAATTAAAAAACAATATTTTATCAAACTAAAACACCTTTTAACGACGTCAAAAACTAGTGACGATCGCACCTTCAACAAAACAAAAGATATAAAATCTAAGGAAGGGTATTTATTTATTAATAATTTTTAACCTTGACTTTTTACAACAATTTGTTATAAGTCAAAAGTCATGGAATCTCAAGGACTATTCAGTATATATATGTACATATAGCACAAGACGGTAGCTTTGGTAGTTCACAGGTTATGGACGTACAAATTTTAGTCTCTTATATATATTTTCCCGCTAAACTAGCGAGTTTTTCCAAAAGTGGTAGTACTAAATTTTCATACACTAAACTGATTAACATAATCTTAAATTTCTAGGACCGTAAATTAAACTGACAAACAAAATACAATTTTAGTTTTGAGAAGTCCCCCAAAATCTTGTTTTGCGTATAACTTTTAAACGGAGTAATACATTTTAACAAATCGGGTGTTACTCATGGCGTAATTTGAGTAAGATTAAACTTGCGCATTTATCTAAAACGGACCCAACAGATCAAATGTTCAAATGTTCCACTTTTACACTTTCATTACTCTTTCTCCCAAACCAATTGATTTTCTTAAAGTCTTGGAATACAATCCTTTTAAGTTTTCCTTTAACTTTAGATTGATGTATCACTCGTTACGATCGGACCATCAAAGTAGCTATACCGTTTATCGTAGAGTAAAAGGGTATACTAGATTTGTCGGAAAGTATGTAACAGGCAGAAGGAAGCGTTTCCGACCCCATAAAGTATATATATTCTTGATCAGGATCACTAGCCGAGTCGATCTAGCCATGTCCGTCTGTCCGTCCGTCCGGATGAACGCTGAGATCTCGGAAACTATAAGAGCTAGGCTTTTGAGATTTGGCGTGCAGATTCCTGAGCTTCTTACGCAGCGCAAGTTTGTTTCAGCAGAGTGCCACGCCCACTCTAACACCCACAAACCGCCCAAAACTGTGTCTCCTAGAGTTTTGATGCCAGAATAAAAATTTTAACTGAAATGTATTGTTCTCATCAATAGCTATCGATTGACCCAAAAAAAAGTTTGCCACGCCCACTTTAACGCCCACAAACTTCAAAAAATCGTAAATATGAACGTGGATGTCTCGGAAACTATTAAAGATAGAGAATTGGGATCTCAGATCTAGATTCCGTAGCCTTGTACGCAGCGCAAGTTTGTTAGGCGAATATGCCACGCCCACTCTAACGCCCACAAACCGCCTAAGCCTGTGGCGCCCACAATTTTCATGCTAGATAAAAAATGTCAACTGAAACGTATTGGTCTCGTCAACACCTATCGATTGATCCAAAAATTTGCCACGCCCACTCTAACGCCCATAACGCTTAAATCTGTTTACCACCGGTAGGTGGCGCATTTCAATCACGCTTTGCTGCTTGCATATCTCCATAAAAAACAACTCAAAATAATATGAATCTTCCGGGGAAGATATATAGATACATATTAGGGTCGGTCGATTTGTATGCGCAAAAAAAAAAGTGATAACTCGTAGGGAAAGAACGTAATCTATGTCTTGCAAATCACGTCTGATCCTTCGCATTCGCAAGAGAAAAATACTGTTTTTTTGTTGTTAAGTGTTTAAGTCGCCTTGACGCAAAAAAGTTGTGGAACACAAACTAGGGACAATTCTAAGCAATGTTTCACAAGAAACTATGTGTCTAGAACCACGTTTGACCCTCTGCAATTTCAAAAAATAATGTTTTTTTTTTAATTTTTTGTATCCTCTTTTTTTAATTTGTGTTCTGTCTTCAATTATTGTGTGGGTGGTAACAATCAATTAAAAGGAGTACGGTTATACGTAGATATATTTACGAATGCGTTCATATTGTATGTATGTATAAGCATGCAAAAATACGTATTCGCTTAAATCCTTACGTGCATACAAATGAACATAAATACAAACGCTGCTCATGGTTTTCAAAAATTTCCCCTGCCACAATCCATAACCATATTGCATTGTATAATACGGTTCGTTCGTTCGTAACTCATCATTAAGCGCTGATTTCAGTTCAATTTCTTCTGCCTCGCTCTTCGATTATTATCGTTTTCGTCTTTGTCTGGCCTCGTCCTCGTACCCATCCTCACGTTCGGAATCATCGTCGCGTTTACGTAAATTCTTCTTTGCCCTGGCTCTCGTCTTCGCCCTCTCTTTTCCTTTAGCGACTTATATGCGCTCCGAGATTTATACGCTGACGCTGACCCTTAAGGAAATTATTACAAATTACTTAAGAATGCAAAAACGATTATGTGTATCCATCGAATTTGCAATTAGTGACGTGCACACTTTGCTCCACACCAGTCTCAGTCTCAGTCTCAGTCTGCAGCTCAGGCTCAGGCTCGGCTGAGGCTGACGCTGAGGCTGGGGCTCAGGATAGTCTTTCTTTGCTTGGGTATGGGTATAGGTATAGGTATACGATGCCCACAATCCAAAAGGCCAAACAAATTCACTCCACTCCGCAGTGTGAGATTCCCATATCAGATGCGCGGCGTCGTGCAGGGCCGAACCGCAGGCATAGCACCTAACCACAGAACACCGATCGCCGAACCCCAAACCCCAAACCCCGAACAGTAAGACCGAACCTCGCAGAGACACAACAAACAGTCGCCGCTCCACCGCCGCTTCTTGCGGCAATGCGGATATATGGCAACACACATAACAGCTCCCCGCACCGCATCAATTTGAAGCCAGGTCAGATTCGCCCTTGCCCTCGCCCTCGCCCTCGCCCTCGCCCTTGCCCTTGCCACCAGCACCTGGACCTGCGCCCACTCCTTTTGAGATGTTGATAATTGCACATGCTGCTCTACACCAATGTAGGGTGTCTCGGGTCTATATGCAAAATGTAGACAATGAGGACCAAATGATTTCTGCCGTGGTTTCTGCCTGCTTCAGATGAGCTGAAGAGCCTTGTGCCTGCGGATTCCCAACTGGGATCGCCGGCTGGTGTTTCCCCCTTGCCGCCACCTTTAGCCCAAGTTGTGCCTGTTCTATCGCATGGTTAATTCTTTTCTCATAATTTCTTAGTACTGTATTTTGCACTACTCTATAAAACATTGTGGCTGGGTCTGTCATTGACAATAAAAAAACTGTATTTTTATACACACTACTCATATAAAATTTGGAGTCTCGTGTTACGGCCACACTTGAAAATATTTAGTAAGATCGTTTATTTGGCTTTTTTTTGTTAGACGGAAGTGTAAATGGGATTGATTTTTTGGTTTTGGGGTCTTTGGGACTATATATGTGCATTAAGAAGCTCAAAATAGTAAACTTTTGTTCTACGACTTTTGGAAAAAAAGAATAAACAAGAAGGGAAGTTAACTTCGGCAAGCCGAAGTTTGTATACCCTTGCAGTTATATCACCATGTTAAATGTTAAAGGATGGTTGCTAGCTTCAGTGATATTTGTGTAAAATAAAATTCGTAATGCTGAAAAGTTAAAATATTCTATATCCCAATAGTAAAAGAAAATACGATCAAAATCAACAAGTCAAAATTTTTTTTAAATAATTATTTCATTATTTCTCTGACCGTTTCCGTATTATAATTTCAATCAGAAGTTTGCAACGCAGTGAAGGAGACGTTTCCGACCCCGTAAAGTATATATATTGGTCAGCATCATTACACGAGTCGATCTAGCCATGTCCGTCTATCCGTCCGTTTCTACGCAAACTAGTCTCTCAGTTCTAAAGCTATCGGGCTAAAACTTTCAAAAGTCTTATTTCTTTTGCAGGTAGTATATAAGTCAGAACCAGCCTGATTCGACAATAATATCAAATAGCTCTCATAAGAACAATCGTAAAAAAAAATTTTTTTTCAATTATATCTTTGATTTTTTTTTAACATATAACCTCCTAAGCTTGGAAATAACATTTCTTAATTAGTTCTGAATTTTGAATTTAATTTTATCAAAATCGGACGATTATAGCATTTAGCTGCCATAGGAACGATCGGAAAATTGGTGGGAAAATAATATGAGAAAAATTATAGCTTCGGTGTTTTTTGACATATTATCTTATACTATTGGGAATATCATTTTTGTGTTTTTAAGAATTTCGTATTTAATTTTACAAGGAAGAACGCTATAGTCGAGTACCTCGACTATCAGATACCCGTTACCCAGCTAAAGGGGCCAAAGGGAAATGGAGATATGCGCGCAGCAAAGCGAGATTGAAATGCGCCACCTACCGGCGGTGGACAGATTTACCCGTTATGGGCGTTAGAGTGGGCGTGGAAATTTTGGATCAATCGATAGGTATTGACGAGACCAATACAATCGGTGTGATCGCTGTGATCTCGAAAACTATAAAAGCTACAATACTGGGATCGGGCATGCAGATTCCTGAGATTTCTGCGAAGCGCAAGTTTGATTCGTCAGTGTGCCACGCCCACTCTAACGTCCACAAACCGCCCAAAACTGTGGCTTCTACAGCTTTAATGCAAGAATAAAAATTTTAACTGAAATTTATTGTTCTCATCAATACCTATCGATTAACCCAAAAAAAGTTTGCATCGCCCACAAATTAAAAAAATCTTAAGTATGAACGCTAATATCTCGGAAATTATCATAGATAGAGAATTGGGATTTCAGATTTAGATTCCATAGCCTTGCACGCAGCGCAAGTTTGTCACTCGAAAATGCCACGCCTACTCTTACGCCCACAAACAGCCTAAACCTGTGGCGCCCACATTTTTTATGCTAGAAAAAAGATTTTAACTGAAATGTATTGGTCTCATAACTTTAAAAAAATTGATACGCCCACTCTAACACTCACAAATTACCTAAAACTAAGGAGACCACAGTTTTTATGCATGAAAAAAATTTGAACTGAAATGTTTGCTCTCGTTAATATATTAATTATATTATATACACCCAACAAAAATCTTTGAGTGTCAATTTGATAAGTGAGGGTGAAAATGACACTACACCTAGGATCGTATTATTGGGATCAATTAGATCCTAAATAAGTATCAAAAGTAACTACATTATATGAAAAATCCTTTTGACCCGTCGTCTAGTGATGCTGATCAAGAATATATATACTTTATGAGGTCGGAAACGTCTCCTTCACTGCGTTGCAAACTTCTGACTGAAATCATTATACCCTCTGCAAGGGTATAACAAGAAAGGAAGTTAACTTCGGCAAGCCGAAGTTTGTACACCCTTGCAGTTTTAATTAATTAATTTAAAAATACAAAAATTATATTCCCAAAAGTATAAGATAATATGTCAAAAAACATCGAAGCTATAATTTGTTTCATATTATTTTCCCACCAATTTTCCGATAGTTTCTATGGCAGCTATATGATGTAGTCGTCAGATTTTGATAAAATTAAATTCGAAATTCAGAACTAATTAAAAACGTAAACGTCGTAAACGTCTACTTCACTGCATTGCACACTTCTGACTGAAGTCATAATACCATCTGCAAGGGTATAATGAACAAGAAAGGAAGTTAGCTTCGGCAAGCCGAAGTTTGTATACCATTGCAGCTATAATTATTAAATTTAAAAATACAAAAAATGATATTCCCAATAGTATAAGATAATATGTCAAAAAACACCGAAGCTATAATTTGTTTCATATTTTCCCACCAATTTTCCGATCGTTCCTATGGTACCCATATGATATAGTCGTCCGATTTTGATAAAATTTAATTCGAAATTCAAAACTAATTAAAAACTTAATTTCCAAGCTTATGAGGTTATATATTTTTTCCCGATTATTCCTATGGGAGCTATACGATATAGTTGGCTAGTTCCGACTTATATAATATATAACAAGAAAGGAACTTAACTTCGGCAAGCCGATGCTTATATACCCTGCAGCTATAATTATTAAATTTAAAAACACAAAAAATGATATTCCCAATAGTATATGATAATATGTCAAAAAACACCGAAGCTATAATTTGTTTCATATTTTTTTCCTACCAATTTTCCGATCGTTCCTATGGCAGCTACATAATATAGTCGTCCGAATTCGATAAAATTTAATTCAAAATTCCAAACTAATTAAAAAATTTTATATTCAAGCTTAGGAGGTTATATGCTAAAAAACACCAAAGATATAATTTTTTTAAATTTTTTTTTCCGATTATTCCTATGGGAGCTATAAGGTATAGTTGTCCGATCCGGCTAGTTCCGACTTATATACTACCTGCAAAAGATATAAGACTTTTGGGAAAGTTTCAGCCCGATAGCTTTAAAACTGAGAGAGTAGTTTGCGTAGAAACGGACGGACAGACGGACATGGCTAGATCGACTCGTCTAGTCATGCTGATCAAGAATATATATACTTTATGGGGTCGGAAACGTCTCCTTCACTGCGTTGCAAACTTCTGACTGAAATCAATATACCCTCTGCAAGGGTATAAAAATCGATGTTCCTTCGCCTCTAGACAAAGGTATATTTATTTAACTTCTGTAAGATAAAATTGGTTTTAAACTACATATATATATCTTCGTGTAAAAAATTATATTGATCTGGTGACATCTACTATATTTTGTATATTTCAGATATTGCATTCGAGACTGGCTTTAACTTGTCGACAACTGTAACCAACGAAGCCACCGCGGATGCCAGCTATGCTGCAGCATCATCTGCGTCAGGAGTCTCTGCAATTCCTGATGTCAGTATTTTCTCACCGACTTCTCCCTCCGGTTGCGCGACACCGGGTGGCAAGTCTTTGGGTCACAATGCATCTCCAAACCTTAATAACTTTGGTTCGGGTGCCCCTGTTCCTACTACTGTATTTAAGTGCAATCTCTGCGAATACTTCGTTCAATCGAAAAGCGACATGGCGTCTCATATTGAGACTGAGCACCCATGTGCTGAGAGTGATGACTTTATAAGTATACCAACCAACACGGCTGCTCTGCAGGCTTTCCAAACAGCTGTTGCAGCAGCTGCTCTGGCTGCGGTGCAACAACGGTGCGCCGCTATTAATGCTCCGGCACAGGATACCGGTGAAGCAGACAAGGACTTGGCCGCGAATGCCGGTGACGGCCCTGTGGCTATTAAGCGGGAGCGGCTTGAAGAGGAGGATGATCCGATGGCAGGTATAGAGGATACCAAAGAGGTTGCCCATCAGGCGACGCCTTCTGCAGCTCCGGAGTCGCCAAAAGTCCTGGAAACTCAAGTGGGGGTACAGTGTCCCCTGTGCCTAGAAAACCATTTTCGGGAAAAGATATACCTAGAGGCCCATTTGACAAGCGTTCACAGCGTTACCAAAGATGGTCTTTCTCGGCTCTTGCTGCTAGTGGATCAGAAAGCCTGGAAAAATGAAAGCGAGAGCACGGATACATCAAACCTAGTCCCTCAAGCTCCTTACGCGAATACCGAGAAGGAAGAGGCAGCACCGCCACCTAGTGAGAGCCCCTCCAGTGCCAACACAAATAAGTGCACCACCGCAACTAACTCAAGCCTTCCAGTGGGAATGCAAGGACTTTCCTGTCAGCAGTGTGAGGCCAGCTTCAAGCACGAGGAACAGCTGCTTCAGCATGCGCAACAGAACCAGCATTTCTCTTCACAAAATGGAGAGTATTTGTGTCTTGCAGCAAGCCACATCAGCCGTCCGTGCTACATGAGCTTCAGAACCATTTCAGCTATGATCACCCACTTCCAGGACTCACACATGAGCCTAGTTATCTCCGAGCGCCATGTCTATAAGTATCGATGCAAACAGTGTTCGCTGGCGTTCAAAACCCAAGAAAAGCTCACCACCCACATGCTCTACCACACAATGCGCGATGCCACAAAGTGCTCTCTTTGCCAACGCAACTTTCGCAGCACGCAGGCGCTGCAGAAGCACATGGAGCAAGCGCACTCAGAAGATGGAGCTCCATCAGGCAGATCAAGCAGTCCGCAGACGCCAACACTGAGTTCCGAGGAAGCACACAAGCTTCCTCTAGGGGAGACACATGCGGTAGAAAGAGGTACAAATATTTCACACAAATCGCTTTGGAACTCTATTAATCTCCCTTCGTTGATTTGTTTCAGAAGTCATCGGTAACGATGTGTCGCCGCTTCGATTAGACTCGCAACAGAGCAAGGAAACAAGGCTGTTATCACCTAGCCCAATGTCTGTGGACTCCCAGGCCCAACAGCAATACCTCGCTACTTTCGCAGCTCTACTCAAGCAGCAGCAGGGCAACTCAGAAGCTGTTGGCCTCCACCCCGAAGCCTTGCCGCTGTCAGCTGGAGAGTTTTCCCAACACCTGCAGGTAGTGCCATTCAAAGAGACTTTCACCCTTAAAGGTCATGCCACTAATAAGTAATTGTTTCAGGGTCTGCAAAATCTGCAAAACCTTCAGAATATGCAACAGCAATTTGGTGCCGTTGCTGCTGCATCGGGACTACCGATAAATCCAGTAGATATGCTTAATCTAATGCAGTTTCACCACCTGATGTCCCTGAACTTCATGAACCTGGCTCCCCCCTTGGTATTCGGCGGTGGTGCCGCCGGCAGCAATGCCGTTCCCGCGTCAACAGCCCAAAATAACATCATTACCTCGTCCACCGTAGCAGCTTCTTCAGGGCTAACTGATGTTCAGCTCACCAGCGGGGTCAACGCCTTGCCGGTGGACTCTGCTAAAGCTACTTTAGTCGCAGCTCAACCTCAGCACAATGTCAATTCAAACTCTCAGGTACATTAGGAATCAAGTTGTTGAAGAAGATATCTTGAAGAAACAATATTTCATTTATGCACAATGTGCATTGCACATATGTCTTAGAAAAATTAGTTTTAAATCTGTCTGAATAAATCACAATTTTTACCTTTCCTCTCACTTGCTGATACTATTCCGTCATACGTAGCTATCAGATAATCATAAAACATTTCCATTATCCTTATTACATAAAATGTGTATTTCTTTATTAATAAGACAATTAAGTTTAAGCGTCTTATATTTTTAATTTTTAACTCTTTTTGATCTTAACAGCTGGCCAGCAACCAAAAGCGAGCCCGAACGCGAATCACAGATGATCAGTTAAAGATATTACGGGCACATTTCGACATCAATAATTCCCCAAGCGAAGAGAGCATTATGGAAATGTCACAGAAAGCCAATCTACCAATGAAAGTAAGACCTCAAAAGCTTACATTGAATCACTGTTAAACAACATTCCTTATTGCAGGTGGTCAAGCACTGGTTCCGAAACACGCTGTTCAAGGAAAGACAACGCAATAAGGACTCTCCCTACAACTTTAATAATCCACCGTCGACAACTCTTAATTTGGAAGAGTATGAACGTACAGGTCAGACCAAAGTTACGCCTCTAAATGATACCAGTAGCGTGCCAATATCAGCGACAATGACCACATCAACGATTTCATCGGCACCATCTGCTACCACTAATATAAACCCTAAAGAAAGCGCAACTACAAGAGTATCCGCTGTTGGGAAATCAATACAATCGGCGCCTGTCCTATTCCCTGCTACCGTCCCAGTCTCAACACCTGTATCTCGCCCAGAATCAACAAACTCGAGCGGCAATATATCCGATTATTTAAGTAATAACTTGTTTTTTGGACAGCACGGGGGCAAGGAGCAAGGTCTGCCATATCCTGTGGATGGACAAATAAAGTCAGAGCCCCAGGATGATATGATTGGTTCAAATGATTTTGCATTCCAGACAAAGCAGCACTCAAACTTTAACTTCTTAAAGCATCAACAGGAACTTGTGGATCCCCAAGAACAACCTATTACAAATCAAGACACGGAAATGTCGCAGGACCAATCCTTACTCGCCGGCTCTTCGCTTTCGGCCCACTGTCAGAGTCAACAGCAAACAAATATCTTTGAAACAAAATCGGAGAGTGGTAGCTCCGATGTAATGTCGCGCCCTCCTACTCCAAACAGTGGAGCTGCAGGAAATCTTTATGGCACTATGAATGATTTAATAAATCAACAATTGGAAAACATGGGCAGTAACATGGGGCCACCAAAAAAGCTTCAGATTGTTGGAAAAACATTCGACAAGACCTCAACGCCGATCTCCAGCTCGATCAGTGCTAGCACCCAGTTCGAAAGTAATTCTTCGAACTCGTCAAGCTCCTCATCGTCGACATCGGGTGGAAAGCGAGCGAACCGCACACGTTTCACGGACTATCAAATAAAGGTTTTACAGGAGTTCTTCGAGAACAATTCATACCCAAAAGACAGTGATCTCGAGTATTTAAGTAAGCTTTTGTTACTATCTCCTAGAGTTATAGTAGTTTGGTTTCAAAATGCAAGGCAAAAGCAACGCAAGATTTACGAAAACCAACCGAACAATTCGTTGTTTGAAAATGAGGAGACAAAAAAGCAAAACATTAACTATGCGTGCAAAAAGTGCAGCTTGGTGTTTCAACGGTACTACGAGCTAATACGTCATCAGAAAAATCACTGCTTCAAGGAGGAGAATAACAAGAAGTCGGCTAAGGCTCAAATCGCGGCTGCTCAAATAGCACAGAACTTAAGCTCAGAAGATTCGAATTCCTCCATGGATATACACCATGTTGGCATATGTCCGCCAGGCTCAACAGTAGTTGCTCAAAGTTTGTCAACCGTTGGTCCTGCAGCTCCTTTGGCCGGACAGTACGCACAGCAATCATTTGGCGCTTTGCCCTCGCCACAGCATTTGTTCGCCAAGTCTTCTTCTCTAACTGACTTCAGCCCATCCACGACTCCCACGCCACCCCAACGAGAACGCAGCAACAGTTTGGACCATCCACAACGGCCTCCTAAGTTTGACTGTGATAAATGCGAAATGCAGTTTAACCAATTAGAGAAATTGCGAGAGCATCAACTATTGCACCTGATGAATCCAGCTAAAATTTTTTCTGACCCAGGACAGAACTCCAATCCTGATGCCAACTTCGGTCCGTTCGGCTGCATACTGCAAAGTCTACAACAAGCAGCGGCTCAACAACAGCAGCCACAGCATCAACCACCACCAACAAAAAAAAGAAAATACTCGGATAGCTCTTCGAATGCAGATGATATGCCGACTTTATCGGAACCCGAGGCTGCACATAAGAAGCACGAATTCCTTTATAATTATTTTATGCAAAACGAGACGAACACAGAACTGAAACAGCAGTTTCTCATGAGACAACAACATAAGAAGGCACTGCAACTTCAATCTCAAGAACAAGGAAATGAATCTGATTTTGAAATGGATTTCTTGACTAATTTCTATCAGCAGAGCGAATTAAAGAAGGTCAGTAACTACGACTTTTTATTGCAGTACTATCGCACACAAGAAGAGGCATCCCTGAAGACAAAATCAAAGCAACAGCATCTCTTTAGCTCCAGTAAAAAGCCAACCATCGAGTTTCTATTGCAGTACTATCAACTGAACGAATCAAAAAAGTTTTTTCAGTTAGTTGCCTCGCCCCAAACAATGCCTGATGGCCCAGGCTACAACCCGTCATCGCAGATGCCAAAACCCACGACAGATGAAGTTAGTGATGATATCGGCGAAAGATCATTGGAGCAGGCAACAGAAATACAAAAAGATGAACAAGAAGAACAATTCAGCATAGACAGGCCATGCGAGGAAAATGCGTTGTCTAAAAGTAAGAGTGCAGTGGAAAAGTTTAATAACAACAACATTAACATCAACTTAGTTCAAGCTGATACAACCGAGACGAACGGTGTTCAATCTGTTGAAATGACGGAAGAGTTGTCAATGGCCCCTTCATTAATTGCAGTTAATGATGATAACAAATATTTGAGCTCAAGATCCTTACAAAAAGATGACAAGGAAAAGTCACAGTATTTGCACAACCTTGAAGACTTCCTGGATGCCACCATGATAGAGAACAACTCTCAGACCTTGACTTTTAATGATGATGAGAAAGCTTGCCAAAAAGACGAATCGGTTCACAAAGCCAACGAGATGGAAAAACGGTCTTCTGTGTCTCCGGTCAATGTTTCATCCAAACAAAACAAACGCCTACGTACAACCATACTCCCGGAGCAACTGAACTTTTTGTATGAATGCTATCAATCGGAGTCAAATCCAAGCCGAAAAATGCTTGAAGAGATATCTAAGAAAGTTAATCTGAAGAAACGTGTAGTGCAAGTAAGTACCAAATATATCAGTTTTAAAATATGGGATATGTTCTATTAGTATTTAAAACCAGGTAGCGTTAAGATTATAAGATCAACAATTTAGTAAAATTGGGATTGTTAAACTGGGAATTGGATAACGGATGTGTCAATTATACATTCCCTGCAGGAAACCCTGGGTTTTGCCTGGATCAAACTTTATATATTTACTAGCAAGGTCGACTACGGCTATGCCTTTGGAAATTTTCCGAATAGGTTGGCTGTATCCTGTACCTGGAGCTTTTTATACCCCTTTATTCTTAGAGTAAAAGGGTTTACTAGAGTGTGTAACAGGTAGAAGAAAGCGTTTCCAACTTTACAAAATATATATATATTCCTCAAATTTCAAAGGTTTACACTTTCTACAAGATACCCCATTATTTTTTTTTGATTTTCCCTCCGATGCAAGAAAAATTAAATAGTCAGAAGAGCTAACTCTTGAACAGGCTACATAAAACTAGCCATTAAAGTAACAAATCTAGTCCAGCTAGCTTTAAGGTCGATTTAAAGGCATTCTAGAAATTAAATCGAAATTTAATCGCATCTTAGCATTAGATTTTCGTCTGGGCTAGATTTCTTGAGCACATTTTCATAAATGCCTTTATAATTTTTATCAAGTATTGGAGATTTAGGAGACAGGTGTGAAGGTAAAGGTGATAATTCTATCACCTATCGTCCAGAAGTCATTTCTTAGTCACTTCTGGACGATAGAACACAGTAGAAAATCAAAATATACATATATCCATTGGTCATAAGTAAATAAATAATTAAATAAATAAATATATCGCGTAGCAGTCACTTCCGGAAAATAGGTAGACGATAGAACATATTTTACAAAAGCAAAACGGATCGGGAACGCGAAGAAGTAACTTCTGAGACACTTCTGGACGATAGAATGACGATAATAGTAATTTTACAAAAACAACAAGGAAGAATGGTATAGTCGAGTACCTCGACTATCAGTTACTTGTTACTCAGCTAAAGGGACAAAAGGAAAATGGAGATATGCAAGCAGCAAAGCGAGATTAAAATGCGCCACCTACTCCTGATCTCAATACATGGTTATGTGGGCGGTAGACAGATTTAAGCGCTATGGCCGTTAGAGTGGGCAATTTGGGTCAGTCGATTGCTATTGACGAGACTAATACATTTCAGTTAAAATTTTTTTCTAGCATGTAAATTGTGGGCGCCACAGGCTTGGGCGGTTTGTGGGCGTTAGAGTGGGCGTGGCATATTCGCCTAACAAACTTGCGCTGCGCTCAAAGCTACGGAATCTAAATCTGAAATCTCAATTCTCTATCTTTGATAGTTCCCGAGATATCCGCGTTCATATTTACGATATTTTTAAGTTTGTGGGCGCGGCAAACTTTTTTTTGGGACAATGGATAGGTATTGATAAGAACAATACATTTGAGTTAAAATTTTTATTCTCGCATCAAAAATGTAGGAGCTACAGTCTTGGCCGGTTTGTGGGCGTTAGAGTGGGCGTGGCACTCTGCTGAAATAAACTGGCGCTGCTCAGGAATCTCAGGAACCTGCACGCCTAATCCCAGTGTTGTAGCTCTTATATTTTCCGAGATCTCTACGGACAGACGGACATGGCTAGATCGACTCGGCTAGTGATCCTGATCAAGAATATATATACTTTATGGGGTCGGAAACGCTTCCTTCTGCCTGTTACATACTTTCCGACGAAACTAGTACAGGGTTGCCCATATTCGACGGACCCATGTTTTTTTTTTTAAAATCAAAGAAAAAAATAAAAATTTGGCGGTTGGCAATCTTAATCATTTAATTTGTTCCAAGTAGATTTGTTTACATCAATTTTTGAATATGATATCTTTCAAATGGCCGCCTCTGGCGTTGATGGCGTATTGTGCCCTTTTTGCAGCATTTTCCATCGTTTTCGCCAACATTTCGGCCGGAATAGCGGCTATTTCTTCACGAATGTTGTCCTTGAGCTCTTCTAGGGTCCTTGGCTTGTTAACGTAAACCTTTGACTTCAAATATCCCCAAATCAACGCGAATAATCCGTTGTAAAGTGGACCGAGCCATGCCCAACTGCTGAGAACGGCGTTTTTGGGATGTTCTTGGGGACATCTCAACACTGGCTCGTACGGCAGCGATATTCTCGTCCGATCGCCTTGGTCGACTTTTATTTGGCCTCTTCGGATTAGGAAGAGCCTCACCAGTCGTAAATTTTTCGTATAAACGCTTAATGGTGTTCTTAGAAGGCGCACTTTTCACATTTTTTAATTTTTTAAAAGCACGTTGAGTTTTCACAATTGACTTGTTCTGTTGAATGTAAATTTCAACTATTTCAGAGCGCTCGCGTGGCGTGTATTGTTCCATGGTAAAAATCTGCTTGGACTGACGCTTCAAACGCGGTATGTCATTAAGCGATCTGGCATCTCTGTCAAAAGTTATGGCGTCGTCAGATGGGTCCGTCGAATATGGGCAACCCTGTATACCCTTTTACTTTACGAGTAACGGGTATAATTATCTCACGAACAAATTACGCGAACTCTTAATAATATTATTGTACATACAATGTCGGCACGACAAGAGGAATCGACTAGAATTATTTGTAATTTTGATTTAATTTTTCACATATGAGATTTGACGAGTTTGATACCTTACCCTACTACCCTATTAATTCGTAAGCCCTCTGTAAAAATTAGAATTTAATTATAATTTTGTCGGTCTGCGACCTTGTCAGGAATTTTTTTTATACCTTCTTTTAGTGAAATATGAAAAAATCATGCAATCTTAGTAGGGACGCCATGTTCAATTATTTCCGAATTTATTTCTTTAGATTTTTATGTGCAACCATTTAGGCTGCCGTATTATTTTCCCTTTCAAATGTGCCTTATTTTATTTTATTACACGAAAAAAAAGTTAAATATACCTAGCTTCCATTTTTATTTTAAGTCTGAAAGTTTTGCTTGTATGAGGCAGACTATGTACCAATCTAATTTAGTAAAAAAAATATATTGTACTATATTATAGAATTATTCAATTCGTTATCTTTTTTATTTTAAGTTTACATATAATTTTATCGTTATTAATTTTTATCGTTTTTACTTTATTTTTTAGTGAACATGCAACACAGACCTATTAAAAAATCTAAAACCATTATGGGGTTACAGACTGATTTTTTTAAGTCGTAATTTTCATCAAGTAAATTACTTTGAAGGTAAATAACTGAGTATTTAAAATGAAAATCATAGATTCTTAAAATTATAAATATAGAAAAAGTACTCAAGCAAAGCACCTATTTTACTATAACTCCTGCTACTTTTAGGTCTGGTTTCAAAATTCTCGGGCCAAAGATAAAAAATCGCGCAATCAGCGACATTATGCACACATATCTGACGATAACAGCTATGATGGCTCCAGTGGCAAGGAAGTCGTCAGCGACCTAAAAACTAATGGCGGACCCGTGGAACAGGATCACGAATCAAATCTACAGGACTGCCAGCTATGCCAAGTCACCCAAGTCAACATCCGAAAGCACGCTTTTAGCGTAGAGCATATCTGCAAGATGAAGAAGCTACTTGAACAAACCACCGAGCTTTATGCCCAGAGCAACGGAAGCGGCAGCGATGACAACGATTCCGACAGGGAAAAAAGGTTTTACAACTTATCAAAGGCCTTTCTTTTCCAACACGTTGTTTCAAACGCGACGAGCAAAGCCAATCTTACAACAGGTTCTGGACAAGATTTAGACGCTCTTCCTGAAGAGAACTGTATGCTTAACTATGATACAGCTAGTGGTGATTCGAAGAGTCATATTCAACATTCTTTGCCTGCCGAAATCGTCTCTGAAGATGTGCGAAAAATCGCTGGCAATCAGGAACTGATGCAGCAGCTATTTAACCGAAACCATATCACCGGTAAGAGTTTCGGGAGGTTAAACCATTTTCGTTTTGATCTTGTCTGTTGATCAGATTAATTTTCCACTACTCCTTGATTTTTATATTTTACATATAAATTTGCTTTGTCAATTATCAAATGTAATCAAACAAGTCTTATTGTGTTTATCGCTGCCCCTTTTTAAAGTGACGTTATCCAGAATATTCATTCAATGTTGAGGGCAGACACAGCCTTTCTATAAAATATAGGAGACTTATTATTAGGAATATATTTTAACGCCTCGCAAATTTAAAAATATAAATAGTTGATATATATTAAAGATTTATTTCTCTCTTTGATAGAAATATATTTAAACAAAAATTAAGCAAAAAGATTATATACAAATGTATTTGTAATTATGTATGCCTGTGTGTCTAAACTACATAAGTAGAACCAGAAAAGTTACTACTCCTCGTGTGAGATGTTTTTTAAATTATTCCCAAGTACATTTTTAAGGACACTAAGTGTCAACAAAGCAGTACATGGTACTTTTTCTTTTATCTCCTTTGCTTTCCTTTTATTTGCCGACTATTCCAATGTTTTTAGAAACGACACAAATAAATACCTAAATATATCTTTTGGTACGAATCGATATAAATTGAGTTTTTGGTGCTACCATTACCGATATTGACACTTGATTAGTGATTAAATGTCATTATATATATTAAATGTATAAAACAATTAATGCAAGAACCCAATAACATTAATATACTGGAACATGTACAAAAATAAACATTTTACTTTATTAAAATCCATTTATTATCGAGTTGTGTTTTTATTGTTATTTAGTTTTATGTTATAATTTTACTTTGGTTTGTAATGTTAATATCACAAATTTTTCAGTTGGATTAGAGTAACGCAATCGTATATGATAATTGTTCAATCGATGTGAAAACTAAATTAGTAACTCTTGTTTTATTAGTTATAGGTGGAAAATAAATTGGATTGTTTGTATGGCCTTATTACCGTGGATAGTGGTTAAACGTAGGTAAGTGGTTCTACTCAAATTTATTTAAACACGCTAAACGTTTTCTACCTTACAGACTACGAATGGAAAATGATTGCATAAAAAGATGCAAAAAAACGTACACGAGAAAAATACAAGCATAAACAAACCATACTACGAAAACTAAAAAGTTCCTATTTTACAGAAATTTATAAAAACATTGACATTCCATGAACCAAATGAATACAGAAATAAGTATTCCAATTCTTGTGAAAAATATTTCACCATTAGTAAGAATTTCTTAACTATACGGAAGTGTTCCTAACTATTCAAAATATAAACTAGCGGTAATCTTAAAGTATACACAATTGAGGCAATCCTAAACAATTTGAAATGAAGAGCCAAGCCTTGATAGTCGAAAAATCAAGGCAGCTCCATAGATACATATATAACGAACTAGATTTAACGAAACGTAAACTGAGTTCCTAGCATTTGATTGCTTTATGCCTTTGTTTTCTATATTAGAATGTAATTGACGATATTAAGATCTGCTTCGGCATGCCGATCTTTTAAAATCATTTCAAAAGCTAAAGACATATGTGGTTCCTATAAATCTTTCGGAAACTGTACATGATAAAACAAACCGCTTTTGATTAATTTTATTATGTCATAATTATGCTGAGAGTAAATGTGCCAATGTTTTATTTTGCAATGCATGCTTATAGCATAAAAACATTGTATCTCTAAAGCTATATTGTACTCAATTTCCAAATTTATAGCAAATTCATCAAAAGGGAAGATGAAGTAAATGGTTTAAAGGAAACAGGAGTTTTTACAGTTTGTTTGAACCTATAAGATAGTTTCGTTGTTAAATATTTGTTACGGCGTATTAAATTATTTACTTACACAATTTATTTTTTATTTCTTTCTAAATATGTTTTTTGATTATAATTTATGTTTTAGACGAAAAACAATAAATGTAAACTTCTAGGGGAGAGACAGGAGTTACTATTTCACAATTGCACTAATTTTTTATTAAATCTTTCAAGTCTTTGAATGTAAAGAAATATCGCAGCGTATTATTGTATCGTTATTTATATTTATAATTTTAAAATTTCCCTGCCAATTTCCATAGACATTTTGAAAGGACACAATTTACCCTATCAACAGTTAAACGAAGAAAATAGTATTAGACTGATTCCTTTTTAAAAACAATTTTAAAGAACACACATTTAGATTTATTCAATCTCATTCCGCATCAAATACATTCATACGTACTCGAATATGAATAAGTGTATTGTTAATTGCAAATAAATATAGATATGTTGCGAGACATAAGAAAAATGTACTAAAAAGTTCCTATAGACTTAAATAAAAAGATATACAAATATATTTACTTGTAAGTTTGGGAATAACTATAAATGACATTACTTTCTGTTTATCTAATTTTAAATTTATGACAGGCAATTTATTAAAAAATAACCAACATATGTCCATATTAACGTTAGAATATTAAAAATATGTGAAGTGTTTAAAATCCTATAATCATTTTATAAAATAATTATTTTCATACCTATGTACTTAAGCATTCATAATTGCCAACAGCCACAGATTTACATGTATGGACATAAAAGCAGACTTACACTTATATATACAAAAACGAAACTAGATCCTCGCAATTATACACATGTATTCGTTTGAAAAAATAACCGAAATCATCGTGCGACCCTAAATACATATATGATCAACACATGTGACACACAGAATAATATGAGATTTTAAAGGTGAGGTCAGTACTTTCATTGCTCAATCGATAACTATCATGCATGCATATGTGTGTATGTATAAATATATAACATATCACCATATACATAACTAGACTAAACCTTGAAAAGTTTCGTCTGTTCGATTTTGTCAAAATAACTTTTTTACAAGACCGTACAAACATTTTTTGAATGGATTTAACTTTCAATCTATATTGGGGTTGACACAAAAATTTTGGGCGAAGTTCGGAAATATTTATTTCCTACAGTAGTTAAAATTCTGCCCAAAGTCCGACAGAGGGGATTTTTGTGTTGCCCCTACATGTTTGATTATTATCCTTTTGTATTATTTGGTTTCATCTGAGCTTTTTCAGTTTGCATATATAATTTGTATGTTAGTATAAATACTGAACACATTTATGCCAATAATATATTTATGTATGTACAATTTTGCTATTAATAAATCGATTCAAACAATATTCATACTATAAAAATACTTGATTCGCACATTGAGTATAAGTAAACTTTAACGTAAAAGTAAGTTAAATGTCAACCTATGTATTAATCCGAGTTACTACAAATATTGTGTAAAACTTGCAAAAAAGGAAGTATAAATAAATATTTATAAAGTTCCTATATATTTAATAATTGGCAAAAGATGTGCATATATTATAAAATTATAACTTAATAAAGATATGAACAAGAAACATTTGACTTTTGTTTTAAACGCGATTATCCCGAAAGCGTCGTTGCGGGGACTTGGATTGCCGAAGGAGTTTTCAACCGATTTCGATTTTATTTTTCAAATTGTTTGTGATGTATTTACCTTGATCAAACTCATTTTTGGTAAACAAAATTTAATATCAATGTTTTAATACATGTTAGCTGATAAAAAACATAGCTTTTTTTAAATATGATCAATTTGGGCAAAAAATGCGAGTTCGCGATAAAGATACAAAAAACAAATAGAGTTGAGTAGAGTGTGTCCCGTACACAAATTAAAATAAAAGAAGCAACTAAGAATGAAGCAAATGAATTAAAATATTAGTTTTTAATACCGGGATAGAAGAATATAGATAGAAGATAATAATTTGGTTGTATAAGGGTCATCAAATTCTTTTGACCAACGCTTTATAAACCCAAGAACACTCATGGCTTTGTTGACGGTGGACAGTCAAATTTAAGTTTTGGGTCCAGAAGAACACCTAAATCATTAAATAAAAATATACGGTCGAACTGAAGAGTATTTTGAAGAGAGTAGCCAACAAAAGTAGAAGTACCCCTATAAAAAGTCATAACGTTGCATTTATGGCAGTTCAAGTTTAAAAGATTTTACTCACACCATCCCTGAAAAGAATCAATATCTGACTGTAAGTTGAAACCCGACGCTATAAAATTATATGATAAACAAAGCTTAGCATCATCAGCATACATTAGTACACGAGAATGTGTTATGATAGAGGGAAATAAACAAACAAAGTAAACAGCAAAGGGCCCAAATGACTACCCTGAGGCACTCCAGATGTCACGTAGATCGATTTTGAAGCAGCGTTCTTGAATATAACCCTCTGCGTCTTACCACTCAAATAACTTGAATAGATTACTTGGAAACCCAAGCTGATTTAATTTGAATAAGAGAAGAGAGTGATTGACAGAGTCAAAGGCCTTACTAAAATCTGTATATATAACGTCAGTCTGCATTTTTTTCTTAAATCCATTTATTACAATAGATGACAATTCAAGAAGGTTGGTGGTGGTCGATCATAAATGTTGCAAATGAGATGTAATAATATGTTCAAATGCTTTAGGTATTGCCGACAATTTAGAAATACCTCTATAATTCTGGGCATCCGCCTTCGCGCCCTTATTAGGAAAAACTGATGATGAAAAAGACAAATTAAAAAGTTTAAGAATCGGTTTACATATGGTTGACGCACAAAACTTAAGCACACACCCAGGGAGTCCATCTGGACCGAGAGAATAAGTTGGCGTTGTTGTTGCTAAATCTCTTAAGAGAGAACTTTCCGTAATTACAGGGGTAAAAATACAATTTGCCCTATTTAAGGAATTAGGGTAGTTAGAATTTGGCCAAGCAGACAAACTATAAGTAATTTGCAAAAAACTCAGCAAATAAATCAGCAAATTCAGAGTCCGTCGATGCAATCCATTAAGTTAAAACGTACCGATGAAGGCAATGCCGATGACTTACGCTTGCCATTAGCAAAGTTATAAAACTGCTTCGGATCTTTTGAAAATGGAAATTTACATCGACTTAAATACATAGAATAGCAATGACTATTGAGAACATTAAAATTTGATCGAGCCACCACATATTTCGAAAAATCGGATGGCTTACCCATTTTTTATACTTTTTATAACTGTTTGTTTTAAGGTTTTTAAGTCTTTGAAGCGCGTTGGTAAACCAAGGAAGCATGTTTAGCTTTGAAGGAAGCCTATCAGGAACGCAATCATTAAAAAAAAGTAGAATAGAATAGTTCAGTGGCACTTTCAATATCCATACAATTGTACAAGTCTGTCCATTTATATTGAGAAATCATATCGTTAAGTTTATTATAGTTATATTTTCGAAAACATCTCATTTTATCTGGAGAAACTAAATGAGAGAGGGTAACAATTCCATAGTTGAGCTGATGGACGAAATGGCCCTTTTTAAAAAGTTCGCGTTTGGTGTAAAATGTCATAGCTTTTTAGAATTTTTTATTAAAGCTAGTACTCAGATCGGCTAAGCGTTACACTAGTTAGGTTAGGTTAGGTAGGAGTGGTTGGAGATTAGATACTAATCCCCACACTGGGTCCCTTGTGATACCACGTGATCTCTGAGCAGATCCTTTTCTCATGGCTCATGGGTTATTTGCTTTCGCGAAGTATTTTGTTCTTCTTAGAAAACATAAGAGTTTTTGAATGTTTACGCCTTGAATGGCCGCAAGGTTCGGAAGTGTGTAGCTTCCTAGGGTTTGAAAGCGCTTTAGCTTATGCGCTGGGCAGAAGCATAGGAGGTGTTCGATGCTCTCCTCTTCGTCTATCTGTTTGCAGCTGCGGCAGAAGTCGTGGTTACTGAGTCCCTATAAGACAGCGGTCCGTGCTGGCAAAAACACTAGTTGAAATCGTATTCTTTTTAGTGTGACCGAAGTTGTCAATGTTCATCCTCATGGTCTTACTGTCAAGCAGCTGGGTTTGTTTTGTTGACGATTTAATAAAGACGAATCTGCTTGTGCACAAAGAAATAAACCATACATGGAATAAATATACATGTTCAAAGGATGTTTTTATTTATGTTAATGAATAGCTTATGGTTTCCGCGCCATCTGCAAGCCAGCTTCAATTCGCAATATGCCAACATGGGCCTTGAATGAGTGGAAGTCGGAATGCGAATGGCGTTGTTCCCCTCAGGAAGTCGCCCAGCATTCTGGCAATGGCTCCTTTAGCTGTCTCATAGCGGGCGGCTCATATTCCTCCTTCCATTAGAATCCAGCGGGTCCTCAACTGCGGATTAGCTGCCGATTACAGTGCTGCCAGCACTAGGCTTAAAAAACCGGACAGATCAGCAAAATTAAAACGGGGAAAAAGGACCAATATTTAAAAAAACGACAAACAAAACTGACAAAAGTTAATCATTAGTAAATTTAATATTTTATTTGGCTAGAGTATTGAAATTTTTCAAAGCTTTACTGTATATTTTAAATCGCGACACATTCAGTTTATAATTTCTGATTGCTTTAAGATTGATTCCCCAAACTTTTGTTTTTAATTTTTCTAACACATCTTGGAAGTGGACAGAAATAGTGATGGGTAAAACAGTTGTGTTTCAAAGTTTATAACTCATACGCACTGTTGAGGTTGATCAAATATATTATATTTATATAGGTGGCCCTGACTTGGATGGGAAGTCGTTGTGCCTAATTCTGACTTAAGTTTTCTTTCCAAAAACATTTCGGTATTTTTCGTCAATTTTGAATTCAAATTTACCGAGATACAAGAGTTGACAAAGTTGGGGAGGGGATCGATCTTTTTGAAAAAAGTTACCACTGGTATACATGTTGTATGAGTAATTTTTAAAGAAACTTTGTGGAAGTGTGCAAGGTCTACAATCCAACCAAAAAAATTTTAGTTTTTGAATACATTTTGCACATCTAAATCAACCATGTGAAGGGGTGGGAACAAGATTTCATTTTTTCTACCGCCGTAGTGACCAACATACACCGATCGGTATTCAGAACTATCGAATGATACCCAAAAGTCTATTTAATGCGTCTATCAGTAAGTAACTTCGATTGAAAAAAGATAATTAATTCAGTTCGAAAGGCAAGAAAGGACAGATTTCCAGACAGGGGATGTTTAAGTTTTTTTTTCGGCTGAGGCCGTTTAAAATGGGACAGATCTCTCCGGAAAAAGGACAAAATGGCAGCACTGTTGAGGTGGAGTCCAGGGATTCTCCAATGGAGGGATCGTCGGAGATCGTATTACTGGTGGTTCTGCTAAAAAGACACTTATATAGTTAAACGTATCCAATTTTTTTTTGGCCAGAACTTACTTTTTATGCGTGGACCCGTCCGGCAGGATGTCCATGTAGGGAGCGAAGTCTTACTCGTCATGCTCTTTCCCAATGGGCTTATCGATTGGATTATCGCCAGCATTTCCACTATTTTGCGGATTGCCCTGTTGTAGTATTGCTTATTGTGGGCCAAGGCAACTTAGACAGTGGCGGATCCACGGGGGGGGGGAAATAGGGAAATTTCCCCCCCCCCCCCCCCTTGGAACCACAGAACCTGAAAATGCATACACTCTGTAATGCATGCATATGGTTGACTTTTCAAATATAACCACTTTGTTTACCTAAAAATTGGGATGGATAATTTTTGTTTTATAATTTGTACTGTATTTCTCTCGCAATTATAAGTTTGAACCTCAAATCGAAGAATAAGTTCAATTTCCCCCCCCAAGAATCGTCTCTGGATCCGCCACTGACTTAGATAAGGCTTGGATTATACGTCATTTTAAAGCTGCACTGACCTTTTAGTTTTTTGCTTTAACACCGCTTCTATGGCAACAAACACGCCGAAAGTTTAAATTTTGTATTCTTAAGCCTAGTACTCACATCGACGAAAACCGCGAGCTAACTATAGGAGTGAGCGAGAGGCAAACATGCGGCTAAAGTTTTTCGTCGGGTCTGTTTTTCAGCGCGGTACTCAGATGAGCTAAGGAAATACCAGAAAAAATACTAGAATTCGCTAGTGAATTTTCGATGAACGCCGTTAGCCGCGGCCCAAAGAATAAGAAATTTGATCTTTGGCGGTGTTCGTGCAGAGGCGGTGGGGAATTTAAAAATAAAAAATGGAAAAAAAACACCCAAAACGACTAAAGGAGGTCAGTGCAGATGAAAAAAGACGCCTAATCCAAGCTGTTGCCAATTATTGTGGGACTTGACCGACAGGGGCAAATCCGCAGAATAGTTGAAGCGCTGGAGGAGATCCTCTAGAGAATCCCAGTGGGAAGGAACATGGGACATTCGCTCGATATCGGACGAGCTCTCAATTGAGGACTCCTCCCTCACCAGCTACTTGGCAGCTGGTGATGGAGCGGAGATAGAGGATGCGCCGGCTTCTATAGGGAGGAGGAAATAAGGTCGCCCGCTAAGGGACAGCTGGAGGAGCCATCAGCAGCCATTATTAGCCAGCTCGGAGCTGGACTACAGATGGCGCGGGAAAGATGGCGAAGCATCCGAGGGACGAGAAGGAAGTCTTAAGCTTCTAATTTACATAAACATAAACATTCGTTGAAAATTTCATTTATTTTTATTTTAATTTCTTTGTGCACCAGCAGACTCTTCTTTTTTAAATTTCTCCAATTGCCTTTGTTTTCCGTTTGGCAACAAACCCAGCCGCTTGACAGTAAGACCATGCCACATGCATGGCGGGTGAACTTTGAAAACTTCGGTCACACTACAAAGAATAAGATTTTTCGACTAGTGAAACTCTTAGCCGATCTGAGTACTAGGCTTTAGCGCGGCGGATAACCATTCATCAAAACTCACAGCGAAATCTGGTATTTTTTCTAGTACTTTCTTTCCTCATCTGAGTAGCTCGCTGACCCGACGAAAAGCGTTAGCCGCCTATTTGCGTAAGCTCGCGCTTTTCATTGATATGAGTACTAGGCTTAAGCCTAGTACTCAGATCGGCTAAGAGTTTCACTAGTCGAAAAATCTTATTCTGTGAAGAATGTGACCGAAGTTTTCAAAGTTCACTCGCAATTCATGTAGCATGGTCTTACTGTCAAGCAGCTGGGTTTGTTGCCAAACGGAAAACAAATCAATTGGAGAAATTGAAAAAGGAGGAGTCTGCTGGTACACAAAGAAAGTAAAATAAAAATAAATGGAATGTTCAACGAATGTTTTTGTTTATGTAAATTAGTAGTTTAAAGCTTCCTTAACGTCCCACGAATGCTTCGCCATCTTTTCCGAGCCACCGCAGTCCAGCTCCGAATCCCAATGGGCATATTGGACATTGAGGAAGTGGGAGCCGGGTTGGGAACGGGGTTTATCCGCTGATGCTGCTGGAAGTCGTCCAGCATCCTGGCAGTGGCTTGCCATTGCTTCTCCAACTGTTCCTTAGCGGGCGCCTTACTTTCCTCCTCCCTATAGAAGCCAGCGGGTCCTCCAGCTCCGCTTAAGCTGCCAAGTAGCTGGTGGAGCACGGAGTCCTAATGGAGAAGTCTTCGAAAATCAAATTACTGGTGGTTCTGCTAAGAAGATTCCTTAATTAGTACAACGGAACCAAATTGTTTTGGCCAGATCTTATTTTCTTTGCGAGGACACGCCCGGCAAGATGTCCATGTAGAGAGCGAAGGTCCACTCGGCATGTTCCTTCCCACTGGGATTCTCTAGTGGATCTCCTCCAGCACTTCAACTATTCTGCGGATTTGCCCCGTTGTGGTATTGCTTCCTGTCACCGACAATAATGGGCAACAGCTTGGATTAGACGTCCGTTTTCATCTGCACTGACCTCCTTTTACCGTTTTTGGGGTTTTTCTTCCATTTAAAAATTTTAAATTTCCCACCGCGTCTGCACGAACACCGCCAAAGATTAAATTTTTTGTTTTTTGGGCCGCGGCTAACGGCGTTCATCGAAAATTCACTCGCGAAATCAGGTATTTTTTCTGGTATTTCCTTAGCTCATTTGAGTACCGCGCTTAAAAACTGACCCGACGAAAAGCGTTAGCCGCGTATTTGCCTCTCGCTCACTCCTATGGTTAGCTCGCGGATTTCGTCGATGTGAGTACTAGGCTTTAACGAGGTAAAAAAACTAGGGACGATCGCACCTTCAAATTACAAAAGTTCAACTTTTGTGATGAAAATATATAATACAATCACTAAACAAGTACAGTTTTTTAAATTTATCTCATTTGGCCGCTGCAATACAATATGCTTATGTAGACAAGAAGCTGTAAGATTCAGATGAAGCTTGCCGAATGAGAAAATGATTTAAACGTATTTATTTAAGCAAACGAGGTGTCAATTTGAATTTTTTTAGTTTTTACGAAATTTTTCGATTAGGGTATCAATCGTTAGGATCGGACCATTTCAGCCGACTTACTTCTGTATATACCATGCAGTACAATTCAGAGCCTATTGAAATTGTGTGCTTAAATGAACAGGCATATACTAGGGTTTATCAGTGCTTAAAAACTAGCACAAACTGAGCGCATTCTTAGGCAGCCTTATGAGCGCTTTTTTAAGCAGCAAAAAATCACATGTTCAGCACCTTTTAAGCGCTTGGCAGCAACTATATTTAAAATTTTATTAAATTTTTATTATTATTTTTTTTAAATTTATTTTGCTTTAAAACTGCGGCTCGTGGGTTTCCGGTGCTATGGTTTGTGGGCGTAAGAGTGGGTGTGGTACACTGACGAAACAAACTTGCGCTGCTCAGGAATCTATAGAATCTGTATGCGTAATCCCAGTATTGCAGCTTTTATAGTTTCCGAGATCACAGCGTTCATACGGACAGACGGACATGGCTATATCGACTCGGCTAGTCATCCTGATCAATAATATGTTTTATTTATGGGGTCGGAAACGCTTCCTTCTACATGTTACATACTTTCTATCGATGAATTTAGTACACCCTTTTACTCTATAAGTAACGGGTATAAATACCATAGTTGATTGCAGTTTTTCAGTCGTAACTTGGTCAAAACGAGGCGCACAGCTGAAAGACCGACTGTGTTGAACAGCTAACATCCTAGGCTACCGATGCCCATCACTTTCCGGAAAATTTATTTTTTGACTAAATTTCACATTTTTGCGAAAATCGGTCAAAAATTAAAGTTTCCGGGTTTGAATGCAATCGATTGGGAATTTAATTACGACCCCAACGAGGTATGACATTCCCAATTCTAACTATATTTCGCAAAATGATTGCCAAAAAAGTAGTTTTATTGGGTCAAAAAATAGGTAGAAGGATTTCAGACAAAAATACCATAATTTTTTGCAGTTTTTCAGTCGTAACTTGGTCGAAACGAGGCGCACAGCTAAAAGACCGACTGTGTTGGACAGCTAACAACTACCGATGCCCATCACATTCAGGAAAATTTATTTTTTGACTAAATTTCACATTTTTGTCTATTTTTGCGAAAATCCGTCAAAAAATAAAGTTTCCGGGCTTAAATGCCAATCGATTGGGAATTTAAATACGAGCTCAACAAGGTATGACATTCCCAATTCCGACTTTATTATACCCTTGCAGAGGGTATATTGATTTCAGTCAGAAGTTTGCAACGCAGTGAAGGAGACGTTTCCGACCCCATAAAGTATATATATTCTTGATCAGCATGACTAGACGAGTCGATCTAGCCATGTCTGTCTGTCCGTTTCTACGCAAACTAGTCTCTCAGTTTTAAAGCTATCGGGTTGAAACTTTCCCAAAAGTCTAATATCTTTTGCAGGTAGTATATAAGTCGGAACCAGACGGATCGGACAACTATATCTTATAGCTCCCATAGGAATAATCGAAAAAAAAATTTTTTTAATTATATTCTTGGTGTTTTTTTACATATAACCTCCTAAGCTTGGAAATAACATTTCTTAACAAGTTTTGAATTTTGAAATAAAATTTATCAAAATCGGAAAATTAGTGGGAAAATAATACGAAACAGATTATAGCTTCGGTGTTTTTTATCATATAACTTCCTACGCTTGGAAATAACATTTTTTAATTAGTTCTGAATTTCGAATTTAATTTTATTAAAATCGAACAACTATATCATATGGCTGCCATAAGAACGATCGAAAAATTGGTGGGAAAATAATATACAACAAATTATAGCTTCGGTGTTTTTTGACATATTATCTTATACTATTGGGAATATCATTCTTTGTATTTTTAAATTTAATAATTATATCTGCAAGGGTATAAAAACTTCGGCTTGCCGAAGTTAACTTCCTTTCTTGTTTCACAAAATGATTGCCAAAAAACGTATTTTGCTTGGGTCAAGAAATAGGTAGAAGGATTTCAGACAAATTGATTCAAAACATACAAATACAAAAGCAAATTTCTCGATTTCCGACACCAGGCGAACATAATCCGTAGCAAGTGGATGCTGGGACTTAACATTTTAGACATTCTGGAAAACAACCGTTAGTTGGCCAAAGCTCACTAGAGATTCTCATTTCACCTAACTACCTACCGATTTTTCTGTTCGCCTGGTACATGAAGTCGAAAATTGCCCGACAATTTTTTTAAAAACATACAAATTTTACGTTTCATACCAAATTTCTCGATTTCCTACACCAGGCGAACATAATCCATAGCAAGTGGCTGCTAGGACTTAACATTTTAGATATTCTGGAAAACAACCGTAACTTGGTCAAAGCTCACTAGAGATTCCCATTTCACCTAACTACCTACGGATTTTTCTGTTCGCCTGGCACTTGAAGTCGAAAATTGCCCGACAAATTTATTCAAAACATACAAATTTTCCGATTAAAAATACCAGGCGAACAAAAGTGTTAAGAGGTTGATGCGCCATTTCTTAAGCCATGAAACCCAGTGGACACGTACTAACTTTTACGTTCGCCTGGTATCCAAAGTCGATAAATTTTCCAATGATTTTCGGATTTCTGATCCATTTTGTCGACGAGAGATTTTCGATTTAAAATACCAGGCGAACAGAAATTTTAGGATGTTGTTGCGCCATTTCTTAAATCATGAAACCCAGTAGACACCTACTAACTTTTATGTTCGCCTGGTATCGAAAATGAGGAAATTAATCAATTTGTGAATAATTTCGTCGAACAAAACAAGAGATTCTTGTCGATTTTAGATTTTGAAGTACCAGGCGAACAGAATTTTCAGTAGGTGGCTGCGCGATCTGAGAACTTGGTTGTCCCCAAAAGGCGGCAACACAAAATTCTTATGCTGCAAAAGCCCAAAACTATGCCACAACAAATAAGGCCAGTGTAAGCAAAACGATCGACTGCCCTAGGCCTCCTAGGCCTTAAGAATAAATATATTTTAAAACTAAATTTAAATTTGCAATTTGCTTACATTTTCTTTAATATTATATATTTGTAATGATATATAATATATATATATTATATTATATATTTAAATAAAATAATTTAATATATTTGTAATTCTTTTCCAGCTCGTGAAAAGCTTCCTGAAGAAACGCACTTTCCACGTATCTGCTGATGGGTACAAGTCGTCCACCAAACCGATCTCTGCCGGAGTTCCCCAAAGTAGCGTCCTCGGCCCTACTCGACCAACCAGTAACCTTACAAACTTCTTTTATTTTCTATTTTCTAACAAACGTATACGGTTTTTACCTATAATAGAAGCAAATCCACAACCGCAGAGCCCATAAGGAAATACACATTTATATAAATATATTTATACCCGTTACTCGTAGAGTAAAATGGTATACTAGATTCGTCGGAAAGTATGTAACAGGCAGAAGGAAGCGTTTCCGACCCCATAAAGTATATATATTCTTGATCAGGATCACTAGCCGAGTCGATCTAGCCATGTCCGTCAGTCCGTCTGTCTGTCTGTCAGGATGAACGCTGAGATCTCGGAAACTATAAGAGCTAGGCTATTGAGATTTGGCGTGCAGATTCCTGAGCTTCTTACGCAGCGCAAGTTTGTTTCAGCAGAGTGCCACGCCCACTCTAACGCCCACAAACCGCCCAAAACTGTGGCTCCTACAGTTTTGATGCTAGAATACAAATTTTAACTCAAATGTATTGTTCTTATCAATACCTATCGATTGACCCAAAAAAAAGTTTGCCAAGCCCACTGTAACGCTCACAAACCGCCCACAAACTTCAAAAATTCGTAAATATGAACGCGGATAGCTCGGAAAATATCAAGGATAGAGAAATGGGATTTCAGATTTAGATTCCGTAGGCTTGAGCGCAGCGCAAGTTTGTTACGCGAATATGCCACGCCCACTCTAACGCCCAAAAACCGCCCAAGCCTGTGGCGCCCACAATTTTCATGCTAGATAACAAATTTTAACTGAAATGTATTCGTCTTGTCAATACCTACCCATTGATCCAAAAAAAATTTCCTCGCCCACTCTAACGCCCATAACGCTTAAATCTGTCCACCGCCGGTAGGTGGCGCATTTCAATCTCGCTTTGCTGCTTGCATATCTCCATTTTCCTTTGGTCCCTTTAGCTGAGTAACGGGTATCTGATAGTCGAGGTACTCGACTATAGCGTTCTTCCTTGTTTTTTTCTAGTGGTCGGTACACCCTTATATTTAATTTGCAGAAGTGGGGGTGTCGCCGATTTAAATTTACCGATGAAATTATGGGATCGTAAGTCCATTGCTTTTTGAAACACGTCCATGAAACCACAAACTCTGCTGTGCTCCCTTGCATAGTGAAGTCTTACGAGCAGCTCTGCTTGCCGCTTTACCAGTAACCTCGAATTATGTTTCTAAACCGATAGAGATGGCTACTGCATCCTTTATCTGGCGTATTGTGCTTTTTAACAAAAATGTCATTTATGTCAAAATAGAACAATTTTTTTCTCCTTTAAACGAGTTTCATTCATCTAAAGAGTATTGTCGAGGATGTGTTCACAACAGAGCCGCATTGCATATCCAGAGGTTGCTACATACAAATGTAATTTTTGCAAAAAGTCGCAAAAAGCGCAGATTGAGGCTCGATTCTCTAAACTAGGAATAAATCACTCTAAAAGATGGTCTAACACACTCACTCAATAAATTTAAACATTTTTTGTAAACTCTATTCAAAGTGGGAATTTCTTTTAAGAAGTTATACCAAGACATCACTTGCTAAATTTATAATTTGTTTGAAAAATACCCACAAAATAAGGAATATATTCATTTTAACATATAGTACACACAAGCAGAATGAAAATCCATTTCAAATTTGAAGGATTTACGTCTTGTCATTCAAGAGATATTTGTTTTAGATTTCACAAAAAAATTAGACTCCACGTTCTCACCTGCTGTTCGCTTGCAGCAGCTTAATTTGACAGCTGTTATTTTAACATTTTGATCTGTTCTTAATTCGATAACATCAACATTAAGCAAATGAATACCAATTTCCTCCGAATTTTAGACAGAGTTTTCTGTGACACCTCCTTAAAATACTTAAAATACATGTTTTTTTAATTACTTTTCAAAATACAGATACAAGTTTAACAGTTTTGAAGCACAACAAATTAGAACACTGTATTAACTTTATTTGCATTGCCAAACAATCAGTCAGTCAGTCAATCAGTCTAAAACTCGAAATTCATGGCTTTTAAATCTCAAAATTAATCGTTTAATTCGATTTCCAGCATATATTATTATTTGATTAAAATAGACCGTATAGCCGACACTAGGACAATCGTACCAACAGTAGGAAAAACGGTAGTTTTATAGATTTTTCGCACGGATGATCTTCGGCAGTCAGAATTTTTGCTTTATCTTAAAATTACAAACTATAACCTAAGTTCAAAAATCTCCTATAACCAAAGCCGGTTGGATTATGTACAGATGTACGTTTTGATTCCAACTGCTAAGCTAAGCTTTATGGAATGGAATATTAAGATTTGTTCAACACACTTATGAATTACAAAATTAAAATGTAAGAAAATTAAAAAAGACCTTCGTTTCACAGGCTGACCTAATTTTTTGTCATCCTGTGAAACGAAGGACTTAATTTTTTGTCATCCTGTGAAACGAAGGTCTTATTTATTTTCTTACTTTTAAATACAATTTTTCCCTTTTGAATTGCCTAAGCTTTTCTACTGTTTGTAAAAAAATTATTTAAAATAGCACATCTGCGATTGAAAAATGTAATTGAATTATCTAAAATAATATTTAAATGAGTTCACTATTATTATTTGCAGAGACATTTCACAGTAAATGGCACTTTGATTGCCAGATATCTCCAAAATATAATACCCTGATCTCTCAAGAACGTCCCCTTGAAACATATTGTTACATTTATTTTCGAATTTCGCTCTCCAAGATATATTGAAAAAAAATTTTTGTAAATTAATTTAAACATGGAAGAACGCTATAGTAGAGTGCTTCGACTATCAGGTACCCGTTACTCAGCTAAAGAGAGCAAAAGGGAGATGGAGATATACAAGCAGCAAAGCGAGACTGTAAAGCGCCACCTACCCGCCCTTTCAATATATGGTTTAAGCGTTATGGGATTTTGTGGGCGTTAGAGTGGAGGTGGCAAACTTTTTTTTTTATTAATGAGACAAATACAATGAAGTAAAAAACATTAGCATAAAAACTGTATTTGTGGGCGTTAGAGTTGTCGTGGCATGTTCGCATAGCAAACATGTGCTGCGTACAACGTGAATGTGAAATCCTAAGATTTTTGAAGTTTGCGGGCGTTAAAGTGGGAGAGGCAATATTTTTTTTGGATCATTTGATAAGTATTAACGAAAACAATTCATTATAAATTGGTTTTCTAGCACTTAAACTGTAGAAGTCCCGTTGTGGGCTACTGACACGGACAGACGGACACACAAGTGTCCTATTTTTGAAAAAAATAGGGCATGTGATGAAATAAAAATTAGAGAATGGCTACAGACTTTGGTCATCCACGGTATATCTACTATATTAAAAAGTTGTTTATACAATTCGTCACAGTCTTCAGTATTACTTACATACGTACGTATATTTTTATGTCGCAATAGCATAAATCAGTTATATAACGCTAATGTCTAGATTTCTAATGCTAGATTTCTTTAGAGCTTACGTTTTCGGTTTTTGCGTTGCTATTTTATCGGGTAAATGCTAACCTATCTATAACCAAATTGGTTAAATAAAAAACACTACATAAGGATTTAAATAAATCATGTATAATCTAAGTGGACATGTACAATATATTTTATTTTAAAAGATACAAACCCGTAAAGTTAATTTAAAAAAAAACTATATCACAGCATAATAAGTACTTGTTAAATAGTACCTTAGTTCAATATGACATTTTTTATTGACGTAAGTGAAAGTATCTTACTAAACGCAAAAAAATATTTAGCAGTTGAACAAAAATATGTATACGGGATGTTCTTTATCCGAAGGTAATAAATAATAATAATGAAAGAATTTTATTTTATTAATTGGAGTTTTCATTCGATCGATGATATTTCTAATATATATTTGTTTATTTATTGCACCTTTCAAAACAGTTTTTATTAATAGTTTATGCCTTGCTAATATTAGTTTTCAAATTGTAAATATACACAAAACTAAATTTAAATAAATTACAATAAAACTATTTTTCTATAAACATAAAAAAGTGTTTAATTTAATTTAAATTCGCAATATGCACAAGATTGCAGAGTTTTAAAGATTTAGTAAGCTTATAGAGCAAAAAAGAATTTACATTAAATTTATAATGTATCTATTTATTTACATTAATATTAATAGTTTCTATCCTTAAATTCTATCTCGATGCGCATTTTTTGAATTACAACAACTATACGGCATATATTCTTCGTCTTCTCTTCATTATCCTGGGCAGAACGAAATATTCAATTAAATAAACAGCTTTTTTTTATTCAGACTTACTAGGGTTAGTGCAAGCACATTGGAACTGCACAAACTCACTGGTCTAGCTGCTGAAGCAATTTTAGAGTAAATGAAAGAATGTAACTAATAACTAATTTTTAACCTATTAATCGTAGAGTGATAGTTGAGAACGTCGATATCTCGGAAACCAATACACAAGATAATTGGAATAAACAAATTATACGTTGAATTTTTAATTGGTAAGAAATGATTTTAATATGTTGTCACATACATTTTTTTCAACCAAAACCAGTTTTATTAATGTTCGTAAAAACTCCTAGCGAATTTGGTTAAAAGATATTTTCTTGGCACGCCCGAATGTTTTTACTGAAAATCACTAAGGGCTAATCGAAACATTTATTTCGCCTACGCGAAAATAACATAAAAAGACTAAATCCGTGAAATTTTATTCGGTCTCAAATCGAAAACAATATCACAGCATAATATGTACTTGTTTAGTTAAAAAGGGATGCCGAAAATGTTACTTTACAATGAAAAAATGTTAGCAGTGGAACATTACACGTGGTTTTTTTATGAATGCTTTAAAACGAATTTCAATTGGAAATGCGATGTTTTGTTTTCATTTTTTAATGAGAATTATTGCCAATATAGTTAGGTATTTATAATTATTTGCATGAACTAGAAATAGGTTTTATCAGCCCTACTCAATACATTTTAAGAAAAATATAATATCTTTAATTTTTTATATTTATGCGCAAAACAGCTTTCAAAACAAAGCGGCGAACCTGGTGTGGTGGTTAACTGAAAAATATATTGCTACGGGGGAACCAGATTAAGGTCTGGCTCTGTTTTGAATATCGTTTTGAAACTTTATTATTTAATAGTAAGTTTTGCGATATTTATGTGTGAATAAAATAAAGTATACTTAAATTATCTCATTAAGTACAAACAAACGTTTCGGGATCGATCTTTCTTGTAAGTTACGTATATAGTTTAAGTAAACATTATCATATGTAGTATTTTGTAATTTAAGAAAGTAACGCTTAAATAATTCTATTAGGCGGAGTCTTTGGTTATCTTATTGTATATATAAGATCTAAAAGTTCCTTAATTTAGAATCGGCAAAGCCGGAGATTGATAAATATTGCTGAGATGCGGCGGGACGCAAAATCTTATAAGATTTACATTTACATCAAGTCGCTGTATTCGGATCGTTGCGATTCTGATATCGGTAACGGTTGCTGTGTATCCTCTTGATCTTCTTTTAATCAAAAACCGCCGTACCCACTTATGTCGGACGGCTTTAGGTGATCAAATACGCTCAGATGATGTGAGGGATGACTATGGTGTGAATGATGATGAGTATGTGGATGAGTATAGCTTGGGTAATTTGCTTGTGGCGGTGTGTGACTATATGGGTGGTGTCCAAAAGGATAATTTGGACTCGGGACGTGTAAGGTTGCAGTGCTGGTTGGCCCAGTAGACTGAATGGTACCGCCCAGACTATAGTGGCTGTGTGTTGCTGCATATTCTCCTGTATTATGTTGTGGATGCGTTCCATATGCAGATGCACTGTACATTGAATTCACATTTACTGACGGGATGTGGGCCATATGGTGAGCTTGGTCCACGTACATTGGATGCGGATGTGAGTGAGGAGGTGGATGAGGGTGGGAAAGGTGATGCGGATTGGGCTCCGAGTTATTAATATTCGCCCCTATAGCGCTACCCATCAAGTGAGGTGCATGATGAGGATAACCGGATGGACTATGAATAGGATACTCGATGCTGTTGCCACAATTGTTGTTGTTACTATTGCTGCTTTCACTGTTGACTCGGGTTTCTCCACTGTTGCCATATAAAGCTTCGTTGTCAGTTCTTGCAGTCGAAGCGGAAGCAGCTAAACTGCTTACAGAAAAATTGTTGTTGCTGACGTTGCTATTCTCTCTTGGTCTACATGATTCCGCCTGTACCGGATTCTCTTGATTGCAACGTTTTGGTTGCTGGTGCTGTTGTTGTGGCTGCTGTTGTTGTTGTTGCTGCTGGTGCTGGTGTTGTGGTTGCTGTTGTTGCTGCTGTAGATGATGCTGCTGCTGCTGCTGCTGCTGTTGTTGGTGTTGTTGTTGCTGCTGTTGATGCAAACCCAGAAGACGACTTTCGACAGCAGCCGCTGCTGCCGCTGCTGTCGCCGATGGTATATTGCTGCACTCGTGTTCCCTTATTGCTGGTATTTGATCAACCAGCGATTCGAGGCCACACAAGCTCTTGCGAGCAACGTCTGAGCCGATGTGTCCTGGCTGGGGAGTGTTCTGGTGGCTCTGATTTCCCAGCCTTGGACTAAGATTCTGGTGGTGAGCAGTAATTAGCATGTAAGGATTCGAGTTCTGTTCTTCGTAGCGCTGCCAGTTGTCCGACTGCTCCTGCTGAAAGTGCTGCATGGGGTGATGGAGGTGCTGATGCGTTAGTTTCTGCGCTGGCTGAAGACTTTGTTGGGTATGCGGCGAAACCCATTGCTGGTAGTGCTCGTGAGGATGGGCTATGTTTGCTTCGGCATCACGTGCGGGACTGTCATATTGGTCCTTTTCCACTGTTTGCGATTGCTGTTGGCCCAACTCAACTGTTTTATTTGGCTCCCCTGAGCCCACTTGCGAGTCGGAGTGCTCGTCTGGTGGCTCGAAATCGACAGCTGGACACATGTTTGGCGAACTTGGAGGAGGCGTCTCACCCAAGTGAGGTTGATCCCGCATATCTAGTCCAGCTTCCATATTTCCATGCTGACTTTGCTTCTGGGGAGACAGGTGCTCGTTCTGGGGGTCGATATTGGGCGACGTGCCCTGCGCGACGGGAGTCGCTTGCCCCACTGGTGGAGTTCCATGGCTGTGCACTTGATTGTAGTTGCAATTGAGGGCGGGGGATGCCATCGGTGATGCCGATGCGTTGTACAAAAGGTGCGACGGTGGCGGCGTATTGTACAAACTAGGCGGCATTTGATGACTGCTCTGCGGGGACGCTGCTATATGCTCCATTGAGAGTGGATGCATTGAGGTTACTGACAATCCGGCTGCCGTGTTTGGATTAGTGTTTCCGTGCTGAAGCTGTTTGACAGACAGAATATTGTCAATAGCGGGTTTCAGTTTTTTTGGCCTGCCCCTCTTCTTTTTTGGAGTTTCGATGCTGCCGCCGGCTGAGATAACCGAAAGGTTTAGTATATTGTTAAAATCGTGCTGAGGCATATGTGATCCGCCCATGGCGATTTTACCGCCCACAGAACGATCAATTATCTCTTGTCCCTTTATCTTTTTTGGACGACCACGTTTTTTCTTCTCTAATGGTTGCTGCGGCAGGGATTGCTGCGGACCAAACACAGATAAGTAAGTGCTTTCATTAGGGGCGGTGTTGTGATTTGATACCGGCAGCATGGGTCTATCGTCTCCCGTAAAGGAAAATGCTCCACGATCCGTCGCATTATTGGAAGATGACACATTGGCTGTCATACGGGGCATCATTTTGTCATCTGCCTCCTCGGCGACATTACCACATTCCGCAGCGCCTGCGCTTGACCCACTACAGTTTCCCACAAAAGCTAAACTCGCTTGAGGATCTCCAAGGGAAGTTTGATGAGTTTGCTTCATTTTACCGCTGGTTTCAACCTGCTGCTGCTCGCTACACTGTCGGATTCGCTGATCTGTGAACACGCATTCAGACTCATCTATGTGGGGTATCTGCCCGTTGAGAAAGTCCCGAAACTTCTTAAGAGCCGCATAAAAGGGAACTTTGTCGGCAGCGCGAGGCAACTGTGCGCATCGTGCTGATGATGATGGCATCACCCAAATGTACTAAAACATAAAAAAGTATATAATTAATAGTGCTGTCAAAAACATACCATAACATTAAATTACTTCTAAATATAAATATTAACATTGAAATAACAAATATTGTTTCCTGACAAGGGAAAACGCTATACAAGGGTGGTCAAAAGTATTTTCACAAAAAAAAGTTAAATATACTCATAATTTGAACTTACATCTTGTTAACTTTGGCATCAATGGAAAGGTAATTTAAATGCCGTTTGAATGATACAATACATATCTTAACACATTCAGTACTTATTGAAAAGGACGAATTTGTGTGAAAATGTCCTTTTTGAACTTTTTTCCTCGACTTGAAAACTTAAATTTTTTGATGCAATGATGTTTTATGTCTATATGATGTTTTATATCTACCCAGCATAAAGTAGGACTATTTTCAAGTTTTATGTAATTAGTTACTTTTAAGGTTATAATAGACTCGTTTGTATGTCAATAACAAGTCAACAAAATGCGGACTAGTCCTATTTTTAGTTCGATGAAAAGATTATTCTTTTGATAACGCATCTAAATGTGTATTGGATAATGTTGGAAAGATATTTCCGTTTGTATGTCATTTTATATTTTTTCCCAAAAAAAAGAAAAAAATATATTTTAATTCTAGCATCAGTGGTACCGTTTGAGTAGTCGCAGTCATTTCTAGAGTCTGTATGCAACTCCCATTATTGAAATTTTTGAAAAGGTATGTACATGCGGCCTCAAGATGCCATTTCTGTCATTTCCCATTTAAGAGCAAATAAGAAAGAAAGAAAAGAAAGGGAGCAAATACAAACAACACTTACTGTGTCAGTGCCGTCGACGCGATCAGGCTGCCGACCAAAGTGAAACTCCTTTTTTCCAGAAAACACCTCAAAAATAAGTTTGCCATTGAAAACGGCTACTTTTGGCCGGAACCTTTGAAGCTTTTCCAGCAAAATTCGGCTGCCCTCCTTTATTTCCTTTCTTGTAAGGTCAGCTGAACCTTTGGTGGCTCTCGCCACCATGTTTGTAAATCCGATTCCATGCTTTAGCAATTTGTGATCCTCATCGGCACTCATCTGCTCCTGAGTAAGTCCTGCCAAGTAAAGGCACTTCCAGAAGTGATTGCCTGGTCCTGCGTAGTGGTGACCTTTATATGCGGCGAACAATCCAGGATTTATTCCTACCTGTAAGGAGATGGAATGCAAAATCAGTAATTAATAATGGCCTGTCCACATATCTTAGGTTTTTTTTCTATTGATAGGCCCGAAATTTACAACTCACTATAACAATATCAAGATTATCACACAGATGATCTGGAATTGTCCGTTTAATTACTTCTTCCTCAGACATTCCATTAAATCTGTCATGCTTCTTGCGTTCCTTGGGTTTCATGGCTTGTAGGTGATCAACACCACCATCTTCGCAAACTGAAGTGCCGCCAGACATTCTAAAAAATAGAGTAAAATTAATTTTACTTGCAGAAAGTGTAATGAATTCTTTAAGTTATGAGCACTTTGACTGGACATTTAGACTGGTTTGGTTTACTGTGCCTTTTGTCCCAAACTACTTACTCTTGTTGACTCGCTGGTGTTGAGATCTGCGTGATATCGTTACTGTCAGCCACCAGCTTTTTTTTGCGCCCCCTTTTTTTTGGCGTTGGCTTAGAATGCAAGCCGCATTGAGAGCTGTCAGTTTGTTCCAAGATACTTGTACTATGATGGGTGTGTTGGTATAATTCTCCGCTTAGGCACTCCTGATTGCCATTCGAAGCTGACATTGGCGCTGGACCCGAGGCGAAGCGAGCCGTTTCAGTAGTAACAGTCTCCATATGGCGATGGGCTGGAGAATGCATGCGCATCTCCTCGCCCATGAAACTGTAGGGATTGACAACAGAGACATGGCTTGAGCATCGAGTATCTCCACTCAGCTCGAGATGTGTCTGGGAGGCGGAAACCTGTCCTTGAATACTGTTGGAAGAGCACGCAGTGGGGTCAGAGTGAGCTTCACCGGTAAGTACGTTTTTTGCCAATACAAGCTCATCGGGCTTCTTCTGATTCTGCGGGATAAGCCCGATGTTAGGATGTTGCATTTGATGCTGAGGGGTAACAGAGTGTGTGGAAGAGCTATGAGAATTCGGTGTTAAAACGTCGCCGGCGCTCGTCTCGTAACCGTCATCTTGATTCTCAGGTTTCGCGTTACTTGGGGAGAGCGTTCTGTAAAAACGAATGTCAAATTAGTTACGATGGATTGATAATATATAACAATAACTTTTGTATTTTTGTATCCTTCCAGAGGGTATTTTAAATTCAGAAAGAAGTGTGGAAAAACAACAGTTAAAGTTCAATGTATAAATAATTTTGATTAGGATCAAGTCCGCCTGTCTGTCTGTCCGTCCATATGAACGCTGAGATCTCGAAAACCAGACGAACACAACGATGCCCTGACTAACCCACTGACTAAACGCTACCTCCGAAGCACATCAGAAACCGGGACCCCTGGCCGAAGGATCCCGGACAGAAAGAGACAGAGACAATGCATGAAGTTTACTTATCCCTCTTACATTTATATAATAAAATCCAATAAGCTATCTGGCGAGCGTCATTCCTGGGCGGGGAACAACGATCTTACGAGGAATGAACTTTTCTTTTCCCCCTTTTGCAAAATTAACTGCAAGTGAAGGGGAAAAAATAGACATAAAGTTCAACATTAAAGACGCGATTAAGGAAATTAGAAAGCTCCTAGAAAGGAACTGGAATGAGGATTATAAGCAAGTATTTAATCAAGGGCTCCAGCCTAACATTATTTCCAATTTATTGTATATTATCCAACAATTTATTTCCTAAGACTCAAAGTGGAACGCCAAAAATGTAAAAGTACTAACAGACTTATGGTAGAATCAAAGTACGACAAGGTTTTTCTTCACACAATATATGCAGAAAATACGAATTTATGTGATCTCTGCAAAGCATATGATTTTTCAGATCAAAATTTAAAATTTGTTGAGCATTAAAAGGACTTAAAAGAACTACCTAAGGAAAAAAACACTTTATTTGAGAGAGTTGGAAAAAATTTTTAAGAGCTTACCTAAACTTTTAAATCTTTATTTTTTCACCACTTTGTAACATGTTCGCCAAAAAATTACCTTACGCAAGGATTCTGAGAAAAAGGCCTCAGTCAGCTTGTCAGTTCGTTAAAACTTTTAAATTCGTGCGAATTGCGTTTCAAAAATAGGAAAAAAAATGTTTTTTTCCAACTTTGACCTCCAATTTCTCCGAATCATTGAGTAGGGAAACTTCTTGGTTAACACAGTTTAAATAGGCGGTTGAAAGAGTATTAAATTTTCTAGCAGCCATAGAGGTACATTTTTGATGCTACGTAGTGTAGTGTTATTGTTAAAAGTGAAAATGAAGTATCTAAAATTTAAAACCCGACAAAAAATTGCGTCCGTTCATTTATTACATAAACAAAAGATTACGCTTAGTCAAGTGCCTCGACTATCAGATACCCCTTACTCAGGTAAAGGGAGTGGGAGGGAGATAGGGACTTAAAAGCAGCAAGCCACTGTTTCCGAGATAGCATATGGGTCGTTAGATCTATCCAAGTCGACCTCATCTACCGACATCTATACGACGAAACTATAAAAGGCGGATAGTTGGAATTAAGCATGCATATTCTAGGGATTCCTGCGCAGTGTATGTTAGTTTCATCCGAGTGTTACGCCCATTTTAACCCTCTGCCTTGCGATTTTGATTTGATATTCAGTATCATTTTTTAAAAAGTTATCAGCGATAAATGGAATTGAGGCCTATGCATTCTCGGAAGCAGGGCGACTGTTCCCTAAATGGCACATTGTTTGACATCAAACGTTTTTAAAGAGACAATCAATTTCTAAGTCATCAAGCAGAACAAAATCTTAAAGCAGAGCAGCAAAAATGGACGATAAGCTATGATGCCAGGCGTACTTCCCCAAAGAAATTTAGTGTAGACGATGGTTATGACCGATTTTGTTCCAGCTGCGACTGGAGATACGCATAAATTGGATCCAACTTTTAAAGGACCTTATATTGTAAACAAGGTTCTTTGTAACGAGCGATACTTAGTTAAGGAGCTTCCAGATCGCTCAGTTTCTCAACGGCGATACAACAACGTAGTATCTATCGATCACATGAAGCCTTGGTGTGCTTTAGTCCCAGATCTGGATAACAATGATGAATACTATGACTACTCAACAGAAGACTAACTATTGTCAGGAAAGGCCGATATGTTAAAAATAGGGCAGTATGGTTGGCAACGTCAAAGGAGTCAGAAGTGTGCCACACGCTCATAAGCCAACGAGATTTCTTTATACTTTGTGTTCTTTATATACACTAGTCGGCATAAGTATTTTGACGAAACAAAAGTTAAATATACTCATAATTTGAACTTACTTCTTGTAAACTTTGGCATCAATGGAAAGGTTATTTAAATGCCGAATTTAAGCGTGCCGGAAGTGATTGGAGCACTTCGAATCATTTTCCATCTAGACATTGCGAACTCTCACGCATTTCGTCGAACAAGTGAACTTTTGAATAAAGAAACATCGAATCGATGACTTATTTACCGTACACCTAATGGTACCCAATGACTTATTTTTATGTTTTGTATGTGACTCAAAAGAAATGGATAGGAATGTCCACTAGGACAACTAGTTTGGTTGGTTATTATTTGGTATTCCTTAGTATAAGTAAAGTATACTCAACTTTTTTTAGAGGTATTTATTTAATAATAAACAAGAAAGAAGCTAACTTCGGTAATCTGAAGCAAGTTTATGTACCCTTGTAGGTGGTTCCCGTAGAAGAATTGTATGTACAGGGCTTTCAGATTTTTTGAAAACTAATACCTAATTACAGAAATATTAAGATAATGTTCCGTTTCAATTTACTACCGTATATGTTGACTAAAGTCGAAACATAACGGTTTTTGTATTTTTGGACATTAATTATCCGATCGTTCCTAGTATCGCAGCTTTATGATAAAGTCTCAAATTTTTTTAAATTCGTTCGAAATTCTAAAATATAAAAGTTAATATGTCAAAAAACACCAAAGTAATATTTTTGCATTACAAAAATGTTGTGATCATTCCTATGGGGGCTATAGGATATAGTTGCCCAATCCGGCTCGTTTCGACCTATTACTACCTGCAATAGAAATAAGACTTTTGGGTACGTTTCATCCTGATAGTTATAAAACTAAAAGACTAGTTTGTGTAGAAGCGGACAGACGGACATGGCTAAAGCGACTCGTCTAGTTATGGTGATTGAGAATATATATACTTCTTCTTCACTGCGTTGCAAACTTCTGACTGAAATCATTATACCCTCTGCAAGGTTGTAAACAAATTTTACATTTATATAAGTTTACATTCGGTATTATTACTTTCATCAAAAAAATATAATAAATATACATTTTTAACAATGAATACTTACAATTTGAACGCTGTGCTAGGCTCCTCTTGGAAATCCTCCATAATAAGATCATGATAGCTCTCGTGCAATGGCTGTTGTTGCTGTGTCGGTTGATGCTGGTGTTGATGAATTTGCTGCCGTTCATGTTGCAAATGATGTTGGTGTTGCTGTAAAATGGGTGCTGTTTGATGTAAATGCCCATGACATTCCATGGGATGTTGCAGAGGCTGCTGCTGTTGGTGTTGACGTTGGATATGATCATTTTGGTGAGTACCAAACATCGGAGAGTTCTGATAATGGGGTATATAGCTTGTATAACCTGTATGCTGCTGATGTCTGGGACTGTGTTCATGCATGCTTTGTTGATGCTGATTTGGATGTAGATGCTGCTGGTGCATCATTTGTGTATAAAAACTATGGTGCATCTGGTTTTCCATAATAGAAGTCGCTTCTGCTTGGCCATATTGTTCTTGTGTACCATTGTTATGTTGATGCTGCAATGAAAGTGGAATCGCCTGGGAAAAAGCACCCGTTCCAGAGCTCTCCTTCTCAATTTGAAGCAAAAGTTCGGATTGCCGGTGCTGAAGTTGGTATGACAGTTCCGAGCTAGCATTCACAGGTTCTTGCTTAGGCTCACTCGACTGCTGCTGCGTTTGCCCCGACTGGTCATGGTGAGGCGTCCATAAAGAAGTCCTCCGATCATCAATCAAAATATCACCCGTTGCTGTCGTTACTGCTAACTTAGTAGGAGTTCTTAAGTTCAAATTGGAAGAGTCATTTGCACAACCATCGATTTTATCGTTTGCTAATATACTTGTGGAACTACTAGAGTTGTAAAGACCAGCCGTACTGTACTGCAGTTTGTTATCAATGGTCGATGACGAGGCTGCCGAGGATTCTCCAAGGGCGCTGTGCTTTGGGTCCTCGGAGCGCCTGACCGGTATGCTTGACGAAGAGTTCTGAGGGGCTGGAACTACCAATTCCACACTGGTAACCAGTGCCTGCTCCGGAGGCACATAGCAGTTGTTATCGAATTGGACCAATTTTTCTGGACTTTTCCTCTCCGAGCTGTCCACAGATAATGCCCCCTCAATGACGCTGTTGCAGTTGCTTGGCAGACGATTTTCCATATCAGCATAGTCATCTGACTTACTGTCTGAAATTCTTGCATTTTGATCCAAGTCGGCCTCGTCGATTGGACTGTCAACATCATTGCCCTGGCTGCTGTTTAGTTCAAGAGTGGACAGCTTCAAGCGCTTGCGATTGTTCGGAAGGCCAGATATATATTTGTCTTGTTCATTGCTGCCACTTTCTGAACTACCTAGGTATGGGGTTGATGGCGTCAATGTCGGCACTGTCGCATCTGACTGCGCCAAGCTTACATCACCCTTTGATGCCATTACAGTGCTAACGGGTTTCTTTGCCCTCTGCACTGTGGCTTGTTCAGTCAGTGCAGATCTAAAAGTTTGCAAAACTTTTATGATATTTTCTGGGGCGGCAAAAGATCTCGCTGATTTTATTGGAGCTATTCCTAAGACTAATGAAGCTATTGTAGGCGCGTGAGTGAAGGAACTACTTATCAGTGGGATGATTTTTCTTTCCACTTGCATCTCCTATTTATTGAATGTCCATTTAGGAGAAAAACTGTGGTCGCATTCGATCATTTCCAATAACATCCCATTAAAAATGATCTATATTATTTGGAATCCTTAGTCTCAGAAAAGTTACTTTCGTGGACTGTGTTAAGTGCCAGATGCGCTATAGGCATGCCTGAAAATACATAATAATGACAAGTTAGCTAAAAGAAAATAAGGTAAATGATGTAAAAGACGTGAAGTTCAGATCTTTAACAGACGAAAGTGTAGATACTATGTATATTTCGTTCGGCACGCTTTACTTTGTACGTTAAAGGTGCGATCGGTACGACATTTTAGCACGGTTAGTGTTGTTTTTTTTTTTGACAACAAAAAGTTTGACTTCTTTACATTTTTGCTGTTATGGGATATTTATATATTTATGTTTATATTTATATATTTCGTTTTTTTTTTTAAGCTACCCAGTTTTTATTGGGGCCACAGAAATTGCCGAGCCCTGAATAAGCAAATTTGTTAGCTAATTCATTACAAAGTTCCAAACGAAAATTGTAAAATACCTTTTAAGCTTTCACAAAACAATAAAGAATGTGGGCGCCAGACAGATTTAGCGTTATGGGCGTTGGAGTGGACGTGGCACTCCGATAAATCAAACTTGCGCTGCGCAGGAAGCCCAAGAATCGCCGCCAATTTTGTGAAAAACCGATGTTCCTTTTAAAAAAATGTTTATCCCTTGCTTGTAGCCGTGATCGATCTAGCCATGCCCGTCTGCCCATCAGTCTGTCCGTTTCTACGCTGCTCTTCAACTGGTATCTCAGTTTTACAGCTATCGAGATTAAACATTCCCAAAATAATTATTTCCATTGCAGGTTGTATATAAGTCGGAACGAGCCGTACAACTGTATCCTATAGCTGCAATAGGAATAATCGGAAAATTAATACAAATTTTTTTAAATTATAGCTTTGGTATTTTTTGAATTATTATCTTCTACTCTTAGGAATATAATTTTCTTAATATTTCACAATTTCGATTATAATTATCTATCTATCATATAGCCGCCATAGGGAACGATAGGATAAATAATGGGAAAATAACAGAAAAATAATTATAGCTTCGTTTTTTTTGATCATATTCTATTCTAGTCCGGAATTTAGTATTTTTCATTGATTCACAATTTAAAAAAATTGATAGAAATCAAACTACCATATCATTTAGCTGACATAGGAAGAATCCCAAAGATAATGAATAAAATACAAAAATCGATATATTTCGTTTTTGGCAAAACGTAAACTAAAATGTAACATCTTGATATTTCTGTGATTATTATACCCGTTACTCGTAGAGTAAAAGGGTATACTAGATTCGTCGGAAAGTATGTAACAGGCAGAAGGAAGCGTTTCCGACCCCATAAAGTATATATATTCTTGATCAGGATCACTAGCCGAGTCGATCTAGCCATGTCCGTCTGTCCGTCCGTCCGGATGAACGCTGAGATCTTGGAAACTATAATAGCTAGGCTATTGAAATTTGGAGTGCAGATTTCCGAGCTTCTTACGCAGCGTAAGTTTGTTTCAGCAGAGTGCCACGCCCACAAACCGCCCAAAACTGTGGCTCCTACAGCTTTGATGCTAGAATAAAAATTTTAACTGAAATTTATTGTTCTCATCAATACCTATCGATTGACCCACGCCCACTTTAACGCCCACAAACTTCAAAAAAATCGTAAGTATGAACGTAGATATCTCAGAAACTATCAAAGATAGAGAATTGGGATCTCAGATTTAGATTCGCGAATATGCCACGCCCACAAACCTCCCAAGCCTGTGGCGCCCACAATTTTCATGCTAGATAAAAAGTTTTAACTGAAATGTATTGGTATCGTCAATACCTATCGATTGATCCAAAATAAAATTTGACACGCCCACTCTAACGCACATGACGCTTAAATCTGTCTACCGCCGGTAGGTGGCGCATTTCATTGTCGCTTTGCTGCTTGCATATCTCCATTTTTCTTTGGTCCCTTTAGCTGAGTTACGGGTATCTGATAGTCGGGGTACTCGACTTCAGTTAAAATTTTTTATCTAGCATGAATTTTGTGGGCGCCACAGGTTTGGGCGGTTTGTGGGCGTTATAATGGGCGTGGCACTCTGCTGAAACAAACTTGCCCTGCGTAAGAAGCTCAGGAATCTGCACGCCAAATCTCAATAGCCTAGCTCTTATAGTTTCCGAGATCTCAGCGTTCATCCGGACGGACGGACAGACGGACATGGCTAGATTGACTCGGCTAGTGATCCTGATCAATAATATATATACTTTATGCGGTCGGAAACGGTTTCTTCTGCCTGTTACATACTTTCCGACAAATCTAGTATACCCTTTTACTCTACGAGTAACGGGTATAATAACGAATACAATAAACCCTTTTACTAATAGCATGGATAATTATATTCTTTGTTTCCACATTTGTCAGCTAATCAATGTTTTTTTTTCGATTTATGGTTACTCTGAAAAAATAAAACCGGTACCTTAAAAGTTTAAGACAAAAAAATGAGGTTGAGTTTACTGTAACATTGTAGTCGGTACAAACTGTACAAAAGGTTCAATCGTAACATTTACTGTTGACTACAGTTACTTATCTGCGGGTGACAATTGATCTAAGAGAATTGGTTGATTCTAACGAAAAATTTGTTTTTGGGTGCGTTACAAATCCCTGGATAAATTAAAAACAATTTGTGCAAGGGTATAAACGAAACGAAACGATCGGGTCAGCGTAAAAGGTATTGACACAAAACTTTGCAAGGTGTATTTTTGTATGTCAATTCTGGTTGGGTTACAAACTGTGGTCGATCGGGTAACTCTGCATGTACATATATACTATAGCTAACAGAGGGACAGGACAATTCCGTTCCATTATGTCAAGTTTAAAGAAATGTTGAATGTTAATTTTTACCATAAAGCTTGGGAGATCGTATTTTTATGAATACAATAAGGATAATAACTCCTAAGTCGATAAGTATTTTAAAATTAGGTATTTAACTGAATTTTATATCTAAATTATTAAAAGTTTTAGAATGTATTATTCATTTGGTGTCCTAACATTCCAATCTTATTGGAGAAGGCAATGCTATTACACATAACAGTGAAGGACTGATCCCTTAGGGACTTGTAAAAACCTATGATAGAAATATGCATACACATAATATTAAGCAAAACCCCAAAATGCATCGAAGCGAAAAATGGCAGTGGCAAGCTCTGAATGTGTGCTCGCTGCTGCATCTGTATAGACGTACATATGTATACTAACCCTATGTATGTGCTCAAACTACTGTACCAGAAAGTTTAGCAAAATCAAAAACAACAGCCAAATGAGAACGCACTCTCGAAAAAGCTCAAATTGTGAGTTTGTGTGAGAGTTTGAGAGATGGTTTGTGTGAGACGAAATATACAGTTATATTGCAGTATACATTGCATGCGTCTCAATATGTATACAATACCTAACACACAGCCCTCCAAAAATATTGTTCACTCATAAATTTTGAAATATTATAAAACATGCATGTGATAGGAATCGACTTAAAAAATGCCGCTTTTTTAATCCACTCACTATCTATGATATTCCGAATTAGACGTGGTCCCACAAAATCGTTTGTACATGGTCATATAATTTTTAAGCTTGATTATTTAAGTTTTTTCGATAAAATTGTTTCAGAATATTAAATCAAAACATTAATTTTCATTTACCATGAACCCGTATTGCAAGGGTATACAAATCTGTTGTTATTCAGGATCATCAGCTGACCCGTTCTAGCTACTTAAAGCCAAATGTTTGATAATAAAATATAGGCTAGGTGGCGCTATAGGTTAGGTGTCGCGTTAGTGCACACAAAAAGTCGATTGGTAAAATTTACCAATATTATAGTAAAATGGTCCCCAACCATCGAATTGCCAATTGTATCCAACAAATAGTTATTCTTACTTAATACCTAAAGGAAGGGGAAACTGTAAAAAAAAGTTATGTAATTAAACAATATGGTAGAATAGACCCAATCAATGGATTGTAGTTGAATAACTATTTTTATAGTTAACCAACCCATTAGTTATAGTAGGTGAATTTTCTTTATAGTAAACATACACTATAAAGTTGATAAAGCTATTAATTAAATGCATAGATAGCATAATAATTTATATCAAAATAAAAAAATTAATTTCCAAACTGTCCCTTTTAAAAGTGATTTCCAGCTAGTGTGAAAGTATGTTAAAGACTTTACAGAGTATACATGTTTTAAGTAAAGACTTTACTTTTCGGAGCTTGGCTTGGGAGTCTAGGTGTACGAGTCGCTAGACCCAGTTGGGAAATAGAAAGTACACATTGCAGAAAATTTGTAAAGTTATTGTTGCATACTTTTGTGTGGCATGTACTTGATACTTTTTCAACTAATTTCTATTGCATTAACAAAATACAGACATCACGTGATCGAAACTATGTTAATGGTGGCTTAACTGTTAAATAGTAAGCAAAGCAAAAACAAATACTTATACAACCATTTTAAATAGTAAAGAACAATGTTGTATTTTTTCTAAACTATCTGCATTGGTCAATTTTGCCAACCAAAATTTTTTGTGTGAAAACAGCCCATTTGCTGAAAGCATATCTCCATCCCTCACACTTTTTTAACTGAGTACCGGGTATCTAATAGTCAAAGCCATCGACTATATACTTGAACATTTCCAAAATGTTTTTAACTGGTATTTTGCCGTTATTTATTCGTAAATTATTCGTGAAAGAATTAGTTTAGTCGTTCCATTTTTAATTTTATTTAAAAAAAAAACCTAGTTGTTCTGCTAAGTTGATTTCAAATACCGGCAGCAAAAACGGTTTAAAAGTCTGAAATCCAAATGAAATGTACCGTTTGGTTACTAACCAATTTAACTTGCTAACTAATGGTCCGATTTAAACCATTTTTGGCACTCCGATAGATATTAAAGAGGTACAATTAGGTAAACATGTAAACTTTTAACTGTCTCGCTTTAATGATTGGCCCAAAACCGTCGTATGAACTCCGAGATCCCGGAAACTACAAAAGCTACAAAGTTGGTATTAAGCATGCAGATTCTACAGATTCTAGCGCAACGCAAAAATGTTTCAGCAATCTAACTCCCACGAACCGACCAAAACTGTGGCCAATTTCAGTTAAAGTTTTCACTTTTTTCGTCAATTGATCGTCCAAAAAAAAATTTTGGCACGCCCTCTCTGACGACCACAAACAAGCCACAAACCGTAGTGATATCAAATTTTGTGACGAAAAATGCTTATACATAATAATAACACTTTAATACCTTAATATTAACACCTTTCGATCGGTGCATTACTTTTTTCGATTGGACTTCTAGTTTTCATTGACTTTATGTAAGAGTTAGAGATGAAAACGTTATTTTTAGGTGCATTTTTAATTAAAAACAAGAAAGAATCCTACGTTACGCAGCTAAAGGGAGTGAGAGGGAGATGGAGATATGTATGCAGCAAATTGGCTGTTTCCGAGATTACACATTTTATTTGCTTATAACCTTTAATGAATTTTCCGATTTACAACAATAATATATGAACAATATTTAGCATGTAGATGTGTAATGATAATGAAAACACTTTTACTACTAATTACACCTGTCTAGACAGGTTTCAGCGTTGGTTTGTCCCGGTTTGAGTGGGCGTGGCACCCTGCTGAAATAAACGTGCGCTGCGCAAGAACCCCAGGAATCTGCAGGCCCAATCCCAACTTTGTAGCTTGTTGAATAAATAGTATTTTACAAATAAATACATAAATTCAATAAATTATATAATTCTTATAAGCGGTCCATGGTTTTAATATTTTTAACCTTTATGAAATCCAATACTATAGCGTTTTTTAATTAATAACTCAAGCTTTTACAAACGAATTCTATTATTATTATACACCCGAGTAGGGAGTCTTCGGTCGAAATTCTAAAGAGATTTCTGTGACACCAACGACTATGAGCACTTGCCTATTCTTGAACCAAAGAGGACACAACCGTAAGGCAACAAAATACCTTATTAAAATTTTACTAAGCATTAACAAGGAAGAACGCTATGGTCGAGTGCCTCGACTATCAGATACCCGTTACTCAGCTTAAAGGAGAAAAAGGGAGATGGAGATGCACAAACAGCAAAGCGAGATTGTAATGCGCCACCTACCCGCGATATCAACATACGGCAGACAGATTTCAGCGTTTGGCGTTGCAAACTTTTTTTAGGTCAATTGGTAGGTATTGACGAGAAAAATACATTGCAGTTAAAATTTGTTTCTAGCCTGAAAATTATGGTCGCCACAGGATTGTGGACGTGGCAATTTTTTTTTTAGGTCGATCGATAGGTATTGTCGAGAACTATACAATTCATTTACTTTTATTTGCTTACGAAAATAAGGAATCTAAGTTTGAAATCTCAACTCTCTAGCTCTTTCGTTTCCGAGATCAAAGCGTTGACACGGACAGACGGACATGGCTAGATCGACTCGGCTTGTGATGTTGATCAAGAATATATGTTTATACTTTATGGGGTGGGAGACCCCTGTACCTGTTACATACATTTATCAGAAAACATTTATGCCCATTTTGGGCATAAATATCAAAAATACTCAATGATACTTTTTGAATTTTTTTTATATATCATAACTATATTTTTAACAACAAATATCATCGATACGATATTTAAACAAGAGAACGTCATAGTCGATGCCTTGGACTATCAAATACCCGTTTCTCAGATAAGAGGAAAGCGATAGGGATAAGAATATGCAGCAAAGCAACTGTGCACAATTGCACACCCCGCAACGGCGCCACCTAGCGTCGATTTCTTTATTTGCTTGTAACTTTTTAATGGATAGTCCGATTTCGACATTTGACATGAAGATAGATACGTTTGAAGATACACGTTTACAAAATATTAAAAATTGTGGGCGTTAGAGTGGGCGTGGCGCCCTGCTGAAATAAACTTGAGCTGCCCCAGAGCCTCAAGAATCTGCATACGAAATCCCAACTACCTCGCTTTTATAGTTTCTGAGATCTCAGCTTTCATACGGACGGACAGACAGGCGGGCATGGCTAGATCAACTCGTCTAGTAATGGGGTCGGGGACGCTTTCGTCTGACTGTCACATACTTTCCGACGAATCTAGCATACCCTTTACTCTACGGGTAACGGATAAAGTAAATGTGTCCGACAACTCTGTAAGATTCCCAAAACTACTATTAAAATGCCGCGCTGCTATGCATATCTAAGCTATGTCCTACTTCAGTTTCATTAAAACAAATGGGTCACAACTTTCAATGCATTCCTTGCATTCTTTGACATCATTATATTGCCCATCTTTGTTTATAACAAAAAATCGTAATTATATTCTTAGAATTGGTTTATCAACTTTGATTATCCACAAACACACCTGCTTGGCAATTGCATTTTCGATAACTACCAATATTTCGGTCACACTACAAGGCATATCGCTTCTGGGCTGGTAAAGCACAATAAAGGGTTGCGTTGATTGGACAAATCACCCCTTAGTATGTCTTCTGATGTCAGCTGTCGGCTTCTACAATTATTAACTGTCATCTGAGAAGCTTTATTCTTTTTCCAGACATATGCTAGACAATACAAGTAACTGTTATATCTTATATCTATCTATTACATCTTAGGAACGATCGGCGATTTAGGATATAAAAAGGTTTTGTGGAGCCACTTCAGTTTCGATCCGTTTGGGAAGGCAGTTTGAAATTTTCGTATTGCTCAAAAAATACATATATGTACTTTTGTATAGGTACATGTTCGCATATAAGTTGAGTATATGAGTGTTTATGTGCATGTCCACATATAAAGGTACATACATATGTATCAATTTATTTTTACGTATAATATTCTTCATACGCTGTGCGGTGCCCACCTATTCGGATTCAGATTCGGATTCACGGATACGAAATACAAGCACACGTTCCCGATACCAAAATAAAAGATAAAAGACTAGTCGCTACTCGACTCGTTTTTTGTTCACATGCATACATATACGTATGTACGGCTGTATGCATATACACTTATATCTGCTTTACATATGTATTCCTGTGGTTTCGCTAGAGATGATGCTGTTTCTGTTTTCGCTTTCCACAGTGGATGTGGCAGATGGCAGAAAAGAGGAGGAGGAGGAGGAGAAGAGAGCGACAAGCCGACCAACAAAAATAAGTTTGTTTGCATGTATTTATGTGGAGAATGTGCGAGTACATGGGCATGTACTCACGTTTCGCTCGACGGTTCGGGCACAGGATAAGTACAGTGGAATTCGCACACACAGTACGTAACAGTTACATTTCCATCGGATTCGCGTTTGAAGCACTGCTCCTTAACTGGGCTCCCCAGTATATTGCACATTTTGCATAATTTCAATTTCGTATGTACATGCAGACATATGTATGTGCACACATTGTCGTGTGTGCATACATACACACGCACAGCGAGTAGTTGGGGGACTGGGAATCGGATTGGACTGGGCACTCAACACAGCATCACACCGCTTCGATTCTCAGGTGATTGGACTATTTCGCACTGGACCGGATCATGGCGCAGGAATCAAAACAGAACTCTGGATGAGATTTATGACAATTTTCCACTTTCTGCTCAAGCTCGACCACGAAAACCAACCGACACGAGTAACTCTGAGATACAGATACTCAACCGACACGAGTAAAGCCGCAAATAGAAATGATAGTGAGGAAAAAAAGAAAAGCTCGTGGAGCTTTTTCGGCAGGCCGACGTAATGGATGCGGTGCACTACGTTGCCTCTTACGTTCCGTAGCGACGCGACAGAACGGGACTGTGAGAAATGCCCTAACGCGTTCAAGTCGGTTCTGCACCTAATCAACTCTTCATTCCGCGAGTAGTTACTAAACCAGAGCAATATTATGGCTTAAACTAAATCTTCAGAAGGAGATCGCTTCAGCAAAGTACCCGCTGTGGCCGTGATCGCACGCAAATTCAAACACGGACTTGCACCAGGCTCGCCCGCAATGCGTTAAGGTATTTCGAGTAACCTGTTCGTGGGAGAGTCCCCCGTTCTCTTTTCTCGACTCTGTAGTATCCGACGGATAAATAAAATGAGCGAGTGTCGATGCCAGTCGTAAGGTGCAGTGTGTGTGTGTGTCGCAGTTGTACGTATTTTATTCTTATTTCCACTCAGAACTTAAAAAGTGAAAATAATCCGAAATGCAATAACGAGTCAGTTTACGGCAAAAAGGCTCCCCATTTGGTGGCATGGAAACCTTTTTAAAAATATACTTTTCGGGCTGACTGCGCTGTCCAATATGTACACATGGAAAGCTCTATTCAATGAATGTTCACTAATCGTTTCCACAGAGTATTTCCCTAATTAATTACATAAACTCTTTGCTTTCTGCTATTGACCCCGGGTCATGCCTTTAAGTTTAAGTAAAGTTTGCACACGAAGCACATAAATATGTATCCCAAGTACACACCTTTCGTTGTTTCGAATTCATAAATACACCTCAACAAATGTAAATGTGTGTGTGTGTAAAATAGCATTTACCCGTATTTATGCAAAAACCTTGAACCTTTTTGCCTTGTTAGACGCAGCAGTTTGAAGAAAACGAGAGGTGAACAGCTGATACATTTCAAGCTCACGCACACAATGACAACCAAAATTATTTATGTTCTTAAAAAATACTGAACTAAATACTTTCAACTACTATTCTATTGTTTACTCTGGCAAAGAGTTCACTTTACAGTCACATGTTCGAATGCACTGAAGGAAACGTCATTGTACATATGTCTGTGCTCTTTAAAATTCTAAATTTTCTCCAACCGGAAATATAGCTGAAGTCGTTGGGAAAATAGGAATCAAAGTTACGGATAAGAGTTATTATATACAAAAAGTTGACTTGATCGTTTGTATTTCAGCTTTAAGAAACGTGATGGACGGGAATGGGCTATATTTTCTTTGCTCAAAACTTTACCAGATTGACTCAAACAATATACCGATAAAACGACCACTATTGTATAAATAAGCTCTGTGGTCGTTAAATTCGATGCCCTCGACTACCAGATACCCGTTACTCAGCTAAGTGTACTGGAGGCACTTAGAAAATGCGACTGAGATAGAGTTTTACAAGTAGCAAAGATTGTATACTTTATTATATTATAACTTTATAATAAATGGACCGAAATGAACAATTTTTGGCAAGTAGTTGGAAATTGATAATCAAAACAAAAACAACATTTTTAAAAAATTCATAGTAAAGTATAACAGAAATATATAATTAATAAAAAAATACAACACTGCCATAAAAAAGCTGTCTTCAATATAAGAAACATATCAATTTGTGATTAGGAAGACTATTGTTTGTTTCTTGGATTTTAGTAAATGTATACTAATCACTAATGCGCCAAAATGTATCAGCCTTTTGGCTGAAATACTCAGGCAAAGCCTAGACTTGTGTCTATATATCGCCGCTGCAGTGATCCGTTTTATTTGTTTCCTTTGACGGAATGATAGTTACCATATATAAACCATGTCCAATGATTATGGACAACTGCAGCGGGCTCTCTCTAACACTAAAAGACTTTTTGCCAATTATATTTCTCTTAGTATTTATATTTTTGAATAAAAACCCAAGCCACAGATTAAGATTGTATTATCCTAAACGCAAAACAACGCGCCTCATTTCTTTGAACATTTTTTTTGCCAGCTGCGCTTTTGTTTTTTTATTAAATACTTACATTTTACCATCTTGCGCGAGTTCTTAATGAATCACTATCCATTGAGGATATTTACTTCGCGGCTGTGGGGACTGGCCCAGATAAAGAGTTTTGTCGAATCTTTTTTTTTCTTCGGGCAATGGCCCCTGTTACCAGAAGATTTACCAACCGAGGGACGAAACGTTATAGTATGACATGATTCTAGCCATATTTTCCTAGACCTTCCGGTTTTACAAAAACATCTTACACAAGAGTAGCATGAGTAAATGAGTTTTGAAGGCCTGCTCGGAGCAGGAAGAAGTCATACAGAGTTTTTACACCTACTGCAAGGTGATTTTTCTCTTCCTTGCAGTAGCTGCTTTTCCACGCCCCTGAAGTTGGTGAAACGCCTACCCACCCAATATCCTACCACCAGCGCTTTTCTAGAAATTTTAATTTCTACATACTTTTTCGTACATGCGTATTTATTTATAATACATACAGTCGAAGTACTGAAATTAAAAACTGTCAAGTTTGTAGGAATTTTAAGGACAAACATACGTGAAAGTTTTATATTAAAAAAAGGGAAAAACATAAATAATTAAATATACCGTCTATTGTGACCACACTTTTCGTATGAAGCTTGAACGCATTTGCATCTAGACAACTAATCTAATTTATATTATATATTAACCACAGGAGAATGTTGTTCGGCGGTTAAAATGAATGGTATCATGTCTAACTAGAAGGCGACGGATTGAGTCTCAAGAGTAGAGGCGATCACATACAACGTGCTAAGAGGGAAAGGAGAGGTCCGTAACTACTTACCAAGCTACGAAGTTGTATATATAGGTCGTGATGTCCGATTTGGGGAGCGGAGATGAAGGCATCTCAGGATCAAGTAAGTGATATGTTTCCCAATGAACTTATAAAACGCTCTATTTTTTCAGAATATAATGTCACAAACATTGAGGGTTCCTCAAGTAGGAACGAGTTCGAGTCCTCTGTAAAAGGTACAAAGTCGATAGATTAAAATATCGCATTTTTAATAGTTATGTTTTCATCGTCGTTTCAGGTGGAAGCGGCGTGGAGCAGGAATTGGCTACCAAAATGCTTCAAATACAATCCAAAAGGTTTTATTTGGATGTTAAACAAAATCGGAGAGGTCGTTTTATAAAAGTGGCAGAGGTAAGTCATAACTCTAGGTAAGAATTTTATACCCGTTACTCGTAGAGCAAAAGGGTTTATTGTATTCGGGGAAAAGTACGAACAGATAGAAGAAAGCGTCTTCGACCTTATTAATCTTGATGAGGATCACGGCCTTCGATCTAGCCATGTCCGTCTGTCCGTGTGAACTCTAACGCCCACGAACTGTCGTTCTTCATTGTTTTTGTTTTCGTCTATAGCCTCTCATATTTCCGTTGTTTTTAAGTTAAACTTAATACACTCTTCACTCAAAACATCTCAAACAAAAAAAAACAAGAGAGAACGCTATAGTTAATGACCGCGATTATCAGACACCTGTTACTCAGTTAAGGGGAGTGCGAGGGAGATGATAGCAGCAAAGCGACTGTTAGGCAGGTCTTAGCGTTATGGACGATAGATTAGGCGTGGCACCCTGCTGAAATAAACTTGCGCTGCGCTAGAATCTCTAGAATCTGCATGCCTAATCGCAACTTTCTAACGTTATTAGTTTCCGGGATCTCAGCGTTCATTCGGACGGACATTCAGATCGTTTCGGCTAGGGATCCTGATCAAATATAAATTTTAACAATGACAAGTACCTATACTTACACTTAACAAAGACAAAGCATTTGTAGTTTTGTTTTTCCCCTCGCTGTGAAAGAGAGTTTCAAACCCGTTCGAGTAGAGTTGATTGAGTAAAATATCTGAGTCACAAAGAATTTGAGTTAGAAAAAAATGTTATTTATTATTATAATGTTATATTATCTTTTGTTCAGTGAAAAAAAGTTCAGGCACGATACCGATACATTATTTAAAATCTTCAGCGTGTATTTATCGACTCGTTAAGAACTCGAAATACTCGATGTTAGATATAAATTTATAGATTTAGAAAAGGGAACAAACATTTGTTTCTACATAAAGAAAAACGAATTACGGAGAAAAAGTTGTATAAAATAAGGTTGCCTAACCCTAAGATTCTAGTTAAGGAAGTCCGAGTTATGGGAGTTCAACTGCATATATATTCTTAATAAGCATCACTAGACTGTCGATATGAAAATTTTAAATATTCGAAATAGTTGTTTAGCTGTACCGGTACGTTCTGGTTTCAGAACTATAACCAAAACCGTAAAACGAAAATGAAATCAATTCGTTTAACAATTGTTTTACATAAAAATAAATTGAAGGAGTAGAGAGAACCGATTTTCTTTTCGTCCATTTTATGTGGTCTTTAATGTTAATATTAATACTGATATTGCCATCAGGTAGTTTATCAGGAACTCAAGAAAACGGGCTACCCAAAAAACGGTTCGTTTTTGATCCGATAATGCCAAGAGATTGCTGTTGGCTACGGTCCAATCTGTTTTTTTTTTTGCGGCACCCATGTATCAAGCTTCAATGTGTAGCCAACCGCTTTCAAACGACGAAAAACAGTTGATTTGTTGACGTTCAATTCGCTGGCACCTTTTTTGTCGAAATACGTGAGTTATTCGCAGCTAAAGTCCACAGAAAATTGTTATTAACCATTTCATTACTGTGCAGAGTGCTGACTCACGGTACAAACAAAATTTCAAGAACATCTTTCATTGCAGCGCCCACAGTTCTTCATTGGCGCAATTCGTAATATGGAAATATGCACTTTTTTGTAGTCTTTCCACTCAGGAACTCAAAACAAAACAAGAGAAAATGATATAGTCGATGGCCTCGACTATTAGATACCGGAAATGGCTAGATCGACTCGGCTAGTGAAACTGATCAAGAATTTATATACTTTACGGGGTCGGAAATGCTACCTTCTACTTTTTAAATACTTCGCGACGAATCTAGTATACTCTTTTACTCTACGAGTAACGGGTATAATAAAATAAGTGATATTTATTATACGATTAAGCACCCAAATCGACGCACCCTAATGTAAAATATCGATATATTTCTTTCACCAATATATTCGGCACGAACTTATCCGCTAATCCGATACCTTATTGGAATGAAAAGTCAAGAAACTCTACGAGTGTAGTGCTATACTCGTAATCTTCATACTACATTTTCTTTTGAAACTTTTAGCTTTTTATTTCGATATTGAAATTTTTGTTTAGCAACCTTTTTTTGATGTTTCAAATCGCCCAGAATTGTCTCTAAATCGTCATTTTTAAGCAAGGTTACGTTTATACATAGATGCAGTAATAATAATTTAGATTAAAAATTAACCATTTTTACCAATATCTCTGATTATAACTTTTTTCTTGGAAGTTGTTTTTTATTGTCGTTCGCAGATCTAACAAACGCAAGGTATAAAATCGGTTTTCAAAATATTATAATTTAAATGGACTTTAAGTATCAACATCGTATTCGAAAATGTTGACCCACATTATAAACTTTTACAAATTTAAGCAATTTGTATATATGCATTTTTGTAAATTTCAGATTGGCGCTGATGGCAGACGAAGCCAAATTTATTTGGCTCTTTCAACTGCAGCCGAGTTTCGTGATCATTTGTCGTCTTTTAGCGATTACTATGCTTCTCTAGGTATTTATAGTTTCAAAAAATAATCTTTAATCTTTTTAGAATGTATTTATTCTGGTCCTGAACTTCTTCCCGATCTAAATATTTATCGGTTTTCCGTCCCAAAGTGCATCCTTTAACATAAACACTAAATACAATTAATTAATTCTCAGATTTAGCAGAACTGAAAGCAAAACCAGAGAGAACGCCAGGAATGGCGAAGCGAAATTTTTCTATGGGGGCAAATGATCCCCCTCTCGAAATTTCCACTTCTTCCTTAAAGAAATTTTTTATTTTATTGGTACTCACTATTTTTTTAGGTATTTTACTTGGTCTTTTTAAGCGGGTTGAATATTCTTGTAGGCTCTTTTTACACAACGGCGTCCCTGGAGACCTCTTTTGTCGATTGCCTCGACTATCAGACTTATCAACTAATGGCCCATAGATATTGACAGATTTAGTACATCTGTCAATATAACTTAGACTAAAAAATCTTCCAAAATTTGGTCGCAAAAAGAACTAGTACGACCTACATTTAAATTTTAACTTTCTAGCCTTAAAAAGAGAACACGAGAGGGACGGAGACATGCTTCAAGCAAATCTGCATTTATTACTAACACATAACTTGTAGCGCCACCTAGGCTATAGCGTCTCTAGCGGCTTGGTGGCGTATTAGTGAAAAGAGCTGATTTGCAGCCAAATATTTATTAATATTTGGCTATAACTTTTTATTAACTGGCCCGATTTCAATAATTAATAATAATAATAGATCGGTTTTGATAAGATCAAAATCTTATTTAAATTTTTACAAAATATTTACAAAATGTTGGCGCTGTACTGTTTTTAGTGTTATGGTCGTTCGTGGGCGTTAGAGTGGGCGTGGAAACTATGAAAGCAAGAAAGTATGGATTTGGCATGTAGGTTCTCGAGCTTTTTGATTATCAATATCCATATACATGCCAAAAATTGGACAATCGGACCATTTAATAAAAAGTGATTAGCAAATGAAGTATGCACTCTGGAGAACAAACGCCTCCATCGCACTCCGCTTAGCTGATTAACATGTATTTGATAGTTTGATAGTCAATGGCATCCCCTATATCGTTTTCTCATGTTTTTCATAAGTTTAACCAAAAATGTTGTGCTTGAGTACAGTTAAAAACGTGTTTTTTTAGTACACAACTTTATTCGGTTGGGCAGCTTTTTCAGGGAACACCCAATTGTTTATTATCTCAAAAATAGAAAGACATCCGTTTTAAATGATACCTATTCTTAAGGGGTCGTCAGTTTTGGCGGCCCAAGTCGAATAATATCTACAATTTAAGTTCTCCTTGCTCGGAGTATATAATGTAATTAATAATAAAAAGCTGTTCAAAATACAGGCCCCCCAAATACTGACAATTTACCAGAGGATGGTAAATTGAAATCCGAGATGATGATAAAAGATTATAGGAGATATTACTTGGACTTGAAGGAAAATGCGCGCGGACGATTTTTAAGGGTAACATTCTTAATTTGAAAATATTTGCCTTACATAATGTTACATTACCGATAACCCATTATAGGTGTCACAAACCATTACAAGAGGTGGACCTAGATCTCAAATCGCTCTGCCAGCTCAGGGCATGATCGAGTTTCGTGATGCCCTTACAGATTTGCTAGAAGAGTTTGGAGCTAACGATGGAGGGTAAAGTATAACAAAAATACCGATGTAGGAATCTTAGTAGGTTAGGCTCGGTAACGTGTAGCTTCCGAGCGTATTGCGTCTTTTTTGGGTTATCTAAGTTGTCCTCCAGCTCTTCGTGGTTACAGCAGCGGCAGCAGTCTGCATGCGTTGATCCGTTTAAGGCCGGAACTCGAGCGGACACAAATTATGGTGGAAATATCATTTATATTTATTTGTAAAAGGGACTGGGATCTCTTGGACGTGTACTTGGTCATGGTAGCTTCGATAATGGCAGGTGCTGATAGAGTCCATCTGTTGTGCCCATGTGGCGTTCCTGTCGTGTAATCCTCGAGAAGGATTTTGGGGTGTCGACTTCCTACTGGCCATCTTATCGGCTATGATTAAGGATGAAGGAAACATCCTTCAAGATTAAGGTGTCGAGTCACCCAACGATGTTGATCCTGAGCTGTGAAGCTACTATTGGCTTGAGAGCCACTTAAATATTTTAGAAGGTGATAATATGCGTCAGATAGTGGGCGAATGGCACCTAGGGTTTCCAAGGGTTCCATCCTGTTGGAATTTCTTGGGAGCTCTCCCTAGCTCTTTCAGCTGCGGTTTAGACTTTACCTTTCTGCGCAATGTCTGCCTAGGACCCTCCACTATCGGCTGCTCCATTCCTCACCACCAACCAGCTCCTGCCAGGCCGCCAAACCGGTTGCGGAAAAGTCCCAGACTGGGTGTTCTTCCCGACTTCTTCTTTACAATCTTTCTTGAAACGGCTTCAAAAGGACCTCTATGTCCTTTAGCTCTAATAGCAGCGATCAAATAAAACAAGCCAAAGTTTATAAACACTTTCAACTAAAATCGCATCCTGCTATTAAAATCATAGGTCGCTTTCAGCAGAACAACTTGATAAGTGATCACTGATGGATTTTTCACAATAATATATCTGACGGAATCTATCAGATAAAAAAATGAATTCTTAAATTTAATATGTAGGGGAGAAAGTAGTAAGAGAGGTTTGTTGGACATAGCAGCTAATAAAAAAAAATTAATTATACTCATCGAAATATACACTTAAAAAGCCGGTTCAATAACTTTTTCCCTTACCACTTTGAAACCAATTGCAAGCCTTCGATAAGTGTTGCAAAATTTTAAAAAAGGTATAAAATTATTTCCACTGTTAACAATACATGGTAAAATAAACAGAAGTCATTAAAAGTACATATATGTGTGCTGTAAAAAAAGTATGCACTATCAAATATAGATTTAGAAAAATACCAAAAAGATTGAAGTGAAAAAAAATTGGTAAGAGGTACGCATTATGAAAATATTCAGCTTAACAAAAATTGCAAGCGACCAAAACTGAATCGAACAGAATAAAAATATTTTATTACATAAAAATAGCGCGCATCTTAAACAACCCGTTTAGGCGCAAGAACCACAAACAACCCTTGCTCTTTAACTATCCTTACCCCACTCTGCCCTTATGCTATTCATGAACACTATCTCTTCTATTTTAAATTGATAAATGCTAATTGAAATTAATATTTTAGCAGGTTTAAAGGAGATTTGCCTGAAGAGCGGCATATGAAGGTGGATAATAAAAACTTTTATTTTGATATCGGACAAAATAACCGAGGAGTCTACATGCGAATAAGCGAAGTATTAACGAACATATTTTATATTTTGATATTCTACTTATATTTTTAAAATTTTAAGGTTAAAAATAACTTTCGAACTTCGATAACTATCCCGGAGAAATGTTGGATTCGTTTTCGAGATATTTTTAATGATTATTGCGAGAAAATGAAAAAATCGTCCGACTCAATTACTGCCGAAATTAATCTACCGACATCCTCAAATAGTCTTAAATAAAAAAAACATCCCGTGATTTATGCAATCGTATAAGAAGGCATCAAAAATACATAAATATATGTCGGTTGACCAACACAAAATGTATAGCTTGAAATGTCTGACATAACTAAGCTCAGAAATATGCGAATGATTAGGCTTGAATGACACACAAAAATATATTTATTTAGTAGCATTTAGAGAAATATGAGTTAGTATTATTTAATTTTTTATTATAAAATAATAAATTAGTTAGAGTTAAAGTAGTGAAAATTAAATCTTCAAATCACGCAGACAGAATCCAATAATTTATTTGAGCTCTTCTAAAAATAGATCGTGCGTGCCATGTCTATATAATGCTATAACATGCAAAGAAAAACAGTTTTCTGACCGGTTTCCCGATGACCTTTATACAATTATAGGAAATACCCATACCCAATTCGCAAATTCTAACCAGTTTTTTTTATTCATCGATTTATCGGTTTTCGTTTAAGAGTGCAAATTGAAGACATATACTATAAAGGCGTGATCCGGATTTCAGTTCACTTAAATGTTAGTAAGACGATCCTTTTTTTGTTGCATAATAGGCACATAACTAGTGCTCTATTAACGCACATATGTTGACCTTTTCAACCCGAACGGTAATTGCCGTTGCCCTAACCAATTAATATAGGGGAGCCACAGAAATCGCAGAAATCAACGTAAGTTTCTTATGTGCATCAATACAAATTTTACACGAATTAAATCAATTTTTCTCAACTAAAATATGAAAGTATAAATCAATGCTTCCCAACTAAAAACATTGATTTATACGAAACGTGTACAAAACGAATGAAAACAAGAAAGGAAGCTAGCTTCGGCAAGCCGAAGATTCTATACCCTTGCAGATCGTTCCCATGAGAGCATTGTATGAACAGAGCTTTCCGATTTTTGTAAGACTAAAAACTAATTACAGATATTTTAAGATTGCTTTGTATTATTTTGACATTAATTATCCGATCGTTTTTATGACAGCTATATTATAATGTCGTCAGATTTTTCAAAATTGTATTCAAAGTTCTGAAATTTCAAAAGAATTATATTCCTAAATTTAAAAAAAAAATTTTTTTTATCATTCCTATGGGAGCTACTGGATATAGTTGTCTGATGCGACTCTTTCCGACCTATGTACTACCTGTATTAGAAATAAGACTTTTGGGAAGGTTTCATCCCGATAGCTTTAAAACTGAGAGACTAGTTTGCGTAGAAACGGACAGACGGCCAGACATACGGACAAGCGGACATGGATAGATCGACTCGTCTAGTGATGCTGATCAGGTCGAAAACGTCTCCTTCACTGCAAGGGTATAAAAAAATACTGTCCACTAACAAATTTTTTTGTGATGAAACTTTTACCAAAAGATTTAAAACAAAGGCTTAAACCACATTTTGTATTTATTACTCGGTCTTAATTTGTCACCATAGAAGTTTTATTTATTGAACATCAATACCACTATTACATTGAATTAAAATAAGGATTAACGATCTAACAGCCTTTAAGTTTGGGTTGTTTTAAATTATATTACTCGAAAAAACAGGAAAAAAAGTTAATGACTAACTAAAACCAGAAATAAAAAGTTAGAGTGGGTGTTACTTGACATTAACGTGTCCCACAGACCTTTTAATGAAAACCAAGTTTTGTCGCATTGTTTTTTCCAAAATGTCTTGTTTGTATACACTTCGTGGACAAGAGTAAAAAAGCAATTCTGGAGTACCTTTTTTACAAAAAACCAACAAGGAAAAATCCGGAGATCGCCGATTATAGAGATATAATCTAATCAATTTTAAATTTACATACGAAAAATGCAATCCTTGTAAGGAAAAAATTATTTTATTTTCGATATTTAAAAAAAAGGTTACAAACCAAAAAATCATTCTACCTATAAAAATTTTATCAATATTCTCATATTAAATCTATCATTGCCATCAATCTTAAATTCTCTATAATCGGTCAAGACTTTTTTAGTTTAAAAATCCGTACCTCTGTTGATCTGGCGATCATTTTCATGAAGACGTTCGGGTTTTGTTTTTTTTTTATTTGTATAACTCTTAGCTCAAATATGTATACCCGTTACTCATAAGAAGAAGGACGTTTCCGACCCTAAAAAGTGTACATATTCTTGATCAGGATCACTAGCCAAGTTGATCCAGCAATATCCGTCTGTCAGTCGTCTGTCCGTTGAACACTGTGATCTCGGGCATAAAAATGGCTAGAGAGTTGGGATAAAACATACAGATTGCTCTTGCGCAGTGCACGTTGGATGCGTTTCTGTCTGTCTATATGAATACTTGTACTTCGCTGACCATAAGGCGCAGCTCGCAATAGTTTGGAAATTCAGACACCGCCAAATTGATTCAGGGCTTATGTAAAGTAAAGTTACTGCCTGCAAAATAGTAGTGTGGACATAATTAGATCCTAAATTCTGAACATTGTAGAGATTGGTGGGGGATTTGATGGTGATGAAGTAAATATAATGTATGTGAAACCTTACTTTAAAGAGGATATTGAGTTCCGGGTATATCATAGTCCCTCGGCCCTTCGCTATTGCGTCGTTTGTTTTCTTATTAATTAGTATTAAATCTGTTGAGTGCCACTTAGAGTAATACTTCTAATGTATTTTAAAAATGTATGGATTCTGCTAAATATTAAATCGAGTTTATTGTAATTTGGGAACGTTCTAGGCAAGTTTTCGAAATTGTTAAAGCTTCTAGTAATAATATGTTAAATATTATAATACAAGTTAAAATAACTCCTAAACGCGTTTTTAAAACAAAAATTTCAATGTGATCACGTAGAATATAAAACTTACTAAGTACGATGAACATGCATAGCAAAATTAAAACATAAATCGAAGCGAAGGTTAAATTTCCCAAAGGAATATCGTGTACAGATTGTGTGTGCTAAAAAATTAGTGCTATTAATTATTTAGTATTTAAAGTTGTCAGATTTCAATTTCAATGAAAATTCATTGGATTGTTATGAAACATTTTTAAGTTTGCTTTTGTTATAATATTCACATTTATATAAACGAGAGCCAGTTTACTAGATGAATTAAAAACCATAAATAATTAAAATTAATTTACTTTATTGTAATACTATTGATACTAAAGAAGCCGACAAAGTCCTATAAATTCCCCTAGTAGAGTCGATGTTAATCTGACTATAAACAAAAAATCTTTATAAATATCGGGCAATTGTAAGCGGCAATATGTTACAGAGGACCCAACCAATTAGTAAAATATAAAAATTGGGTTTGTCTTAAATGTTGTTGGGCAAGAATGCATACTGTGTATTTTAAGAGTTTTGTGAATATAATATGGAAATAAAGTTGAATTAAAAGAAATTTACTTTTCTTGATTTTTTCTTATACGTACAGTGTTTATTGTACAATATATTTATACACTAACAAACAAAAAGGTAGTTATGTTGAGCACTGCGACACTGCCCCTTTGGGCATCTAAACTTAGTATTTAAGCATATTATTGAATTATAGAAGGCAACGGACCAGACTAACGCCGGAACACGCCGAAGTAGTCCTCTGTTAAAGCAACTGGTTTAAGACGCTTTCCCTCCCAGCTTACATTCCTCTTCGATGGAATCTTCTTTTTGACCTGGCCGGGTACTGGTTTCAGAACCTCAATGGCACTCCAGGCAGATCCCCCTTCATCAATGCCATTTCTTGGAAATGTAGTAGAATTCAAACATTTTTCCTTGAGCGCTACCCTGCTTTCCTCGATTGATAGATCTGCAGACGGGCATCAATTACACATTTCACACACACAATTACACCAAACATATAATGAGAGTAAAAGTCGCGCAGTTCGAAAACAAACTTTTTCGAATTGGTCAGCCGCTTTTGAGCAATTTGGGTACTGCATTTCCGCCCTTCTGCGGAACTCAAGTAACGCTCTAAAGAAATTTTCATTTAACGAGATAATGGAACCAAAACAGATACAGTACCGCAATAGATAACATTGTAAAGTTCAATTTTCTTAGAATCCGAAAGTTTTATAATTTTGTTAACACTAAATCCACCAATTATCCTTCCCCGCTATCTTTTGAAAATATTACCGCAATAACTGATCAGGCAATAGCCTATTTATTTGCCACGTTTTTTTAAACGACTTATTCTACTTTACCTCATTCTTACACAGTATCGAAGTCGAATTTGATATTCTGTCCAACCTTAAATGAAAACTCTCTGCTTGTTGATCTTCATCGTGTTAAGCCGGTCTATTCGCCTGGTCCCGATTGAGTTCCTGGGTGCGCTAGTAAACGATCTTGGCGTTCTTTTTGACCGAAGACTGAATCTTTTTGGGGAAAAACTTAAAATCCGTTGCTCCAATCAAGATTATGTTTTAATCAAGGCGATATCCATGACCAACATCTTACGTTCTTTTTTAATTTCTAGCAGTTTTGTTAGTTCCAATTTTTAAAGATTTGTAATATATATACCTTTTGATCAGTCTGTTACCAGTTTCGATACGATTATCGTAGCATATTTTAAATTCTGCGGCTGTATATAGTAGTCTCCTCGCGCACACTCCCTGTGTGATTTGTCACTCCGTGGACTGTCACTGTGATTCAGCAAAAATTTTAAAGAGGTCCCTCAGTGTTCTAAAAAAGTACAAACGAATTGCGTTTCGAACGTATCAATGGTTTTAATATTTATTAGCATTTTCATTAGGGCACATCCTTAAGAAAAATAAAAATTTATCTATCTATCTCCCCAAACACTACATCCAAAGTACCAATAATGGCAACGACGTCAGCAAGCATGTGCTGCTTTCCAATCTTCTCTAAAGCTGCCAAGTGGGCGAATCCCGGGGCTTTGATTTTACAGCGATATGGACGGCTCGATCCATCTGATATAAGGTAAACCCCAAATTCGCCCTTTGGAGCTTCAATTGCCGTGTAGGTTGCTCCGGGAGGAACTTGATAGCCTTGGGTAAATAACTTGAAATGGTGGATAAGAGCCTCCATAGACGTCTTCATTTCGGATCGAGTGGGGGGTGCTACCTTAGCATCGTCAGTTTTGATTTCTCCAGCAGGCATTTGATTTAGGCACTGATCAATTATTCGCAGCGACTGGCGCATCTCCTCGACGCGGCAGAGATATCGGTCATAACAGTCGCCCTTGGTGCCGATAGGCACATCGAAGTCTACCAGATGGTACGCATCGTACGGCTGTTGTTTGCGGAGATCCCACTTTATACCGGAGCCCCGCAACATGACGCCGCTAAAACCGTAGTTCAGAGCTTCCTCTGCCGTTACAATACCAATGTCCTCGGTTCGCTGCACCCAGATTCGGTTCGTGGTCAATACATCCTCCACTTCGTCTAAACGCTCGGCAAACTTTGATGCAAACTCATAGATATCGTCCATTAGGCCTAGAGGCAGGTCCTGCAATAGAGCGTCAATAAATAAATTTATTTCTAACATGTGTGCGAGTGCATTACCAATGACACGCCACCAGGACGGATGTAGGCAGCATGCATTCGGGCACCAGAAACTCGCTCATAGAATTCCATCATTTTCTCCCGCTCCTCGAACAACCAAAAAAAAGGCGTTAGAGCACCAATGTCCAAGGCGTGTGTTCCGACAGCCATTATATGGTTTAGAATTCGAGTGATCTCGGCAAACAGAGCTGGATCGAATACAACATACGAAAGGGAGTACTTTAGCTCATGATGCTTACAAAATTTATAAATAATCATTTTTAGAAAAAATAATTACAATTCTATAGGCATTTACCGTACTTAAATAAAAGATAAGCGAGAATGGTAAAGTCGAGTGTCAAGACCACTATACAACCGCTACTCCACTAGAGAGATTCCACTACTTGCTTATTCATTTTAATTGGATGGTGCGATTTGAATAATGTTTGGCATGTAGGTCGGTATTGATTATATTTAACAAAAATTCAATTTAAACTTTAAAAAGTCTAAATTAATTCGAGCGCCAGAATGATTTTAGCACACTTCCTGCAAAGTGTCAGTTCATTAAGGAGTTATGACCAAATAATATAGTCGCCACTATGTGGCGCCCTGCAAACTCGGAAAAAGTCCCTTTGCTGCTTTTATATCTGCCATGCGCTCCCTTAGCTGAGTGAAGGGTATGTGATAGTCGAAGAACTCGACTATAGCGTTATCTCTTGTAATACCCGTTACTCGTAGAGTAAAAGGGTATGGCATAGCATAGCCTTTTATATAGTAAATATCACTTCATATTGATTAGGGCAACAGCTCTCAGCAGAACTATAGTAAATATATATATATATACGCCATAGTCGATGGCTTCGATTATTAGATACCCGTTACTCAGCTTAAGAGGGTGGGAGAGGGATGGAGATATGCTTAAAGGAACTCTACTTTTTCACTAGCACACCTAGCCTATAGCCACCTAGCGCAACTTATCTTCTTTATTTATTGCGCCATTTAGCCTACAGCGCCAACTAGCTGATTTGCTGCATGTTGTTAGCAATCTCGATTGAATCTGCATGCATATACACTCTTGGGAATATGATTTTTTATTTTAATATTTCAGAATTTTTAATAAAATTGTTAAAAAATCAGACGACCAATCTAACGCCCACAAACTACTGTAACACTAAAACCTGTCTAGCGCCCACATTCTTTAATATTTACTAAAAATTCAAAGGAGATTTTGTTCTACATGACAAAGATTATTCAAATCGGAGCAGCAATCGATCTCACCTTGAAAATAAATATCGCTATGCATTTTTAAAGGAATAATATAAAATTATATTCCTAAGCCACAAGTTTTGTTTTCTCAAATGCCGATAACTTTATCGTAATATACACTAACAGCTGTCGAAGTAGGAAGAAACGGTGAGAAAATAAAACATTCCGATGACGAAACGATAATTAAGACTCTCCGAAAACCAGAGCACTTAAAAATTAAAAAATAAGGTTATTCTTAAAACGCAAAACGTAAAATGAAGTGAAAACTGGAGCACACTAGAGCAGCAAAAATATGTAAGATGAATCCAATTATATAGGCCACATAATTTAAAATGTCGGCAAGCATCGGTTTTCTGTATTCTATACCGAGGAATCTGTAAGTGATTTTAGATTGGTAAGGATATTGGAATGCAGATATGTATTGATCAATCAAATCTATTTTAATTAACTAACAAGGTATACGAAATCTTCAAAAATGTTGGGGCCAGACCGAATTTAGCGTTATGGGCGTGCCACTCCGCTGAGACAAACATGCGCTGCCTTAGAATCCCTAGAATATGTTCGCTTTATAGCTGTTTCTCTCATGTTCTTTATTATTCGCCTTTGCAAACTTCCCCAGTGCGCTTAGTTAATACTTGTACTTCCGTCCACAGGGATTTGGTTTGTATTGTCTTTTACAAATCTTCGTTATTTCTTTAGTTGTTGGAGTATAAAGAGACTATCTTAACCAGAAGAATCCACGGTCTTAATGGGAATAAATTGCCTTATGGAATAATCAGGGGTGCCACAGAAATCGCTAAGTCGCCTAAAATGTATATTAAGAAAAGTACGCCCAATGGGTGCTCTGCGGTTTCTGTGAGAAGCTTTAAATCCCATTACCTTACGAACTTGCGATTGCAATGATCCCCTTATTTCGCCACTAGTTACTACTTACTTCGAATATACTTCGCTCGGAGGGGCACCTCGATGTTGAGAAGCTTTTCCACAGCCAGAGAATAGCACTGTTCGTTGCACATCATGGATACGTAATCTAGCCGGTCGAAATAGGGCAATGCTTGGGTGTACGTTTTGTACTCGATGAGCTTCTCAGTGCCGCGGTGCAGCAGCCCGATGTGCGGATCGGCACGCATCACAGTCTAAAAATAAGACGGTGGGATGTAGATCTAGCTAGTAGAGCTGCAGTTACCAGCTCTTACCTCTCCATCCAGCTCCAGCACTAGACGCAAGACTCCATGGGCCGCGGGATGCTGGGGGCCGAAGTTTAGAGTCAAGTTACGCACAGACTTCTCGACAGGCGTCACCTTGCCTAGTAGAGAAGGGAATTCAAAGCGTTAGGCCACGGGTTAGCTTGATAGGTTAGCAACTAACTGTTCCATGGGGGCACCTTCCAGAGCGATGTCACCTCATCTGGATACATCACTGGGCCGCTAAACTGCTTCATGAACTCAGGGTCTGGATACCATTTCGCAGCTCCGCGGCGACTTTCATGCCCACTAAAAAAGAGTGTTTGGATAAGAACGGTTTAGAAAAAAAGAGTAAGTCTCATATTTGCGCATTATGTAAGCAGATACTCATTACCTTAGCGCGGTCGAGCCTGCTGGAACAAATTGCGGCCGCAGCCTCAAGTGGGACACCCCCGGAACAAGGAATCGCCTCGAAATATTGGCAAACGCCATGCTGATAGCCAAGTTCCTCTTTTAATGTTTTTAAATTAGCGTTTCAGTAGGCTAATACAACCAAAACGTTGGACGCAACCGATATTTCCAAGAAGTATCGAAAGTCGATTTACACCGGCAAATCAGCTGCAGCTTATATAGTGTTCACAAAGAACACGTATTGCGGGAGTACTTAATACCCTTTTCACACAGAGGAGGGAGACCTACTTCCTAAGAAATACTCGTGCCAAAAAGAAACGAAACGAACACGCCAATCGATTCCGTATTTCAGTATTCTTATTCAGTATTATTACGAGTGTAGGTGAGATTTGTACTCGGCGGCTCGGAATTTTTTTGGGAAGGATATGCATTTGGACGTTAATGGCGCGTTACAAGAAAATTGTTGTTGGTTTAGGACAGCGGTCGGCAGCGGCCTATTAAGAGACCATAGGGAGAGAGCACGTATAATCCAAGCTGTTGCCCATTATTGTTGGATTTCACCGACAGGAACCAATACCACAACTGGGCAAATTCGCAGAATAAATGAAGTGCTGGAGGAGATTTACTAGATAATTCCAGTGGTAAGGAACATGCCGAGTGGAACTTGGCTCCCTATATAGACATTCTGCCGGGAGTGTCCTCGCAAAGCTAGTAAGTTCTGGAAAAAAGGACGCCCGCCAAGGGACAGCTGGAGGAGCCATTACCAGCCATTGCCAGTTTGCAGCATCAACAGAACAACCCCGTTCCAAATCACGCTCCCACTTCCTCAAGGTCCAATATACCTTTTGGAAGCGGAGCTGTACTACAGATGCCGCGGGGAAGATGGCGAGGCATCGGTGGGACGAGAAGGAAGCTTTAAACTATGAACTAAACTACAAAAATAAAAACATTCGTTGAACATTCCCTTTACTTGTATTTCTTTGTGTTCCAGCAGACTCTTCTTTTTTAAATTGCTCCAATTGATTTGTTTTCCGTTTGTCAACAAACCCAGCTGCTTGACAGTAAGACCATGCCACATGAATGGTCACACTACAAAGAATAAGATTTTTCGACTTGGAAACTCTTAGCCGATCTGAGTACTAGGCTTTACCGTTCAGTTCTGCAGTAGAGACGCGGTGACATGTCTGAAGTCAAAAAGCTTTTTTGTTTTTTTTGTGCCTAAAACGCTGTGCCGCTGTTGACGTCAGCAGAGAAGTCGGTGCAAAATTTGTAAGGAGTATATCGAAAAAAACAGCTACTATAGTTTTATAAAAGTAAATTAATTTGATTATAGTAAAATTAAGTAAGTTGAATCTACTTATAATGTTATGTTTACGTATTAAATATTATTATTACAATATAATTTTTTATTTAGGTTAAAGAAATTTAGTCCGTTAAATTTAGCTTAAGTATTTAAAACATTTTAATACTAACATTTTTAAAAAATTCGTATTGTGTTTTCTACTCAAGAAGACTTGGTGCATTCTTTTTGAGTTATTAAGACGGAAGCAAGCCATTTTAATTGTGCGCAGCAGATTTACTTTTTTCGTTCCTTAAATTGAATCAAATAAAGTCAGGTAAGTTTTACATTAAGTTTAAGATGTTGTGCTTTGATCTTAGTTTAAAGTACGTAAATTTTGAAGATGTTTTATCGGTTCCGTTATACACAGCTCTAAAAGGTAAATATACAAATAAACAAGTAAAACGCATTTTTTTGGTTTTGTCCAATGTAAAAACAAATGAAGGAAACATAAAACTAGGCTTACTAACAATAATTGTCCTTCAACAGAAAACCAAATGAACACAATTTAATTAAAATGAATTTAAAAGTAAATAAAAATGTATGTATTTTAAATTCTATATTTTCATAAGTGAAAACTCATTGGAAATATTCTGAATTTCACAAGTGATTTCACGTGGGACGTGTCACCTGCAGGTGACAAGCCGTACTACAAATGAGTATAAGGAACAAGTGAAATCCCGAGTGGCTTCAAAACATTTTTATTTGAATTTTTACTTGTGAAAAAGCGGGCATCTCATACAATTGTCTATATGGAGTGTCACTTGCTCTTCAATCGTGCAAGGTGACATGTCCCGCCGTATTCACAAGGTGATTGACAAGTGAAACTTTTTTTTTTTAAGTGAAGGGCTAGTACTCACATCGACGAAAACCGCGAGCTAACCATAGGTGAGCGAGAGGCAAATACGTGGCTTACGCTTTTTGTCGAGTCGGTGTTTTAGCGCTGTACTGAGATGAGCTAAGGAAATACCAGAAAAAATACTTGATTTAGAGAGTGCATTTCAATGAACGCTGTTAGCCGCGCTCGTGAAAAAGCGGATTGAAAACAAAAAATAACAAGAAAGGCACTATTTTCGGCAAGCCGAAGTTTGTATACCCTTGCAGTTATAATTATTAAATTTAATTCGAAATTCCTAGATATACAAAAATTGATATCCCCTATAGTTTGTTTCATATTATTTTCCCACCAATCTTTCGATCGTTCCTATGGCAGCTATATGATATAGTCGTTCGATTTTGATAAAATTAAATTCAAAACTAATTAAAAAATCTTATTTCCAAGCGTAGGAGGTTATATGTTAAAAAACACCAAAGTTCGAAGTTCTCCAATCACTTCCGGCAAGCAAATGTTCATCTACCACTCCCGACTAACTGTCCAACGATGCTCAGGAACAACTCTCATTTGATTTGATTTATCCTGTGTGTACTTACACACAACTTTCGGCTGTAACATTTTTATATATATATGTAAGCCTTTTGAAGCATAGCGCAGCTGAAACCGTTAAAAATTAAGAATCACTATAGTGCAGTACAATAAAACAATCACTTAATTATTTAATTTATAATTTATTATGAAAACTATGTTCGTTACCAAATTTATAAAGAATATGGGTAAAATTTATATTGACGCACATAAGAAACTTACGCAGAATAGGGCCTGTGTGATTTCATTGGTACCACCCTACACTTGTTAACCTTACAACTAAAGTTATAATCTTATTTTTCTAAAAAGCCACGGTAACTGCTGTTCACGTCTGCTGTTATCGGATGCCGAATGTGCTCTGTTTCAATTGTTTCACTTGGTTGGTTTCTGTGCGATGAGGCTATTAGCATTGAAAACCATGATAATAATCGATGGTTTCGTGAATATCGATACCACAAAATTGTTCCAAACATCGATAGCATCGAATAAACATCGATTTTTGTTCCAGCTCTAGACAAGTTTTTTTTATAAATAAAATAGCTCTAGAAATACATTATTTATACAAAATAATTGTATGTAATCCAATTATAAAAACTTGCCGTTAAAATGAGTTGTTTTCGAGTACCTCCCTTCAGACGCAAACCTGTTCGGGACCTAATTTAAACATCAAGTGAAAAATGTAATTGGTTAAAAAGTGTACCTAAACCGAAAAATTTATGTGACATAGTGTTACTTTTGGTTTCTAATTTTTACGCCTGCCATTGATCTTTTACGAACAGCCTCAAACTAATTTGGTTTAAGTGCAAATAAGAATGCTTGCTCAAAAGTCGAGATGTCTGTGTATACATACATACTGAGTTGATTCCTTCTCCACTGGGGACTGTGTCGTCACTGTGTATGTATACAGAAAACGTCTCTTTTGCTGTATACATACATATGCATTCGTATATCTTTCCATTGTGATGTTTTAGGACTTTAAGGAAAAAATTAATAGAACCTTTTAATCGGTTATGAATGAAAACATCAATTCAACTTGCACCTACATACAAATATGAAATATTAATGTGGTGGATCCTGCTGTCTGTAATATATAGTAGTATATATAGTATAGTATATGCTTATATATTCTTGATCAGCATCCCCAAGGAAGTGATATGCCTGTATATATGTATGTAAATATATATGTACACACACGCAATGTAGTAATGTAGTAATTTGTATGAAAGTTGAGAAACCGACAATATTCGCCAACGAGCAAACGATCAAATCCATTTTGTTGTTATACCCTTGCAGGTTTATATAATATTAGTCAGAAGCTTAGAACGCAGCGAAGGAGACGTTTCCGACTCCATAGAGTATATAATATATATGTATAGTATAGGTGTTCTTGATCACTAGACTGGTCGATCTGGATAAGTCCGTCTGTCCTTAGGTGCGACATGCATTTGCCTTCCGAGTAATTGCTCCCCGATTTTGGGTAAGATTGGCGCCTTGGATAAGCCACGCACCAAGTTTAAAGAGCCAGTTTGAGTCTCTGTTTTGGACATATTGGGATAGTCCTTGAAGTTCAGAACTCAGACATTTATTGTGCTCTAATGCAGCCATCTCTGTAGAATATCTTTCACGCTGAATTTCAAATGCAATCTCAAGAATCGATTCTTGTGTTTGAAGTGTAGATGTGTATGGGCTTGACTTTTTTAAGTTTAAGTTTCCGATCAGGAAGCCTAAGGAATACCCTCAATATTTTGCTATAGGAAGAAATTCGATCAAGCATTATATCAATTACTGTTTCACTACAATTCTGACTACATTTGCTACCTCTTAAAACTACCATTTTTAAAGCAATTTCTTATCTATCGCGGAGGTCCCAAAACCTATGTAATGCCTCTTCCAGCCCTGTGGTACGAGCAAGATAGCAACGACTTATCTTACTAGTTCACCGCCTGCGAACCACCCAAATTGGGGTTTTATCAGGAATTGTAAGCCAGGATCTAACGAAAATTAATAGATGTTGCTGGAGTAACTGTTGCTGAGTAGACCAAGAAAATGGCACATATGAGAGGCTTAAACTCTGCAATTACTGAGAGCTTCATTGATGATCAAATATTGGCAATTCCTGATATTTCCTGTTGAGTATGCTTCAGCGATCCCCAAATTAACTCATCTTAAATAGGATGGGCATGTTTCAAGTGAGTGATTAATGTCCTTGCAGCTTGGGTAGTTACAAATGACGCATCCGCCAGTTGAAGGCTAACCGTGTTTTTTTCGGTGGTTAAAAAAACCGGCTAAGAATAACTCAACATTGCTCCCATGTTAGTAGTGAGAAATTAGTTTGTTTATCCAATTCAGATAATACGAGTTGGATAACAACTTTTAATATTTCAGTATCTGATCCCAATAAGTTAAATGATTTCCTAAGAGCAGTATTGGTGTGTAAAATTGATCGGTGCGATGATGGATCTGATTTTGACATTGGATGAACGTTTAAAATGTTCATAATAGAAGAGTTTTTGGATAAGTTTCCTCTGTTACTTGGAAAGATGCAAAAGTTTACCAATTTTGGATCTAAACCCCTAAGTGCTGTGCCAGGCACAGTGTGTCTAAAAGGCAGGTTAACAAATAATTGTACTTATTAATTAATAATAGCGAGGGGTCATTATGTACTAAGTTTGTAAAGGCAGCCATAAATCGTTTATAATGGCCGTAATTTCCATTAAAGTTGGCAAACGGTGGTGCTGTTTTTCGTTAATGCACTTCATAATTTTTGATTTAACCGATATATAAATATTTCCTCCAAATCTCTCCGACCACTTAATTAATATCTTAATTCTTATTAACTATTTCTTAATTTGTACCTGTATACTAACAGCTAGCTTTGCATTCGAGAATATTGTGATCGACATCAATTATCGTGTCGAGTAACATACAAAAAAATAAAGTACGAGTATTTCGCTGTTGCCCGAAAGCAGTTAACTGTTCTTCAGTTGTTGATGGGCATATTCATTTTGACGAACGAGTAACCTGAGAGCCTGACTTAACTCGCTAATAGAATCAAGTTCGAAATGTATAAGTAAAATTAGATCAAACAAAAACACCTCCTAACGAGGTAAAAATCTAGCGACGATCGCACCTTCAACAAACAAAGGTTCTGATATCAACTTTTGTGACGGAAATGAATTACTAAAAATGTACTAAATAAATTCACTTTATAAATTTTTCTCATTCGTTCACCCGCCAAAGTCGAGTTATTTCAAATGAGACGGAACTAAAGTATCTTGTGTTAAGCTGTTTAACATCATCTTAAATTTCCAGGACCCTAAAATAACGTTTTGGGACAAACAAAATAAAATTTTCATTTTTAGAAGTCCCCCAAATCTTTTTGGCGTATAAATTTTAGGCGGAGTATCGGATTTTAACAAATGGAGTGTCACTCGGCGCGTATTTTACGTGAGATACAACTAGAATAATGAACTTGTGCTTTAATCCCTAACGGTCACAACAGTTAAAAATTTCACTTTTACACTTTCACCGCTCCTTCTCCCAAACCAATTGTTTTTATGGATTTTATTTTTGTACTGCAGATTTGCACTTCGGTTTCTTCCTTCATTTAATTCGCATTCATACAAGTCAATCAAAACAGAAATATGTACAGTGGACTACGAGCACATAGAACGAAGGCACAGCCTACATTGCTCTATAAAAATCTATTGAATTTAAAATAATATAATAGCACGACTGATAACATTTCATGATTCTGGCTGTGTTGTATGAATAGGGTCTATTTTTATTTCAAGTGTTGCAGAGTGCATGAAATTCATAACATAAACATAGTATAAACCCTTTGCTCCCACAGAAACGATCGAATATAACTAGCAACAATTGATAATATTTCGCGCAGTGTAAAAGCTTTTCAGGCTAATCCTTCCAAATTTTCATATACCTGTTACTCGTTAAGACAGATTCAGATTCGATAACAGATTCCAGGATTTCTGTATAGCTAACCCGTAAAACACAGAAGAGAAAGATCTAGTAAACGAAATATTATTTTCAAATGTTTGAGCTGGTTTCTCGAGTCCTTGAAAAAGTCCCTGCAAGAATAAAAGAGCTGATGAACATGACTTAAAAGCAAAATACATTGTCGACACGATAAAGGAAGTCGACTATATGTGAGATTTGACGAGTTTGTCATCTGACGAGTAGTCACATTACTCCCAAAATACACTAGTGGGCATAAATAATTTGACAAAACAAAAGTTAAATGTACTCATAATTTAAACTTCATGTACATGTTGGCATCGATGGGAAGGTCATTTAAATTCCGTTTGTATAATACAAAACTTTTCTTAACCCATTTAGGTTACTTATTGATAATGTCGAATTTTTGATGCTAGGTTTCTCAAAAAAAACTTATAGTGTCTGCAATAATAATTTTTTAAAAATCTCTGCTTATATTTTTTGTGCTGGCGGATTTTAATCAGCGAGAATTTTTTGGAAGTTAACAGAGTAATCTAAGATAGAACAAACATTCTGTAAAAATTTTTTAGAAGTGGAAACTTATGTTTAGGAAATTGAAATCCGTGTCAGTCTTCCAGAGCTTAAGTTTTTAATATTATGTTTTTGGCGTATTGCTAAAACCAGGGTGTTATTAAAAAAAATCGATCAATATGAGCAATTATTTCCCGTTGTACCTAAATTTTTTTAAAAATAGTTATTCCTGTTACTCGTAGAGTAAAAGGATATAGTAGATTCTTTGGAAAGTATGTAGCAGGTAGAAGGAAGCGTTTCCGACCCCTAGCCGAGTCGATCTAGCCATGTCCGTCTGTCCGTATGAACGCTGTGATATCGGAAACTATAAAAGCTGCAGTACTGGGATTACCCTTGCAGGTTCTAGAGACTCCTGCGCAGCGCAAGTTTGTTCCGTCACGGGATCGCGGGTAGGTGGCGCATTATAATCTCGCTTTGTTCCCTTAGCTGAGTAACGAGTATCTTATAGTCGAGGTACTCGACAATAGCATTCTTCCTTGTTTACTTATTATTTCACTCGTTGCAGATGGAGCAAGACACACACTGGTATGTGACGACACGGATATAGCTGTAAACCAGTCATCATATTTGTAGGACTCAGCTATCTTGTACAGATCGGGGCATTCAGCAAGCTATCCAGGATATAAACATCTAAAAGAAAATTGCTATCGGAATGCAAGAACGGGTTAAAGAGCTACGCCTTACTGTGTGGTCAAAGTCACAGATTCAAGATAGTAATCAACGGTGCAGTATGGTGGTTTGCAACAAACGATTAACTTCCACTAAAGTGCTTGGCGACTCACAGCAACCACTCTTGTTAGCCCTCCCAAATTGCAAAACGCGTCGCCAGCAGAAGCATCATAAAGTACAGCTGTACTCTGGGAGCCCATTGAACATCAAGCTGTACGCGTCAGCGAATATTGAGGGTATTCCGAGAGCACGGAATCAGGCACCAGCGACGACTAATAATCAACAACCAGCTATGCATCGAAAGACTAAAAGCAAAAGCAAGCTCGAAACATCCAACAACTTTTCGACGCTAGATTCATCAGGTGATAGTGATATTTATCCATCCGCAGAGAATTCATCGGCATTAGTGGAATCAGTCAAAAAATGTGAAGGAACTTCTACAGAAATAGGAGTAAAGACTTCACAGCATTTCCCACATATAAACCAAATTACAAAAAGCCAGAGTTGCCGCAACAACAGGATTAGAAACAGAACCCGCTCCTATTCTTCGCCTTCGGCCTCAGCGGTGAGATGCAAAATGATGATTCCATTACCAACGTTTGGCGCAACATCTTTTGTTACTTTGCTGACTTTAATTTGTATGGAAACGGTTTTGCTATCAACCATGTCCAGTTGCGCCAAAACGTTCTACATGCATTGGAATACATCGAACAGCATGTAAGTAGAAAATATATTTAAGAGAGTCGTAATATCGAGGTGGTCACAAATTAAGCACATTCACCTTTGGGCGTAATCATCTTTATTTATTTCCGTTACTCGGAAGGTAAAAGGGTGTAGATATAATGTAGATGTTTGTGTGCACATTATATTTTATTCCATTTGTCAACAACTCCCGGCACTGTCGGACTATTAGTGAGTAAGTTAATTTGGATAGCTGAATATCGGGTGCACGATAGTCGAGACACTCGACTATAGCGTAATTTCTCGTTTTAAAAATAATGTTTTTATTTAATTACACTTTCTTATCCACAGATTTCGGATTGATAATACCGATCATATAATCGATGTTAATAAGGGCAACCTTGCATTTGAGTTTGATCAGGTGCATATAATATGCCCAGTATATGAGCCAGGAACTTTTGAAAATGAAACAGAGAAATATATAATTTACAATGTGTCTAAAGTGGAGTATGAAACATGTCGCATAACAAATGCAGATCCGCGAGTAATAGCTATATGTGATAAACCTCAGAAATTAATGTTTTTTACAATAACTTTCCGGCCATTTACACCGCAGCCAGGTGGCTTGGAGTTCCTACCTGGAAATGATTATTACTTCATTTGTGAGTTCGGTTATATTACTGCCATTCAAAGATCAAATACAAATAAGTCTTGTTTATCTTTTCATCATTTAGCAACTTCATCTAGGGATGATTTATATCGTCGAATTGGAGGTCGATGCTCCACAAACAATATGAAAGTAGTCTTCAAAGTGTGTTGTGCCGCCGAGGACAAGAACAAAACCACTGCGATAAGCAAATCTATATCAGGTGCAGACACTGGAGGAGCCATTAATGTCAATATAGCAGCTAATGATGACAGTCATGTCCATAGCCAAGGCAATAACATTGCTATTGGAACCAATATTGGTATAAATGGAGGCGTAATTTCTGGAGGACATCAATCCGCTGGAATACCAATCAATCCAATCAACGGCAATACCAATATAAATGGCATTGCAACTGCTATTAATTCAAACATTGATCAGTTTAACCGGATACCGATTCAACCAAACATAATCGGTAACAATGCAGGAACCAACGCCGCTGGTCCTGGAGTTGTTAATGGTGGAGGCATTATTCTAACTCCTGGACATGGTCATGGAAACATCAACATGCTACAACCAGGACGCGGCGGAATGAACGTGGCTTATCCCGGACATCACCACATCCAAACAGGGATCAGGATAAATAATGTACCGACGCAGCACAGCTACCCACCTCACAAGGGTAATGTTAACAGCAATACTAACCCAAATGGTACGTACAGTACAAATGTTGACCACATTTACAAAGAAAAAGCAAGAAAGAAAGGGTAACGTTGCGAAGCTTAGAATATATATTTGACCTTTATCTTTTTTGGCTTAAACAAACCAGCACTGGGGTGCTCTATCCGTATATATATTGAAAATATTTTGTAGAACTAGTGACTTCAAACAATTGAAAACTTGAAAATTTTTTGTGGTTTTTAAATTTAGTCCAGCGGTTGGATATTTTGTCTTTTATTTTTGTGAGTAATTTGCTTATCGATGTGTGTGTGACGACTACTGTTCTACGAGCAGACCGAACGCCGCCGACCGCTAATTTAGTCTATAGACTAGCACATAGAGGTTATAATCGGGGATGTGAGCCCATATATAGTTTTCTTAGGGAAATTTGATCCGCTGTTTTGATCCAAGTTTTGAATTAAACCGAACAAAAAAATGGATAGATACGTAAACTTTAAACATTAAGTTAGGTTGTATTTTAAACTAATGCATCTTTTTACACAGATCGGATCAATTACAGTGGACAACAAAATTTACCTTTTAAAAGGTGCAAGCCTGTAATTTTGTTCAAACCGCGATTTCACAAATACCACACGTTAGAATCAAAAACTAAGTGTGCTTGATGATGATATTGTTTTTGTTTTTAATGTATGATTTATGGCCAGCTATTCTTGTTTTAAATTTGGGCTTCGTTGTTCCAATGTATGTTTTGTTACAAGACTGGGCGCCATGCATTTGGGTGTGTGCTGGTGACGGCAAAACTATACTGGCTAGAACGTTGGGACTTGGGACCGCCCAAACTCGGAAACTTTAAAAGTTAGCAAGTTGTGACTAGGCATGCAGATTTTAGAGATTCTTGCGCAGCGCTAGTGTATATGAGCAGGGCGCCAATTTGCTAATAGCAATAAAGTTATAATTTTCGATGAAAACATTCCAAATGTTAGTTGCTTTTCTTTTTGTTTGCTGTGGGTACTGCTGACCAGGGATATACGGTACTCACAACATTCTCATAATATTGTGAAATGTACACACTCTACCGAAAGTGAATAAGTACACCTTTTTGGAGTTGCAACTCTTCGTACTATGCGTACCAGGTGAATCACCAGTGACGGTGTATATGGCACCAGTGACGCACCATTGGAATTCCATATAGACATTTGTATGGGATGACCGGCACAGAACATGACAGGTCACCACGTGACATGGGTTTGGTGATTTCATCTGTGAAATAATGTAAAATGTTTTGGATAAAAAAGTTAAAAATTATGGTTTTCAATTTTTTTTATTTGTATTTACATTTATATTACCGCATTTTTTTTTTTTGATTTTTTCAACTTGTTTATTTTTAGTGTATTGGATTGTCTTGCGAAAACAATTGGCAGGGTCGTTCGGTCAGTCGAATAATCTTGAAAAGAACCGCCTAATTTTCTTCTGTACAGTAGTGTACTCTAAACAGAAGAGGAGAAAAGGAAATGCTAGTAAAATATTTAAAGGCAAATATTTATACCCTTTACTCGAGGAGTATAAAAAAATATTTGTCACGCCCACAAACCGCTGCTTGCATATCTCCATCTCCCTCCCGTTTCCTTTCCTTTCCATACAGTTCTCCCATTTTTTATTTGAATTTTTAGAAGCGTGTTTATCACATCGAAAGCCCTGAGAACAGATAACTTCAACGCTCATAAATTTAGTTTTTCTCAAGATATCATTACAACTTAACAGCAAATTTAAGGAAAGGCATCAAAGCTATTTATTTAACGGCGTATCAATAAAATTGAGTACTATCCCAGCATTATAGCTCCTATAGTTTCCGAGATTTCAGATCTAGTGAACTTGATGAACTTTATAAGGTCGGAAACGAGTCTTTCTACCTGTTACATACTGTCTGACGAATCTAGTATACCCTTTTGCTCTACGAATAAAGTGTATAAAGTTAACGTCCTTTCTAGTTAAAATTTCTTTATAATTTAAAGATTTATCTTTTTAAAAATTAAACGTATAACATTAAAAAAAAATTTCAGATGAGCACCACCATTACAACAAACATCCCAACGAGGTTGTAAAGAACGAGGAGCTAACATACAACAGAGGCACAGCGCAAGCAGATAAACACATTTTCGCCTTATGGATCTGGATCTTGTCATTTTTTCCACTGCCATCAATTCAATCTTGCTGTTTTTCCGCGTATTGGATAAACTCATCTTTAGTATTAAGCATTGTTGCGATCCTCGGTATCCACTATCTAGTGGAAAACGTGTTACAAACCACGTATCAGCGATATAGGCCTGGAATTATAGACTTAGGTCCAGCTTCTAGCTTGTTTGACCAGTAACTTTGTAATGAACATCAGATTTTGTGTGCCCCTACTCATTTACGTTTTAACAATTCCAATATCCCTTATATCTTTTGTCACTCTTTTCAAATTATGTTAATATTGACAGTGATAAAAAGTACTGGATTGGAAAGGTTGGAATCACACGATATGCTTACTGATATTGATTTGGAAAGGTAATTGCAATTGACCGAGTTAGTCTAACTCAAAGTTTAATATAATAGATCAGATAGAAAGGAGAAAGGTGAAATAGAATTAATAAGTAAAACAATTAAATATATCAAGTAAATTAACAGTTAGTAATAGTGGTCTAGATATAACTGATACCGCATAAGAACAGAAGGAGGATAGCAGAATGTTATTGCAAAACAGATCAGATGCAATGCAAAAGGCCAGGTATAAAAAGCACTTGCAATTGTGCTGAATGCATACCACCACCAAGTGCCTAGCCACTATGTCTACTGTCCTCCTTACAATTGTGTCCTGGTTTTTTCGAAATCAATAATTGGGGTATACAAGAAATGAAGTGTATACCCATATGCAGAAATTATAAAGCGATGAAGAGATTATCAAATCATTACAGCTATAGCTTTAGCTGACTGAGTGACTGTCAGTTAAAATGATCATTCCGAAACTCTCTTGTCTTATCTAGGGACATACTGGAAGAAATGACCATAAATAGGAAAAAATGTCTCACAAAGAGAGTAGCATGCCTTCGGAATGGCTTAGGTGGATTAGAATTTTCCTTGTCCCAGGAAATGTGAAATTCCAAAATTGTTGGAAAAAGCCACATACTTAATCTAAATATGTTCTCGTGCAAGACCCTGTACGAAGAATATTTCGACTGAAATTAAAAAAAATTTATTAGCAACGCTTATTAAAAAGCACGTAGTAAGATAGGTATAAGTTATTTAAATACAGTATAATGCAGATGGCGAATGACTACGCATATGTAAATGTAATCGTATAAGATCAAATGAAACTTATGTATGTGTGTTTAGTATGCATTGATGTATATTTAAAATCGTAGTAGGTATTTTGAATATGGTAAAGGTGAAATTCAAAGAACTCAACTATAAGTTTTATGTTCTTTTTATACCCGTTACTCGTAGAGTAAAAGGGTATACTAGATTCGTCGGAAAGTATGTAACAGGCAGAAGGAAGCGTTTCCGACCCCATAAAGTATATATATTCTTGATCAGGATCACTAGCCGAGTCGATCTAGCCATGTCCGTCTGTCCGTCTGTCCGTCTGTCCGTCTGTCCGTCTGTCCGTCTGTCCGTCTGTCCGTCTGTCTGTCCGGATGAACGCTGAGATCTTGGAAACTATGAGAGCTAGGCTATTGAGATTTGGCGTGCAGATTCCTGATCTTCTTACGCAGCGCAAGTTTGTTTCAGTAGAGTGCCACGCCCACTTTTACGCCCACAAACCGCCCAAAACTGTTGCTCCTACAGTTTTGATGCTAGAATAAAAATTTTAACTGAAATGTATTGTTCTCATCAATACCTATCGATTGACTTAAAAAAAAGTTTGCCACGCCCACTTTATCGCCCACAAACCGCCCCCAAACTTCAAAAAATCGTAAATATGAACGTGGATATCTCGGAAACTATCAAAGATATAGAATCAGGATTTCAGATTTAGATTCCGAACCTTTGTACGCAGCGCAATTTTGATACGCGAGTATGCCACGCCCACTCTAACGCCCACAAACCGCCCAAGCCTGTGGCGCCCACAATTTTCATGCTAGATACAAAATTTTAACTGAACTGTATCGGTCTCGTCAATACCTATCGATTGACCAAAAAAAAAATTTTCCACGCCCACCCTAACGCCCATAACGCTTAAATCTGTCTACCGCCGGTAGGTGGCGCATTTCAGTCTTGCTTTGCTGCTTGCTTATTTCCATTTCCCTTTGGTCCCTTTAGCTGAGTAACGGGTATCTGATAGTCGAGGCACTCGACTATAGCGTTCTTTCTTGTTTGTTTTGTTTTTATTTAAGTTTCTATTTAAATAATACCATTTTATTTTGTAAATGAACCAAGCAGTATAGAGAAGTGATTCTTAACATTAAATAAAATATATATGTATATACATGAAGCATACACATACTTACTTATATACAAGAAATGTTTAGGTGAAACGTTATAAACTTTGTAAATTTAATATAACTTAACTAACAATTAAAACAGAATGAAGTAAGGGGAAGATTTAAAAATCGAATAATATATAAAAAATATATTGGGGCACTTGTGCTACCTTTGTGTGAAAATAAAAAGGTTACAATTTATATACATAGTCTATATATAGTGAATAATTCAATATATTAGATCGTGATTATGTAAGCGTGGGTATAATTTAATACGAAAAACATGTGTTGATACTGTCGCTAAAAAAATTTGCCCCAGCGAGTTAACTATTTACAAATTATAATTGAAGACAGACAGTAAACAGACTACATCCCGTATTTTATCGGTGGAGTGTAATCTAAAATTTTGATTTTGCTGCGACTAAACCGAAATATAAGAAGTTTATTGTGTATTTAGTGTAAGCTTCGTCATTTTTTCATGTTTGGCGTTATTTTCCATTTACCTGTGCTAGTTTATCTACTGCAATACAGCCTTAAACAACTAAAATTCTTTCAATTTCCGGACATTTTAAGCTCTGGGCGAATTGTATTCTTGTACTGCCACAGCAAACCTGAACACTAAACCGAATTTATTACGATCCAACGGTATATGCCGAAACCTAGATTCAGTCCCGTTCTATGAGTGAATACCTTAAAATATGCATTGCTCTACTTAGGCCTGTATCCAAGACTTTCTGTCAATGTGTTGATAGCTTATAAAGATACAAAGCATTTTTTATATTTTATAACTTTACAAGCTGTTTTAACTTTGACAGGATGATGAATCCGGACCGTACTGTTACTTAATCAATTACTTAATATCATACTTACAAGCAACATTACATACTACATACCAACATACATAGATTCATACAATAGAACCGTAACTAACTACATAATAAGACAAGAGTCAAGATAATATAATGAATCGCTAGGATAACACATATTCATACAGCACACATAACATACATACAGTTTTATATTTGAGCAGCTCACAATTCTGATAGCATTCGGCCGCGTTGTCTGCGACAGCAAACAGTAGCAGATGTTTACTAAGTTCACCCTAACCTACCTAAAGTCATTCCCGTCCTTAACAACGCTTTCTTTTTCACGCAAACATCATAATGATAAAGGCATACAGTATGTTTCCATTATAACCAAACATTCTCTGATAGTTAACTTTCAAACTTTTTGTTAAAGTGCACTCTGGGTAATTTTTTTTGTAAACGACTTAAGCGCAAGATATGTTTTATTGTACTAATGATTTTGTTATAAATTTTTTATACACTTACAAATAACTGTTATTATTTAAAATGTTCGACTCTTCTAAAAATTAAAACAATTTAAGATACACAGTTTGACGGCGCTTTATCGTTTGCAAAGAGCATTAGACCTTAATTCTCATTTTATATCTTAGAATACACTGACGATGCACAAAAGAACTGTAAACATATTGCTAAAAACCATAAAAGACCGATCGATCAATGTATATTATTTGATATGATTGAATTCACGCTAGTATGCATTTGTATTTCTATGTTACAGAGAGAAGAGTATAATGTAGTTTTTAATATTAGCTCAGCATATTTATCTACTTATACTGTTTAAGAAGTAACATAAGCAAGTGCATATGACAAAAACTTTGTATGAGCATAACAGATAGCCAAGCAGCAAGTAATAATAGAGGTGTGGCATAAAGATGATAAAATGTATTAATGCAAATAAAAGAACTTTGAATTTACATTTAATTTTAAACTATATTTAATTCATTTGAGTACTTAAAATCTGTAAACATGTAATTTCCCATTGGTAAGTATCTAAGTATCCAATTTTAAGATTTTTTAGATAGGGTTTCATTAGGGGATTACCGCCATATAATGATAAAACAATGATTTCTATAAATAAAAATTCTGTTACGTCACAGAAATGTTTTTTTAAAACAAAAAACTTGACTCACAGAATTTATAGTTTTGTTTGTGGTTCGATGTAAAGGGCATAGGTAATCAAGCTTGAGAAAAGTGCTCCAGAAGATTTGGAAAAATTTTGGAAGAGGAATCTTAAACAAGTACCCAATAAATATGAATTCCTGTTTTCAAATACTATGATCCAATGGTTTACAAATAATCTTCCGCAACTTAAAAACTTATCCTTTGATTTATTTCCTATTCGGTGTTTCGGTATTCGGGGACGTTTGATGAGAACAATATATTTCAGTTAAAATTTTTATTTTGCCTAAAAGATTGACAAACTGCATTTCGAGAGAGAAAAAATCGTCAAGTCACACGGTCTTTATAATCCTTTTTATTGCCCAAAAATCTTTTTAGCGACCAGAGTAAGGCCCAAGCCAGTTAATCAACAGGACTATAAAAAATATTTTAATTAGTGTAGAGCATTACTAAAATATCACTGGACAACAAAATGATCTTTTTAAAAGGTGCACCCTTGTGGGCATTAAATTATGCTAATATAGACGTATATAAGCATATCTGCATACTTCGTTTTTGATCCTAACGAGTGGTATTTGTAAAATCGTGGTTTGTAATAATAATTAAATAATAATTTGCTGAGATGCTTTACTACAGATTTGCACTTAAGGTATCAACATATCCTTAGTCGATCAGCACTTATAGACATTTCAGTAATCTGATTACTGATTTCTGGTCACAAAAAAATTCTATGTGGTGAACAGGCTTTAAAAATACAAGGAAAAAGTTGGTCCCCAAAATATTTTACAAGCCCTTAGGACACTAATCAACATTGTACATCCAAGGATGGAATTTAAAGAATTTTGTTCTAAAATCCTAAAAAGTAACGGGTCAGAAAACAGGAACTAGAAATGTGTGATTTGAAGTAGTAGGCTTTACAAAAAGAAAAGGGGCCTTGTCATTAAAAGTAAAGAGGAGATTAGGAGTTACAGATTGATAAAAATTTATCTTGAGCAACCTTAACAGCAAAACAATGTAATATTAATAAATACCTTTCATAGGCCGCCTAAACTGGGATGCAACCCTCATTTTACCTTCATGTTCTAGTAGACCGCAGAGCGCTGATTGTAACAGTCTTTATTTATAACCTTATTCGAGGTGAAATTGATAGCCTCGACTTCGGTACCCAGCTAAACTTTTCTGTCCCATGCAGGTTGAGAAGAAATTACATTCCCCTAATATTAAATCATTGTAGATCTAACCATGACTTGCGTGAACCTTTCAGAGTATTATGTTCTGTGTAATAGACTTTATCCTTTCTGCCACTCTTAAAACATTTTCTAGCACAGATTCTCTGAAACGGCCGATTTGCTGCTTGCATATCTCTAGGGTTTTTTTCTGAATAGACGAATCGATATAGCCATACTGTCCTGCGTAACGCTAACGCTAGAATACGCAAAATTCAGTATTTAACGAAACCAACAATTTTCCAAATGAAATCATTCCTTTGGAAGTTGTTAGCAAAAACCTGTGCCAAATGAATTGAGTCTAACGCCATCCAGCGACATACTTATTATACCCGTTACTCGTAGAGTAAAAGGGTATACTAGATTCGTCGGAAAGTATGTAACAGGCAGAAGGAAGCGTTTCCGACCCCATAAAGTATATATATTCTTGATCAGGATCACTAGCCGAGTCGATCTAGCCATGTCCGTCTGTCCGTATGAACGCTGAGATCTCGGAAACTATAAAAGCTACAATACTGGGATTTGGCATGCAGATTCCTGAGATTCCTGCGCAGCGCAAGTTTATTTCAAAAGAGTGCCACGCCCACTCTAACGCCCACAAACCGCACAAAACTGTGGATCCTACAGTTTTGATGCTAGAACAAAAATTTTAACTGAAATGTATTGTTCTCATCAATACCTACCGATTGACCCAAAAAAAAGTTTGCCACGCCCACTATAACGCCCACAAACCGCCCACAAACTTCAAAAAATCGTAAATATGAACGCGGATATCTCGGAAAATATCAAAGATAGAGAACCGGGATTTCAGATTTAGATTCCGTAGGCTTGAGCGCAGCGCAAGTTTGTTACGCAAATATGCCACGCCCACTCTAACGCCCACAAACCGCCCAAATCTGTGGCGCTCACAATTTTTATGCTAGATAAAAAATGTTAACTTAAATGTATTAGCCTCGTCAATACCTATCGATTGATTTAAAAAAAACTTTGCCACGCCCACTCTAACGCCCACAACGCTTAAATCTGTCTACCGCCGGTAGGTGGCGCATTTGCTGCTTGCATATCTCCATTTTCCTTTGGTCCCTTTAGCTGAGTAACGGGTATCTGATAGTCGAGGTACTCGACTATAGCGTTCTTCCTTGTTTTTAAATTGGTCAACAGGAGTGGTCAACAGAGGTACTCGACTATAGCGTTCTTTGTATTTGTCGGAAGGTATGTAACAGGTCGAAGGAAGCGTTTTCGACCGCATAAATTATGTTATCTTATTCAGGAGCACTAGCCAAGTTTCGGAAACTAAGAGCTAGAGAGTTGGAATTTCAGGCTTAGATTCTTTCGCTTCGTACGCACGGCAAGATTGTAATGTGAAAGTGCCACGCCCACTCTAACGACCACAAAAGAAAAAAAGTTAACTTCGGCAAGCCGAAGTTTGTATACCCTTGAAGATATATTTATTAAATTTAAAAATACAAAAAATGATATTCCCAAAAGTATAAGATAATATGTCAAAAAACACCGAAGCTATAATTTGTTTCATATTATTTTCCCACAAATTTTCCGCTCGTTCATATGGCAGCTATATGATATAGTCGTCCGATTTTGATAAAAATAAATTCGAAATTTAGAGCTAATTATAAAAAGTTATCTCCAAGCGTAGGAGGTTATATGTGAAAAAACACCGAAGCTATAATTTGTTTCATATTATTTTCCTACCAATTTCCCGTTCGTTCCTATGGCAGCTATATGATATAGTCGTCCGATTTTGATAAAATTTAATTCGAAATTCAAAAATAATTAAAAAGTGTAATTTCCAAGCTTAGAAGGTTATATGTTAAAAAACACCAAAGATATAATTAAAAAAAAAAATTTTTTTCAAATGTTCCTATGCGAGCTATAAGATATAGTTGTCCGATCCGGCTGGTTCCGACTTATATACTACCTGCAAAAGATATAAGACTTTTGGGAAAGTTTCAGCCCGATAGCTTTAAAACTGAGAGACTAGTTTGCGTAGAAGCGGACGGACAGACGGACATGGCTAGATCGACTTGTCTAGTGATGCTGATCAAGAATATATATACTTTATGGGGTCGGAAACGTCACCTTCACTGTTCACTGTTTACTATACCTTCTGCAAGGGTATGAAAAGTCGTTTCACTTCCAAAAACTACACTTTTGCAACTTAACTGAATACCCTAACTACATTGCATTACTAATAATGTTGTATTGTAGAATATTGGAGAAAATTGATTGTCCCAAATTACAGGCTTCGGTTCACGGATATAAAAACTTCGGCATGCCGAAGTTACCTTCCTTTCTTTATTAAAATTACATCCTGAAATCTTAAACTGTCGCGATATTTGTTCCAGAGGCGCCAGCATGCAACTGGTTGGAACTGGTTCCACCGTAGCACCTACAACAAAAATCACTTTCTCAAGGCATCATCGCGCAGCCTCCTGCAATACCTAAAAACCCACCACCAATCAGGCTTTTTGACCACAAACAAGATGCTTTCACGTCCAACTTGGACTAGTATATTGTCGAGTGCCCGAAGTACCCGTAGATAAATTAAGTGCTTTCCCTTATGGATTCTACAGAGATGTGAAGCTGTAAAGCTAATAGCCTAAATTCTGTGCAATGTGTTAGCGGTCCTTTAGCACTGAACGTAATTATGTTTTGCTAATATATGCAGATGAGTATCCAAGCGTTTCAGAAAATTTCTATGACGGAACAAGAAGCAGACATTCGAGCAAGGTCACTCATATAACCCTGTGTAAAAGAAGGATTTTAAGCTGGTTCAAGGTACAACGAATGACGTCAAAATGTGAGTTTACTGGGCATGAAAGCTTATTTATATAAACATACAACAAATGGGAAAAATAGTCAGTGGATAGGATAATTTACATTTTGCATTTATTTGAGGCGAGATTGTAGGTTTTACCTGCAGATTAATACTGCAAATTATTGAAAAATGTTTTTATTCTAAACAAAAGTACACTGGTTGCACGTTGCACTGTCACAAAATAAGTATTTATCTATGGACTTGTGTACAAATGTTTTTTGTCTTTTAACACAAGAACAGCTGGTTTTTGTTTTGATTTGAAAACTACTAAAAAATAATAAGTAAATAAAACAGGAGACAACTATAAATAACGAAAATAAATGGGTACATTAAGAACCGTGTTTCGAACGCAAGTTAAACTGAAAGTATAATTTGAATCCATACTTTTAGGTTAACAAGCGGTTGAGGAAATTGTGTTATATATAGACTTTCAGACAATTTTTTTCCTTTAAAAGTAAATAAAAGAATATTGATTTTGGCAAAAATCTAGCACAGGAGCCTATACTCCAAAAATCCTAAAATACCGATTTCCTTCGAATTTACCTGCTGAAGTTTTAGAAAAAATTACAATGGTTATCCTTATATCGAGATTTTTTTACTCACGGCTGTGGAGAGTGGCCCGCTATAAGGACAAATGCACAATTTTTTCTACATTTTTAAAACACTTCGCAGCAAAGAATGCATTATATTTACAGCAAAACACTCAATATTTAAAATTCAATAAGAGGGCCACGGAAAAACTCCTGTATGTAAAATCTTTAGAAATCGTGGCTTGGGTCTCAGACCCAAATGAGAAAACGTATGTCCCTGTTGTAGGGACTGGGCCACTATTGTCTAATTGTTATGATGTTAATTATTTTGAAGACGAATTAAAGCCAGCTTGTATTTTCTCCTTGTCTTACTTGGTTCGATCGGATGGGAACCTAAAAATGTAATGTCAACAGGCGTTTTACAGTCACTAAATTGTTTAAAATCTCACATTTTCAAAGTTTGCCGTGTCGTACTATACAAAATACTCAATGTAGCCTTGTCATTTCTTCGGCAAAGTTTTATGTTAGCACGAAAGAACGCTATAACCGATGGCCTCGACTATCATACACCCGTTACTTAGCTAGGGGACTGCAGGGGATATGGAGTTATGCAAGCAGCAAATCGACTGTTTCCGAGATGGCACACCATGCCACATAGAGTCGATTCATTTATTTGCTTATGTCTTTTAAGTAAATGGTGTTATTTTAAAACTTATTTGTGTTAGGTGGATTTTGAAAATCAACACAAAAGCCCAGATTCTTTTAGGAAATATTAAAATATTTGGCGCCAGACAGATTTAGCGTTATGGGCGTTTGTGGCATTGTGGCGTGGGACTCCTAGCCGTAGAATCTGCCTGCCTAATCCAATTCTCTAGCTATTGTAGTTTCTGAGATCTCAGACAGACACAGGGACCTGTCTAGATCGACTCGGCTACTAATCCTGATCAAGAATGTATATATGTACCTATGTAGATAAAAATGTAAAATTTAAAGTATATAAAATATTTATTTTGTAGTTGGTTGGCTAGGTATAGGGTATCTGATAGTCGAGGCACTCGACTATAGGGTTCTCTCTTGTTCTAAGGGCCTAGTATTGAACCTGACAAAAAGTCGCCCAAAACCAAAATTGTTATATGAAACAAGGAAGAACGCTATAGTCGAGTACCTCGACTATCAGATACCCGTTACTCAGCTTAAGGGACCAAAGGGAAATGGAGATATGCAAGCAGCAAAGCGAGATTTAAATACGTCACCTACCGGCGGTAGACAGATTTAAGCGTTCTGGGCGTTAGAGTGGGCGTGGCAAATTTGTTTTTAGATCAATCGATAGGTATTGACGAGATCAATACATTTCAGTTAAAATTTTTCATCTAGCATAACAATTGTGGACGCCACAGGTTTGGGCGGTTTGTGGGCGTTATAGTAGGCGTGGCATATTCGCGTGACAAAATTGCGCTGCGTACAAAGCTACAGAATCTAAATCTGAGACCCCGATTCTCTATCTTTGATAGTTTCCGAGATATCCACGTTCATATTTACGATTTTTTGAAGTTTGTGGGCGGTTTGTGGGCGTTAAAGTGGGCGTGGCAAACACAAAAATTTTGTTACGTTTTTATACCCGTTACTCGTAGAGTAAAAGGGTATACTAGATTCGTCGGAAAGTATGTAACAGGCAAAAGGAAGCGTTTCCGACCCCATAAAGTATATATATTCTTGATCAGGATCACTAGCCGTGTCGATCTAGCCATGTCCGTCTGTCCGTCTATCTGTCCGTCCGGATGAACGCTGAGATCTTGGAAACTATGAGAGCTAGGCTATTGACATTTGGCGTGCAGATTCCTGAGCTTCTTACGCAGCGCAAGTTTGTTTCAGTAGAGTGCCACGCCCACTTTTACGCCCACAAACCGCCCAAAACTGTGGCTCGTACAGTTTTGATGCTAGAATAAAAATTTTAACTGAAATGTATTGTTCTCATCAGTACCTATCGATTGACCCAAAAAAAAGTTTGCCACGCCCACTTTAACGCCCACAAACCGCCCACAAACTTCAAAAAATCGTAAATATGAACGTGGATATCTCGGAAACTATCAAAGATAGAGAATCGGGATCTCAGATTTAGATTCTGTAGCTTTGTACGCAGCGCAATTTTGCCACGCGAATATGCCACGCCTACTATAACGCCCACAAACCGCCCAAACCTGTGGCGTCCACAATTGTTATGCTAGATGAAAAATTTTAACTGAAATGTATTGATCTCGTCAATACCTATCGATTGATCTAAAAACAAATTTGCCACGCCCACTCTAACGCCCAGAACGCTTAAATCTGTCTACCGCCGGTAGGTGGCGTATTTAAATCTCGCTTTGCTGCTTGCATATCTCCATTTCCCTTTGGTCCCTTAAGCTGAGTAACGGGTATCTGATAGTCGAGGTACTCGACTATAGCGTTCTTCCTTGTTTTTATATGAAGTTTTTGGGAAAATGCCGATTTTTTATTGTTAAAGCCCTGTTATCTCCATTAACAGATGTAAACGTCTCTTGACATAGGCAAACAAAAAATTGACGATTTCCCAAGATTCAAAAATTCATATAAAATCTGTTTGCTGATGGATTGTAGAGATCATAAGCTTGTTGTCTTTGGCAGAGTACTATCTACAAGTAGAACCAATAAAACGAATTTCGGATTTTATGCGTACTTGTAATTCAAAGGCGAATTTTATGTCTGTGGCTCATTAATTTGACCAACTTTGTCATCTTTGTCGGGCGCTAGCATCAATATTAGCGACTGGAACTATAAAATGTGTATACAAAAGTTGAAGAGCGTTCTATTACCATATGTCTCTTTAATAACCGAAATCGGTTACGCTGATTGAGGCCCAAACACAGGCTAATAAAGTTTTCAGGAAGGTTAACTTTACCGGAAAACCAAGGTCGCCTTTGTGTAGTATTTTTACGATTTAATTCTGTAAACTGGTGTTATCGATGTATTTTGGTATAGTTTGATTTACTGAAACACATGTGTTATTGTATTACTATAATTGGAAAAATACAATTTTATCATATCTTATTTTCAGTGTTATTCCAATAGGTAAAGAGCAAAGGAGCTTGTCATGTCATGGGAGAGCATTGATTCTAAGGATCTGCTTAGGTATTAATATATTTTTATCTTACAGACATACATATATGTATATCCATGATTGCGTACTGCAATTTATTTTTACTTTTAGCATCCCACCTAGCCAGAATCTGTCTGCAACACATTTACTAACGTCACCTGATGGATCTCGTTACCTGTTGGAAAATTCAAACGGTTTGAAATTCAAATATGTGCACTTACTTGTATACATAACACAGTGCAACACGAAAATTGTAAACGCAATTAGGACTTCATTTGCGGAAAGTGCTTATCGAAACTAGCTAAAACCCATTTGGATTTCTCTGGCTTAGCTCGCGTTTACCTAACATAGCGAGTTAAAGTTTTAAGTACCAACTTTATTTCTAATGACCATATCTTCTAAGCCGAATGAAATTTCAAACTCAAGTTTTCAGCGACTATGTTGGTAAGAACTGTAAAGCCAAAACTCCCTTCAAAGGGCATTAAAAATCGAAAAATGTACGAAAAGTTACGGATTTTTTTTCTTTGGACGGACGTGTTTTGCTGAATACAGCAAGTAATACACAAATATGCAATTTTATATAATATTCAAACAGCAAGTTAACGCCCATTTTTTACATTAAATTGAAAGCATTTTTTTTTAGTATACCATAAATTTATTTAAACTTCAATCAAGCAACCTAATGGCTATAATACGTTGGGTATAATGAGAAACAGATAACATGAATAGATAACTATTTTGTATAACTATTAAACAGCTACTTTGGTTGTCTGCTGATTCCAGGTGAGCCGCTTTTCCAGGACTTAACCCAAGTTAAAAAGTTCAACCTAGGGAGAATCTGTCCTCTCAAAGTAAAATTGCAGTGTTGCAAGTTTCTTCGACTTACAGAAATATTCCACCTAATGGTATACTTGCCTTACGAGTCAAGAAATTCCTGGGTGATCCTTGAAGCTTCGATTCGGCACGCAAACTACAATTTGTATCTTGGTGGGCTATTTTTTCCACGGACCGAACAAGTATAAATTTTTGATTCGAATGCGTCCGTTGTGTTTCAAGTTGATCAGAAAAATCCATATGAAAAAATTCACATAAAACAAGAAAGGAAGTTAACTTCGGCAAGCCGAAGTTTGTATACCCATGCAGTTATAATTAATAAATTTAATTCGATATGCTTAAAAATGGCAGCTATATGATATAGTCGTCCGATTTTTATAAAATTAAATTCGAAACTCAGAACAAATTAAACAAGAAAGGAAGATAACTTTGGCAATCCGAAGTTTGTATACCCTTGCAGTTATAAGAAATAATCAATGTTAGTAACACCATGTTAAATTTTTAAGAGTTGTTGCTAGCTTAAGTGATATTTGTGTAAAATTAAATTCGTAATGCTGAAAAGTTAAAATATTCTATATCCCAGAGTAGAAAAAAATACGATCAAAACCAACAAAGCAAAATTTTTTAAAAATAATTATTTTATTAATTCTCTGACCGTTTTTTTGACAGCTTTATGTTGGAGTCGTCCGATTTTTACTAAATTTAATTCGAAATTCTTAAAAATGCACCAAATGTTATTCCCAATAGTGTAAGATAATATGTCATAAATATTATTTTCCCACCAATTTATATAGTCGTCCCATTTTAATAAAATTAAATTCAAAATTCAGAACTAATTAAATAATGTTATTTCCAAGCGTAGGTGGTTATTTGTTAAAAAACACCAAAGATATAATTTTTTTATTTTTTCCGATTATTCCTATGGGAGCTAAAGATATAGTTGTCCGATCCGGCTGGTTTCGACTTATAATACTACCTGCAAAAAGAAAAGAAGACTTTTGGGAAAGTTTCTGCCCGATAGCTTTAAAACTGAGCGCCTAGTTTGCGTAGAAACGGACGGATAGACGGACAGACGGATCGACTCGTCTAGTGATGCCGATCAAGAATACATGCACTTTATGGGGTCGGAAACGTCTCCTTCACTGCGTTGCAAACTTCTGACTGAAATCATAATACCCTCTGCAAGGGTATAAAAACACTTGGTTTCATGTTGGGTAATTTTTTAGCCAACATATTGCCTTGAATATTGCCTTGAAAAATACCACACCAATATAAAGACTGTAATTTGCGTGCAATTTAATGTTAACTGTATTGGTAGATTTGCTTGCTGTTTGAATATTATATAAAATTTCATATTTTTGTAGATTGCTTTATTTAGTTCCTCGGGTTCATACCTACATAATAACTGAAGACTTGAGTTTGAAATATCAATTGGCTTAAAGAATATGACCATTATAAATATAATTGATATTTAAAACTAGCTATGTTAGGTAAGCGCGAGCTAAGCCAGAGAAATTCAACTTGGTTTATGCTAGTTTTGATGAGTACTTAGCGCACCTTAAGTCCAAATTGCGATTACATTTCATTACTCTAATAATATTGCACAGTGTAATGAACTCACTAACAGGACTGTGGTAAAAGATTTGGCTTTTTTAAATATTTAAATTATATGATAGGCACAATCTCTTAAAAGAGCCATTCCCGTTTCAAAGGTTCGATTTTCGTCGAATATGATTGCTTTTCTAGTTCACAACGAACTGAATCTTTATTTTGAACGGCCTTCAGAAATTTTGAGTTTTACCGCAGTTGAGGTATTCGCCATAATGAATTTTTCGCACTTTTTTTGACATATTATCTTATACTATTGGAAATATCTTTTTTTGTATTTCGAATTAAATTTTATAATTATAACTGCAAGGGTATACACACTTGGCTTGGTGAAGTTAACTTCCTTTCTTGATTTTTTATTTTTCGTTTCTAATAAGTAAATCTGAAGTATTTTAAAATACAATATTATATTTTAAATTGCTAAGGAAGTATTTAACATGTTTCCCAAAATCGTATGACTTACTCTGGCCCTAGCGGGTATCCGAACCAGGGTCCTTTCGCATCAGAGGCAGACACCTCACCAATTGTGACATTGCACCACGTTACCCATGAGCGTGTAGGTTGAAGTCATAAGTAACGCGTCGCACTCTCCCGCGGAAGACCCCGGATCGATACCCACCGCGGACAAAATAAAAATGTTTTCTTTTAAAATCGAGATAATATCCAATTAAAATTAATAAATTATTTTTATATCACGAGTAAACACGTTTTAAACGTTTTTTTTAAATGTACCCAATTTTTAGGGCATATATGTCCTAAAATGTTCAAATTTGTAACAACACAGCTCAGTTCATTTTTCTTAAATTAGTACCTTAAATAAATGATTAAATAACTATAAGCAATACAATTATTATTAGGTTAATGGGGTTAGGTCCAACATCAATATATAAAAGACATATTAAGCTTAAAAGATTTTTAGCTGCCAAATGTTTTAAGGCCCACGATGATAATAAAATATTAAACAGTACGGAAAAAAGTACAAAAATTGAAATTTTTAGGCAGTGGATAACCTAGAAATGAACTTTGAGTCCATTTTAAAATGCAGGATCTAAAATGTTGTCCATCATTTTTGTGGGTGTAGAGCTGTAAAAACCACTATAGTACCTCCACTCGATGTTTTCGATATAGATTGTCCAAGCCATCCGATAGTATATCGGAAAAAGTCTTATTTCTATTGCAGGATCGGACAACTATAACCAATAGCTTCCATAGGAATAATCGGAAAAATAACAAATCAAAAATTTTAACAATAGCCTCGGTGTTTCTTGACATATTATTTTCCACTCTTAGGAATATAACTATACCCTTTACTCGTAGAGTAAAAGGGTATACTAGATTCGTCGGAAAGTATGTAACAGGCGAAGGAAGCGTTTCCGACCCCATTAAGTATATATATTCTTGATCAGGATCACTAGCCGAGTCGATCTAGCCATGTCCGTCTGTCCGTATGAACGCTGAGATCTCGGAATCTATAAGAGCTAGGCTATTGGGATTTGGCATGCAGACCCTTAGCTTCTTGCGCAGCGCAAGTTTGTTTCAGCAGGTTGCCACGCCCACTCTAGCGCCCTAAAACCGCCCTAAACTGTGGCGCCTACAGTTTTGATGCTAGAATAAAAAGTTTAAGACAAAATAAAGAAGTATAATTATTTTGAAAATGGTAAAATTTTTTTCAGACTTATGTCAATTAGATGAAAGTTTTTCACGACTGGCCGGATATGGGTCCAGTCCTGACGTGGGATCCCGTTCCCTCTGGGCTGGTCAGGGTGTACTACGGTCAGCTTCTGTAATCAGTTGCTTTTTGTCCTGCCAACAAAGCCTCAAGCAATACATAGCTAAACGAAAGGTAAGGCTCTTATATATTAACATGTTGGAGATTTATTTCATGTTCCTTTTCAGATCGAGCGAGGACGACGGCTATATGAGCAAAACAACCAAACAGAGGCCGTACGTACATGGCGTAGTGCCCTTAAAGGAACCTGTCAGCCAGAGGACTGCTTCCAGCTACTAGGGTACTTGTATGTATGAGCAAATTCTGAAAAAATTAATTTGACTGCTAATACTAATAGATGTAGGAGGGGAGTAGTTGTACGATTGAAGAAAATCCTATCAAAAACCTCTATGTATATAATTTAATACGAGACCCGACCCGCCATTTTAGTTATTTACATCTAGAATTATATAGCAAAAACTTCAATTTGTATTTCTAAGATCCCTGTCATTTTTAAATGTTCACTACATATTTAAAAAAAGGCATGATCCACTCTCAACAATTTTTAAATTCGTTTTGTATAATTCAGTAGCTTAACATCGGTTTATTTACACCTATAACTCACAGGTACCAGGCTCACATGGACTGGGGCAAATTTCGTGAAGCTATTGAATTTGGCCACCAGCAGCTTGGGTGAGTTTACTAAAGCTCCTAGTTTATATTTACTGCGGAAGTTAGGAAATGATAATGTTCCATTTAAATTTAGTATCGTAAATAAACAAGATATATATATTATATTTTGAGATTCTGAATTATTAACAGAATGACAAGAAAAAACAATTTTTTTTAATCTCCTATGGGATCATTGATAAAGAAATTTGAAATATTAACTTCTACTCTTTGAAAAATGATTCTTTTAATATTTCAGAATTCCGAAATACATTTTTAAAAATCGGACGACTTTATCATATAGCTGTCATATGAACGATTGGAAAGTTAATCTAAAAATAATACACATATTTCGTTTTCGGTAAACATATACGGTAAAAATTTAAATGGAACATTATCTTATAATTTCTGTAATTAGTTTTAGGTTTTTTAAAAATCGGAAGCCCTGTACATTCAATGTTCCCACGGGAACGACCTTCAAGGGTGCAGCAACTTCGGCTTGCCGAAGCTAGCTTCCTTTCTTGTTTAACGTGGCTTTCTTCAGAATTTCAGAGGAACTGGATTCTCCAAATATGCGGGCTGAGACGTACCTGAACCTCAGCAGAGCACACGCTTGTTTGGGAGGCTTGGAGCGATCGCTGAGTTATGCTAGGCACTCACTTTACAACGAGTGTGGCACTAAGTGCCGAAGTGGACTTGTCCATTTGACGGTTGCGCGAGTTTATCTTGAAATGGGTGGATTCTCCAGGGCGTTGGAAGGCCTGCAGGGGGCCTACAAGATAGCTACAGCCGTTGGAGATCCGTCTCTAGAGTTACAGGTGTATGTCGCACTGTCTGAGCTATTTGGACGGCTCCAGGATAACGACAAAAGCGCAACGTACGCTTCTAAGGCCTACGATTTATCTCGTTCCTTACAACTGGGTGACCTTAACTCATGCCACCACAGAGCCGCGTTATTGCGAATGGCCGTATCTCTGCGAAAGCAGGGCGAGCTCGGAGATGCACAGGATTATTGTAAGGTAGTGTCAAGTTCTTTAATTTTTGTTCACTCAACGTGAAATGTGCTCACCCTTAATCGTTGTTCTGACTAAGGAGGCCACAAAGCTGTCCCTTATATCTGGAGATCAGGCGACATACACGCGAAGTATTCGAGTTATGGGTGACATTTACCGGAAGAAAATGGATATGGACGTAAGTATTGAACTAAAAGCAGGGATCTAAATTCTATGCTTGCTTATTATGTAAACATGAGTTTTAAGTCTAAAAAAAAGATTTAAGAATTTAGGGAACATGTTTTCGAAGGTAAACAAACATAAAAGGCAAACTTGTGGGACTCTTCCTGAGGATCTGGCAAAATTAGTATGTTAACTGACTTGGGGCCTATCCACAACTTTTATAATCCATCCTGCCGAGGACGGTTATTTGCGAACCCAAAAATTCGCGGTTCAGTTATATATGAACGCATATTCGCCGTGTTAATAGTGTTGATCCTCATCCTCATATAAAAAATATCCTAATACCTCGAATTTTATTTCAACAAAATATCACAAGTAAACATGCTATAAGAATTTTAGCATAGTTACTAAAGCACTGCTGAGAGCAGTAGCCATAGATAATATGGGAGTACTTTTTACTACGTAGAATATTAACTTTTAAATGATAAATGTTTTTCAATTGGTAGATTCGATTTTTTAAGTTTTAAATTCTCATAAACATTCGTTTAGAACGCATATGAGCTAACAGAAATAAATACATCATTATAGTGTAAATAAAGCATTACAACGTCTAAATATTATTTTTAGCGTGCGTTCCGTCAATACGAACAGGCAATGGGTACGTCGGCAAGTTTGGGGGATCGTATGGCGCAAATGGAGGCTATGGACGGAGCGGCCCGTTGCCTGGAAACACTGCGTCTTCAAAACAAAATCTGCAACTGCAGACCGCTGGAGTTTAACACACGACTTCTGGAAGTTGCTAGCTCAATTGGTGCAAAGGTAATAGTACAAATTTGTAACGATCTGAGGATAAGCTTCAATTTAGCTCACTCCTATTTCGTTCTATGTATCTCCATTTCAACGTTTTTTGGGGTCCTGATAACGAAAAAAATAGTACAAGTGGTTCGTCTTTCGTTCTCTTGGAAAACAAAAATGTTATATACGTAAATTAAATATATTTATAAAACACACATTTTTTACTCGTCGAGTAAAAGGAATATATATATATATGGAAGGATGCTTTTCCGACCATATAAAGTATATATATTCTTGATCAGGATCACTAACCGAGTCCATCTAGTCATGTCCGTCTGTCCGTCCGTATGAAAACTAAGATCTCGGAAACTATAGAAGCTTGAAAGTTGGGACTTGGCATGTAGATTCTTGAGGTTCTGGGACGGCACAATTTTATTTAAGCAGGGTGCCTCGCCCATGGTGAGGCGCCCATATTTTGAAGATTTTGTTGAAGTGTATGCAATGCAATTTTTGCAATTATCAATATTTATCTTCATGCCAAAATCAAGAGATTCATGAAATCGATGCCAGGTGGCGGCGTTGCGAGGTAAGCAATTGTGAACAGTCGCTTTGCTCCATATCACCATCTCCATCGCAATCCTCTTAGCTGAGTTACGGGTACTTTATAGTCGATGGCATCGACTTTAGCGTTTTCTCTTGTTAAACCTGTTACTTGTAGAGTAAAAGTGTGTATTGTATTCCGGGAAAAGTATGTAACAGGTAGAAGGGAGCGTCTCCGACCATGTCTGTCTGCCCGTGTGAACGCTGTGATCTCGAAAACTACAAGAACTAGAGGGCTGAGATTTCAGATTTTGATTCCTTGTCTCATCATTTGAGGGTTGGGGTAATTATTATATAAAAGGTAATGCAAAACAATTTTATTTTTTTGTTTGCCATTCAATTTTTCAGGAAACAATTTTTAGTTATAAGAAATTTGTTTCTTGTTCTTGTTTCGCGGTTCTAGTTTACGCTAACCATTTCCTATATTTAAGTAACGATTTCTTTATTTTCTAGACTCTAGAAGGAATTTTTTTTATTTAGAAAAAAGAAATTTAAAAGTCGATTTTCTACATTTTATTTTAAGTGTACACCTCCTCCTCCACCCGAGTGGAAATTATTTATTTTTAGCTTCCTCACTTTACCATCGATATATTTCATAGATTAATAAAAAATATTTGACGCTATTATTGTTACATAAAAAATTATTGAGCTTAAGAAAAAATATGGAAGAACGGCTTAGTCAAGTGTCTCGACTATCAGATACTTGTTACTCAGCTAATAGAAGCAAGGCGAGATTGTAATATATGGTTGTGTAAGCGTTGCTTATTTCTAAAAATAGAAATATTTTGGGAAAAATAGAAATAATTGTTTTTGCATAAACTATCGTACCGACAGTCGATATAGCCATGTCCGTCTGCCTGTCCGTCCGTATGAACGCTGTGCTCCCGGAAACTACAAAAGTCAGAAAGTTGGGATTGGGACAGCTTATTCCACGCCCACTCTAACGCCATTCTAAAACTGAAAAATATGATTTCAGAGCTAAGGTCTTTAACATCTTTAAAATAATTTAGATAAGAAACTAACGCTCAATGGGCGCTCTGCGATTTCTATGGCACCTTCGTTTATCTTATAGTGTGCACGAAAAGTTGGTCGTGCAGTTTTTATACCCATTACTCGTGTTGTAAAAGGGTATACTAGATTTGTCGAAAAGTATGTAAGAGGTAGAGGGAGGCGTTTCTGACCCCATAAAATATATATATTCTTGATCCGAACCATGTCCGTTTGTCCGTATGAACACTAAGATTATAGCCCCCGAGATATCGTCGTTCATACGGACAGACAGACAGACGGGCTAGATTGACTCGGCTAGTAATCGAACTTGGTCAAGAATATGTTGAGAACGCGTTCAATATAGAACCCAGAAATTGTTGTCCCTAAATAATATACTTCTTTAGTTTACTCTTATGCATTGTATTCATTGAAAATGCTAATGGTTACTTGCTGTTTATGTTACAGTTTCTGGTTCGCAAGATCCGTTGTCGCTTGGCTTTAATTTACCGCGCGTTGGGCGACGAGGATCAGTACAACACTCATTTTCGATTGGCCAATCAAACGGATGCGGCGCTAGGCCTGAATTGCGGAGCTTGTGGGGAGTTGTTTGGCCTTCGGCCGGAAAATTTGGAAGCTCTGCCTTGTGCACATATACTTCATGCAAGGTAAGTCTCTCATTTCATGTGTCGTTATTTTTTAGCAGCATGAAAAAAGTTTTTTACGTATTTGCTAATGGGGGCGCTAGAGAGAATTGTCATAGCTGTCTTAGCAAGCCTATCTTCTTTTTATATCCTTGTAGAGGGTATAACGATTTCAGTCAAAAGTTCGCAGCGCTGTGTAGAAGACGTCTTCTACCCCATAAATATACATACTCTTGATCAGCATCACTAGACGATTCGATCTAGCCATGTCCGTCTATCCGTCCGTATCTACGAAAACTAGTCTCTTAGCTTTAGAGCCGGATCGGACAACTATATCCTATAGCTCCCATAGAAAAGATCTAAATATCGTTTTACTTATTATTAATAAGTTATTAATAATAATATAATATTAACTTTTACTCTTGGGACTATCGTTTTTTTAATATTTCAGAATTTTGAATAAAATGTAAGACAATTCAAGCGACTTTATCATATAGCTGCCATAGGATCGATCAGATAATTAATCTCAAAATAATACAAAGACCGTTATACTTTGTTTTCGGTAAACTGGAATGTTCTTAAAATTTCTGTAACTAGTTTTTAGTTTTCAAAAATTAGTGCTCCCACGGGAACGACCTGCAAGGGCATAGAAACTTCGGCTTGCCGAACTTGCCTTCATTTCTTGTTAAATTGTCTTAATCCAAATTATTAGTAAAAAGTCAACACTAAAGTAAGACTCCTCCGTTTTAAAATCAAACTACATTTCAAGAATGAATGAATGTCTGTTCTCATGTCTTGCATGTATCGTTTTGCAGGTGTGCCTACGAGATATTACGACGTCGGGACAAAAATACACCGCGATCATGCCCCGCCTGCAACAAGCTGGTGAGCTCTCGCACACATCTTTGCGGCACCATACCGGTGGAAAGTGAAAGTACCGACGGAGGCAGCGCCGTCACGGTTACCCTCAATGCTAATGCTCTCTCAGTCGACGGTCTGCTGGGAATATCCTCCGACATCCTCCTACCCTCGGCCCCGTTTTCCCACGTCAACAAACCGGCACTGGATAACGAAAACTGCTCCTTGTTGTCCCCCAAAGTCATGTACCACAGCAACTTATCCTTGGCTTCGTTAAGTATGCGCGCATCTAGCCTGACGATCGATAGCGGTCAGAATGTTACATCATCTGTGTGAAATGAATACTAGGACTTGTTTTAAAAAATACACTGTCTTCGGGTCCTTGGAGGAAAGGATCAAGCCGACTTTCACCACGACGAAGTCAAAAGAAATATCAGGATCGTGATTTTATCGCTCGTTATTATAGATAGTTATTCTTTCGTATTATAGAAAATTGCATTTAAAATGCACACAAAAGTTAACAGCAATTTTAGTTACTACCAATCTAAGCCCACTATTAACAATTGAGACAGCCAGCATTTTAACTACGGCTTACGCTTGAATCTTTAATTCTTAAACAGAGTACCTTACCCAAGCTAATACTCGTAAACGTCATGTGTATTGTTCACGTTTTAAGATTAAAATATTTACAGGTACATATTAGATTGTTCTTATATATGTATGTGTGTGCACACACAAAACATATATACGCTAAAATAAATCGTTGCTATGTGTTACTAACACATATTGTTAAAAAACTGGAGCTCCCACAAATAAAGAAATTAAATCTTGTCAATATTTATGATATATGTATTGTTTTATTAAGTATGAATAATGGATATTGAAAAAAAGAAAGTAGTGTCGATTTTTGATTCTTTCTTATGAATGCTTCATGATAAACTTGACCAGTTTTATTTCCGAAATCGTAGGAATTCACTACATTCGGAGTAAGTCAGAAGGTTTCAAAAAAGTCACGCTTAAATGACTAAATCGACTTGGCTAGTGATCCTAATGAAGAATATATATACTTTCCCTCTACCTGTTACACACTTTCCGACGAATCACTGTGGACGGCAGTCCACGTAGTGACGAAGCGCACCAGGAGAGTGGGCGAAGGCGACTCCTATATATACAAGATGAAATGAAAATTTACTGTGATCGTCCGATTGTTACGAGAACATCAATCGAAAGGTATTGCAAAAACTAAATGGATTGCATACCAAGACTTTAAAAACACCAACTGGTTTGGGAGAAAAAGCGGTGAAAGGTTAATAGTGGAACCTTAGAAATTTTGATCTGTTGGGGCTGGCGGGGATAAATACCCCCGGCTTTTAGCCTAGTTTTCACTTAAATACGCGTCGAATGACACCTCAACTGTCAGCATCGGATGCTCCGTTCAAAAGTAATACGCAAACCAAGATTTTGGTGGACTTCTCAAAATGAAAATTTTATTTTGACTGTCAGTTTGTCCGGTTGTTTGGTTTGTCCCAAAGCGTTGTTTTCGGGCCCTGAAAACTCTAGACGATGTTAAACAGCTAGGTTAAGAAACATAAGTTCTACCATTTTTGGAAAAACTAGCTAGTTTGGCAAGAAAACAGCTATAAGTAGCTAAATTTTGTACACCCGTAACTTGTGAACTAAGCTTAACTGTCGTTAGAAAGGTATTTTAAAATAGTCTATACGCCTTTATTACATAATTTTGTCTAAATACCACCGTTTTACCAAATTATGGGCAAAAGTTTTTTTTTATCCCGATTTTTTTTGTTTTTTTTTATGATTTCTCAAAAACAGCTCTAACGATTTATAATTAAATTTTAAGGTGTATAGCCCTTGAGATTCCTCAACTTTTGACATACTACACATTGTTGTAAAAGTCCCGATTTAAAGTTATTAATCAACAAAAATGGCCAGAACATCTTACACTGCCTGAGCATTAACCTACTCATTCGAAACGCTTTGTCAAAATATTACAGCTAAACTGCTAAAATGCAGCGTGCCGAATGTAAGAAATTTAGAAACTGTGTTTATTTAGTAGATCGTATAATTAACTTTCGTCACAAAAGTTGATATAAGAACTTTTCTTTGTTGAAGGTGCGATCGTCACTAGATTTTTACCTAGTTATGAGGTGCTTTTGCTCGATCTAATAAACGAGTAACGATTGTCAAATGAGATTTGATATATACACATAAAGGAACGTTTATAGTTAGGTTTGCCATTAATTTATTATTGCATTGTTTGATTTTTACATAAATACTTAAATTATGAATGTGCCTAAACATGCCCACCCCTCATTCGCAGTAAGTTTGCTGAATTTAATTTAAACTAAATTGACTAGCATACATCAAGAGGCGTATTCTTATTGCATAATATATCCTACAGATATTAACATAGTGCCTGCTTTAATGCCTTTGAGTATTGTTTAAACATTTGGAATCGTTTAAATGTGAATCAAAATTTGTAGTTTCTTCCATGAAGTAAGCGGGTTCTTATTGGAATATCTGCGTTCAAACTTAACTGGAAGGGTTTTTTGAATAATAAATTTATTTACAGTTTCTTATATTAATAACCCGATTTATAATGTATTTAATATTCACGATTTTAAGCCGCTTCCTTCTGATATATTCACATAAAAAATTATATTTGGCCGTTATTTTGTTTTCTTTTTAAAGATTAATGCAAAGGTACATTTTAATATTTTCAAATGCGGATGAGTATGCTAGAATGTGATTGTGAAATAAATAATGATACATTTTAATATTTGCATAAGCTGTGTAAATTAATTTCGTTTTATCTTATAAATTTGACTAGATACAGTTATTTTAATATTATCATTATCATTAATGTTTTTTATAATTGGGTGTTTCCATTTACATATCATAAATTTTATTCAATCTAATATATCTACATACATACAAATTTCTGCTTTACCAAGGACACCTAGTCCATTTGCCTAAGGCCAATTGCAATCCTTTTAAGAGTTAAAAGTAGTATTCATTAAACATATAGGTACGTATGATATCTGACGATTCCTTAAAGTGTAACTGACTTGCTGCGATCGGTATAAGCACAAAACCGGAAATCAATGAAAATAATATATACTGCACCAAATCGACAGTTGGCCGCTTCTTGAAGGCAAAGGATTATGAAAAAAGGAGCAGATCTGGGCGCTGCTGCAAGAACCCTTCTTTTTCGCACGGTTCATTTGGTTAATCTCCTTCACAAATTAAACCAGCCTATGAAATTGCCAACATTGATTTATTGATGGATTCGTACAAAAGTACAACTGACCCAGAGATATAACAAATGATTATTGCTACTACTAACTAATAGCTGTAACAAAACTAAGAAACACGGAAAACAAGCAAGCTTAAATCAGCCCTAAAATTAATGTACTTCAGCCGTTTTAATAGGAGAAAAGTCCCAAGCAAATCGGATAAAACACAATATTTCCTTTTATATGCCGTTACCCAATGGAGTCTATTTACTATATGCACCTGGATATCCCATTTTTAGAAATACAAGGATGTTTAGATAGTTCGATTCTGGCGATTTTCATGATGAAATCAGTTAAACCTTTTATAAGTGCCCTTAAAAAAATACTTTTATAACATCAACTGTAATAGCAAATCGTACCATTGCAACTGGATGCAATTTGCGTTGACATACCTCACAACTTCAACAAATTTGGTTGGAAACAGAAAGACGGACCCGAATACTATTTTGAATTGCAATCATGCTAAACTCGTAAATTTACAATTGTTTCTGTCTACAAAAGATACACTTACTAATCTCTTGATTTAACTATCAGTGAGCAGTCAAATTTATAAAGAACGGACGCAGAAATGTTTCACACTGTTTTGTGCTCAGCAGACTATCATTACCTTTAGGTCATCCAAGCAATTGGAGACGCCCATATCATCTATAAAGAAATTGGCCTCCTGCCCGTGTACGTCTGGGCGAAAGCTTTGCTTCATTGTAGTCTTCTCATCTGATAGCCGTCTGATTTTAGCCAAATGGTCCGACAGTCCCTCATCCCGGTCGTCGTCATAGCTACCCTCGCTATTGCTACCATTATTATCTTCGTCGTTGCTCTTCAAAGTGCGACGACAATCGACTTCCATTGCTCTTGTTGAAGGAACCGTGTGCGTACGAGACAGAGTGCGGGTGCGGTTGGTGTGACGAGTGCTGACACACTTTGTAAATGACTTCGGACTCAATACTTTGGGCTTCTTGCTCGTTCGACGTCTGCTTCGGATATGCCGTCACAACATGTCCCCGTTGGGATCATTGGTATCTCCATGGTCATCTGGGTCCACCAAATCGAAGTCGTGACTTTCCAACTCTAAGTCCATATCAGCTTCTTCGTCGAAGGCTCCAAGAGGAGACATGGCTGTTGTATGGAGACTGGAGTAGTTTTCCTGCGTTAGGCTAGCCGGGTTATGATTGTGATTGTGGCCCTGATTTTGACCCTGACTTTGACTGTGGCTCTCGTCCTCTTCCTGCTCGTCCTGTTGTTGTTGGCGGCTATGCGATAAGTGCATGCTGTTTTTAGAGTCATCGTCCCGCCACTTGTCCATCGATCTTCTGCGGGCGTTCATAAAGAAATTACCCACTGTTGTTGGCTCTAGTCCCAGTTGCCGCGCGATCGTTACTTGCATCTCCTTCGAAGGTCTTTTGGTCTCCTAAAAATTAAAAATGTTATTTTTAACAGCATTAATAAAATAAATGACTTTATTATCCAGTGCTCCCTGGCAGAGAACATTTTTGAGGGGCATTTAGAAGTAAACAGTTGTTAAACGATAGCAAGTTCCAGATCTATACATTTTTCGACTAGGACACAAGTATTCGAACAGAAGAACAAATATAACATAAGTTAGACTCTGTAATATACTGAAAAAAAGTATTCAGTATATAATATAGAACCCGTATAAACCTTATAGTCGTATATGCAGCAGCTATGGCCAAATCTGGGCTAAGCGAACACGCACGCACGCCCATCCTTAGAATCGAATGTCAAACACTTTTTTGGAATAATCGGGTTTTTGGCTCACTTGATAGGTAATCCTACTTAGTGTGACAAGGCTTCAAGAACGTATTAACAGATAAGCCGCAATAAATCCATATCAAAAGTCGGTAGAGACCTGGTTGAGGCCCGTTAAGATAAAATATTAAGAAAATCTTACACTGTTGGAAATGGCAAAAAGGTGTAATTATTTTGAAATTCGATAGCAGAGCTACTGGTATATATTTTAGAATCTCGACTTTAGCGATCCTTCTCATTTCTATTAATTTCTTGTATACATCCTACTATAGAAATAACACCTTTGGTAATCCAGAAAGTTTATAAAGTAAGAGACTAATTTTGGATAGAACCGTATGTTCATGAGGTAAGCCGTTCTACATAGAAGTCCAAGCCTGAACTCATTCGCCGCTTCCGACTTTTTAAAGTATAAATACTCTTGAGCAGGATCAAGAGTCGAGTCTGCGAGCTAGAAAGCTGAGGTTTGTCATTCAGACTTCTAAGCCTTTGTCACAAACATGTTTAAACATTTTGTAAAAGTATAAATATGATTTTGCTTTGTTTATCAATACCCCAATTAAAAAAATGTTTATCACAGTTTGCGAAATCTGAAAATTTCGTTTTGGCTACACCATTTGAAAGCTAGATTTAAAATTTTGCATGTTGATTCAATATCAAGGCAATGTTTGATTTAGCCGAGTGATATGCCCACTCCAGCGACCACAGACAGCAAAAGGTTGTGGTGCCAACATTTTCGAAAATTTGTTTGTAGTGTAAATTATATTTTCTTTCATGTTTAAATATCTAACGGCGTGGCAAATTGGTTTAAATCTGACCATTAGTTGATAGGTTAAACAGGTACTATAAATTGCCTGCATTGGTGGTAAGCACTACACCAATCACATGAATTTCGCCAACAGCCAAATTCCATTTGAATTACATATATGGTTTGACCGGGAATTTCACCTTATTTTGGGACCTTGATTATTGATACCTACTTTGAAAATCGCTTGTAATGTTCGTCTTTGAAGATCGGTGAAGACCAGTCGCGGTTTCTTTGGCTGAGGCATTTGCTCGATCTGAGGCTCTTCCTTTCGACGACAACTAACGATGTTGGTAGCGGACACGATCGTGACGGGTGTAGATGCAGACGAAGAAACCGATTCATTGGGCGGAGCTGGCGTTTTTCAGGTCGGCAGATGGACGACGTTCCAGAACATTGTTGAATAAAATAGAAAAAGTAAGTTGGTGGGTTAACTGAAAAAATACAGATTAAGGCGGGCTCCCTATTTACTATTCAAAACGCAATAATTGGTGATTTGCTTTACGCAAAACGCAATTTTTTCGTATTTTGAAAACGACAAATTTTTAATTGCGGTAAGAAAAGTAAAAGATTTTTGGTCCGTCGGTCTGTTTGACATTTTATCTTTTACTATGGGGAATATAATGTAATGTATTTTTAAGAATTTCGAATTAAATATGATAGTTATAGCTGCAAGGGTATCTTTCTTGTATCTATGCTTTTATGCATAGCTTCTGAAATTCTACTCACCATTTGGTGTCATTGTTGGCCCAACATGAGAGTCCAAATCGGTCGGTATGGTGGATGTGGATCCCGTTGCTGGTCCAAGTGTCATCCCAGACCCCAAAACCGCTCGCTGGGGAATCTGGGCAGCGGCCATTCGAAGAGCAGACATGCGCTGAAACTCGGGCTCCTGGAGCCACTTGTACATCCTTCGGAATGTCTCCCGGCCGGACTTAAGCTTGGACCACGGCTTTGGATTGCGCAGTAGATCGGACAAAGTACCTTGCGAACGACAGAGAACACGTTGTGCGAAGATCGCCTGTGGTATGCTGTACCGCTTGAGTTCGGCCGAGATGCGCTGAGCCAGATCCTTCGTGTTGATCTCCTCCATGTCACTGGTGTTTCCATTGCGGCTCGATCCACCTCCCCCAGAGGTCACTGACGCTTTTGGCGAGGCAGAGACCGAAATCTTGGCCTGCTGGCTGGCACCTTGAAAGCCGTTTAGCAGAGCTGATTGGGGCTGCTGGTGGATGACACACCCTGAGTGCTGGGTACCGTGGATGTTCGGACTACACTGTTCTGCTGTCACGGTGCTCGTCTCTTGGTCTTTGTCCAGGAAAAACTGGGGTCTCTGCCCTGGGGACAGTCGCTCATTCAGCTTGAGTCCGGCTGAATCGTCTGTTACGGGAGGGGGGGTTGGAGTGAGAGACACGACCACTGGCAGATCGGCGGACAGACTAACAATGCTACCGTTGCCGTGCTTCCAGTCATCTGACTTCCAGTCCGGAGGGCAGATCGGAGTGGCCGTAGGAAGCTGCCGGTTCAAGTGTCCCCGCTCAGGCGGCATGTTAAGTCGAGATCTCCGCTCTAGCGGAATGTGGAACCGAGTCTCCAGGTCAACCGGCATATGAAGTCGCACCTCCCGCTCAGGGTGCATTTGAAGCCAATTCCTTCAAATAAATGTAATATTGCTTTAAAGATTATAACTTAACAATTGTGTGTTATAAGAAAGAAAGATCGTGAGGGTACCTTGAAAGGTCACTCTGAAATACGAACAAAAATTGTTCATTCCTATAGTTGTCTTCCAAGCGAATTATTAACTTAAGTTATTTAAATAATGTCCTAATTAAATCCAACTAAGGCTAAGGTTCAAATTGTATTCCAAATCAAGCAATGTTACTACATGTCTGAGGGTTAAAATCAAGTTTATCCATCCCCAATCACTTGTTATTGACTGTCACATTATGGAGGGACTGAATAGGTTTGTATTGAAAACACTTGCTAAAGTATTTAAAATGCTTAAAGCCTTATAGTTTTAAATAAATTTACCCTTACTGATTATAAATTTGAAAGAATACTTTATACCGCGGTCGGAGAACAGGAATTTAGCGATCTTTCTTGTGTTAGGCAAATCTTCTAGCGGTATACATACGTTCCTCCGTTGACACCGGGACCGCTATCTGCTCCAGAGATGTGATCGGAGTAAACGAATTTCTCTCCATTGACATCTGCGTCTCCGCTGTCCCCTCCTGAGATGTGATCAGAGTACGAAAACTTCTCGCCGTTGACATCGGTATCTGCACTTTCTCCTCCAGATATGTGGCCAGAGTAGGCAAACTTTCCCCCATTGACATCGGCATGACCATGGGGGTGCCCGTGAGCTATTGCTGATTCTTTTTTGTGCCCGTTGTGGTTTAGCTGCAGTTGAGATGAGTTAGACACTCGTCCCGAAACCGAGGCATGCAGATCGCACGAGACCAAGTAGTTATTGGGTGGAGGTGAAATCATCGACGATAGCTTTTCATATGAGGAATATGGTGATTGGACGCCGCTCAACACGCCCAAGCCCAAGTGCCCACTTCCCATGGGCATGGTAAGGGCAGAGAATGAGCTGCAATCGTTGTTGTTGCATCCGGAGGACGCCACATTGCCACTAGAGATCGAGCCCGTCCCAGCAGCCTCGGCGGATTGGTTGGTGACCTCTCCACCCTCGACCACTCCTCCACCTCCTTCTCCACCATTGACATCCGCGTCGCCGCTATCTCCTCCGGAGATGTGGCCGGAGTACGCGAACTTTTCGGACATTGTCGATATAGGCGGAAGTGGTTGAATAGGGGTCAGGGTGGCGTATGATGTCTGACTGAACCCAGGCGGTGATAGTCGATCATTCACCGAGGTCAGCGTCTGGTACGAGCTGTGGCTGAGCAGCTGCCCTCGACTGCGCGAGTCCCGATCGTCGTCGTCTTCATCCTCCGGATCTCCGTCTCCCTCCCCATCGGCGTCTCCTTCGCCGTCCACCTCCTTGTCGCTGTCCTGCGAGTGGACGATGACTGACAGAACCTCGCCGTGCACCGCCTCCAATCCCATTTCCAGCTGAGCTGATCTGTGGTGTAGGCCGTGGAGCGCCTGAGCTTGAGCTTGGTGGTGCGGATGGTGGCTCGTTAGGCCGTACTGCTGCTGCTGTTCCAGGAGCTGCTGGTGGTGCTGATTCAGCGTTATCCCCTCGTCGTCGCAGCCAACGTCGTCGGAGGAAATGTCATCCATTTCGTCGACGTCCACGCCAAGACCTGCATTCACACTCGCCACGTCTACGTGCATTCGAATGCGCTTGTGGCCTTGATCCAGGCACTTCGATTGGGCAATAAGTAGCTTCTGTTCCTGCTTTATCGCCATCTCTTGGGAGAGAACCGACTGGGACATCGAGTCCACTGTCAGACCGTCCAAGCTGATGTCGGACGCCACAAAGTCCACTGGGCTGCTACTCACCATTCGCTCCGGGCATTGCTGCGTGTTGTGCCTGTCCGGCTGGAGCAGCCCGAAGGGCAGTGCCATTGTTCTGGGCTGCAGCTGCTGAGACACAATTTGAAAGGACGTCTGCCTATTGCTGTGGCCCATTGAGTCGATCACCATGACAACGGAATCAGAGCCCGACCCCGAAACCAATCCGGATCCGGATCGAGAGCCAGGGCCAGACCGGTGTTTCTTCCCTCCACTAGATCCGTCCGTTCTTGGGCAGGCAGTCATAGTTTGCAGCGAAATCGCCAAGTCCCCGCCGGAATCGGGTCCTCCCTCCTGGTGTTGGTGGTGCGACTGGGACTGACGCTCCGAGTGGTGTCCCACGGTGATGAAATCTGTTGCATCTTCAACCAGGTCCTGGCTAAAGGTCTGGTGGTCAATTATTTCACTTATGGACTCCATTCCTTTCAAGGTGTCTCTTGTGTTACGTTATCGTGCATCTGAAAAGAAAGAATTTAAGTAACACACATAACGGAATTTCAAGCGTTTTAAGGCAAATACGTTTTTATATAATTTTCTATCAGCTGTCCTACGTCCATAACTACACAATAAAAAAAGGTTAAATCAGAAAATTAATGCTCCTTAAAAACAGTAAATATAGATATTAGCCCTAGGTAAAATATATAGGCTACGTTTTAAGTTGTTTTTTTGTTATTAGCTGCACAGAATATTTTTGTCGTTGCCATCGTCGCCGACCTTAAGGGTTGCTTCGTAAATACACAAACATAGATACACGTAAGTGTGTTCTCGCACTTACACACACGCACGAGGCAAGGGGTAGGTGTTGCTTGCACCTTCCTAATATATTGCCCATTTTTGCATGTGTACAAATTGGCTTAAATTTTCTTTTGTAAGATCAAACTATTAGAAGCGTTATCGAAAGTATTTACCCAAATTCTGATGACCTTTAAGCTACATTTCAGTAAGGAGGCTTCGTTTCACTTTTTGCATCTCGAAACAAATTTATCCGAAGCACTATTGCACAAATCACTCGGATGGGAAGATTTTTGAAGATAATTTCGTTCGGTTCCTTGACTGGAATGTTCGAAAAGCCGAGCTCAAATCCGAATAGCCTGGGTCTCTTTCTAAAAAGGATGTACTTTCCAAAGTAAGGCAACTTTTGACAGGATCAAATTGGTGGAAACCTAGGGGCTCCGTCACAACGCCTCGTTCATGTCCACAACTGAATCCTTCGGCCAGAAAATTATCTACGCTTGTTCGTGTATACACATATGTACACACATGTGGGTGGTTTTTCCGAAAGTTTGTTATGTGACTGCCGCGTTCCATTAAGTCTCAGCCTTACGCGAATTATACCCAATTCGAACTGAACGGAACCAAACCAAACAGAACGGAACTAAAATGAACGGCCACAATGCACCACCATCGTGCTAAGGGTTGCCACAGGCAGATACTACACCACAAACCCCACCCCTAGGGCCGGATCATGCGCAGTGCGAGGAGGTGAACTGGAATACAAGTTACCAATGCTCGATGCTTTGCTTACTGCTTTTGAAACGTTATATTTTTGATAAGCAAATTATGTCTATATCTTGAGCTATAGTATCGTTTTTATTTTGCAGTCATGTGCATATTTTTCCACCAAGAGTGTGTTTATCAAATGAAATCATCAAAGTGCCCAACCCACCCCAGTTCCCAAGGTCCGATTTCGGCGAACATTTTGGCTTTTCCATTTTAAAACAAGGAAGTACCTCGACTATCAGATACCTGCTACTTAGCTAAAGGGACCAAAGGGAGATGGGGCTTGTGGGCGTAAGAGTGGGCGTGGCATACTCGCGTGACAAACTTGCGCTGCGTACAAAGCAACGGTATCTAAATCTGAAATCCCGATTCTCTATCTTTTATAGTTAGATAGAGATATCCGCGTTCATATTTTTAGATTTTTTGAAGTTTGTGGGCGGTTTATGGTTGTTAAAGTGGGCGTGGCAAACTTTTTTTGGGCCAATCGATAGGTATTGATGAGGACAATACATTTCACTTAAAATTTTAATTTTGGCATTCAAAACTGTAGGAGAAACGGGAATCTCTAAAATCTACATGCCTAATCCCAGTGTTGCAGCTTTTATAGCTCATAGGGACAGACGGACATGGCTAGATCGACTCGGCTAGTGATCCTGATCAAGAATATAAATACTTTATGGGGTCGGAATCTAGTATACCCTTTTACTCTACGCGTAATTAAGTTTTGGAAAATGTATTTGTTTTGTCGAATTTGCAAGTATTCTTTATCACACAATTTGATATCTAAACTTTTGTAAGTAGAAGGTGCGATCATCGCGACCTCTTACCTCTTTAGGAGGTGTTTTAATTGATAAATACAAATGATTATGATGATGATTAAATACAAATCTTCCAAATACACGTTTTCTGAAAAATAAATATGATTTTAAGTGCATGATTTTGTAAAAGCTGCATGGGTAAATAAACTCCGGCTTTGCAAAGCTAGCATTCGTTCTTGTTTTTATTCCATTGCAGAGGGTATAATGATTTCAGTCAGAAGTTTGCAACGCAGTGAAGGAGACGTTTCTGACCCCATAAAGTTTAAAGGTAAAAGTGAGCTCAGCCTTAGCAACAAGATGTTGCTGTACAGGTCGATAGTGGTTCCATCATTCACGTATTGCATACAAATATGGGGTACCGCTTCAGACTCAAATGTCATGAGGGTCCAAAGAATTCAAAACCGGGCGCTACGTACAATTGCGGATGCGCCTTGGTACGTAAGGAACGATGTCCTGGCTTGCGACCTTCACATCCCCTCGGTGCGAGAGCAGATAAACATGCACTCAAGCCGTTACAACGACCGTCTACAAGCCCACACGAACCACCTAGCAGCATCCCTGGCAAACCGAATCTCAACGAGAAGAAGACTAAAGCGAAGGCACCCCGGTGATCTCTGGTCAAGAGGACGTCAGGTCTCTCGAGTCCTAAAGCAATGAAATTGTTAAATTATTGTAAATATTGTTAATCTCCTTTTCTGTTATGTTTCCATGTTAATTTTTCCTCTTCGTAGACAACGTTTTATAGCCATTAAGTTGGCTGATCAACGTTAAATAAATAAATTTGTTATACTAAAAAAAAAAAAAAAAAAAAAGTGAAGGAGACGTTTCTGACCCCATAAAGTATATATATTCTTGATCAGCATCACTAGACGAGTCGTCCGTCTGTCCGTCCGTTTCTACGCAAACTAGTCTCTCAGTTTTAAAGCTATCGGGCTGAAACTTTCCCAAAAGTCTTATATCTTTTGCAGGTAGTATATAAGTCGGAACCAGCCGGATCGGACAACTATATCTTATAGCTCCCATAGGAATAATCGGACAAAAAAATTAAAAAAAAATTATATCTTTGGTGTTTTTTAGAATATAACCTCCTAAGCTTGGAAATAACATTTTTAAATTAGTTTTGAATTAAATTTTATCGAAATCAGACGACTACATCATAAAGCTGCCATAGGAACGATCGGAAAATTTGTGGAAAAATAATATGAAACAAATTATAGCTTCGGTGTTTTTCAACGTATAACCTCCAAAGCTTGGAAATAACATTTTTTAATTAGTTCTGAGTTTCGAATTTAATTTTATCAAAATCGGACGACTATATCATATAGCTGCCATAGGAAAGATCGGAAAATTGGTAGGAAAACAATATGAAACAAATTATAGCTTCGGTGTTTTTTAACATATAACCTCCTACGCTTGGAAATAACATTTTTTATTTAGTTCTGAATTTCGAACTTAATTTTTTCAAAATCGGACGACTATATGATGTAGCTGCCATAGGAACAATCGGAAAAATGGTGGGAAAATAAAATGAATCAAATTATAGCTTCGGTGTTTTTTGACATATTATCTTATACTATTGGGAATATCAGTTTTTGTTTTTTTTTAATTTAATAGTTATAACTGCAAGGGTATACAAACTTCAACATGCCGAAGTTAACTTCCTTTCTTGTTTAACATATAACCTCCTAAGCTTGGAAATAACATTTTCTAATTAGTTTTGAATTTCGAATTAAATTTTATCAAAATCGGACGACTATATCATATAGCTGCCATAGGAGCGATCCGAAAATTGTTGGGAAAATAATATGAAAGAAACTATAGCTTCGGTGTTTTTAAACATATAACCTCCTCCGCTTAGAAATAGCATTTTTTAATTAATTCTGAGTTTCGAATTTAATTTTATCAAAATCGGACGACTATATCATATAGCTGCCAAAGGAACGATCGGAAAATTGGTGGGAAAATAATACGAAAGAAATTATAGCTTCGGTGTTTTTTGACATATTATCTTATACTATTGGGAATATCATTTTTTGTATTTTTAAATTTAATAATTATAACTGCAAAAGTATACAAACTTCGGCATACCGAAGTTAACTTCCTTTCTTGTTTTTATATTATTTTTTGTAATTTATTTTTATACCCTTGTTTTTATTAAATACACCCAAAAAAGTTTAATTTGACGAACACAGAAAAATTTATGATAAAAAAGAGAAATATATGGCTCGAATGCCAATTTTTAAACATTTAAAATAACTTATACATAAAATTAAAAAAGAGATTTAAAAAAAATTTTTTTTTGAGTTTTGTTAATGAATCAAAAAGTGTTTATTTTCAAACCGAGAAAAAAAGTTTAAACCAGTTTTTCACAAAAATTCACAGGTGGTATGGATGTCGGAACGATAATAGAAAAAATTCAAGCTTCGCTGTTTTTGATCATATTATTTCGTTCTGTGGGAATACACTACTTTTTTACAATTTTATAATTTCGAATAAAATTGTTCTTTAATTTATGAGCTAAGTATAAGCTTCCAATCCTAAAATGGTTCGTTGCTTCTCATCATATTCTATTCTACTCTGCGGTATGCATTACTTTAGGTTTTCAGAAATTCGATTTATTTTATGTACAAATCTTACGACTATATCATATAGCTATTATAGGAACAGTAATATACGTGTAATTTCAATTGCATGAAATGGTTAAACTTAATTTGTTTGTTTGCCCCATATCTTAGCATCTGCCAAATGGATGGTTTATTTTTTTTGATGCTACAAAAATGGTGCTAAACACGTGTAATCGTTTCGAGACCACGAAAAAGAACTCATATCATTCAAAAAGAATCACCCATATGGGTCAATCCATGTCAAACGTGTCACGAAATCAACAGTTAAATTTCAGAAAAATACGAAATATTTTCGATAGAGAAGCGAATGGTTATAGCTCGTTTTCCTTTTTTTTATTAAGCGCCTTTATTTTAGCGGAGTCCTCAGTATCAAACACCTCTTAACAAAAATAAACATATAACTTAACTTAAATAATGTTCGATCTCTCAAAAAAATATTTTCAAAATTAATTTATTAATATTTAGTAAGTATTTATTTAGGAGCTTAGGTGGTTTTGTACTTGGGGTTTCGCGATTTGTTAAAGATGGAAATGCATTTGAACTGCGATGGCGCCGTTGCAAGGAAATTGTTGTTGATGGAGGCCCAAGGACCCGTTTAACGGCTCGGAACCCAGCAATTGACCTTATCTTGAGAAGAAATACTGCTGTGCTCTTTTTTAAGGAAAGGACCAACCTCCTGCTTATGTCCTTCTTGGCAAGACCTGGAACCTGCTGCACCAAAACTTACATTATTTATCTAAAGAAAAATCCATTAAAGGGCGCACCCATCTCCCAAAATTGTTGCTTAAAAATGGATATAGTCAAAGATCCGTATCCGAGAAACCAAACGCATTAACCACTTGCGCTACGGATACAGCAGAACGGCCGCTGACAAGTTCTGAAATTAAATATTTTGGTTCGACAGATCAAGCAAAAATAAACATTTATATTTTCTAGAAAATATATATATTTTGTAGGGTAAGAATCATTTTAAGGATAGAGTAATCATTTTTAGAAAAGCTAATGCAAACCAATTTAATTTTTAAGTTAGCCTTTCTATCTTTTAGTAAATAATTTTTAGATATAAAGACATTTTTATACCCGTTACTCGTAGAGTAAAAGGGTACACTAGATTCGTCGAAAAGTATGTAACAGGCAGAAGGAAGCGTTTCCGACCCCGTAAAGTATATATATTCTTGATCAGGATCACTAGCCGAGTCGATCTAGCCATGTCCGTCTGTCCGAATGAACGCTGAGATCTCGGAAAATATAAGAGCTATAACACTGGGATTAGGCATGCAGGTTCCTGAGATTCCTGCACAGCGCCAGTTTATTTCAGCAGAGTGCCACGCCCACTCTAACGCCCACAAACCGGCCAAGACTGTGGCTCCTACAGTTTTGATGCCAGAATAAAATAAATAAATAAATAAAGTCATCAATACCTATCGATTGGTCCAAAAAAAATTTTGCCACGCCCACTCTAACGCCTATAACGCTTAAATCTGTCTACCGCCGGTAGGTGGCGCATTTCCATCTCGCTTTGCTGCTTGCATATCTCCATTTCCCTTTGGTCCCATTAGCTGAGTAACGGGTATCTGATAGTCGAGGTACTGGACTATAGCGTTCTTCCTTGCTTAAGCCTAGTACTCAGATCGGCTAAGAGTTTCACTAGTCGAAAAATCTTATTCTATGTAGTGTGACCGAAGTTTTCAAAGTTCACCCGCGATGCATGTGGCATGGTCTTACTGACAAGCGGCTGGGCTTGTTGCCAAAAGGAAAACAAATCAATTGGATAAATTTAAAAAGGAGGATTCAGCTGGTACACAAAGAAATTAAAATAAAAATGAATTGAATGTTCAACGAATATTTTTATTTACGTAAATTTGTAGTTTAAAGCATCCTTCTCGTCCCACGGATGCTTCGCCACCCTTCCCGCGCCACCGCAGTCCAGCTCCGAGTCGTAATGGGCATATTGGACCTTGAGGAAGTGGGAGCCAGATAGGGAACGGGGTTGATCCCCTGATGCTGCAAACTGTTCCTTAGCGTGCGCCCTATTTTTCTCATCCCCATAGAAGCCAACGGGTCCTCCAGCTCCGCTTAAGCTGACCAAGTAGCTGGTGGTGGTGGTGTCCGGAGTCCTAACGAAGAGGTCGTCGGATATCGTAACACTGGTGGCTCTGCTAAAAAGATACTTATATTAGTACAACGTAACCAAATTCTTTTGGCCAGGTCTTACTTTATTTACGGGGATTCGCCCCGGAGGATGTCCATGTAGAGAGCGGAATCCCACTCGGCATATTCCTTCACACTGGGATTCTATAGTGGATCTCCTCCAGCACTTCAACTATTCTACGGATTTGCCCCTGTTGTGGTATTGCTCCCTGTCGATGAAATCCCACAATAAAAGGCAACACCTTGGATTAGGCGTCCTTTTTCATCTGCACTGACCTCCTGCATCCGATTTTAGGGTTTTCCTTCCATTTTAAATTTTTAGTTTTTATATCGCCTTTGCACGAACACCGCCAAAGATCAAATTTCTTATTCTTTGGGCCGCGGCTAACGGCGTTCATCGAAATTCACTCGCAAAATCTGGTATTTTTTCTGGTATTTCCTTAGCTCATCTGAGTACCGCGCTGAAAAACCGAGTATGCCGAGTATTTACCTCTCGCTCACTCCTATGGTTAGCTAGCGGTTTTCGTCGATATGAGTACTAGGCTTTAAATTGCAAACCCATCTCTTAAGACCATGCTTCATGCATTGGGGGTAAACTTTTAAAACTTTGGTCACACTGCAAAGAATACCATTTTTCGACTAGTGAAACTCTAGGCTTAAGGAAACTAAATTTGAAAACTCAACTCTCTAGCTCAAATAGTTGCAGAGATCACAGCGTTCACACAAATAGACGGACAGATGGAAAATGGCATGTTCTTAAGTATAGAAATAGTTTTTTAGGAATTTAAATAAAGTATGTATAGTTAGACACAGAAAATTAAAACTACAACCTTTTTTCCAGTTTTAATAATTAATTTATAAACAAATTTATAACAAAATAGTCTTTAGATTTCGATGGCAAACTTTTAATGTTTTCCTTTTACTTAAAAGATACCTAATAAGTATATTTTCTCATCAAATTGTTGTTGGATAGTTTTGCGCCTCTGAAATAAGCATGAAATGTTTTTTATACTTAATTGAAACGGGTTGCCCTTTTTATCGCTCCATATCTTAATGGTAATTTTTATGACAAAAAGTGTTATGTGGGCATACCCGCCATATGGTCAACCAGGACCAAAATAAAAAAATCTTCATAATCACCGTATTTTTTGCGAATTTTCATACATAAATGGACAAATTTCCCTAAAACTGAAAAAAAAAATTTTTTTTTATTATTAGCTTTTTTTAAAAAGCATTTTTATGTTAAATTATTTCCCAAGAAAAACATATGATTTGTTTGAACTTTTTCCACCAAATCTCTTTATTGCAATCTAATAAGAAGATAAAAATTCAAGGAGAGCGAAAAAATTTTCAATGTATTGTTAATAAAACAACATGGAAAAATCGTACGTTCGCGACCCGTACGTTCGCAACCGGTACTTAATTCAATAACAAAAAAAAACAAATGGAGATATTTCCTTGGGAACAGACTCGAATGAAAGCTACATGAATCCATTTTAAAAGTAAAATTATTGCTTTAGAATATTCCGTCCCAAATCGCAGATTTTTGCATTTTACTAGTTTAAGCCAAAATCGACTTCCATTTTGCGTACGTTCGCGACCACATGTTTTTTGCCAATATAATGAAAATTAAAGCTCAATAAACCCCATCATTTACACTAAGCAAAGAGCTAACAAAATGCTATCGAATAGCAAAAAAAAATTTAGAAAACGTTTATTTTCTCTTTTTTATTTGCACTAAGTGCGTACGACCCCTGGAAATGCCCATATATCAAAGTTAAGGAATCTTAAGTTCTATATAGTTTGAAATTAAAAAAAATCATTAGAATCAATTTTGAGAAAATAGGCAATAAACTTTAAGCTTTAAAGCCTAGTACTCAGATCGGCTAAGGGTTTCACTAGTCGAAAAATCTTATTCTTTGTAGTGTGACCGAAGTTTTCAAAATTCACCCGCAATGCATGTAGCATGGTCTTACTGACAAGCAGCTGGGTTTGTTGCCAAACGGAAAACAAAACAATTGGAGAAATTTAAAAAGGAGGAGTCTGCTGGTACACAAAAAAATTTAATTAAAAATAGATGGAATGTTCAACGAATGTTTTTATTTATGTAAATTAGTTGTTTAAAGCTTCCTTTTCGTCCCACGGATGCTTCGCCATCTTTCCCGCGCCACCGCAGTCCAGCTCCAAGTCCCAATAGGCATATTGGACCTTGAGGAAATGGGAGCCGGATTGGGAACAGGGTTGATCCGCTGATGCTGCAGGAAGTCGCCTAGCATCCTGGCAGTGGCTGGACATGGCTTCTCCAACTGTTCCTTAGCGGGCGTCCTATTTTCCTCCTCCCTGTAGAAGGCAGCGCGTCCTCCAGCTCCGCTTAAGCTGCCAAGTAGCTGGTGGTTATGGTGTACGGAGTCCTAATGGAGAGGTCTTCGGAGATCATATTACTGGTGGTTCTGCTGAACAGATACTTCTATTAGTAAAACGCAACCAAATTATTTTGGCTAGATCTTACTTTCTTTGCCAGGACACGCTCGGCAGGATGTCCATGTAGAGAGCGAAGTCCCACTCGGCATGTTCCTTCCCACTGGGATTCTCTAGTGGATCTCTTCCAGCACTTCAACTATTCTGCGGATTTGCCCCTGTTGTGGTATTGCTTCCTGTCGGTCAAATCCCACAATAATGGGCAACAGCTTGGATTAGGCGTCCTTTTTCATCTGCACTGACCTCCTTTAACCGTTTTTGGGGTTTTTCTTTCACTTAAAATTTTTAAATTCCCCACCGGTTCTGCACGAATACCGCCAAAGATTAAATTTCTTATTCTTTGGGCCGCGGCTAACGGCGTTCATCGAAAATTCACTCCCGAAATCTGGTATTTTTTCTGGTATTTCCTTAGCTCATCTGAGTACCGCGCTGAAAAACAGACCCGACGAAAACCTTTAGCCGCCTGTTTGCCTCTCGCTCACTCCTATGGTTAGCTCGCGGTTTTCGTCGATGTGAGTACTAGGCTTAAGTCTATTGTATTTAGGCAATTTTAGCAAAGGCAGCGTGATAAACATTTTAAAAAGGAATTTGGAAATACCATAGTCTAAAATTCATGACAAAAGTTTTTTTATCCGATAATTTAAGCTTTTTTATTTCGTTTTAAGCCGCAAACTGTATAGCACTTGAGAAAGTATGTTGAATTTGTTTGTAAAATGAAAAATTTTTATTAATTTTCTAAATCAATTTTATCCCCTTTAAAGTTATCCCCTCCCGATAAATAGTCAATAGTCCCTTTCCGGTAAGTCATCAGCGCCTTCTTCGATTTTTGTATCTCTCCAATCGACTCAAAACGCGTTCCCGGAAGTGGCCTTATGAGTTTTGGGAATATCCATAATTCACACGGGGCCAAGTTAGGCGAATACGTTGCTTGCGGAACGATATGCGTCGAATTTTTGGCGAAATGCTCGTGATGCAAAAACCAAGAGTTGTTGTTGCCCTTAATTCTGGTCTTTTTAGACGAATTGTTTCTCACAATCGACGCATAAAGCCTAGTACTCACATCGACGAAAAACGCGAGCTAACCATACGAGTGAGCGAGAGGCGAACACGCGGCTAACGCTTTTCGTCGGGTCTGTTTATCAGCGCGGTACTCAGATGAGCTAAGGAAATACCAGAAAAAAACAGTTTTATCGAGTGAATTTCGATGAACGCCGCAAGCCGCGGCCCAAAAAATAAGAAATTTAATCTTTGGCGGTGTTCGTAACTTCCCTCAGGTCAATCTGTTAAAAAGGAATATTGTTTGAGCGTTAAAGCCTAGTACTCACATCGACGAAAACCGCGAGCTAACCATAGGAGTGAGCGAGAGGCAAACAGGCGGCTAAAGCTTTTCGTCGGGTCTCTTTTTCAGCGCGGTACTCAGATGAGCTAAGGAAATACCAGAAAAAATTCCAGATTTCGGGAGTGAATTTTCGATGAACGCCGTTAGCTGCAGCCAAAAGAATAAGAAATTTAATCTTTGGCGGTGTTCGTGTTGAGTTTTACTAGTCGAAAAATCGTATTCTTTGTAGTGTGACCGACGCTTTCAAAGTTCACCCGCAATGCATGTAGCATGGTCTTACTGTCAAGCAGCTGGGTTTGTTGCCAAACGGAAATCAAATCAATTGGAGAAAAAGGAAGAATCTGCTGGTACACAAAGAAATAAAAATAAATTAAAATAAAAAGTTTTTATTTATGTAAATTAGTAGTTTAAAGTATCTTTCTCGTCCCACGGATGCTTCGCCATCCTTCCCGCGCCACCGCAGTCCAGCTCCAAGTCCCAATGGGCATATTGGACCTTGAGAAAGTGGGAGCCGGATTGGGAACGGGGTTGATCCGCTGATGCTGCAGGAAGTCGCCTAGCATCCTGGCAGTGGTTGCCTATGGCTTCTCAAACTGTCCCTTAGCAGGCACCCTATTTCCCTATTTTTGGTGTTTTTCTTCCATTTATAATTTTTAAATCCCCCACCGCTTCTGCACGAACACCGCCAAAGATTAAATTCTTCTTATTCTTTGGGCCGCGGCTAACGGCGTTCATCGAAAACTCACTCCCGAAATCTGGTATTTTTTCTGGTATTTCCTTAGCTCATCTAAGCACCGCGCTGAAAAACAGAACCGACGAAAAGCTTTAGCCGCCTGTTTGCCTCTCGCTCACTCCTATGGTTAGCTCGCGGTTTTCGCCGATGTGAGAACTAGGCTTTAGCATGCATTCTTTTTAAATGTGCAAAATCCATTTTTTGTGACCGTTATATTAACCACGGATATTACCACATTAAAACACCACCTACATATAATTGGCTATAAATATTATTTTTTTGACCACTTTTCGTTTGGTTAAGTACTGGGCTTTTCCAATATAAATATTTATCAGCCAGATGAGTACTAAGAGGTAGAGTGCTGGCTTGAAAGGTTAGGCACGCCAGCAGTCAGCTATTTTTATGCAGCTCTTTTTATGCATTTAAATTCTTCTTCGTTTATGTTGTGATGAGCGAGACAGCTGCTATGTAATTTTGGATGTACTCTGTGGGAATTGGAGTTTCACATGTGTCAAAATCCCAACTCATATGGTTGGGCTGTGTGGGAAGAGCCTTTGAAAAATTCCATCTCCGTTGAGCGAATGGTGAATTGATCTTTGTGGGAAAAGGGTATTACGGAGTTTCACAACTGTTTCATAGAGATGTTCTCATTGGGACTATTATTGTCTGTTCAGGCATAGGTGTTTCTGCAACAGCGACCAAATTCTGCTTTAGCAGACGACGAGATGGAAGCTTTAAACTTCTAATTTACATAAATAAAAACATTCGATTTATATTAATTTTAGTTTCTTTGTGCACCAGCAGACTATTCTTTTTAAGTTGCTCCAATTTATTTGTTTTCCGGTTGGCAACAAACCCAGCTACTTGACAGTAAGACCATGCTACATGCATTGCGGGTGAAATTGAAAACTTCGGTCACTTCGGTCGACTAGTGAAACTCTTAGCCGATCTGTGTACTAGGCTTTATGACCTAAGAACTTCGTGACAAAAATCCACCGTATCTTCGTTCCTACACCACCATTTGAAAATCATAAAATATGTTAACACAACATGATACCTGATAGAATTTGTACGATAATTCTGCTGAACGCACATGAATACAATTTTTTTATAATACTACAAGAAAGTAAGCAAACTTCTGCACGCCGAAGGTCGTTCTGTGGGAGCATTGTATGTACAGAGCTTTCCGATTTTTAGAAAACTATATACTAATTACAAAAATTTAAAAATAATGTTCCATTTCCATTTACATGTTCCATTTACAATGTTTCATTTAATTTATATTAACCGAAATCGAAATATAACGGTATAATTATTATTCTACATTAATTATCCGATACTTCCTAACCGATGTTTCCATCGATGTTTCTCCACCTCCAGGCCGCAGTTGTTATCGATACTTAGTATATCAACCGAAATTTTCTTTTGACCATTTAAATAGAGTAGTGAATATTTATAAAAAAAAAGGGCATTGAAAATGACTTCGTTGTTGTTACCAATCAATCGAAAGTCGCTGAAAACGTTTTAAAGGGAGACATAGAGCAATATTTAATGAACCAATGTTTGAAAATACGCGGATGCCTGGAAATTTATTGCCAGTATTTATGAAGTGTGTGCTAAAACATAGTATATCTAAACTACTTGCGTTTGGAGATTCTAGTGATTTTGAGGAATAATACAATGATTTTGCACGATACCAAATGCCTAATTACAGTTAGCGTCCCTTTAGCTCAATAGCATACATACACACAATCAATTTGTGTACATATACATAACGTGTATGTACATATGTATGTAGCATCAGCGGAAAATGCAGGTATATCGGTATCAATGCAGGCCCATATGTATATGCCTGCGCTGATATATGTACATATATCAGTGAATACTGACACAGGAATGCATAAAAGCAGGTCCTTGCATTTGTTAACAGAAAAATATCGCTAATTGTTAAAAAATGTGCATCAACTCAAATCCTATTTGCTTCTTGAATTTTTTAAGCCAGAACCTGATTCACAAAGAAATTGTGATGCTATCTTCGATGTTGGACCATCCGCATCATAGTGCGCCAGAGCCAATTAAAGTGAAAAATTCGAAATAAAAATACTTGGAAACAACCCATAAAAATTAGAAATGGAGTCTAAGTGCCATCCCAATGGCAGAGGAGAGTCAAAAGACTATTTTATTGATCACAACAATTTTTCCGAAACCAATCTGACTTCCCTGCGAAATGAAATTATTTTCACGGTTCAATCTGCGTTCAACATTATTCAAGCACCAATGAAATCGAAGTACAGATCTCGAACTGTTTCCAGAATGTCATTATTAAGTATTGTAGTGCTTATTATAATAACTATCCACTTAAGATTGACGCATGCCGATCAGGGTACGTACTGCTCAAGGAGGTTTTATCTCCTCCAGTAAAACACATTCTAATGCTCACAAATTTTTGCAGTTGTTCTGTTGGATACAACCAGAGAAGCTACGTTGGAGTGGACCAGGTACCCATACGGTCCACAAGCCCAAACACCAGGGGTACGTATTACGTTAAATTTTGAGTTAGGAAAATGTTACGTCTTGGAATTACTTTTCAAATCGTGGCATCTTAACTGCTTCGATTTTAAAAATAAAATATGAATATTTATTTCTTTTGTTAAAAAACGACTTCCACTGTTTGAATGCCAATATGTACATCCCGACAAGTGCGTTTAAGTTAAATTATATTTTGCTTATGGTTAATCAAACATGGTAGTCTTTTATAGTATATGCCATACATTATATTTTCAAAAATAAATATGTATGACCTAAATTTTATTAAGTTCCTCAAAAAAGAGGTTACCATTGAAAAGTTGTTACGAAGTAAAAAATAACTTATACAGGGTGTCACAGAAATCTCTTCGGGCGAAATTCGAGCAAAACTTGTGTTGATACTTACGTAAATATATTTCCTCTGAATTTCGCCGAAAATATTTCTGTGGCACCCCCGATCCCTAGTATTTTTAAAGCAAACAGTTTTAGTACTAACTTTTGAATTCGGTGGTGAGGACCGTAAACCCCAGATCATAACAAGTATAACACTTCTAATATTTATCTTTAATTTTAATTTCTTTTAGTGGGTAGAAGAGTCGTTCACAGACTTCGTAAAGGGCATAAATTGGAGGAGCTATGTGGTATGCGATGTGGCTTATCACAATGTCAACAACTGGTTGTGGTCGCCGTTTATAGATCGTGGCCCAGCAAACCGACTCTACATTGAAATACAATTCACAATACGCGACTGTTCTTTGTTCCCAGGTAAATATACGCATTTATATGTTTACAGAAGAACGGCGACTATAACATGACCATTTCCATGGCCCTATAAAGCTAACGGGGGTCGCTACGCAAATTTTGTCAAAGGACCCATTTCACTTTATTTTTAATGAGCATCATTTTCGTAAAGTTCCTTTACTTTTCTCTCTTGCCCTTTCGCTCGTGACGTTATGCACTGTCAAAAAGTCAATCAAGTTTTTATCTAATTTGCCGATTCTTAAACCAAGTTGGCGAAAAGAAATCCACAAATATGGCACATTAGGCGTGCCTTTCCAAAGGAGGGCGTGGTCCATTGTGTAAATGATGGTCCACGGACTATGCGATTAAGGTCGAGTCCTATTTGAGGCGTTTGCTATTATTTATTAAACCCGTTACTCGTAGAGTAAAAGGGTATACTAGACTCGCCGGAAGGTATGTATCATGTGGAGAATGCCTTTTCGGCCCTATAAAGAATATATATTCTAGATCAGGATCATAAGCCGATTCGATCTAGCCATGTCCGTCTGTCTGTCCATCTGCCTGAACGTTCAGTTATCCGAAACTATAAAAGTTCGAATGTTACGATTAAGCATGCCTATTCTAGAGATTCTGTCTCAGCTCAAGATTATTTCAGCTGGGTTCTACCCCCTCTATAACGCACACAAACCGCTCAGAACTGTGGCACCCACAATTTTTATGCAAGGAAAAAAATTTAAAGATAAATGTAATTGATTCGTCAATCCTATCCACGAAACCTATCGATCGACCAAAACAAGCCTCTCCTGCAACGCTTTAAAAATATTCAATTTAAAAATTGAGTAACGGGTATCTTAAAAATCTTTCATCGTTTCTATTTTAGGAAACGCTTTGTCATGCAAGGAAACTTTTAGTTTACTATTCTACGAGTTTGATGCTGCCACTCGAGAGCCGCCGCCATGGCAAACAGACAGCTACAGGCTGATTGCTCGCATCGCCGCTGGAGAGGGCCGTTTTAATCAAAACTCCGATGTAGATATAAACACGGAGGTGAAAAGCATAGCCGTGAACAAAAAAGGCGTTTATTTCGCATTCAGAGATCAGGGTGCTTGTATTAGCGTTCTGGCAGTAAAAGTATATTATATAACGTGTCCTGCTGTTACCGAGAATTTCGCACACTTCAACGAAACACCCACGGGAAGAGAAATAACTATTATCGAGAAGCAAAATGGAACTTGTGTCGAGAACGCGGAACCTTACGAAGCCCCAACATATTTATGCAAAGGTGATGGAAAATGGACCATTCTTACTGGTGGCTGTCGTTGCAAGGTCGGCTATGAACCTAATGAATTAAATAAAACTTGCACAGGTCAGTATTTTTTCTAAACTATTTTTATTCCGAACTCGTGAACTTTTTTATTTTTGTAAAATCCCTTATTTAACTGTATATATTAAATAAATGGATAAGTTAGTTTCCGATTCCGCAAGTTGCTGTCCAAACCGTTTGGGAGTGGTGCTCTTAAAATAAATATATCAATATTAGATGTCGTTGAAAAGGTGACAGTTCGAACTGTCAATTAAGCTTAAAATCATTTTATTTGGTTTTGAGTGTCCTAATAAAAAGACGCGTGAAGTAGACAACGAGAAGAGCATATTCATATTATGTTTTATAGATATTCTGAAAAGGAAAAACTATCGGCGCTGCAACAAAAAATTATCGCGAAGTTTATTTCGATCGAGCTCGAACTTACACATTCATCCAAGATAGCACATAAAATTAAATAATACCGTGAGCAAATAGTAAGGTGAATGTGTCTGTAAAATTAAAAATGTTTGTTTATTCTTCTAAATAATTTTCATCCCCATTAAAGTAAAGTAATCCCCTCCCGATTATTGTGCCAACGTTTTTTCCAATCCTCGAAGCATGCCAAACAGTACCTTTCCGGTATAGCCATCAGCGCAATTTTTTGATCTCCTGGATCGACTCGAAACGCGTTCCCCGGAGTGCTCTCTTGAGTTTTGGGACTAGCCAAATCAGGCGAATACGTTGGTTGCGGAACGATATGCGTAGAATTTTTGTCGAATTGTTCACGAAGAACGAGTGAAATGTAAGCCAGTTCATTATCACGATACAAAAACCAAGAGTTGTTGTTGCCCATAGTTCTGGTCTTCGTAGACGAATTGCGTCACGCAATCGACGCATAACGCTCATATAATACTCCTTATCAACAGTTTGATCCTGTGGTACGAATTTATAGTGCAAAAATCCACGAAGATCGAAGAAAACAAATTCACCTTACATTTGCTCACAGAAACTTACAAACGCGATTGGAAGCTTACCTAGCAGTTTTTAAGATGTAAATAACATATATCCATAATATTAAACAGTGCAATTGTATAAATTAATGTTTTTAAAGCTATTTACCTATACTTTGCTGTTTAATTTTAGAAAATTTGTACTTATAAATATTAAATTTTTTATCATGTCCCAACGCTTGAAAGTCCATCTCCGGGAAAGTTTTTAAAGTCCTCTGAGCAACGCAGCTCTATGGGCAGGTTCTTCGCGACCTCGTAGTCCAAACTACTATCGTTTTTGGTGTCCTTCGCGGACTAGGAGGTCATAAACTAATACTGCCTCATACCACCCATATGTGGGCGTTAGACTGTCCTAAGAAATTACTGAAATAAACTTACGCTTCATAGCAGTCATTAGAATATGCATGCTTGATCCCAAGAAATAGTTTCATTTAGTCATTTAGTCAAGATTCGATTTTATGAATTTTCATTTTTTATTTTCAGAATGTCCACTTGGTACATTTAAATCACCAGACGTAACAAAATGTACGCCTTGTCCACCTAATTCAAATTCTTCAAAAACTGGATCACCATTTTGCAAGTGTTTGCCGGGATACTATAGACATCCAAGTGACGGCCGACATATGCCTTGTTACAGTCCACCAGCTGCGCCTACAAATCTTACGTTGTTGTTTGTTGATCAAACGAGTGCCATAATATCTTGGAGCGCTCCAACGAAGAATAAAACGCACTCGGGCGAAACGCAGTCAAATAAGTACCACAGTGATATTGTGTACAAGATCCGGTGCAATATGTGCAGCCCAAATGTGATGTACAATCCGTCAAGTGACACTTTCAACGAAACGAAAATAACACTAACAAATCTTGAACCGGTAACGACCTATACCGTGCAAATACACGCAACTAATGGCGTGTCCCATCTTACCGACTTAAGCCGGCACTCCAACGAATCGTCGCTAATAGCAACCAATGATATTACATTTTCTAATGCGTCGTTTTTTAACATTCCCTTGGATTTGAATGAAATAAAGACCAGTCACGCCGAAATAGTTTTTACTACAGAGTCTGTTTTGCTATCTACAGTTTTTAACCTACGTATATTGGCCATAACTAGTAAGGATGCCGATTTAGAGTGGGATAAGCCTGTTCAAAGTGATTCTCCACTTGAGTTTTATGAACTGCGCTGGTTTCCCAAGGTAGAATTAGATGCCATTAATAAAACAGCTTTGAATACAAAGGAGACAAAGGCACATATAGAAGGACTGTTAGAAAACACCGAATATGGATTTCAAGTTCGCTGTAAAACGATAAATGGGTTTGGTTCTTATAGTAATATGATTTATGCCCAAACTCTTCAATCCGTCGGGTCAGGTAAGTTGTGTCCCCTTACACATTGACGAAAATGATTTAACCAGTTCTCCATCATAACAGTGTATGACGATTCCGTACAAATACGATTTATTGCTGGTGCCATTGTGACGGGCGTCCTTTTTCTAGTGATTTTCATAATAGCTACGGTATACTTCATGAGATCCAAACATCAGGATGAACTTGATAAAAAATCGACCAATCATTTACCTCTACCATTAGACTACGCTACCAATGAAGGTAAGTTTTTATACCCATTACTCGTTGACTAAAAGGGTATATTATATTCGGGGATAAGTATTTAACAGGTAAAAGGAATTGTCTCCGACCCTATAAAGTATATATATTCTTGATCAGCATCACTAGCCGAGTCGATCTAGCCATGCCCGTCTGTCTGTGTGAACGCTGAGATCTCGAAAACTATAAGAGTTTGAGAATTGAGACTTCAGATTTAGATTCCGTATTATTGTACACAGCGCAAGTCTGCTACACGAACATGCCACGCCCACAAACCGCCCCAACCTGTGGTCACGCCCACTCTAACGCCCATAACGCCTAAATCTGTCTACCGCCATACATTGAGATCGTGGGTAGGTGGCGCATTTCAATCTCGCTTTACTGCTTGCATATCTCCATTTCCCTTTGGTCCCTTTAGCTGAGTAACGGGTATTTGATAGTGGAGGTACTCGACTATAGCGTTCTCCCTTGTTTTTTTTACAATATTACTAATTTTATCAAAATCGGACGACTTATCATATAGCTGCCATAGGAAAGATCGGAAAATTGGTGGGAAAATAATATAAACAAATTATAGCTTCGATGTTTTTGACATATTATCTTCTGGGACTATTGGGAGTATAATATTTTGTATTTTTAAATTTAATAATTATAACTGCAAGGGTATACAAACTTCGGCATGCCGAAGTTAACTTCCTTTCTTGTTTTTATTTTGCTTTATTTATTGAATCTTCTCTTTAATGAGACTAACAATAAGTGGATCAAATTAAAAAAAAAAATATAATATCACTGTGGACGGTAGTACACGTAGTGGCGAAGCGCGCAAGATAGCGTGCGAAGACAAGTACTATTACTATATATAGCCGCAGAATTAAAAATCTGCCATTATGGTCCGATCGTAACAAGTGATACACCAATCGAAAGGTATCGCAAAAACTAAGACGATTGCATACCAAGACTTTCGAAATATAGATTTGTTTGGGAGAAAAAGCGGTGAAAGTGTAAAAGTAAAAATTTTAAAAATTGGGGCTGCTGGATACGGTGTAGATAAAAGCCCCCGGCTGTTTAGCTAGTTTTATTCTTACTGAGAATACGCGTCGAATGACACCTCATTTGTTGAAATCCGATGTCCCGTTCAAAAGTAATTCAAAAACAACATTTTCTTCTTCCCAAAATGAAAATGTTTGTCCCTTTGTTTGTGGGTTTGTATGCATTCCATCTTAGTTTTAGGGTTTTGGAAACCCTAAGGGTGTATAAAGTAGCTTGCAATAGAAAACGTTTGTTCTAAATTTCAAATCATATAGCCCTTGAGATTCCTCAACTTTTGATATATAACACTTTTTGCCCTAAAAATGACTAATTAAGATATTAAGCGATAAAAAGTGCAACTCGTTTCAGCTCCGTATACGAAATATTTCATACTTATTGGAATAAACAAGAAAAAACCAATTCGATGAAAAATATTCTTATTCGATTTTTTCAAACGGAAAATCTGTTATGGTTTTAGGGTCCTTTACTTGTCTGAAGCTAATCGAAATAGGAAACTTGATCTATTTGTTCTACCACTTTGGAAAAACCCGCTAGTTCGGCGGGATATGTAAGAAACGACAGGTTTCTCTTAGAATCTGAAACTATACAGCCCTTGAGATTCCAAACTTGTGCTATTAAAATAGGTAATTGAAGCGATAAAACTTGTTAGTAAAAAGTTTAATATTCATGAGGACGACTCCTGGTCATGGTATTGGGGTACTTAAGCTCTTGTGCAAAAAAGAACTTCTGATATCAAACGAAAACACCTCTTAACGAGGTAAAAAGTAGTGGCGAACGCGCCTTTAACAAAAATTTCTGATATCAACAATTGTGACGAAAAATGATATTACATTTGATAAAATAAATAAACTATATTAAATTTATGTATTCGGCACGCTACAACAGAAAATTTACGTGTAGGTAAATAAATATTTACTGCTGCGGGCCGAAATCATAAATTTTATATAGTTTATTTATTTTATCGAATGTAATATCATTTTTCGTCACAATTGTTGATATCAGAAATTTTTGTTAAAGGCGCGTTCGCCACTACTTTTTACCTCGTTAAGAGGTGTTTTCGTTTAAAATAAATATAAAATAACTAACAGTCATGTAGACTGACTTTAGAATAAATGGTCCTGATAATTATTGCTGGTGTGGTAGATCGTTTTGGAGTAGACGGGTTCCGTTCGAGACCCGTGTTCGATTTCTTGCGGGATTATTGTAAGGTGCTTTCTGTTTTGATATTTCATCCTTAACCGGCGGTATGCCAAGATCCCTGTGTATGTTTTCGATCCGAACATACCATTGTGTCCCAGTGATTGTTCGCAATATCTTTCATTGTGAGCGCTGTATGAAATCAATATTGTTGTTGCTTGCATTCCCCCAAAGCTGGTAGCCTTAAGTCCAAACGGGCTAAATAGTGGAAATGTAGAGCAGAGCCAGGGGCTGTTTATTTGAAGGAAAATATCCGTATACAGTTTGGTGGCCTTGAACGGAAAGAAGAAAATAGATTATAAATATTTGTAACTTTTTAGTTGACTGCTTATACTTAGTGTTCGGCTTGCCGATGTAGGGTCTTTTAAATATTTAATGGGTTAGTTCGGTATAAAAAAGTCGGTTGACCGATTTATTATTTTTTGATTCTAAAACTTTATCAATCCTTTTTTCAATATAATATAATATTATTTTTATTTTTATTTTTAGTTAATTCTATGGATACTACTCCAATTGTCAAAACCCTTCACTTAAACGGTATATCTTTTCGTCAATTTATATATTTCTCCTATTTTCTAAGTCTGATTAACTGGTTATTGGAGTTGCATGTTTTATAGTACTACTATAAATTGTATATTAACAAGCTCAATTCGACGTCGGTTACACTAGTTGAAAGCCAAAAAGCACCAAGAAGGATGATGGTAGTTCCTGGTTAAGATCACAAAAAATAAGACTATAAAGTTTTTATGGATATGTTTTTTAAAGATTTTTTAAGAACATTTTTTTGTTATCCATGTTTTAAATACATTTTGAGTTGCTCTTAACCGATTTAGGTGATGTATGTTTTAGTTTACACCATTTAATTTTGCCGAATATATGAACAGACTACATTGTGCAAGAACTCGGCCAACTTTGAAAATTTGGCATTTTTTAACAATTCAGTATGCATGTATAATTTTAAACTTAAACTTAAACAATCGAACCGTACAAGTTATATTTGGACAAAATCCATGGTAAATTAAATTTAATCTTTTTTATTTTAGCTTTGCGTTGTTAGACCGTTAACAGAACTGCGCCTGAAACTTGAATTTCAGAATTGACCGACGCAGACGTTCATGTCATTCTCTTAGGGAGTGTTGAGACAGTGTGGCGTTTTCAAAATATTTCTCTTTATTTATTATAACCCATATTAGGCATGCTTTTTTTGGGAAAGTTTTTATTTTAGTTGGCTGGCAGACTTTGCAATCTACAAACATTAATTGATCGTTTTGGAGATTTTCGAGGATATGAAGAACAACCTTACAGTCTTCTAAAAGTCACTTTATTTAATTTGTCGAGCTCCTGCGGTGTAGTTACTTGTTCAATAAATTCGTCTGAATGACTAAGTCTATCTGTGATATAAGATAAAAAACAATACAACTGTTTTAAAGCGGTTTTATTACCTTTTTTATAATGTCCGAAGAGTAGTTTTATGAAAGGTCTGCAAACACCCCTTTGGTGGCGATATTCTCCTCACGCAAATTATAATAATTAATTGTTAAAGAAAAAAACACAATACCCCCCTTCAATAAACTGTCTTGCTTTTGTATGCGATTTAAGTCGCGATAAGCGAAAATTTCTTTAAATATATACATAGCTATACTATCCTATACTTCGCACTTGCTTTAAGCTTTGCTACTTTAACTAAATTTTAAACATTTCTCACTTCCACACCACCATTTAAATTAGATTTGCCGTTTGAAGGAAATTTGTTAAATCTGTAAAAGATTTGCAAATTAAATGTTTTTTGTCAAAAGGAATATCAGTATATATTATAAAGAATTTGTGTTTAATCGAATCCGAAACGAATATGCAAATGCATATATTTTCAGTATTCTTGCTTTCATTAGATTTCTACTTGGATGTTAGAGACGGGTGTGAGGGCAAGCCGTAAAGCTATTTGTTTAAACATTTATGTTTGTTTAAGCATAGGAATGAAATTTCCATTTACGAATAGCAAAATAAGTTTATAATTTGAAATTAGTTTTGCTCTTTGGAGGAAATGTGTTAAATCTTTTAAACATTTGCCAATGAAATACTTTTAGCAAAAGGATATCAGTGGGTATTAAACGTTTGTGGTTTGCAAATGAAATATTTTGTAGCAAAAGGGATATCAGTAGATAGGACAAGCACAATTTAAAACGGCTTTGTCAAATTTTATAACAGAGAAATGGCAGAAACAAATGTAAAAAAAACAAATGAAATTTTGAGGGGCAGTTTGGGGTTGCCTATTTTACCAAAATACACTTAGTAAGCGTCTTGGAATTATTTCCGAATTTCTGGTTTTTTTTAGATTTTTATGTCAAGCCGTTTTTGATGCAGGAGCTACTTTTCGTTTGTACGGACCTATTTTATTACTTAGTATAGATATACATAGGTAACAAGGTCGCCCACAGTTTTGCCGACGAAAATTAGGATAAACAATTTCGCACATAGATCCGCTATATCCTATCCATTGGTGGGGAAAACAGTCTACATTTAAGAACAAAGTTCTTAAATTAAGAAGGTTTTGTTATTACATTTTGTTCTTAAAATAAGAAAAAATCAGAATAAACGTTCTGCACTAAGAAAAAATTGTTCTTAACTTAAAATCAATATCGGAACTCCGCGTGGACTCACTGGTTAAATGATTGCGACTTTGAATTTGAAATATTTCCCTAGAAAAGCGCATACCGGAGTTCGAGCCCACAAAACGCCAGCCTGCAAATATTTGTATTTTCAACACCTCTGTTAGAAGACTAGCTAGCATAGTGGTTAGTGTGTTTGCTTTATTTTATATTTTGTTCAAGACGCCCGGGGGAGAAATAAATTGTCTTTCAACTTTTAGACCTCTCTTCTACGTTGTTGGGTCAAACATTTCTATTTCTCTGAATTACATTCAATCTGATACAAATTATAACATCGTTTTCACGGGTACTAAAATTACAAATCATTTTAAAAAAATAAAATATAACGTTATGTGGAATTAAGAAAAATACATATTTATTTATATTTTTAATGCGGACTACTGGTAATTTGATAAAGCTTCTTATTTTCCGTTGTCGTTTTTAGTGACAACACCTCTATTTGGAAATAGTAGAAGTTATGTAGATCCGCATACATATGAAGACCCTAATCAAGCCATAAGAGAATTTGCTCGCGAAATTGATGCAAACTACATTACTATAGAGGCTATTATCGGTAAGTTTTTGTATCAGGTCAAATGGTTTTGAAGTATCAAAATTAAAAACTAATTTCTTAGGCGGTGGAGAATTTGGAGATGTCTGCCGTGGCCGCTTAAAAATACCACCAAATTTTGTACAGGATATTGATGTGGCAATAAAGACTTTAAAACCAGGTAACGTAATTAGTATTTTGTCCAATATTGTTTCTTGCGTACAATCATTTCGATACCTGAAGTAATAAGAGTCTCAATCGGCTTCAAAAAATTATCAAAGCTCAGATGGAAGCTTATTTAACTACAAGATTATTTACACCTTAGACACTTCTTAAAGGTATGGTCACAGGACCGAGAAATTAAATCTATTTCAAAATCTTTTTGGTGTATTATCTAGTTTAATTTTGGAGGGCTAAGGACTATTCGCCCTTTACCTTTATTTAAGAAAAGGATTTTTTCATTACAGTATCTACCCTTTTATATGTGTTTGTAAATAATTAGAACTACGTTTAAGGTGTACGCAAAAAAAATCGAAACAAAAACAGATTGAAAAGGGCCGTTTTTAAGGCGGTTGGACGGAAACACACCTCTCTTAAGAGCTGCCCGGGAAAGATTTTACAAAAGTCTTATAAATATTTATCTAAACAGGATCTTCAGAAAAAGCGCGCTGTGACTTTTTGACGGAGGCTTCCATTATGGGACAGTTCGATCATCCGAATGTTATTTATCTACAGGGAGTAGTTACACGATCAAATCCAGTAATGATTATTACAGAGTACATGGAAAACGGCAGCTTAGACACATTTCTTCGTGTGAATGATGGAAAGTTTCAAACCTTACAGCTGATAGTAATGCTACGAGGTATTGCCAGCGGGATGGCATATTTAAGTGATATGAATTATGTACACAGAGACTTGGCGGCACGAAATGTTCTTGTTAATGCCCAATTAATATGCAAGATCGCGGACTTTGGGTTGTCACGCGAAATTGAGAACGCCAGTGATGCCTACACAACTCGGGTATGTATAATATGTATGACATCTTATGGCTTCGTTTCGTTTCAAAATTGTAATATATTGAATGCAGAGTATTGAATCATTGACAACTGAAACAATTGCCATTTACCTTTTACCAAAGAGTATAAATACGTAGGAGGGACAATTCATACAAAAAATTCTGTCTAGCGGTGGAACCCGCAGTTTAACCGTGTAACCCGCAATGCTCGATTCTAACTGGAATCTAGTCGCATTCTATTCTTTGGTTTTTTTTATTTTTATTTTAATGATTATTCTAAAAAACACTAGATTCGTCGGAAAGTATGTAACAGGTCGAGGGAAGCGTTACCGACCCCATAAAGTATATATATTCTTGATCAGGATCACTAGCGGAGTCGATCTTGCCATGTCCGTTTGTCCGTCTGTCTATACGAACGCTGGGATCTCGGAAACTATGAGCTAGAGTGTTGGGACTTGGCTTTGTTTCATCAGCTCTTCTGCCCACATTTTTGAAGCCAGAGTGCGAAAATTTTACATTTGAATTTTACTGGTCCTTATGAAGTCCATGTTTACTTCAATCAAGTGCCACGCCCACCCTAAATTAAATAAAATTTCTTTTTCAGTGTAAATTTAATGGTTTTTTTTGCCAATATCTAATGGCATGACAAGAGTTCATTTAATCGGAATATACGCTATAGCGTTCTATACAACTACAGCGTATTTTAGCGTTCTCCTTTGCTTTAATATATTTAAGTGTAATTCTAACACACATATGTGAACGTCCTTCATATATTTTCCATAAATTACCAATAATTTGTATATTTTTGTTATCTGAAGGGTGGAAAAATTCCAGTACGTTGGACTGCGCCAGAAGCTATTGCTTTTAGAAAATTTACTTCCGCATCGGATGTTTGGTCTTATGGAGTAGTTTTATGGGAGGTTATGTCGTACGGAGAGCGTCCATATTGGAACTGGTCAAATCAGGTAAAAACGAATATAAAACGATTAACTTTTATTGTACCTATTATAAATCTATACATTTTATTTAGGACGTGATAAAGAGTATAGAAAAGGGCTACCGTTTACCAGCTCCCATGGACTGTCCAGAAGCCCTCTACCAGCTAATGTTAGATTGCTGGCAAAAGCAACGTACTCATCGACCCACATTTGCCAGCATCGTTTCAACTCTAGACAACTTGGCAAGACAACCACAGTCATTATTGACAACTCGAAACTCGCCCGAATCAGACGGTACGCATATTTTGGATACACAGCGTGGTCAAAATATTTTTATAAGCACCGACCTTTGGTTGGAGCATATTAAAATGTCAAGATACTGTCATCATTTTAAAGAGGCTAATTTAATTACTGCTCAACAGGTAAGATAATCAAGTTTTAATGTGTTCGTAAGAGTTACTAATTCGAGTATGCGAACGCAGATTTCTAGGTTAACAGCTCAACAATTGTCGGATATGGGTATTACTTTGGTGGGACATCAAAAAAAGATTTTACACCAAGCCCGGCAACTGGACACTATAATATAATCGTTCTATTTTGACTTAGTAGTCTAAGATGTACATATAAATAATATAATATATATTATATACAATATATATATATAGTTATATATATATATATATTAAAAAACAAATGACACGTGTGAAATACAAAAACACAGGAACACATTACACAGTATAAGGATTTTATAGGTTCTCTTAACTAGAACATTAGAATATATGATAGAAAAAAAAATTGGTTTACGTCGCTTATACAAAAAAGCTTACTTTATTTATGTTTATCGATTGTTTATCATACAATTTTCAAGCTAATTATATATGTATAGCGTCGCTTTTGATTGCTTAGCTATTTTTTAAAGTTTTTTGTTGTGATATAAGTGACATTAACAAAATTATCAATTTTAATTAGACTTTAATTCATGGCTTACTTTGCATAAAATATTAAAAAACTCAATAAAAGTACATTCGTGCGTACGGTACGGTTTTCCGACCTAAAGATTAGAATTATAACCGTTTTTTTACTAAACTAGACCACAGCGTTTTAAAGTTATAGCAGTCTGGTAAGTCGAATTTACGCATAAAATAATTAATTAAGAGCTATTCAGCTTTTGGGGCACGGTTCTTTTTATTCAATGTACATTTTCTATTTGAAGGGAATGCTTTTTTGGTAATTCTATGATTTTGTATAGGAACCATTCCAATCCCCTCCCCTTGACTCGCATCTGGACTTGCCATTCACAAGTTTTGTAGCACCGTTCATGAAATTTTTACACTAACGCAACCAAGGAATGTAACACTGAACGCACACCTTTGAAGTGTTCACAAGTAGTGAATTGGAACAAGGACAATTAGAAAAAAATGTACAGTTAAAAATTATAATTTTTGAACCAAAAAGATAACTGAATAATTTAAACGCCAACTCAAATATAGTTGTTCAACATTTAAAAGGTGTGTTTGATACCGAATAAAGGCTCAATGTGGCTTATGCTAACATAAATTACATTTTTTAATCTTGTATTTATTTTTTTAAGGATAAAAACAGAAAGTGCAAGAAAAATGAAATGTTTTCTATAAAATAATAACATAGTTACGGATTTCCAGTTTCTGAAGTCATGTATTTTTACATTTTTTCCATAAAGCACCCAAAATTGCATGCAGATGCAGCTGGAACTCTTTAAATACCTTTATTTGTTTTATTATTTCGGGTTATTACTTACTGAATACTTAACTATTTATCTATGATTATCAAGAGAACTAAAAAACATTTTAGGCAGAATACAAAAGGTAGTACACAATATTTAGTTTGTTATATATTCTATAAAAGTTAAAAAATATAAACCAATTGACAGTTGGGAAATATTACATACCCTTTACTCATCTAACCAGTTTAACTTTTTAACTAATGGCAAGCAATGGAAGCTTCTAGGCACTAAAGGATTAATCAAGAATTACATGTCAAATTTTAACTGTCTAGCTCTAACAGCCAAGAACTCAACTGAACGGTGAGCTAGGGAGATGGGGGTATGCAAGCAGAAAATCGACTTTTTAAAGATTGCCGGGCGCAACACAGCTGCGATTACAATATTTGCGCTAGGATATGCACGCTAAGATCTAACTATAAGAGCTAGAAAGGGAATGGGATTTGGCATCCAGATTAAAGAGGCAAGTTTATTTCAGCATGGTGCCACGCCCACTGTAAAGCCCAAACCTCTGAAACCTGTCCAGTGCCCATACTTTTGAAGGTTTTTGGAAAAGTGTAGATTAAAAATGATTGTTATTTTAAAAGTTATTACCTAAGTTGAACAGGTTGATATGCTTTCATATCAAACTGCTATTCTTTCATATCAAACTGGAATTGTTTCGTATCACATTGATATTCTTTAGTATCAGATTGATATGTTTGTAATATCAATATTAATCAGTTTTTTTTTACCGTTTTGCATCTTGATTTAACATAAATATTTAAAGCCCATAAGTTCGTTTTAAATATATATTTTATATGAATATCTATCGGTTCAATTATAAAAATAATTCGAGGACTTAGCAATAAATGATTGATCACTCTGTACTCGGATGCTTCCTGAAGCTTTGCATAAGGGCAAGGGAACCCATCTTCTGTCCTCTATTAAAGTTTCACAGCGAAGAGGTGGACGCCTACTTGCCCAGCTCGGCATCCCGGCCAGCCATTTGACTTTGTGTAGTGCAGTGTGTCTAGTCCAGCCACCGAAAAGCACGTTACAGTGTCCAAGAAATAAATAAATGCGAATTAGACAAACATCAAGTAAATACAATTGAATATGAGAACTAACCATTTGCAAAGCAAATCAATGTATGTATAAAATTTTTTCGTCGAATGTTAGAGTGAACACCGCAATTCAGTCAAAAAATATCTTTAATACCATTAATACACAAAAATACAAAGGCACTGTCATATTTTTTTTCTCGAAGACTTTTCGATGTTACGTTTGATATGAAAAAAAAGAGTTCATATCAATATGATAGAAAATCATATCAAATAGAAATGTTAATAGTTTCCGTATCATATTGATAAGAATTCGTATCAATTTGATATGAACAAAGTGATATGTAAAAATTGAGGAGACAATATCAAACGGGTATTTTTTTTCTCTGTAGTAACTTCTGTATGGTTATACCCGTTACTCGTAAAGTAAAAGGATATACTAGATTCGTCGGAAAGTATGTTATAGGCAGAAGGAAGCGTTTCCGACCCCATAAAGTACATATATTCTTGATACTGGGATTTGGGATGCAGATTCCTGAGCTTCTTACGCAGCGTGCCACGCCCACAAATCGCCCAAAACTGTGGCTCCTACAGATTTGATGCTAGAGTAAAAATTTTAACTGAAATGTATTGTTCTCATCAATACCTATCGATTGACCCAAAAAAAGTCTGCCACGCCCACAAACCGCCCACAAACTTCAAGAAATCGTAAATATGAATGTGGATATCTCGGAAACTATCAAAGATAGAGAATTGGGATCACAGATTTAGATTTCGAGCCTTGTACGCAGCGCAAGTTTGTTACGTGAATATGCCACGCCCACTCTAACGCCTACAAACCTGTGGCGCCCAAATATAATTCAAATATATTTTATTCTATTCCGCTTGGACCATTAGTTTGTAGTTAATGATTTTACGCCTGTATCTAGTAAGAACATCGTTAATGACGTCACATCCAGAAGATACCTTGTAAAAATGTAAAGTAGATAAAATGAGAGAAGTATTTATTTTGAAGTTAGCTGTATAGCTGAGTAACGAATATCTGATAGTCAGGACACTCGACTATAGCGTACATTATTTGTTGAAACCAATTTTTGTGTATCGTAAACAATAATAAGTATTTTCGGTTTTTTAAAGATAATTTTTTATTATACTTTTAAATTTATACTTAAAAATTAGAGGCAATAGTTGGTAAATAACGGATTACATGTAAAAATAAATCGTTAAGGCATATTGAGAGCGGTTTTCATTTAAGAACAGGCACATTCTACAACCTGCATATCACTCCATGTGGAAATTTTGAGTTTATCGCTGTGGTTTTCGTCAACATGTAATATTTCGAGCATCTCAAGTTTTGAAGGAGCGCAACACGGACGGGGTGCTCGGGTATGATCTTCTTGCCATATAAGACTTTGCAACAGGGCGTGGTGGTGGGCTGGATTGTGACGCGGTGGGCATCTTCCATGGCAATAACCCGCATCGAATACTTTTGGCTGTAATATAAACTCAAAACCCTTAATGTCCTTGAAGGCAACATCCAGCGGATTTCTGCAGCATCGCTGGTGCAATTTGTAACAGTTGTTGTTCCACTTTTCCTTTCTCCAGGTTGTATCTTGGTTTGAACGATGATGTACATATTCATCGCTTCTATTATTGGTCAGAACGATATGATGAACGTCATCTTCTTTTTGGGCTTTCAGGGCTCCATGTCCGATTATATTTAGAACTGGCATGAGGTTGAAGCGTTCGTTGTTTGGTGTGGCCGATTTTCCGGATGATGATTGCGTCGAAGAGTCTGAGTCGCTAAGTATTCGAGCACCTATACTTTTGCATTTATCACATTGAATTTCTATTCCCAAATTTTCATGACTTTTGTTCATCCAACTACGAACAGCTTTTGTCACGTCAAATTCTATCCACTGAGTTCGTGTTTCTTCGTATTCAATATTTTCAAATTCAATTTTCCGAGAGGCCAAAAGCCTTCGTCTGTTCGACGAAAGAAGTTGATACACCTTCAGATTCAATTGTCGACTTCGGACCCTTTTAAATTGATTATAGCTGACATCACCAGAATTACAGCTCTTAACAGGATTCATTGAACTAACAGTCCCAGAAATTTTATTTAACTTTCTGTTTCTAGGTCCTTGCCATCGGCGAGAATTAGTTGCTAGGGATGAGCTGTATAGGAGCATAAGCCTGACATTGGCCTCGTCTATTTTATCATGGTGAAACTTGGCATCTTTTAGATTTGTCAGTGGAAAGTGCAACAGAATGTTTGTTTTGTCCTGTTGGCCATATACTGAATCTTCATTGTTTTTATGTTTTTTGTTTTGTGTTAGCCTGTTTAAATTTTTAAATGATCTCTTATGACGCAGTCGTTTGTGACTAATGTCATTAAATTTGTTTGTAATAATGCTTAAAAAATGTAGGTCTGCAATAGATGAAGCCCCAATATAGTTATTAAAATAGCTTGTGCCCTTATCCTGGTGACTCCTTAGGCGGCTTAGGTATTCTATGTATTTGTTGGAATATTCAACTTGGCTTATATTAACCTGCAAATAGATAATTTTCATTAAAGCTCCAATTTTCATATGGCTTAGTAAGTACTTCAGATGTTCTTTTAGTTGGCATTCAGTTTCTTACCTTTTTCATATCTGGTATTTTTTTCATCCCAAGCCCTTTTAACACTAGGCGTTTAAGCCTGACTTCATCAACTCTTTTCGGTTTTCTATTATGACTCTTATTTTCTAGCCGAATATCTCTGCTTTTTCTTGTTTGTCTATTGTAAATTGGTACGGAACTTTTCCACTCAACTTTTATTTTTTGATTGATTAAGTGAGGCGTGTGTTTAGGCTGGCTTAGATTAATCAGACTATATTTATTTGAACTGGCATTATAGAATGAGTCTCTGCTTTGCTTACTAATCTTTTTGGATAAATTGTTAAGATCCTTATCCGAACTTGTTCTTTTGGCTTGGATTTTTGATTGTAGTTGATGGGTTTCTAGACTCTCAGCTCCAATGTTTTGATTTTTAAGCAGCGCAATTTGAAGTTGCATATTTTCATTTTGCGAATGTGATAAAGACAATACGTTTGAATTTGACGTTGGGCGGAACATTCCATGACCATTGACTTGTTGCTGAGTTGGCAGCAATAAAACAAACATAAGCCATATTTGGGAATATTTGGGATACCTATTATAAACTTTGGCAAGCTTAGACTGACAATATACTGTACGAGGCGGTGGTTTAATAGTAGGTTCCAGTTCTGCAATGCCTACTGTTTTTGTAGTGCGGTAAAAAAATATATGAAAAATTATCTTCAAAATCCAGGTGGACTTGTTTGTATGCGCTATTAATTTTTTTGTTTGAGAGTAACTAGTTTTACATTTATATTGTAAAAGATCGCACCACTTTGTTGGAGCTTTGCTTTTTGGCGAAAAGTTTGGTTCAATATCTATTATCATGTTTTCTCCACATGGCCATCAAAATTCGTTTGATATTGAAATAATAAATGTTGTAATCTTCCATTCATTTGGTCATTTCTGTCTGAAATGTGTAGCCTCTTCTTTACATATGTAACAATCTTTGCACAGAATTTTGGTAAGTATTCACATCCACACTATGTACTTTTAACGTACTTATGTTTTGTGAGCATCTGTTTGCTTTCGGATTCAGGAATTTGTTTTGTTAATTAATTTAAGGAAACAGCAGAAAATACTTTCGGTAAAAGTAAATAAATGATCACAGTTTGTCGAAAATTTGTACATATTTTCGTCTCGTTCGCTCCCTCATTAACATTCCTATACACATTTATACAGAACCTGTTCGGGCGTTGCTTCAAATTCGACTAAAGTACCCCCAGCAAATGCTTACTTAACAGCAGCAATATAAACAACAGCCTCACACCCACACACACGCACACAGCTGCGCCGACAACACAAACAAATGTGCATGTACTGTGTGTTGTGGACTTGTGGACATGCAACACCCCTGCCGTATCAAACCTACTCAGCACATGGTTGCTTCTAAATGAACATCTTCACGAGTGCTGTTTCGCTTATCGTGCATTCGTACATGCGTGCTTTCTCCCTTGCTTTTACCAGGTAGCTTGGAATACAAGTTCGCTTAGGTTTCGTTTTCAATAGGTCTAAAATTTCACTGTTGCCGTCCACAGCACACGTAGTGACAAAGCGCACAGACGTCCGGACGAAGACGAGTACTATCAGTGTGGATGGCAGACCACGTAGTGACGAATCGCATCGAAGGTGCACGACAATTGCAGCAAGTTCTGTGGCACCCCCGATGAACTTCATGATTTGATGGGAACCTAAAACTTAAAGTTCAAAAATCGTAAAACAAACAATGGGGAACAAACTTTGAAATAAATATATTTTACATTTTGTCTACGGTACATTTGCTTTAATCTAATTACATTTTCGAAAATAGCTCTATATAAAATTCATTTTTAGTTTTTGAAAATGGGAGCGTCACCGTATTGGTATTCCACATGCTAAGTACTAACTTTCTAGCTTCTATAGTTTCGGAGATATCAGAGTTCATGACAATTTGTTGTGGGCGTGCCAACATTTTGATTGTTGGTCTATTAATAGTCAATACTTTTCACCAAACTTGCGCTACGCAGGAATCTGCATTCCTAATCCTCACTATGTATCATCGTTTCCGGATCACAGCATTCATACGGTCATAACGCTTACCCAAATGAAATTGTCGAAATACAACAGTTTTATAACTACGGTTTAATTTGTATTTTCAGATTCCTTAAACCAAATACTATGATAGTTTAAATGCGTTTGTCAGCTATAAGATACTAGAGAGCGAAAGGCAATAGGTGAAAACTTTTTCTCACCCTAACAGACGACAAGAAAATACCATAACCGATTCTCCACACGAATGCATGTACTATGGTCTTACTGTCAATCAGCTCGTTTTGTTGGCAAAAGAGATCTGTATTGGATACCAAAACAAAATGTCAAAACAAGTAGTTAAGCTTGTCATTGAAAATAGTTCAAGTAGGTCAAAAATTTCATAGGCGTTACTCGTAAAGTTAAAGGGTATATATACAATATATTGTATTTGGCCCAAGTCCCACAATACTGGCCGATCCACAACATATTGGATTAAAGTATTTTTACCTCAGGCGTTTTTGACGTGGTTTTTGTGTTTTCCTTCCATGTTTATATCAATAGAATGAAGCGTTTCCGACCCTATAAAGTATATATATTCTTTATCAGTATCACTAGCCAAATAGATGGCCTAGCGAGTGAACGCTGTGATCTCAGAAACTATAAGAGCTAGAGGGTTGAGATTTCATATTACATATTCCTTAGCTTCTGGTTCTGCGTAATTTTTTTATCCGATTGTGCAGCGCCTACTCTAACGCACACAAGCTGCACGCTCTCGGAGGAGACTATCCAAAGGAACTCTCTAAACTTGAACGATTACGAGACCACGCAGAGAAAATTCCGAGGACCGACACGACAGCAAGTCCAAAATACTGATGATCACGCAACTTGGAGGTGGAAAGCGGAAAACCAAGGGCCCGAACGCGTATCGGACTCTGTTCATTTAACTGAAAGGGTTCGATTCAATTAAATACAAAAGTTATATTTTACAATCAAATTTACCTTACTTTTTGCACACAAAATACTGGTTCAAGCTTTGTTCTTTTTGACCGTATTCTTGTTTACTACTGTGTGTACCTTTTTTTATTAGATCACAATTACAAAACAAATTTTTTAAGCCTGAGTATCTAATAGTCGAGGTCATCGATAAATTTTTTACAGGTAAGGTAGCAACGGATCGGAATATAATACCAAAATATTAGGAATACAATTATGTATTCGTTTTTTTAAATTAGTTACAAATATAGGTTAAGAAATTTCTTGTTATGTTTTATTTTTTGAATGCAAAAACACCCATTTACGCTTCAGCTTCTTTTTCTTCCATAAAGCCTAGTACTCACATCAACGAAAACCGCGAGCTAGTCATAGGAGAGAGCGAGAGGCAGACAGGCAGCTATAGCTTTTCGTCGGGTCCGTTTTTCACCGCGGTATTTAGATAAACTAAGGAACTACCAGAAAAATACTGGATTTCATGAGTGAATTCCAATAAAGCCAGTTACCCGCCGCGCAAAGAATAAGAAAATTGAAGCTTTCAATGTGTTCTAAACTGAAAATGGATGAAAAACACTAAAACCCCCTGCAGGAGGTGAGTGCAAATGAAAGAGCACGCCTAATCCAAGCTGTTGCCCAGTATTGTGGGACTTGACCCAAAGGAACAATACCACAACAGAGCAAATCCGCAGAAGATTGGAAGAGCTGGGGGAGAACCACTAGCGAATCCCAGTGGGAAGGACCATGCCGAGTGGGACTTCCCTCCCTACAGGGACATCGTGTCCTTGCAAAGAATGTAGCTTCTGGTCAAAAAAATTTGATTGCGTTGTACTAATATAAGTGTGTCTTAGCAGAACTTCCAGTAATACGATGTTCATTTTGAAATTGCTGGACTTTACCACCATCAGCTACTTGGCTGATATAGGGAGGCGGACCGCTAAGGGACAGCTAGATGAGCCATTACCAGCCATTGACAGGATGCTGGGCGACGTCCTGCAGCACCAGCGTTACAACCCCTTTCTCAATCCGGCTCCTACTCCCTCAAGGACCATGTTGGCACATTCGGAATCGGAGCTGGTCTGACGGAAGCTTTAACCTACTAATTTGCATTAATGAAGAAAAAAGCTAGCATCGGCACGCCGAAGTTTCTTTACCGTTGCAGGTCGTTCCGGTGGGAGCATTGTATGTACAGGCCTTCCGATTTTTAGAAAACTAAAAACTAATTACAAAAACTAAGATAGTGTTCCATTTAAATTTACTACCGAAGTTATTTTTTTACATTTTCAAAATTTTTTATCATTTCTGTGGAAGCTACAGGATAATGTTGTTCGACCCGGCTCGTCTCGACATGTATACTACCTGCAAAAAAAATACATCTTTTGGGAAGGTTTCATACCAATAGCTTTAAAACTGAAAGACTAGTTCGCGTAGAGACGGACAGACCGGCGGACATTGCTAGATCGACTCGCCAAGTGATGCTGATCAAGAATATATATAATTGTTGGGGTCGGAAACGTTTCCTTCACTGCGTTGCAAACTTCTGAATGAAATCATTATACCCTCTGCAAGGGTATGAATATCCGTTAAACATTCCATTTATTATACCCGTTACTCGTAGAGTAAAAGGGTATACTAGATTCGTCGGAAAGTATGTAACAGGCAGAAGGAAGCGTTTCCGACCCCATAAAGTATATATATTCTTGATCAGGATCACTAGCCGAGTCGATCTAGCCATGTCCGTCTGTCCGTCTGTCCGTCTGTCCGTCTGTCCGTCTGTCCGTCTGTCCGTCTGTCCGTCTGTCTGTCCGGATGAACGCTGAGATCTTGGAAACTATGAGAGCTAGGCTATTGAGATTTGGCGTGCAGATTCCTGATCTTCTTACGCAGCGCAAGTTTGTTTCAGTAGAGTGCCACGCCCACTTTTACGCCCACAAACCGCCCAAAACTGTTGCTCCTACAGTTTTGATGCTAGAATAAAAATTTTAACTGAAATGTATTGTTCTCATCAATACCTATCGATTGACTTAAAAAAAAGTTTGCCACGCCCACTTTATCGCCCACAAACCGCCCCCAAACTTCAAAAAATCGTAAATATGAACGTGGATATCTCGGAAACTATCAAAGATATAGAATCAGGATTTCAGATTTAGATTCCGAACCTTTGTACGCAGCGCAATTTTGATACGCGAGTATGCCACGCCCACTCTAACGCCCACAAACCGCCCAAGCCTGTGGCGCCCACAATTTTCATGCTAGATACAAAATTTTAACTGAACTGTATCGGTCTCGTCAATACCTATCGATTGACCAAAAAAAAAATTTTCCACGCCCACCCTAACGCCCATAACGCTTAAATCTGTCTACCGCCGGTAGGTGGCGCATTTCAGTCTTGCTTTGCTGCTTGCTTATTTCCATTTCCCTTTGGTCCCTTTAGCTGAGTAACGGGTATCTGATAGTCGAGGCACTCGACTATAGCGTTCTTTCTTGTTTTTAAGTTAATTTCTGTGTGAACCAGCAGACTCGCATTTTTTAAATTACTTTGATTTGTTTTCCGTTTGTCAACAAATCCAGCTGCTTGATAGTAAGACCATGCAACATGCGTTGCGGGTGAACTTTGAAAACTTCGGTCACACTACAAACAATAAGATTTTTCGACTATTGAAACTCTGTCGATCTGAGTAGTAGGCTATAATGCCCAGAAAAATCTTATTCTTTGTAGAATAACCGAAGATTTCAAAGTTCACTAGTAATGCATGTTGCAATGTCTTACTGTGAAACAGCTGGGCTTGCTGAAAACTGGAGCAATTTAAAAAGGACTGAAGAAATTATATCAAAAACAAGGGAGAACGCTATAGTCGAGTACCTCGAATATCAGATACCCGTTACTCAGCTTAAGGGACCAAAGGGAAATGGAGATATGCAAGCAGCAAAGAGAGCTTTAAGTGCGCCACCTACCGGCGGTAGACAGATTTAAGCGTTATGGGCGTTAGGGTGGGCGTGGCAAATGTTTTTTTGGGTTAATCGATAGGTATTGACGAGACCAATACAGTTCAGTTAAAATGTTGTATATAGCATAAAAATTGTGGGCGCCACAGGTTTGGGCGGTTTGTGGGCGTTATAGTGGGCGTGGCATATTCGCTTAACAAAATTGCGCTGCGTACAAAGCTACGGAATCTAAATCTGAGATCCCGATTCTCTATCTATGATAGTTTCCGAGATATCCACGTTCATATTTACGATTTTTTGAAGTTTGTGGGCGTTAAAGTGGGCGTGGCAAACTTTTTTTTGGGTCAATCTATAGGTATTGATGAGAACAATACATTTCAGATAAACTTTTTATTCTAGCATCAAAACTGTAGGAGCCACGAATTTGGGCGGTTTGTGGGCGTTAGAGTGGGCGTGGCACTCTACTGAAATAAACTTGCGCTGCGGAAGAAACTCAGGAACCTGCACGCCAAATCTCAATAGCCTAGCTCTCATAGTTTCCGAGATCTCAGCGTTCATCCGGACAGACAGACGGACATAGCTAGATCGACTCGGCTAGTGATCCTGATCAAGAATATATATACTTTATGGGGTCGGAAACGCTTCCTTCTGCCTGTTACATACTTTCCGACGAATCTAGTATACCCTTTTACTCTACGAGTAACGGGTATAACAAGAAAGACTGCTATAGTCGAGTACCTCGACTATCAGATACCCGTTACTCTGCTAAATGGACCAAGGGGAGATGGAGAAATGCAAGGAGCAAAGCGAGATTGTAATGCGCCACCTACCCGCGATCTCTATATGCGGTTAAGTGGGAGGCCGACAGATTTAAGCGTTATGGGCGTCAGAGTGGGCGCGCCAAATCTATCAATCGATAGGTACTGACGAAACTAATACATTTCAGTTAACATTTTTTTCCAGCATGAAAATTGTGGGCACCACAGGTTTGGGCGGTGTGTGGGCGTTAGAGAGGGCGTGACATATTTTTTTTTGGTTCAATCGATAGGTACTAACAAGACCAATGCACTTCAGTTTTAATATTTTTTTCTGGCATGTGGGCGAAACAAACTTGCGCGGGGCAGGAATATCTAGAATATGCAAGCCTAATTCCAGTACTGCAGCTTTTATAGTTTCCGAGATCACAGCGTTCATACGGACAGACGGACATGGCTTGATCGACTCGGCTAGTGATCCTGGTCAAGAATATATATACTTTTACCCTACGAGAAACGGGTGTAATAAATGGAATTTACAAGGGATGTTCTGTTTGTTCAAACTAGTAGTATTCAGGTTCCTTCTCGTCTCGCGGATGCTTCGCCATCTTCTCCGTGCTATCTGCAGTCCAGCTTCAATTTTCAAAATGCTAACATGGGCCTTGAGGGAGTGGGAGCCGGATTGAGAACGGGGTTGTTCCGCTGATGCTGCAGGAGTCGTCCAGCATCCTGGCAATGGCTGATAATGGGTCCTCCATCTCCGCTTTAGGTGCCAAGTTGCTGGTAGTGGTGAAGTCCAGCAATTCCCCAATGGAGAGCTTGTCGGAGATATATATTATTAGTACAACGTAACCAAATTCTTTTAGCCAGAACCTACTTTCCTTGCGTGGACACGTCCGGCCAGACATCCATGTAGGGATCGAAGTCTCGATCGGCATGCTCCTTCCCAAAGGGGTTCTCAATGGATTTATCTCCATTTCATTGTCCTGCTGATTTGCCCTGTTGTAGTATTGCACCCTGTGGTTCAAACCTCACAATACAGGGCAACAGATTGGATTAGGCGTCCTTTTTCACCTTCTGCAGGAGTATTTGGGCTTTTTTGTACTTTACTTACTTACTTTTCCCCATTTTTAATTTTACGTTTTAGCACCGCTTCTGCACGAACACAGGGAAATTGAAATTTCTAATTTCTTGCGCGGCGGCTGAAGGTGTTCATCGAAGTTCACTCACAAAATCGGAATTGTTCTGGAATTTCCTTAGCTCATCTGAGTACCGCAGTAAATAACGGACCCGACGAAAAGCGTTACCCTCATGTTTGCCTCTCGCTCCCTCCTATGGTTAGCTCGCGATTTTGTTTGATTTGAGTACTAGGCTTAGAAACCCAGAAAGAAGATAATGGTTAAGAGTAACTGCAAGTACATTTAATATTTTACTATTTTTATTCAGTATTTTTAGGCACTTTGGTGATTTCTGTACATGAAGTTTCGGGATTGTTTTGGGAAGGAAATGCATTTTGACTCTAGTCAGCTGTTGTAAGAAAAACAAATGCCAAAAAAAATTATCAACGGAAATAGAATTCTTAGTTGTCAGTTAAATTTAACAAACTATTTTTTTTTTTTGAGAAATTGATTGTACGTGGTGAGGTTTGTTTCGATAATCGGAAAAACTCTGATTACGTAATATAGGATCAACCCCATAGATATGACTAGATACTTACTATAGTATTTTTACTCTTTTTAATTATTTGTAAATAATAATTCAGCAGTATATGGCACATCTACTTTTCGGTCAGCCCTCGCTTTTGCATAGTCGTTTAACCCTTTGAATTTAATGGCCATGAGCGTTTTTCATTCAGCAACGGGTCGTTCTTGTGCGCAAATATTTGCGTTTCTGCCTTTATGAGTTTTCTGTATGTAAGTGGATGCTTATTAGAACCCTGGAAAACATTCTAGTTGCATTCATGTAACTCAGCCTCAAGCTTGTTTCTATGATCTGTACAGACTATAATTTTTTTGAACGAATTGTAATGTTGTATGAAATTACAATATTCCAGACATTGTTAAAAATTTAGATTGTGCAAAAGCACTGAATCTCTGAAGAAGATTATTGTTTTGTTGAAATCTTTTAACTTTTTTCATTTCGTTATAAAGAAATATTTCAGGGAAAAGACAAAAAAACAATAAAATTTTATGCAAGCAGTTTTATAAGGGCCACAGTCAGGGGAGCTGTTAAACAAGACTCATTAGATATAACTTCCTACAATGATTTGTAAGAAAATATTGATGATTTTATAAGAAGGGATATATCGTACCATTTTAGGCTACTTCTTTATAAATGTGCAAGCGGTTGATGAGGTTGGTCATTATTAATTTTATTATTAGCAAGATTTCTGTTTACAATGAGATCATTTGCTGAATTCCGAGCTGTTGGTCCAACAAAATTTTCCTTATAAAGGCGCCATTGCAGTGCAAATTAATTTTCTTCTAAGTCGCAAGGAATGTAAGTTCTGGCCAAAAGAATTTCATTGCGTTGCACTTATAGAAGTATCTTTTTAACAGAACCACCAGAACGATCTCCGTTGGGGAACCACCGGACTCCACCTCCACCAGCTACTTGGCAACTAAAGCGGAGATGGAGTAATCACTGGCTTCTTAGGAAGGAGGAAAAAAGGGCTTCCGCTAAGGAACGGCTGGAGGAGCCATTACTAGTCATTACCAGGATGCTGGGCGACGAAACAACCCCGTTCCCAATCCGTCTCCCACCTCCCTAAGGTCCAATATGCCCATTGGGATTCGTAGCAGGACTGTATGTACTGCAGGAAAGATGGCGAAGCATCCGTCGGACGAGAAAGAAGCTTTAAACGACTAATTTACATAAATAAAACATTTGTTGAAAAGGCTCTTTTTAAATTGATCCAATTGATTTGTTTTCCGTTTGGCAACAAACCCAGGTGCTTGAAAGTATGACTATGCTACATGCATTGCGGGTGAGCTTGGAAAACTTCGGTCACTACAAAGAATAAGTTTTTTCGACCAGTGAAACTCCTAGCTGATCTGAGTACTCGGCTACTCGGCACACAATCCGATAAAGTCCGTAAAAACCGTATTCTTAGGGATGAGAGGATTAAGTTCTTTCAAAAGTGTGTATCATCAACTAAAGATATCATATATGTTGGTAAATATGAAAAGTTTTTTCTTAAATGATTTCTTTGCCTCAATTTGTTAATTAGTTCATGTTAAAAGAGAGAGAAGGACGGGCTTTCGATTTTAAATGCATGATAGGGTTTCAGCAAGCGCATAAAATTTTCGACTTGCCGAAGTTATTTTCAAGTTTCTCGAATAATGCCAGATCGAAATTAGAACGACCATTTAAAAAAGGCTTTGCTTTGGGTTTTAGTTGGTCATACAGTGCGATATTATAATAAATAAACAAGTTTACTGCAAATGAAACGTCCGCTTATTAAGTTGGTATATGGCTTATTTTCAAATAATGACCATTTACACATATGTGCTCCACTCATTCTTGTCACTGTGGACTGTTGTCCACATTGGTGACGAAACACACCATATAACATCTGGTAAATCGAAAGTTAAATATTAAATATAATATTTATGTCCCAGAACAAATTCAACGTTCAACAATTGGAAATAAATCAATGGATTTTTGAACAGATTTATTTCCATCGTCACGATGGCTATACATTGTACGTTTAATAATTTAATGAAAATCTCAAAAATGGTCTATGATTTCTGTAAAATTGTTTGATGTGACGGTTAGACATTATGCTATAAGTACCTGTCGAACAGTTTTTATATTCCGCTTTAATATTCAGCTTTTTAATTTATTTGGTGTACATAGTTATAAATAAAATTTTCTTTTAAAAAATAAAAAGTTATTCAAACACTTGATCTGAATAAAATAAACCTTGCAGTATGAGTAGGGACTCTAAAAATGTTCATTTTATGTTTGGTCACGGAATTAAATGTTGCAGTGTGTTCGTCTTCTACTCTCACCTCGCTAGTGTTCTTCTATTTTTTACATACATATGTACGTACACCACCACAATAATATTTTGTATATGCACAGATCAACCTTCTGCGATACCACCGATAAAATACAAATATTTTAAATGGGTCAGTAAATTGCTAGGGATGGTTTTGTGGGGGACACCTTCATTTAGTACAGTAAATCATAAGCAATGAATGCCGATATCCTATTTGTTACACAATGTTCTACTGTGCTTTAATATGAAGATCCCACTGCGCCCGTATGCCCATACTCAAATTGGGCTCTGCCAGAACCCTCTTCTTAAATCATTATTAAATTAAATTGTATGTAAAAATGTCGACCAACCAGCCCCCTTAAATTTAAGCGTCGCTTATATTATCATGTCACCACAATGGGCAATCTCGGATTGAGGAACAGAGGTTCATTTTAGATGGTTTAGATACTCAGTTGGATGCAAGCAAGTGGCCTGCGAGGGTGCTGTTTTTGTGATCACGCTTAGTTCTGACGAAAAAAGTCGGATCGGAACGAACCGGCGGAGTTTGGACTATCTGTTTGTTGTCGTTGGTCCCTTACATTTAAATTCGATTCCTTGGAAAGGAACACATTACCGAAATGTATCCAAACTGTGCAAACGATGGTGACGGGGGAGGAGACGGGCGCAAGCACGAATCTATCGAAATGAGCAAGGAGTTGAGTCAGCCACCAAATTTGCAGTCTAACACACCAACAAATACGGACACGTCCAATAAACAGCAGGTTTGTACAACAAGCAAGTGCATTGATTAATCTGGTAAATCTATATCAGAGGCCAGAGGTGACACAGAAATCTCTTACAACCAAATTTTCACCGAAAAGTAAATCTCGGTTTCACAGAAACAGGTTAAAAATAAGTAGACCAATTAAAACCTACCAAACAGTGGGGTTTGAAGTTCCTTTTTGGGACTGTTGGTTTGGAAACCAACCAATACCTTAATATATTATACCTTGAATAATTTAGTTATTATACCCGTCGGGAAGTACGTAACACGTAGAAGATGGCGTTTCCGACCCCTTGAAGTATACATGTTTTTGATCGGGATTACTAGTCGAGTCAATATAGCCGTCTTGTTGTATGTCCCTAAGTTGTGCCTAAAAAAAGTTTACGTAGAAATATGTTTAAAAGTTTGAAGTTAAAAGATCATAACAAATGTTTTTTTGTGAATATTAGTGCATTTGTAGCACTGAAACTTTTCATAAAACTTTGGATCAAGTTTAAAATTTGGATCACAGCGCCAAGGATCTGGGACTCGAATATGATTTGATGATCCAACAGGACAGCGATCCGAAGCATTGTGCCCACAAAACAAAGTTTTGGTTGCTCTATTATGTGAAAAAACAGCTAAATTTGCCACCGAAATTCCAGATCACAATGCCACTAAGGATCCGCCTACACACCATTACATCCCAGTACATGCTGAAAAAGGTCATTGTGAAGGAATGGAATACAAAACAGGGCGCAGGACGGAGGAAAGTTAGTCCAATCGATGCAAAATGGGTTGACTGAATTAAAAAAACCTAAAGGGTATACGACTATGTACTAAACTCAACATACTTTGCCTAAAATATTTGTACGTATTCTTTGTCTAGTGGAAAATTAGGCTATTTTGTACATATTTTAATACCGGTTACTCGTAGAGTAAAAGGGTATACTAGATTCGTCGGAAAGTATGTAACAGGCAGAAGGAAGCGTTTCCGACCCCATAAAGTATATATATTCTTGATCAGCATCACTAGCCGAGTCGATCTAGCCATGTCCGTCTGACCGTCTGTCTGTCCGGATGAACGCTGAGATCCCGGAAACTATAAGAGCTAGGCTATTGAGATTTGGCGTGCCACGCCTACTCTTACGCCCATAAACCGCCCAAAACTGGGGCTCCTACAGTTTTGATGCTAGAATAAAAATTTTAACTGAAATGTATTGTTCTCATCAATTTTAATCGATTGACCCAAAAAAAAAGTGCCACGCCCACAAACCGCCCACAAACTTCAAGAAATCGTAAATATGAACGTAGATATCTCGGAAACTATCAAAGATAGAGAATTGGGATCTCAGATTTAGATTTCGAGCCTTGTACGCAGCGCAAGTTTGTTACGCGAATATGCCACACCCACACTAACGCCCACAAACCGCCCAAACCTGTAGCGGTTACAATTTTCATGCTAGATAAAAAATTTTAACTGAAATGTATTGGTCTCGTCAATACCTATCGATTGATCCACTCTAACGCCCATAACGCTTAGATCTGTCTACCGCCGGTAGGTGGCGGATTTCAATCTCGATTTGCTGCTTGCATATCTCCATTTCCCTTTGGTCCCTTTAGCTGAGTGATGGGTATCTGGTAGTCGAGGTACTCGACTATAGCGTTCTTCCTTGTTTATATTATAAAAAGCTTAAGTGCTAAAAGTTAATAAGTTAATACATCAAATTAAAGCTTAAAAAATACTAAATGTCACAAAAAAAATAGTTTTGATGATTTTTTAACGCTTTTTTTAAACTCCAACGCTGAAGATGCTTGTACGCATACTTTTTCTGGCAAGTGTACATATGTATGTAAGCTGGAATCTGTGGATTAGGCATGCAGGGCACATTTTCAACACACAAGTTTATGGCGGACAAATTTTTGAAGATTTTATTTCTAAGTAAATTTATTTTATTTCGTCAATATTTATCTGCAACCCAAAAATTGTTCAAGTCGGAGCATTAGTTAAGTTTTGACCTTATGCCCTTATGTAGCAGAACAAGGTCATTAATTCACATCGAGTAGCTAGAAAATTTCGGAATATTTATATAAATCGCGGATTTAAATGCGCCACAAAATAAAACATCAGTAAGATTCTATATGATGCACAGAGAGAAAATTATCAGTTTACGGTACAAAATTTTACATTATTGCGTTTTGAAATTTAAAAATTGTAGGTTGTACAATGAATATCAATGATAATAAATATTCAGCTATCCATCCAAAGGCACTCTACAATAGCATCCCCTCTTGTTTTACTTTCAATTAAAAGCGGTAAAATAAAAAAGAAAATGAAAAGAAAAATCATATTATGGTTTTCATATTCGATTTATATCGCATTAACCTAACGTTACTTTGTGCTATTGGTATTAGGAACTAGCTTAGCTTAACTTTAAGAACTTAAACGCTTATTGAAATGGAAACAAAACAAACGTACTTTCTGTCGGACCAAGTCGCCCGCTTTAGACTCGGCCGAGAATACCTAGCCCATCTTTATAGAACGAAGTCGATCATGTCTATCTCTATATCTCAGCGTTCATACTTCGACTCGGCCATTGACCCTGATCAAGTATAAATACTTTATAGGGTAGAAGGAACCTTACTTTCCAACGATTCCATTTTACTCTACGAGTAACGGGTATAAACACCATCTGAAAAAGCAGGACTTGAACACACGACCCAGGGATTGTGGGACAGACACTCTAACTCTTCTTAATCCGGTAAAATATTCGAATGTCTTTGGTAGAAGGAACCTTACTTTCCAACAATTCCATTTTACTCTAAGAGTAACGGGTATAAGCACCGTCAGCAATTGCGGGTCTTGAACACATGACCCAGGGATTATACATATACACTGTAACTCTTCTTATTCCGGTAAAATAGGTAATCTACAATTTAAAATAAATTTTTAAAAACAACAAAAATACACAAAAATAGGTGGGCAAGTCCTTTTTTTTACTATGCAAGCTAACGCATATTTTTAGAATTTGCATATAGCAACTTTTTAATCTATTTTGTAATGCTCAACATTTTGTACGAACGGCGTAAATTGTTAAGTTTTAGCCGAACGTACGATCGGGACCGCCTTTAAACTTGATCTGCGTTTATATTTGCTTTGATTGAAGTCGGTGATCTTGTAAGGTCTACTAAATGTAGGTAGGCTTTGTAAGGAAAGTGAGCGCCACAGTATCTTGGGCGTTAGTAAATAAAATTGCTTTGCTTAGGAATAAGTGGGCTTAGCCCTAAGCTCGACGTTCATACGAGCAGAATGACACGGCTATGTAATACATAATACCCTCATACTCCCCGTCTAAGGGGTATAAAAACAAATCGAAATGTAGTTGGTACAGAGTATTAGAAGAGATCGGATACACATCGATCCTTGATAAATATCCAGGTAATGTTTCTCCAGCATTTTAAGGATGTGCCGTATTCGGATATCTCACTCAAAATTATATTTGTATTTTTGTTTTTTTCAGTTGGTTAAAATTGAACTTCCCGAACGCGGATCATGGTCTTCCAAAATGGATTTCATACTATCTGTAGTGGGTCTAGCAATCGGTTTGGGAAATGTTTGGCGATTTCCTTATTTGTGCTACAAAAATGGAGGAGGAGCATTTATATTACCGTACATAATAACGTTGTTCCTAGCTGGAATTCCAATGTTTTTCATGGAGTTAGCTCTTGGTCAAATGCTGACAATTGGTGGTCTTGGTGTGTTTAAAATTGCCCCCATATTTAAAGGTAAGACCTTGTTTCACATTGTAAACTTTTTGTATAAGACAGCAGAAATGATATCATATTTTAAAAACATCAGCAATCGTTTTTCAAAGCATAAAGTTTGTACTGACAAAACAAATAAGTTTCAGTTGAAATTTGTATTTTAGCATTAAAACTGTGAGCGGCATATTTCAGGTCGGTTTGTGGCCGTGAAACTTTGCTGCATTCTTATCCCCAACTTTTCAGCTTTTATAGTTTCCAAGATCTCAGCGTTTATACAGATGCACATGGCTAATTTGACTCGGCTTGTGCACCCAAAAACAAAAAACTTTGGGTGTCAATTTGATAAGTGTGGGTGAAATGACACTACACCTAGGACCAAATTATTGCGATCAATTTGTAAGAAAAGCCCTATTTCACCCTAGATAGTGTCATTTTGTTCCAGTTCCGAACTGCACTCAAGTATCGGTTATCATGTCATTTGAACTAAACACCTGCGGGAAACGTTGTACGATAGACCAAAGGGTAAGGTGTTTGTTTCTGATGCGAAAGGTCCACGGTTCAAGTACGCGCCGATGCTTTTTTGGGTATGATAAAGAATTTTATTAATTTAGCACACTGTCTTTCTTGATCTTACAAAGAATTATTTCAGTCGCTATCTTTCATTTTGCTCTCATTATACCCGTTATAAGTAGAGTAGAAGGGTATACTAGATTCGTCGGAAAGTATGTATCAGGTAGAAGAAAACGTTTCTGACGCCATAAAGCATATATATTCTTAATCAGGATCATTAGCCGAGTCGATCTGGCCATGTCCGTATTAACGCTGAGATCTCGGAAACTATAAGAGTTAGAATGTTGGGAATTGGCCTTTTCTTGGGTTTCCTGCGCAGCGCAAATTCTTTTTCAGCTGGGTGCCAAGGCCATTCTAACGCACACATACCGCCCAAAACTGTGTCGTTCTCATGCTAAAAAAAAAATGTTAACAGAAATGTATTAGTCTCGGCAATACCTATCGATTAACCCAAAAAAAGTTTGCCACGCCCACTCCAACGCCCACATATACATATATTGAAATCGCGAGTCAGCTGCGCTTTACAATCTCGCTTTGCTGCTTGTATATGTATCTCCACCTCCATTTTGCTCCCTTTGGATGAGTAACGGGTATCTGGTAGTCGAGGCATTTCTTGTTTAAAATTAAATCAAGAGAAACATTGTAACCATTGTCATTAGTACTAAGTACGTATACTGCTTATTTTCATTTTGTCAAACATTATATAACATAGGAATTGGATATGCTGCTGCCGTTATGTCTTGTTGGATGAATGTCTACTATATTGTCATTCTGGCCTGGGCAGTATTTTATTTTTTCATGTCGATGAGAGCAGGTAAGAAACTATTTTAAAGTTTTTTGTAATAAATAAATCGAATGATTTTTTCAGATGTACCTTGGAGAACGTGTAACAATTGGTGGAATACAGTCAGCTGTGTTAATCAATACGAAAGGAAAAATTTAAATTGCTGGGACAAGATAATTAATGGCACCGCAAAAAGGATTTGTTCCGTATCTGCTGTAAACATTACATCTTCAGAACTTACGGACCCAGTAAAAGAATTTTGGGAGTAAGCAAGTTATATGTAGCATGTGAATTTTTATTTGATTCATTGAACTGTTTTGTTAAAGGCGTCGCGCACTTCAAATTTCACATGGAATTGAGGAGATTGGAAATATTCGCTGGGAACTGGCTGGAACTTTATTGCTTGTCTGGATCCTCTGCTACTTTTGCATTTGGAAAGGAGTAAAATGGACTGGGAAAGTTGTCTATTTTACTGCTCTATTTCCCTATGTTCTTCTGACAGTTCTGCTAGTTCGTGGAATAACTTTACCTGGTGCTTTTGAAGGCATTAAATTTTATATTATTCCTAACTTTTCAAAGTTGTCTAATTCTGAGGTATGCTAGCAACATTTTAACTATTTAATAAGTCTAATATCATCATATACATGGTTCTATTCCATTTTTATACCATTGTACATCGTACTCCTTATTTTATCAGAAGATTGAAACGTAGTGAAGGAGGCTGCTGCATGCAACAACGCCTAACTTTTTAATGAATGGTCCGATTTGAACAATTGTTGGCATGTAAATCGAAACAAAATCCCATTTACTTTTTCCAAAATCTTCAACAAGAAGCTCAAGAATCTAGCTTTTTTAGTTTTCGAGATCTCTGCGTTCACATGGACGGACAGGCAGACGAATCGACGGACATGGGTAGATCGACTCGGCTAGTGATCCCAAAGAATGTACATATGTATATACTTTAAAGGGTCGAAAACGGTTCCTTCTTTTTTCTATCGTTCTTAGGTTAGCTACTCGGTATAGTCCAATTAAAAACATTTTTATTAAAATTTTTTAAATTTAAGAAAAATGCCGAATGCCGAAATGTCGAAACATGCCAAATAGCCCCCTTCCGAAAAGCGCGATGGTGGCGTCTTAGATTTTTTTATCTTCTCAATCGACTTGAAGCGCGTTCCCCGGATTGGTCTCTTGAGTTTTGGTAATAGCCCGAATTCACGCGAAACCAAATCAGGCGAATACGGTAGATGAGGAACGATATGCGTCGAATTTTTGGCGATGCCAAAACCAAAAGTTATTTCCCCATAACTCTGGTCTTTTTAGACGAATTACTTCACGCAAACGACGCATAACGCCAAAATAATGTTCCTTATTAACAGTTTATCCGGGTGGAAGGAATTCATAGGAATTCATCATATGTTAAAAAAGGCGAAATGCTAATTCTATTAATATATTGATTTCTGTGAAAATTTTTTTCAGGTCTGGATAGATGCTGTTACGCAGATATTTTTCTCATATGGCCTTGGACTAGGTACCCTAGTGGCATTAGGAAGTTACAACAAGTTTACCAATAACGTTTATAAGTACGTTGCTAAGCGCAAAAAAAAGGCTAATTAAAATGTCGTAATAACTCCAATATTTTCAGGGACGCGCTTATTGTCTGCACAGTTAACTCTAGCACCAGTATGTTTGCTGGGTTCGTAATATTTTCTGTTATAGGATTTATGGCTCACGAACAACAGAGACCAGTAGCTGAGGTAGCAGCATCAGGACCTGGACTGGCGTTCCTTGTGTATCCATCGGCAGTGCTGCAGTTGCCGGGTTCTCCAATGTGGTCTTGTCTCTTTTTCTTTATGCTTCTGCTTATTGGATTGGACTCGCAATTTTGTACAATGGAGGGATTCATCACTGCGATTATTGATGAATGGCCTCAATTGCTGAGGAAACGCAAAGAAATTTTTATTGCTATTGTATGCGCACTTAGCTATTTAGTTGGCTTAACCTGTATTACGCAAGTAGGTTAAAAAATCTGGTTTAATGCGGCGCCGATTCTATTGGATGTAACCATTTCTTTTAGGGCGGCATGTATATATTTCAAATTTTGGATTCGTATGCAGTTAGTGGCTTCTGCTTACTGTGGCTCATATTCTTTGAGTGCGTCTCAATATCTTGGTGCTATGGAGTTGATCGATTTTACGATGGAATAAAGGATATGATAGGATACTATCCTACAGTTTGGTGGAAATTCTGCTGGTGTGTTACCACCCCTGCTATATGCTTGGTAAGAATTTTATAGAAATTTAACAAATAATTTTGTAGTAATTTAATTTTTTTTTTATAGGGCGTCTTTTTCTTTAACATAGTTCAGTGGACTCCAATTAAATATTTGGACTACAGCTATCCATGGTGGGCGCACGCTTTTGGTTGGTTTACGGCATTGTCATCCATGCTTTATATACCCATATATATGTTCTGGTTGTGGAAACGAACTCCTGGTGACTTGAGTGAGGTACGCTTATCTACATTTTGTTCACTTTACAATCAAGTTGTTAATTTTGTATATTTCTTATTTAGAAAATCCGCGCTATAGTTAGGATAGACGAGGATGTAACCCGGTTACGCGAGAAAATGCAGAGAGAAGCTTATGCTAAGGAGATTGACTTCAATTCTTTATAGACGTATTTAAGTTATACAATCATACGATTTAAGGCACTTTTTGTTAACAGGTTCATTCAGATAAATCTGAAATCATTCCCTACATAGACAACTCAAGTAACAACATTTTCCAAGATCTTTTTATCGATTTTCCTGTCCTTAATCCTTGCAATGAACCTTTGTAGTAATTTTATATTTTAAATAATTTTATCTTTTTAACCCAAACGCTAGTCTAAATAATCAAGCAAAACAAAAAAATCTAGGCATGTTAACGGTTATTGAAGTGTTTTATATGGTACTTACTCAAGAGTAGTATGCTATCTAGAGTGATTAGAATCTTCCATTTCTTTAAAATCGGCTTCGTTAGCAAACGTGAGTAAAGTGCAAGATTTTGAAACCAATTTCACCATTGTTTCTTAAGAAATTCATCGATATGTTCTTGGCCTGCCAGTGTCAAGTTCTCATCCATTAGTTTAGGTTACTTGATATAATAAATACAAAGAAAATATATTTAATATTGCAGATGTAAAAATTAAAGCCGAGTCAATAGGGGAACAGGAACTTCACATAAGCAGAAATAGATACATTCCCTGCAGTTCTTGATGTCATTTGTCACGTATGATTCATTAGGTGAATCACCCACTAAAGTGTTCGTGCCATGGGTGACGCATCTTTATATGCAATATGTATGAAATTTCCTTTTGTTTTACAGTCAGCAAGAGAGAGAATAACATCTACACACAGATTCACATGACACTTCGCTGACTACCAGAACTTCAGGGCTTACACTTATATCAACATCACAGCCAGAACAGAATATATTTGTTTCAAAATTGATACCGATTAGAAAATATTTTGCAATGTAGTATTGTTTAGAATTAAGTAATGGTGTCCCACATTGAAATCACATTCATGTAAAATAAGATTGTCGTTATTTATATATATGTTTGTTTCAATGTCCTGATGGTGCTTCAGACATTGTTATGTAATTTATCTTTAAAATGTCTATAAGTTGCTTAACGTGTCAAATAAATCGAATATCCACATAACAAGGTCTAAGAAAAATGTACATAGAAATATGCTTTAAAAGTCTCAAAAGTATAGTTTTTAAACGAAGTGAGCAACTCGCATATAAACAGTCAGAAACATTCATATGTACATACATTTTCGCCTTTTCTGATGATGCTGATCATGATTATATACTCTTCTTAGGATCGGAAAAGGGTTACTACTGTGGGCAAAAAGTAAGGTGAATAAGGTGTAGCCATCAGCGCCTTTTTCGATTCAGTCGATCAATCACTCTCATCAATCGACTTGAAACGCGTTCCCCGGAGTGGTCTTGAGTTTTGGGCACAGCCTTAACATGACCTTGATCTTTGAACGACTTTGACGTGCTGTTTTCGGTCTGCCCTAGCCTTTAGCACGATATTCGCTTAATTGATCGATTGTTTCAGGGTCGTAATCATACATTTGACCTTGTCCTGATAGACAGAAAGCATAGTATTACGTGACGTCTTTTTTGCAAGAAATTGAGCGCATTCGGTCGAAAAATGAACTCTTGGTAATTTGGTAAACACACGCATAAATATATTACTGATGACATGGACAGCCAGACAGACGGACAAACGGACATGACTAGATCAACTAGGCTAGTGATCCTGATCAGAAACTTTACTTGTTAACGGGTATTAAAATGTCTAAAATCTGTACCGGATCCAGAATTTGGTTGTGGGAAGGGATATAAAAAAAATTGTTAAGTACAAATCAAAAAGTTAGAATAAAACACATAACATATACTTTTTAGTCCGAGTGGGGAGCTTTACATGTTGAAGTTGCGACCGTCACGACCCCTTACCTCGATAAAGGGTAAGGTAGGAACTTAAATAAAGTATGTGTAGTTAGAAATTGGAAATTCAACGTACATTTTTTTAATTTAAATGATTTATTTATTAAAAAGATTTGTAGTCTTTAGTTTTTGATGACTAACTTCTAAATGTTTTCCTTTTACATAAAAACTGTCTAATACATTTTTCTCATCAAATTATTGTTGCATTGGTTTGGGCATCTAAGGTAAGCCAGAAATGTTTTTCATGCTGAACTTAGACGGATTGCACTTTTTATCGCTCAATAGCTTCCAAACGGTAATTTTGTATAAAAAAAAGTGTTATAGATCAAAAGTAGAGGAACCTCAAGGGGTGTATAGTTTGAAATTTAAAAAGAAATCGTTTGAACCAATTTTGAGAAAATAGCTAAAAAGTGATTCAAAAATAAAAACTTTTAGCATTTTAATTTTGAAAAGTCCCCCAAAATCTTGTTTTTGGGATAACTTTTGAACGGAGCATCTGGTTTTATGTATCATTTGACGTGTATTCTATTACCCCCACCGGAACCAACAGCTCCAATTTTCTAAATTTTCACGTTTACACTTTTACCGCTTTTTTTCCCAAACCAATTAAGATTTCTAAGGTCCTTGTATGTAATCTTCTTAGTTTTTGCGATACCTTTTCTTTACCTTACCTTTGGTGCAGCGTTCCTTACTATAAGACCATCACAGAAGATTTTCAGTTCTGCGGCAATATATAGTAGTCGCCTTCGTACACTCTCCTGGTGCGCCACAGTGATTACGATATCTCAGCGTTCATACCAACAGGCATAGAGAAAGGATTACAGACGGACTTGGCTATATCGACTCGGCTTGTGACCCTTATGAAGAACACGTATATAGTTTATGAAGTCGGAACTCCTACCTCCTACCAAGGATTTTAAAGTACCCATTTACTCTACTCCGCAAATAAAGGGTATTAAAAGTGTTAAAAGACTTTTTGAAATCGCAGGATTTATAGGATGAACAATTTAAACGTGCGGTGCTCTTTATTTATCTTTTATTGAAAGGGTGATAGCAAAAATGTTTTTTTTTCTTCTTTTAAATTCAATGAAGCTCTGTTCTACAAATATTATATTTATATTATATTAATACAATATTTAAATTTTGTAATCTGCGGGAGTTATGACACTACCATAAGTGACGTAAAGCCCACCGAAAAATTGTATGTCACTTTTCGGGCGTTAAGACTAATTTAACGTTATATATACGTTTGTCTTTGTGGAATCTTACATTCACTACAAACTCGACTTAACTCAGGTCTTTTTTGCTTGTTCATACACCATGATGCATATCGCAGTTCCTCGAAAATTTCGATCCAAAAGCAACGGGTTGGTGGTGTATATTTCCATTCGGTTTCTGCCATCACGCCTTGAGTGGAATCACTATTGACGCCCGTTTTAATTGACGTAGCTTTATGAAGGTGTCGAAAATTAAACCAAAATTCGAAGAACGCCACAATCGCAGCCACAAAAATTCCAGCCATTAGAACCACAAATACACCACCTGTAAAGTTGAAACTTTTTATAAAATTAACATAATAGAAGAGATTACTTCGAAAGTCGAAGAATATTAAAATGTTTTTTTTTTTATTTTCTCGAATGTTCCTAGCGATTCAGTAGTAATACTTTATTGTTTATTCATATATCAGTATTTTTTTTATTAAAAATATGCTCTTTAATACGAAAGCTGCTACCTAAGTTTACCTACCTAAGAATTCTTTGAAAAACAATAAAAACCATTTCTGATGATAAATATTCGCATTTTCATTATTAGATCAAAAATATATATAGCAGCCCTCGTACATAAAAGCGAAACTTTAAAATCGACGCGGTAAAATGTTGTATCGATCGCAGATACAATAGAAAAAAAGTCTACTAAGAGAGTGAAACGCACATCTTCATCGTGCGTTCACAGAAGAAATCAGAGGCCTTATTAAAAACAAATCGATATCTTACAAATAAAAAATGAATCCAACTTTAAAAAGCCGGTTGTAGGTAACAAACGGTCGCATATTATAACATTAAAAAACACCATATTTTTTGTGGGGCAACCCCTAAAAAGTTTTTTTAATTTTAATAAATTAAAATGTTAATTTAAAAATAAAATGTATTTTAAAAGTAGGGGTTTCAGAGAAATAAATAAAATCGAAGTCAATCGGACAACTACAGCTAGAGATAGATTTTAAACTTTGGAGACCATTCATTGAATTTTTTTAAAATTTCAAATTATTAAAAAAACAAGAAAGAACGAGTTGAGAACAGATACCCGTTACTCAGCTAAAGGGCTCAAAGGGAGATAGAGATATGCAAGCAGCAGCGAGATTGTAACGCGCCACCTACCCGCGATCTTAATATATGGCTATGTGGGCGGTCGAAAGATTTAAGCGCTATGGGCGTTAGAGTGGGCGTGGCAAACTTTGTTGCATTAATTAAAAAATTTTTTTGTAACATGAAAATTGTGTGCGTGGTGGGCGGTTTGTGGGCGTTGGAGTGGGCGTGGCTCACTGACGAAACAAACTTGCGCTGCGCAGAAATCTCTAGAATCTGCATGCCTAACCCCAGTCTATACGGACAAACAGACATGGCAAGATCGACTCAACTAGTGATCCTGATCAAAAATATATATATACTTTATGGGGTCGGATTCCTTCTACCGACGAATCTAGTATACCCTTTTACTCTAAGAGTAACAGGTATAACAATGGACATCATTTTTTAATTTGGTGTATCTAAGACTATCAAATAAAAAATCTTAACGAGGTATGGTGTCGTGACGATCGCACCTTCAACATACAAAAGTTCTGATATCAAATTGTGTAACGTAAAATGTTGTACATAATAAATACACTTTCTAAAATGTTTTCATTCTGTCCGCATTAGTAAAATAACTAAGCTTCTCGCATACAAAGGCATATTCTATCACTGCGTGTCGAGTGGGAACATTTTAAAAGTGTATTTATTTAGTCGCATGTACAAGCATTTCAGGATGATAAAACAACGTTTTGGGTCAAACACACAAACTGAAAAAAAGAATAACATTTTTATTTTAAAGTCTCCCAAAATCTTGTTCTTGGAATAGCTTTTGAACGGAGCATATAAAGGTTTTGGGAAAATCAAAAATGTGAGAAAATATTTCTTGTGTAATCCCTTCGGTTTTGAAAAAAAACTGCCCATATAATACAAGACTAATACGCACCTATGCTTTCCAAACCAAGTGCATTTGCTTTTGATTGTTTGCTTGTGCTTCGCCGGGTACAAGTTTCATCAGTGTTTTTCCACCATTTATCATACAACATTTGAATATCACCTTTTTCCTGAAGCTCAAGTATAGCCAACGAAATTTTATCCCGCCAAGGTGAACCTTTTGGTGTAGCAATACCATATCCTAAATAAATTTGTAACAAAGATATATGTTTAAGATAAAATTTAACAAAATGAGAAAGGAAATAACTTCAGCAAGCCGAAGTATAAGTTCCCCTGTTATGTCCTCTAATTAAAATGAAATTACAGAAACCGTATTTGGCAAACCAAAAAATTTTTTTTATACCTGTTAAGTATGTCCCTTTGTCTATCTGCTGAGATATCGGAAACTATAAAATACAGAAAGTTCCTGCACAGCGAAAATGCTGCATATAAGTTAGCATACCGCATATTTTGAAAGCTATCTTTCTTTCTTCATAAGAATTCATCATTCCGGACTGCGTGGTTCTCTCCAAAGTAGCACCTCTTACTCAACCCGAAGATCCATATCATCCTGCTTTTGAGGACTCAATCGACACTCGTGCTGTGTTAGCAGAAAAATCAGAGAAGGCTGACTTTCGGAGGCTAAACTTTTTTATATCAGGCTTTGATTGGTCCGATCTCTACTCATGCCAAGATATGGATGATGCTATAAATATTTTCTATAGTACCGTAAATTCATTTTTAAATTCTTGCGCTCCGTTATACTATCCGTCAGTCTCCAACAAGCCACCTTGGTTCAGTAAAGAGCTGACTCACCTAAAAAATAAGAAGTCCAGACTTTACAGGACACTCAAAAAAAAAAAGCTCGGACTAGTTTAACCGTGCTAAACTCTCTGTGTTATAAAAACTATTTAAATCATTGTAAAGTTCAATTCTCTCAGAATCCGAATTTTTTTTTTAATTTTTGTTAACACTAAGTCCACCAATTATCCTTCCTCGCTATCTTTTGAAAATATTACCGCAACAACTGATCATGCAATAGCTGATCTATTTGTTTTTATAGCCTTTTACACCTACCTTCTTATTCTAGTAGATTACTCCTAATTAACTTACCTTCCCAACCGTAGAACGATGCTTTGAACAGTCTTTACTTAACCTTATTCGAGGCGAAATTGATAGCCCCGACTTGGTTAGCCAGCTATACTTTTCTGTTCCATGCTGATTAACAAGAAATTATATTGCCCTTAAATTTAAATGATTGTATATCTAACTATGACTTGCATAAACCTTTCAGAGCATTATGCTCTGACTATAATAGACTTTATCCTTTTATATCAATATCTGACTCTCTGCCTCTCTTAAAACGATTAAAATTAAATTTTCTAGAACAGGCTTAGGTCCTCCTTTATTTTTTCGAACTATATCTTTATTTTTCTACGCGTCTATCATCTCGTGCCGTACGACACTCTCGGTTGGTTGGGCGGGAGGTGTGGAGATATGTGATGAAAGACATTGGCTTTTTAAAAGGACTTTAAGACTCTTTCTTTCTTACCCTTCGTATCCAACAATCCTCCAATTTGCGTTAAATTACAATCTCGCTGAACGATGTAATCAAGCATTGTGGATTCCATCAAATAGGCGTAATTACCCTGATTAACTCGCTTTATACCATCCTCATACGAACTGGTAAACGCTGTTGTTTTCTTATTGTCCATGCTCCTCCACATTTTTTTGTACGTTTCTATCATTGAGTCCTGGTACATTTTGACCAGAAAATTTCATTTCGTTTTCAAAATGAGACAAATATGCCTAACATATAACTTACCCGAAAAAAAGTCATCGTAGATCCGCTATCCAGAGTGCCATAAGATATCTCTGTTTGTGATGCCAAATCTTCAGCGTTTTCGATAGGGTTAATCATACGTTCAGTGGTAAGAAAAGCAGCGAGATTAGCCGTGTAAGATGCTACAATAATGAGTGAAAAAAAACCCCAGATACTGCTTATTATCCTTGTTGACATCGCTCTCGGATAAATATCGGTTGATTGTTGCATAAGAGTTCCGATGGTAAACCAAAAACTGTCGGACAGGGTGAACTGATTGCCAATCGAAATATTGTCTAAGTCGCAGGGGTGGATATACTTCCACTCGATGGGAGAAAGTTTTCCAACAACGTATATACAAAAAGATACGAGAAAATATGCAATCAGCACATATATCCAGATCTCTATTGCCAATGGATTCATAAAGGAAAACAATCTTGTTGGCTCTGAGCTTGGGACCTTAAATAAAAACACGATTAGCATTGCGTTCAAATAATAAACTGTTAGAAATGACTTTTCAAACCTTGAATAAAATACTTATCCCCAAATTCATAAATGGTTTAGTGAAATCAATAACGCTTTCTCTTGCATATGTGATGGTCATAGATCCAACGGCCAAGTCTGCTTTCTGAGTATGTATAAATAGTTATTGTTAGAAGGCATCAGCTGTAACCAACGAACATATTTCATTAGCTGTGCGACCATTCCGTTCCATTCACCAGATTCGGGATCTTTGGCGCCATACTTTCTATCGGGTACCAAATCCAGTATGTAGTCAAACCCAACCTCATGAGAAATGGTTTCCAATATATCAACGCAAAAGCCATAAAATCTTTCGTTGCCCGTAAAGTTCTTGCCGTAGTGCATCATTACATAGGGAGTTTCCTAAAAATAAGCTTTACAAAGTAAAAATTATATTTTATGGTTTTTTACAGACCAGTATGGTTATGACTACCAGTGTCACATTCATGGAACCAGAATCAAAAAACATTGAAGGTTCGGTAATGTTTAGATGTCCATGGGGGGTCCATTCCCCGACCTTTACAATGGAGTGTTGTTTTAATTTTATTAAGTCCAACTTGAATTGCACTCGCTTTCCCTCTTTAAACTGAATGGGACCCGTTAGACCTTTCCATTCAACCTGTTGGATAATATGTTAATATATAAGTTGCAAAGGAGGAAGGAAAGAATAAATAAATATGAGTTTTTAGAATTTATTCCTTCTATAAATATGTATACAAAATATTCAAAAAGTTAAACATAACAAAAATAACTTTTTATTTCCAACTATAATTTTTGAAATAAAAAACAATAGAGGACGCTATTTAAGAAGGCCTCAACTACTCGAAACTAGACTTAAGGCCTTTTGAATCATTCACCATAAAAAGGTGTACATGTTTTGCTGTACACCTTTTTTGTGAATGTTGTAGAGTGCTGATTTTTTGTATTGTTGTGACAATCACAATTTTGTTGTACACATTTTGGTAGGTATAGGATTTTTGCAGTTCAGAATCCCTAGTGCATAAAACACAATAGTTAATAAAATTGATTTTTAGTGCCAAACTCAAAATATTTTTAAAATTTTAGTACTTTTTCCATCGGTTTGCCCTTTAAGAATATATATTTTTTATACCGATAAAAGCTCTTGCGATTGCTCGAGTCTCGAACTTCGCTCAAGTATGGATTAGCATGGCATTTGAATTAAACACCCGCGGGAAACGTTGTGCAGACTGTGTGTATAACCTATGTTTAAGGAGGAGCTTACAGGCAGCCATGATCACCGCGTCCTTATCGCGAAGGTTATCGGCGGTCGTCCCTTGTCTTGCTAACTATTCAGCTATACAGTTGCCTTCAATGTTACGGTGTACAGCCACCCAAATGAGGTTAATTCTGAGATGAGTGGCCACATCGTTCAAAGATTTGCACCATGCGTGGGAGTCAAGAAGAGAAATATGTCCGAGACGGAAGTCCAGCTGTATCCAGGTGGGACACAGTGTTTTTAAAACGCCTAACACGACGTCGGAGTTTGCTTCTATTCAATAACAGTGGATGGGACTAGATTATATCACAATTTGATACGTCTAAAATAAAAAAAAACGACACGAGGTGCGTTACTTCAGCAGGATTAGCGATCGTCACGTGTGTTAAATGTTTAAAATTAACTGAATTATTTGGGTCAAGTCGGTCTTGGTAATTCATATTTTTTCTAGGCAGAGTGGTCCCTATATGACTGTGAATTTATCTGTCTTTTAATCAAATTTTAAAGATATGGTTAAATAAAAAGAAAAAGAATCAAAGCTATACTATGGACTTTATGCCGAAATATTAGGACTTTTTAAACATTTCTTCGCAGTTAGAAGCCTTTAACTTGAAACTACAAATCGTACTTGTATTATCTTTCCACAGGTCCATCGGCAACCAAAGCAGTTCATACATAATCGATTAAAACATCGATATTGATTGATTTTGTAGCTTATTATGAATACAAAAAAACAGCCCTAAATATAAAAAAAAATATTCGCCGGTTATTTTTTGTATTCTTTTATATTAATCGTGTAAAGCCGTTAATGAATTTTACCATACCCACGACATCTTCAGAGAATGACGGTATTTCGATAAGTTATTAAATATTCGCCAGAACTCGCGAAGCCAAGTAATTGTTGGTTAGCTAAAGTGCACGCACCGCATTTAAGTAATTAATTAAGCTGAGGCCTCCGTTCCATGGAATTTCCGCATCGCAGGTCATGTTCAATAGGTTCAAAGTGTGTGATTGCTCCAACGTCTGCAACCCAATAGCAAAAACGTATACAGAATCGAACATTAAAGCTGGCTCTGACTAAAAGTTGTAAATTGTTTTTTAGATAATTCAGTTACAAAACAGCTTCTATAAAACCTACCTCAAGGGAAATTGATTTTCTCACATGCGGATTCATAAATGGTTTTTGAAACATATGGTGGCTATAGGTTCCGAGATCCTTCAAAATCTGCTTTACACCGACATCTCCAATGTCGACCAATCGAAATGATGTTATGTTTACAAAATTGTATTTAAAGTCTTCCAAATCATAAGTTTCCAAGTCAAAGCTGGTAAACAAATAATGGTACTTGTATTCATTCATTTGCTGTTGTAGTATCTATATGCATGAATAGAGAAGAAAAGTATAGAAATATATTTTTAGGCATATCATCTTTTCAAAGCAACTCAAATAACACGACATGACGCATAAAGGGTATTAGCAGAACTGGTAGCTGTGCCAAATAGCAGAGGTGGAAGCGGAAATTGTTAGTTTTAAACAACAAAATACACTAACAAACAAGAGAGAATGCTATAGTCGATACCATCGACTATCAGATACCCGTTACTCAGCTAAGTGTACTGGGAGCACTCAGGGAGTACGAGGGATAAGCAGAGATAAGCAAGTAGCAAAGCGTCTGTTCCCAAGATTGCACACTGTTTATACCCTTGCAGAAGGTATTATGATTTCAGTGAGAAGTTTGCAACGCAGTGAAGGAGACGTTTCCGACCCCATAAAGTATACACAGGGGTGGTCAAAAGTATTTTCACAAAACAAAAGTTAAATATACCCATAATTTCTTCTTGTTAACTTTGGCATCAATGGAAAGGTAATTTAAATGCCGTTTGAATGATACAATACATTTCTTAACCCTTTCAGTACTTATTGAAAAGGATGAATTTGTGTAAGCATCTACTTTTTAAACTTTTTTCCTCGATTTGAAAACTTTTATTTTTTGATGCAAAAAGTTTCTTCAAACAAAAATAATAGTAACTTATATTTTTTATGATTTTTTGAAGGTGACAGTGTCGGAAAAAATTTGTATGAAAATAAGAAAAATATGGCTCAAATTCATGTTTCTAAACATTTTCAAAAAATCATTAAAAATATAAGCAAAATGATTTTTGAAAAATTCTTTTTGCAGTTACTATTATTTTTGTTTGAAGAAAGGTTGCATCAAAAAATTACAGCTTTCAAGTCGAGGAAAAAAGTTTAAAAAGTTTTCTTTGTCTCTATTTCTAAGTCGTTTTTAAGTCATTCGTTTAAAATCTAGTTTTTAATACCTTAAAATTATAGGTCCAACTTACATTTTTTAATAGGATTGATATACCATCCGAAGTTGTATCAATAATAATATTGTGTATTTCTTTACCCTTGAATTCGTTCAATACAGGCAAATACGACCCGCGAGAAACTTGTCGCATGTGCACTTCACCCTGAACAGAGCGGGATAGCTGATGCAGATTTATAATTCCTGTAAGCAATTTTAAACAAATAAATATATACAAAAAATATATGCAGTTTCTTAATCCTATTAAAAAAGCCTCCTTAGTTTCTAACATTTTTCTTGCTTAAAGATTATTTTTGTTATATTTGTCTTTATTTTTTATTGATTAAAAATTATTTTATTTACGAAAACAAGAAAAGAAAATTAACTTTCCAAACCGATGTTTATATACCCTTGCAGGTATAAGAAATGGTAAACATTATTTACACCGTTTTAAACCCATCCCCCACACCACGACAAGGTCACAATCCACGGAAGTGAAATTATTATCATTTACTTGAATATTGCACTTGGCGACTATACCATTTTTTAAAGTACGTAGACTTAAAAACAACATAAATATTATACCGTTAATCAAGTTATATAAAATAAATACCGTAATTACTACAAAATATTATGTCTCAAGTTATGTGAGGGTTTCAGGAGCGGATTCTGGAGTTGGTTGCGTGGAGAAGGGGGTTTTCAAAACAAATTTTTGGTTGCATACCTTGAAGGGTTTGTTCAAATAAATAAAAATGCACTCCCTACTGACTTATGTATTAATCTGACTTTAAATTTTCGATCCACCATATTGCAGCAAAATGGTTTAGACAAACGTTTTTTAAAAAATTTAATTCGAAATTCAGAAATATTAGATGACATTCCTAAGAGCAACATGTCCAATATGTCCATAATATGACAAAAACTTTAAGCAAACTAACAAAACCATTTTAAAAAGATTTTAAGAGTTGTGAAAGTTAGTTAGAGCCCTGTTGTCTTCGATAAAAGATGTAAACGGTTCTTAGCATAGGCCTTACAGCTTTTAACAGACAACAAAATTACAGATTTTGCCAACTTCAAAAAAGGATATAAAATCAGTTTGCTGATAGATTGTAGAGATAATAGTCTTTGTCAAAGTACTATCTACGAGTAGAATCAATAAAACGAATTTCGGTTCCTATACGTATATTTTTAAAGGCATATTTCCCCAACTTTTTTCAACTTTGTCGGGCGCTACCATCAATATTAGAGACGTACATATGTTGTGCATAAAACAGTTGACGTTATTGTGTCTTTCTTGTCGGAAATCGGCATATCAGAACTCAAGATAAAAAATACATATGTCCAAAAACAAGCTAAAAACAATTTTTAAACTAAAAAAAATTGACACCATAAAACAAATTTGAGTGACTTTTTTAATTATAATGTTTTCAGAGCCAAATGATTATTTTCTTTGCTTTGTTGAGAAGTTAAAACTTTTGGAACCCTTTTAATTATTTATGACACCTTCCTCGAATACGATTCTTTGATTATACCAATTTTTTAAGTTTTCAAATTGCTTTTCCCTCAGATAAATAATGTACCAGGAAGGACGTAAGGTGGAGGTTGGTAATTTCCTTGAAAATAGCATAGTAATATATCTTTTCTAGATGAGATTATTTGCTGAGTTCCGAGCTGCTGATAGGTTCCTTGGTCCTGCACCAACAACAACTAATAGCCGTTATAACGGCGACAATGCTGTCCAAATGCATTTCCTTCTCAAAAAATTTCGAAGCTGCAAGAGCAAAAGTCCCCTAAACTCGTAATAAATACTGAAAAAAAGCACTGCTGAAACATAAATCGATTTGCGCGAACGGTCTTACTTTCCGCTGAAGCAAATTGTAGCGACATTATAAAATTTAATTGAAATTTTTTAGTTCCTAAAAAATTAGGATGTTCAAAAAGGAACATCAATAAAAAAAACGGAAACGCAATGAAAACTATAAAAAAATTTTACATGAAAAAGTCCTTTTTGAAAAAACCTTGAACTTGTGGACTATTAGCACTGGTGCGATAGAAGTCTCTATCCAGTTCGAAACTACTTTAAGCATAATGTTTTTCAAATCAATAACACAAAGTTTCTTCTGACGTCCCTGTAAAAAATCAAATAAATTTGAAATCAAAATCTAATTTTTTTAGTTTTGGTTGGACTACAATCGCGATGCGTTCTGCGGGACTTACCATAGTCTTTTTCATGCAAAATTCCAAATCGGGTCCAGTTCAGATAGTGTATTACATCATTAAAGGCTTGATTTACATATTGCTGGGATGGATACACGTTAATGGCAAAGTCGTGAGCCGACCGGCCTATACTTGGTATGTCCAGGGCATCACAAATAGAATTTATATGGGTCGCCAAAACAGAGTCAGTTGGGCTAAAAATAGCTTGAACACCAACATGTACAAGTTTGCACACTAGTGTACGGGTACGGTACAATTAGTTCGTTTTTACATTTCGGCTTAATAAGCTTACCCTTTTGAACTGTCTCAAACGAATCCAATCGATTTACATATTCAATATAGTATTCAACGGTTGTCTCAGGCAAGAGACTTTTATCCAGATTTAACCTATGAATGGCATATCTAAACGCCAACTCCGAGTTATACTTTCCGGGTTGGTTTGAAAATATTGCACCTTAACGAAGATATCAGAGGCATATTTGGAATAGATACTGGAGTATTTTACCAACTCTTACTACGGGTGGAACTCCCAAAGCATATGAAATAAATGGAAGTAATAGTAAGCCACTTGTTATTAAATACATTGCGAGCACGGTGCCTTGGCAAGAAAGAAACGACTGACTAAAATGAATTCTCTTTTAAATGCTACTACCGAAGCCGCACAAATGCATATTAGGAAAAATAAAGAAAGGGTGAACCAATTATAAGATACGAGAATTCACCAGATACTCACTGTCACTGATACTCAATTTCCATCAGAAAAAGTTTCTTTACGACGGTAGCAAACTATTTATTGTTTGCATTTTTATTTCCCAATTATTCGAACCTAATTGCTAACATCTATTGGCCTTACAATTTGTATACCTTTGCAGAGGGTATAATGACTTCAGTCAGAAGACGTTTCCGTCCCCATAAAGTATATATGTATATTCTCGAAGTTAGCTTCCTTTCTTGTTGTCATTAAAGTGATAAGGTATATGACAAATTTATGTATTTGCTTATATCTATAAAGCTAATGGACATTTTAAAAAATTACCAAAAAAAATATAGAATTGGGCCGGATCGGAGAACTGTATCATAGCAATGTGTGAAAAAGTAAAAGAAACACTGAAAACAATGACTGTGCTCAGCAGAACAACGTGATAACTAGTCACTGACGGAGTTCTTACTATAGTATAGATGCAAAAATTCTAGCACCATGATCAGTACGCTACCTTTTCGCGGTACATTTTACATTGCTGGTGGCATGCATTGATGAGTGAAATATCGATAAGAATTAATATAATTATTATTAAAAAAGGAAGAACGCTATAGTCGAGTACCTCGACTATCAGATACCCGTTACTCAGCTGAAGGGACCAAAGGGAAATGGAGATATGCAAGCAGCATAGCGAGATTGAAATGCGCCACCTACCGGCGGTAGACAGATTTAACCGTTATGGGCCTTAGAGTGGGCGTGGTAAGTTTTTTCAATCAATCGATAGGTATTGACGAGACCAATGCATTTCAGTTAAAATTTTTTATCTAGCATGAAAATTGTGGGCTCCACAGCTTGGGCGGTTTGTGGGCGTTAGAGTAGGCGTGGCACTCTGCTGAAATAAACTTGCTCTGCGCAGGAATCTCAGGAATCTGCATGCCTTTCCTTTGGTCCCTTAAGCTGAGTAACGGGTATCTGATAGTCGAGGTACCCGACTATAGCGTTCTGCTAAAAAAAACCCTATTGGAGCTATATGATATAGTTGTCCGATCCGGCTCGTTTCGACATATATACTACCTGCAATAGAAATAAGACTTTTGGGAAGAATTCATCCCGACAGCTTTAAAACTGAGAGACTAGTTTGCGTAGAAACGGACGGACAGGCGGACATGGGTAGATAGACTAGTCTAGGGATGCTGATCAAGAATACATATATATAACTTATGGGGTCGGAAACGTCTCCTTCACTCCGTTGCAAACTTCTCACTGAAATCATTATATCCTCTGCCAAAGTGTTTAGAGTAAAATCGAGTTTTAACCAAACGCTTTAACCCTGTGCTCTACAGATACAGCAGCCCGGCCGCTAACAAGTTCTGTAATTGAATATTTCGGTACGACAGATCATGCAAAAACAAATAATTATATTTTAAGGAAAATATTTCTGTTTTTTAAGAAAATATTTCGATTTTTTATGGTAAGAATCATTTTAGTGTTAAGGTTAATAAATCGTAAAAGGTAAAGAAGTTCCTTCAACAGATGCAATCCACCTTTTGACAACGGATCCGCTCTTGCTCGTGCCTTTTTCCATGTTTTTTGCGATTAACATTGTTCACACCCAAAAAAGGTTCGTTTTCGATCCGTCGGAGCAAAGAAATTGCTGTTGCCATTTGCCATACATTATTTTTTTCTACTTAAGTGGAAACCTCATCCGTCAAAATATGTGAAAATCTACAGCACGACATTTCGCGGGAATATGTTCTGTTGTCCATCTTTCAATCGTCTTTTCACTAAGCAAATCAAAACAAAATGAAATATTTTACGCTTGATTGAATGTTCGGACTGTCACCTTTCCAACGATATGTAAAATCTATATATTTCTTTCACTAGCGACACTACCAAAGGTGCCTCCCACTTGTTCAATCAATTCAGAGCATGGGTCCGCATGCAATACACTAAACCGGACAATACTTCTTAAACAGATTTAAGTTTTCATAAAATTAAATGACTTATACTAAGCAGACATATATTAATAGAATTAGTTCCCACGCAAAACAAAAAGGGCTCAATACTCAAAGGCAATAAATAACTTCATTGATATTTTTATTGTGATTTTATAATGTATAACCGAATTTTTTCGGTGGGAATGCTTTAATGAAAGCAAAACCGTAATTAGATTATAACTTCCTATAATGAATATAACACAGGTATTTTTCCTTACTGGAAACACAAAAACACTCATGAATAGTAGGCATTTGATCGATATGCACAAGCAGCAAAATAGGACGTAGCCCTAACATATATCTATGTACACAAAAGATATACATATATATGTATCTAGTATATGTTCTCTCTATGTCAAACTTGGACATTAAAGGCTTGAAATTAGATAATTACACTAGACTTTGTCCCTTAATGCTACCGACACACGATTTCAGTCGTTACTGAAAATTTAAATTTTCCATAAATATATGTATAGATGTTGCAATACATAATATTTATTACAGTATATTTTACCATGCACACATATACACCGTTGAAATTTTTCCCCGTTTCCCAAGATAAGCTATGGGCGCCAGAGTCAAAACACTTTTACTTAAATAGGAAGGTATGCTTTTTTGTTGTAGCAAACCATCAAGTATAGCATTTTTTGACATCATATATATGTATATCTATATGTCGGATGTTTGTTTTTGTTTTATATTGATTAAATTTAAACTTACATATACAAGTTTAGATCTATGAACGATGAAGAAAAATAAATCTACGGGCATACAAAATTCTAAGTCCATTCGTCTATCAGTCGATCCACTTTTATATTCCTCACAACATGGTCTTGCTTTCCATACATACTTAGTATCGAATCATTTGAAGCTTTTGGGTGTGTGTCTTGAGTCACAGAATGCGATAGTCAATGGCCAATGACCAATGGAACTGGTCATTGATCTTTTAATCATCAACAATGGAATAAACGAGAGATATATAATCAAAGTCAGCTTCTCTGCCTGATGGCCTGCTTTGACCCTGAAGAGCTTGGTTTTGGCTAGTTTGACGCCATGTTGAGTTGGTGCTATTAGTTAGGCTTGAAGCGCTAGACTGACCACCAGGTATAGTTACATTGCTTGCATTAGTCTTTGAGCTAGCACTGTTTGCCGGTCCACCATTAATGGTATTACCACTCGCTGTTCCACTTACTGCAGAACCTGTACCAGAGCTAGCAGCTCCACCGGATGAATTTGAAACGGACCCTCCACTAGAATTAAGTAGATTCGAATTTGCCACACTGGTGTTTGGGTTGCTGCCGCCGGCGCAACTGCTGTTTCCACTGTTGTTGCCATTATTGCCGGTGCCGCCACCACTGCTGCTGCTGCTTCCGTTACCGTTGCCGTTGCTACTGTTTCCGGATAGACTAGCTCCCGAGCTACTGGCCCCACTATTGGATGGAGTGCCGACTCCTCCGCCGTTACCAGCACTAGTTCCAGTAGAGCTTGCAGATGAAGTTGTTTGTGGTAAGTGCTGCATTATGTTCTGTACCTCGTTCTCGCTTGGAGATTCAGCAAATATTGTGGTGTTGGCGAGAACACAGTTGTTTAAAGCCATTTGCGCTTTGTTCGCCTCCTCTCGAGTTGTATATTTACATAAGGCAATTCCTTGGTTCAAATATAGGTGAAAGCTAACAAGAGGGCCATGCTGCATACATAATGTGCGTAAAGTAGAACCATCAATCTAAAAATGTTAAAAATATAAAAAGGTACATTTTTAATTTTATAGGTAATATTTGAAAGAAAATGATCTATGACATCGGAAGGCATTGTCACTCAGTATATAAAAGGGACCTTAGTTACACATTACTTTTGAGTTTTATTTTTAAAGACTGTTTTTGCTCTAACATATTTATGCCACAAATAAAACAAGTCAAAACCGAATTCTCTTCAAAAAATATCCGATTACAAAGCTTAATGGTTTAAATGAAAGTAATTAAATTTCGGATACCCCCAACCTTATCTAAATTATGTGTGTTTAATAATCTCTTAAAACTGTATTTTTTTTGTTTGATCTGTTGTAGAACATTTTTTAATATTCGACAATAATACTTCGGCAAGGCGACATTTAAATACATTTGCAGAATTTTTGAGTTTAACTCCTACATTTAAAACATATGTAAATTATTAAACATTTAACAAACCTAACGCCTGAGTAGCTATGGCTGCCTTTATATGTTGTTTTAGTTTTTAACGCAAAGAAAACCGAAAGCATATAATTAAAATAAATAAAAATTGATTAACGAAATAAAGGCAAATATCTGAAAAAACATCAAATTTGTACCTATTCCATCGTATGGCTCCTGTAAGGTCGCCTGTTCGGCCAGAATTTTTATTCTGATCACAGCATAAATAAAATACTACGAATGTCCATACATACAAATGTGGACCCCCCATGTACACTATTTATATATAGAAACCATGTAAATGTTACAGATTCTTTAAACATACCTGAGCTGTTAGATTTTTAAGAAGCAACCAACTAGAGCCCCAAGAAGTATTACCACCAGTCCAAGTTGAATTTGTTGTTTGAACACCACCACTTCTAGCCTGTAGCCAACCATTAGCACCGCCGGTAATATTAGATGGTGTTGACGTACTACTATTTCCTCCGTTACCAGATTTATTTGAATTGGCAGTCAATCCAGGCGGGGGACCTCGAGATGACGATTTATTTAGGGGGCTCGTCCAAAGCTCAGAAGTGGCGGCACATTGCTGACTGTTGTCAGACCAACTAGACCGTTTATAAAGAATAATAATTTTAGTATTTTTTTCACTACTAACACTTTTAAACTACCTTGGGAAATTTTGGTTGGGATTAAAACTCCATGTAGACGACGATAAACTTAGTGGCGGCAAATCAGTCGGTGAGTTTTTGCCGGTATTGGCAAATATGTCAGCATCTTTTGGCGTCGAATTAATGGATAGTGGAGATCTAGCAACGCTTCCAGGAGTAATACTGGGATCGTCTTCTATGCTTTTGATCTGAGAACCCTTAAGAACAAATTTCTGCTTGGATATGTTTCGGTTTTGTGGAATTGAAAAGTTTTACCTTCCATGGCTTGCCTGGCTCGAACTCTTGGACCAAGTCCGTGTAAGCAGTTGCTGCTGAAGTTGGCTGTGCAACTGACCAGTCTTTATTCTCGTTATCAGATGAGGGATCTGGCCAACCATCCCCAATGTTGCGTCCTGTTGACCATGTACTATAAAATTCGATGACAAAATGTTACAATGAATACAGTAATTACTACTTTAAAATATATATGTATATATTAAAATTGTTAAAACGAAACTCCATTTAAAGGTACTCCATACGGTTGATTGCTGTTTCGGGCTCATAAGCATAAGTCCACCATTTGTCACGCCTTTTGAAACACCGCAATTGTATTTTTCCAAAATGAAAAAATGATTGGTAAGTTTTTGATTGATCGTTAACCGATATCACGTGGTCACACATGAAAAGTCTAAACTTTTTTTGAGAAAAGGCCAATTGGTTCTAATATGGCTAAAAGTGACCTTGGCCAGAAACTTATAAAGCAGCCCTCGTATATAGCAGCGGTCGGCACACAATACGAAGTAATTTTGTTTCTTATTTGTGCGAGTGATTTCCTCGGGGCAACACATCGATGTGTGCGTGCCAGCCGAAAATACCATATTCTTGAAGGCTAAAATCTTACTGAACTCTTCTAGACCAGAGATAGAACTTATTACATTGAACTTTTTTATAACAATTTAATCCGTTTTGAACAAAATGATTATAAAAACTTGAAACATCATATGTATTTATACGTTTTAAACAAAGTGATCAAAAACACTAATAATATGGCTATCAGAGATATATGCTGAACCTGCTCTTGCAACACTTAGACCAATCTTCAAAAAATTCTGTTTTCTAGAAATTGTTTATTTTTTGCTACAATAGGGGAGCTATTTTCTTAAGCGAACACTTCTAAATTTAGTCCTAGCTTTTTTGGCAAAGGTCATTCTTCTTATTTTTATTATTTATTTTTAATTTTTACATACCTATCGTTCTGTAGGCCCAAAGAGCTTATGTTGCTTGAGTTGCTTGTTAAATTTTGCTTTGTTGCACCCGGAGCACGGGAAAATTCCGTGCTGTCAGAGTTGATGTCCTTGTCTAATACTGGAAGCTTCCACTGATTTAATCGGGATTGTTGATTGGACGCTCCTTGATATCCACTTGGCTGAAAACATTTCGTTGATTTCTTAATACTGCGTTATACAACATCCATTTTCATCGTATTTTACTCTTTACTCGTAGAGTAGCTTAGCGCTTAAATTAGTCTAGAACACGTTTAGAGTTTAAAACAAGCAAGACCGCTATAGTCGAGTACCTCGACTATCAGATACCCGTTACTCAGCTAGAGGGACCAAAGGGAAATTGAGATATGCAAGCAGCAAAGCGAGATTGAAATTGATACTTAAGCGTTATGGGCGTTAAAGTGGGCGTGGCAAACTTTTTTTTTATCAATCGATAGATATTAATAAGAACAATACATTTCAGTTAAAATTTTTACTCTAGCATGAAAACTGTAGGAGCCACAGTTTTGGGCGGTTTGTGGGCGTTAGACTGGGCGTGGCACTCTACTGAAACAAACTTGCGCTGCGTAAGAAGCTCAGGAATCTGCACGCCAAATCTCTATAGCCTATCTCTATAGCCTATAGTTTCCGAGATCTCAGCGTTCATCCGGACAGACAGACGGACAGACGAACATTGCTAGATCGACTCGACTAGTGATCCCGATCAAGAATATATATACTTTATGGGGTCGGAAACGCTTCCTTCTGCCTGTTACATACTTTCCGACGAATCTAGTATACCCTTTTACTCTACGAGTAACGGGTATAATGATGCACAATAGAAGCACATCCCATCCACTCTAAGCTATTTCTGTGGCACCCCTGATTGACCCTTCTGATTCCCAGAAAAGGGCATTTTTAAGAAAACAAGAAAAAACAAATTTAAAGACGAATGCCTCGACTAACAGATACTCTTTAGTTTGTTTTAAAATTCAATCAAAGTAATATTCGAAAGCATTTATATTAGCGCGGCACTTACCACCCAAGCCAGTGCCAAACAGCGGATGGCAGCGTTTAACTTAGTTAGTCATAACTTTTAAAGTAACAATGCGGTTGGTACGATTCTCAGCATTCAGATCAATAAAAGCAATTTCAATTTTATCGGACATAAAATTTTTTTAAATCTGAGCGCCACTTGGTTTTTAGAGTGGCCAATTTTTGTTCAGGTCAATCGATAGGTACGACCACTTTAACGCCCACAAACTTAAAAAAATCGTACATATAAACGCGGGTATCTCGAAAACTATCAAGATTGAGAACTGGGACTACAGATTTAAATTCTGTGGCCGTTTGTTACGCGAATATGCCACTGTGCAAATAGATTGTTCAAAGTGCAAAAATTTATGTTATAATGGCTCTTCACCAAAAAATGTTATTAAAAACGAAATTCATACACTGGTCGGCATAAGTATTTTGACGAAACAAAAGTTAAATATACTCATAATTTGAACTTACTTCTTGCAAACTTTGGCATCAATGGAAAGGTAACTTAAATGCCGTTTGATGCCGTACTTATTGAAAAGGACGAGTTTGTGTAAAAATCTACTTTTTAAACTACTTTTAAATCTACTTTTAAAACGACATTTAAATTGCCTTTCCATTGATGCCAATGTATACAAGAAATAAACTATGTGTATGTTGAACTTTTGTTTCGTCAAAATACTTATACCGACCAGTGTATGTGATAAGTAACTGTCAGAGCTAGCTCTCACATTGACGCTCGAGAAACCCATGTCTCCCAGGGACGTTATTCGGCAGGAATCCCCTAAGAATCTTTTAGTATTGAACAACTAAGGTGTTATTTGGCCTTACCTTGTTTATATTGAGCTCAGAAAAATTGCTTGGCAAATTATTTATTGCATCATGACCTCTTAAATAGTCGTTGCCTGAGTTATTTAAATGTACAGAGGGATGTTGCTGTTGCTGGGGCTGTTGCTGTTGTTGCGAAGTCGGTTGCATATTCTGCTGTTTCACATAGACAGCCTGTTGTGCATTTATTTGGTTCTGTAAATTCTGAATTTGCTGCTTGTATTTAGATATAGCCACATTCACTGCCATTGGATTTGCGTTTCCTCCGCGAGCAAGGGATTGCTGAGCTGCTTGGAGGTGCTGAAAGAAAAAATTTTGAATTCAGAAAAAAAACTAAGAACATTCAAATAATATGTTAAGTGGTTATATGATATGCGTCCCTACACTTTAAGCAATCGATAAAGGGTTATCCGATATTAAACAAGAAAGGTAGCTAACTTCGACAATCCAAAGTTTATATACCCTTGCAGATTAAACCATATCATGCAATTAAAATCATTCCGTTGTATATTTAAAAAGAATTCTGCAAGGGTCTATCAACTTCGGAATTAGTTCTTGTTTATAATAAATTGCAAAGCAAAAACGAAATCTTAAAAAATTGTATAACCCAGAGAATTTTATTATTATTGCTATCATGCCTATGAGAGAGCTATAGGATATAGTTTCCCTTTCCTGCAATAAATATAAGACTTTTTGGATTGTGCAATTAACTGAGAAACTTATTTGCATAGAAACGAAAAGAGGAACGGACAGACGGTCATGGCTAGACCGTTTCGGCGTTGATGCTGATCAAGAATTTAAAACGTTTATAGGGTCACTAAAGACATTGTAATACTCTTTGCAAAAGTTTATAAATTTATGTTTTGATAAACTGCATAAGAAAAACCACATGTAACCCCTGTTAAATATAAAGTTACCTTAATATTGCTAAGGAGTTGATTTAATAGATTAAGGGTAGTTTGTGTAAGCGGTTGAGTCAATATCTGACTAGATATGAAACCACTATGAATGGCCAACTGAATCTGCTGGCCAAGCATGCGAATTTGTTGACCCGATGGTTGATTGTTTGTATTTGCTGCTATATTTGCGGAAGCTGCTGCTGCCACTGCTGCGTTAGTCGTGTTCTGACCAAATCCGACGGATACGGCAGAAGTGTTTCCAACGTTTTGCGGTCCTACAGAAACGCTGTGTTGGCCTTGATTCAAATACTTTTGCACTTGCAAAGCTGTCATGCTTGCATTATTGTTTCCTCCTCCAGTAACGGCAGTACCACCCATGTTATTCATAAGGTTATTCTGGAAAAGATAATATTTTTAAATAAACATATATGTATTTCTACCAACCATGCCACATTTGCCAGCCAGAGAATTATTAAACAAAACAAAAAAGAACGCTATAGTCGACGGCCTCGACTATTAGATAAAGGTGTCCGAGTCGAGGCACTCAACTCAAGCGATCTTCCTTGTTTTCGCAAACCTTGTTTTTCGCAAACCAAACACAATGTAGTAGTTGTATGGAAAACTTACGTGAGGAAAAGATATTGAAGGCTGTCCACTGCTAACTGGGTAACGACCAGCAAATCCACCGCTGCTTGTTGAACTCGTGTGGTCGGAATATGAGCCAAGGGATGACTCGTCATGCCGACGCCAACCATCCATGGCCAAAGTCGAATTGGTACGCAGCATATCGGCTGCTTCTTCGATGTTCATATTGGTAGTCACTAATGCGCGCTCCACGTCTTCCTTTTTAAATCCGTTCTCAACAAGAATCCGATATTGTTTGCTCTGCTTTATCATCTCTGCGTTGATGACGTTTACCATTCCCACATTAAGTCCCGCTAGTTTTTGCTGTTGCTGAGATTTTCCAATTATCCCTCCATGTGAGTTCCATTCAGATCCTAGGTCCACGCCATCCACCACGCCTACACCTGCCCCAGTGCTCCAACCAGATGATGTACTGGTGGCCGGCAGTTTGCTTTGCTTGTTGCCCCAACCAACTCCAACTGGTGCTGCGTCGCTCCAAGAGTTTTGAGCCAGTGTTGCGTTAGATTTATCATCCACCCAATTATTGCTGGATACACCTCCACCACTGGGGGCACCCACACTGACGTTGTGAGTGTCATCTCCCCAAGTGTTGACAGCAGCTACGTTATTCCTGCCGCTGACATTGTTCGAGTGCACCCACATGGCTCCTCCGTCTTGCTTGTGTTGCACGCCTCCCACAGATGGTAGGCGAGCCTGGGGTCCAACTACACTATTCATAGGATTGTTGGGATTGGCTCCAACTGGAACATTGCTATTGCCAACTCCTGCGATGCCGATGCCACCCGACTGGTTTTGACCACGCATCAGATGACCACCACGGCCAATTGAATCAGTCATGTCTTTCCAGTGACCGCTTGCACCGGGAACACGAGTTTGCTGACCCCACAGGGATGTGCCATCGTCGTAATTAGGAATACTGCGTCGCTGGGGCGGTGGCGATGGTTCCTCCCATCCACTAATCTGCTTCGATATGTCTTTGGGGCCACTTACACCAACGCCTACCGCTTGGGATGGCCCCCACTGTGTTGGGATACTGCTTGATACAGGACCAGGACCAGGACCGCCCGGTCCGATACCCGGGCCTGATGTCCCTCCAACATTCGTACTAGCAGTTGCCACACTTTGGCCAACCATTTTATTCATGTTTTGTATTTGGTTGTGCGACATTTGCGGATGATGCCCCCACATTTCCGATGTTCCATTAAGACGACCGGATATTCCGCGGGGATCTCCTCGAATGGGATCACGTGGATCGATCATTCGGATGTCGCGGGGATCGCTTGAAGTTCCACCAGAACCGTTACCGCCGCGATGATCAACGTTTCGAATATCCATCGATCCGCCTCCAGCCAAAGGTCGAATTTCGCGAGGATCTCCCCAACCATTGCCAGTATTGCTTGAGTTTCCGCTGCCACCTGCGACGACTCCAGTCGATCCAGTTAAATTGCTTGATCCGTTACCTCCTAGAATACAACAAAATCCCATCGAATGTACCCGAATTAAAAAATTAACAAGAGAAAACGCTATAGTCGATTGCCTCGACTATTGAATACCAGTTACTCAGCTGAAGGGACTGCGAGAGGAATGGAGAAATCCTTGAAGCAATTCAGCTTTTTTCACTAACACACCTAGCCACAGCGCCACCTATCTTCTTCCATAGCGTCACCAAGCCTATAGCGCCAACTAGACTGTAGCACTCCTAGCGGCTTGACGTATTAGTGAAAGCAGCTGATTTGCTGAATGTGGTGTGCAATCTCGATTGAATTGCATAATATTGATTACTATTTGGTAGTAACTTTTTAATGACAGTGTCCGATTTGAATAATTTTTGGCATGTAGATGGGTATTGATAATAAGAACAAAATCCCATTTACATTACATTTAAAAATGTAGGCGCTAGACTGGTTATGGCGTTATGGGCGTTAGAGTGGGCGTGGCACCATTCTGAAACAAACTTGCGCTTCGCAGGAAGCCCAAGAATTTGCAAGCCAAGTCCCAACTTTCTGCCTATTTTAATTTCCGAGATCTCAGCGTTCATACGGACAGACGGACATGGCTAGATCGACTCGGCTAGTGATCCAGATCCACAATATATATACTTTATGGGGTCGGAAACGCTTCCTTGTCCTGTTACATTTTACCTTTCACCCTGCGAGTAACGGGTATAAGAAGACTTAACTTAAACGGATAATAACTTAACTGAAAATATTGGGTTGATTCACAGGAACTTACCAAGATAAGTAAGTAATTGTTTCGAGCACTAAGCACTTTATGAGCCACAATTTAATTATGTAGCTTACAAGTGTTTTTTCTCTATATACATTTATAATTAAAATAACAGTCTAATAATATCACGATGTGTTCGTTACCTAAAGCCTTACACTTACCAGTTGATCCAAGTCCGACGCCAACCACACCTTGTCCCCACTGAGGTCCTCCAGACGAGACTACACCACCTGGGCCAACATTAACTCCGCCTTGGTTCACTCCCACTGCCGATCCAGATCCGGCGTTGCTAACCGATCCTCCTGTCCACACACTACTGCTGTCGGCCCCATCGTCGTCCTCTCCCCACGTTCCGCCTAGATTGGAGGATGGTGTATGACCCCACGACGGCTTTGGAACTTGCTGAGCGGTCGGCTGACCACCGTTTCTTAAATTGGATTCCCAAAGATCAGTTCCATTGTTAATGCTTGGCTTCCACATCGGTGGTCCGGCCGCATCTTTATTGGTTGGTTCTGGCGAACTGGGGACTTCCCAATTGGTGTCCTGGTTGACATGCTGACAGCCCCAGCCATCTTGGGAAAAAAGCGCCTCGCGCATAGTGCTCAAATGTTCTAACTGATCGTCAGCTTCAAAAGTGGCATTCCCAACTATTCCAGCATCAACTTGCTTTTCAACGTCATTATCGTAAGCATTTATCGCAATTTTTATTAACTCTTTAGTTTCCTACAAAAAAATAAGAAATACTTTTTCCTTGCGCCTTCCGAGTTCTGTATAAATATTAAAAGACAAACATTTATTATTTGTATTGCGCAGTATATACTTAAATTGTTTCAAGGATTCATAAATAATACGTATCCTAAAATTCTCCTATGCGTACCCTATAACACTTGACACTTAAATGTCTTTAGGCGAAAATCTTAAGTACATCAATTCAAATTATGCCCGAATTCTTCCCCAGTGATCATTACATTCGTCATCACTCAAACCGAATTCAGATGGAAGAGATTTTGATGAATTCGGTGGGGATATTTACCCAACGAACTAAAATGTATTTATTACATTTCAATACAAACTGATGTACGTTAGTTTTCGCAAAGTATAGTGTGTAGTGTACACACTTTTAATGAAGCTTGCTTATAAAAGGCAGATATAACAATCGCCGTACTACCAGGGCTGCTGCACAACAGGCGGTTTTCGCCATCAAATATATTTTAATAAATGTGTGTACTGACTCTTATGCATACATGTATGAATGGACATTTTCACGTGTAAGAAAAAGTTTATACATACATAGTTAAAAAATATATACATTGCAATATTTAATTTGCACTTTATGTGGTGATATTTAAATCAATTCATGTACATAAATACACCACTATTGTGGTACATACGAATACATACATGCATGTAGAGAACTTATTTGACAACTCTGGTTAGCCATCATTGACGCAATCACCCTATTTTAAGTCTACCTTTCCCATTTTCGCACTCGCTAGTAAGCACAAATAGGCCTTGCATTTATTTTGCCCATTATAAGAAAATAATTAATATTAATCATATCAATCATAAGTATTTACAGCTCGTGTGTATATTTATATATATGCATATTTAAATATTCAACTCGAAATAAACACATACGTATGTACGTTGTACACATGTACATATGTATTCATTTTCTGTACACGGCTATGTACAGAAGTCATTTTCTATTAACTAGTATATTCGCGTATCCGTTTGCCTATATGTAAACCATACAAGCGAAAACTAGAAATATTACAAAATGGAGATCCAGCAAGAACCTACCACCAGAAGAGAAAAATTATTTAGCACTGCCCGCGTTTATATTAAGTTTAAACACTCGCATTTACGCTAATACCGCAGAATATTTGCAAGAATTTTTGCTTATACCGAACGAGAAGTTGATTTTCTCTATATAAGTACACATATACGTATGTATGTTTGAGTATGTATGCATGCCAAGCCACTTTGACGATTTCACAAAGTGTGTATGTGTAGTAAAACATACACACACATTCGACACTCAATTACAGTTTTTCACATTTCACAAAGTAGCTTTAAACTTATTTGCAGATATTTAAAATTATCTTGAGAGTGGACAACAGTTTTGAACAAAGAATAATTATATTTCGATGTAATTGAATTTTAATTTCGGTGCACGTTCAACAACGGGGACGGTACTAGTTACTGGTGTATTAAATAAACGCATACACCTATGGCTGATGTCAATATTGCCACCTAGTTGAAAAGCAAACATTGGATAGTAACTAGGGGTGTAAGGTGGCAATCGTAAAAAGCGTACATATATGTACTATGATGTGGAAGCATGTAGCCTTTATCATTTTTTTACAGCTGGCCTGGAAAACACTTAAATTTGTGCCACAACTCAAGTAACAGTCAGATGCTTCTACGTCATTATATAAAGTTTTTAAAGCGTGGCAACTCTTTACATGGAACATATGTATGTACACATGTATAACAAACACTTTCCAATGCATGATACACAAACGAACAGAATTATTTCTGCACTGATACACACATACGTACACTCTCGCATAACATACATACGAGAGACTATTCGCTTGTATTTTTACCACCATATACATAGGTTATGCATATTTAGGTTATGTCTGCAAGTTTGGTTTTTGGTCACAAATAGTCCTTCTCTTAGCATATGTACATGCCTCTTTTGTTTTATATTTTCTCTGTGCTGCAGGAGGAACCAACACAACTAGACTGTTATAATTATATCAGTACTGAAATTTCCAAAGCTTTTCTTTCAATGACAGCGCTTGTTTTTGGAAGAACACGCACACAAAAACATTCACTAATAGTGCTAATTCATTTTAACACACGCGCTTGAATTAATATGTACCTATACCACGCTCTCGCTCGCTCTTTGTCTGGAACAACTCAAGCGATAAACGGTTTCATCGTAGATTACCGATGTTTTGGTATGGTAATCGATATTAATCCGCTTTACCTAAAAATATCGACAACTCTGATTTCAAAGGTATATGAATTTTTCGTTACAGTGCAGACTGCAAAATATTACTTTTAATAACATACTTATTACACTTTAGCAGAGCTATACATTAATTTAGTAGCAAATTTATTATAGTTTGGTTTACTGAAGCATTTGGACAACTTTAATGGTACTTTTAAAATTCTGGAATAGTTTTAGTATTTAAGTTCTTGCAAATTGTAATTATAAAATTATTCTCTATTTGTAAGTCAACATATTATTTAATGGACAAATTTATTTGCAATTGTTTGTGTAACATTTTATAGCAGTTGGTGACATGGTTCTGGAGAAAATCCATTTGGAAAATGACCTATGCACATAAAAAGAACATTGGATTTAAATTAGGAAATGTTGCTTCGAGTGTTTTATTATGTGGTTGGGATTTTTGAATAGAATCGGCACCATCGAACAAAATTTCAATACTTTTTTCACATACAAAAAATTTAACATATCGCGGTTCAAATTTACATAACTCCTTAAGTTTTTATACCTGTTAAAATAAAAGGGAAAGTCGTCGTAAAGTATGTAACAGGTAGAAGAAAGCGTTTGCGACCCCATAAAGTATGTATATTCTTGATCAGGATCACAAGCCATGTCGATCTAGCCATGTCCGTCTGTAACTATAAGAGCTAGAAATTTGATATTTTGCATGTAGATTCTTGAGCTTCTTGAGCAGCGCAAGTTGGTGACACGTGCACTCTAATATTAATATTTGTTGCTTTGATTATGAATGTCCATCTACATATCAAAAATTGTTCAAATCAGACAGAACATTCATTAAAAAGTTATAAGCAAACACTACTTGTTTATCTCTATCTCCCTCGCACTCCCCTTAGCTGAGGAACGGGTATCTGATAGTCGGTGGCATCGACTATAGCGTTCTCTCTGGTTTTTTATGTGGGTTCAGAAAATACGCAGTTAATTTATATTTTCTATAAATAAAAATAAAATAAATAAATAGTAAACCCTTAATATAGCACATTTTACCTGTTACCCAGATTACCAGTAACGAACATTAATATGAATTTGATACAGTGTTTGGCATTTTATTTTTTTGAATAATTGTAAAAGCAATTGTGCTCGTGGTTTTTGTGTTGTTTGACAAACATTAAATAATTTATTTTGGTATTCCTATTGGGCAAGTTAAGTTACATTAGAAAGCGTAGTGAGATGAAAATGATTACGGTATAAATCGCGCTTCTTGCTACACAAAAGGTGACTATAAAAAAGTTTTACCAATTACTGAGAAAATCGAAACCTTTTGGGACTTGCAGTTCGGGTGTTAAAAGTTTTGCACTTTCGTCTTGGCTTATATCTTTAAATTCATTTTCATAATCAGACAAATCGTTTGACACACTGCTTTTTGATTCAAATCTAAACAGCAGTTGCAATTTTTCATCAGAGTCCAATAATTGTTCGTTACTATAAACACATTTACTTTTTTGGTAGTTTTCTTCCTCACACATTTTTGTTTTTCTTTGGCTAACGTCGACCTTATCATTGACATTAATTTGGAAACTGGGTATTTTTGGGTTGTTTGTAAATTTTAAATACAGGGATTTCGATACATCGGCGGCAGCTCCGACAACAGAGACATCATCAGGATCGTTGGATAGTATGTTTATTTGGGATTTGGTTCGATAGCTAAATGGATAAGAATGTTCATCGCGGCAATCTCTGGTATTTTCGTCATGTAATATTTTCAATCCCACATTTTGATAAATATATGTGTGCAGGTCTTGCCCGTTATATGAATATACAACGTCCTTATAAGGGAATTGTTGAAAATCACTTTTTGAAATGTCTGTTTTTAACTGTGCTTCTTGTACTGAAGAGGTTGTTTCAGTCGTTTTATAATACTTAGTGTATATATCAGGATTTATTAGGCGATTGTTCAATATTTTTTCCTGCTCATTTAAAGTCAACGCAAGCCAGGCATCTCGACTGAATGAAGATCTTACTCTATTTATGTCGCGTGTAATCTTTTCAGAGAGGGAATTAAGCTGTGAAAAGTATGAGTGAATTCCCTCATGCGTCGCCATCTTTAATCTGAAAATAAATGGCTTTATGCTTTTAGTATTAACAAAATAAATAATATAATTCTAGTTAGGGGTGGGGGTGGGAGTTTGTCGGTGTCCAAAAAATCCGTTAGCATTCGTGTGGAAGTTGCGAGTGATTTTTGTACTACTCCCTGTACTTCATTGAAAATGTGTGTTTGAATTGCGAATCGCACTGAATAAAGTTAAGTTGCGCTTTTGAGTGGACGTGGCAATCAATAAATGTTGGTGAAACCAATACATTTCAGCAAAAAATTTTATTTTAAAACGAAATACACTTTCGATGCGCAAGAATGTCTTTAAACTGCATCTACAGTGGTCGGTATAAGTATTTTGACAAAACAAAAGTTAAATATACTCATAATTTGAACTTACTTGAACTAAGAAAAGTTCGCTTAATAAAGTAGAAAAAATTAAACAAATTTTTTTAATATTTTATATCTTCATTCTTCATCTCTTTGTCATGATGTAAAAAGTAGCGGCGAAGTTCCTTTTTTTGGCGTTTTCCCAATAATTTTTGGAATACTTCTGGTAAGCAAGTTTCAGTATACCATTTAGCAGTTACCGTCTGACCTTTTTCCAAAGGAATAGCAGCTATAACTTTATCTCTAGTGAAGAAAACTGACATCATTACTTTTGTTGCTGACTTTTGCTGCTTTGCTTTAACAGGTGGATGTGCACCTTCTGGGCTCCATACCATGGATTGTTGTTTGGTTTCAGGGTCGTACTTGTAAAACCATGCTTCATCACCTGTTACAATTTTCTTGAAAGTGCTAGACTCACCGTTTTTAAATTTGTTAAGAAAAAAATGAGCAAAACGCACGCGTGCCTCTTTATGAGCCTCTGTTAAAATTCTGGGATCCCATCATGCAGATTTTTTCGTGTATCCAAGATCATTTTTTAATATTCGCGATACAGCCATGGCATTCAAGCCCAGTTCTTCAGCAATCATTTCCTGGGTTAATCTTGGATCTTCATCAATTTTAGACTTAACCAGCGCTTAACTTAAATTTTTTAATGCAAAAAGTTTCTTCAAACAAAAATAATAGTAAATGCAAGAAGAATTTTTCAAAAATCATTTTGCTTATATTTTTAATGATTTTTTGAAGGTGACAATGTCCGAAAAAATTTTTATGAAAAAAAGGAAAATGTGTCTCAAGTTCATGTTTTTAAAGATTTTCAAAAAATTATTAAAAATATAAGCAAAATGATTTTTGAAAAATTCTTTTTGCAGTTACTATTATTTTTGTTTGAAGAAACTTTTTGCATCAAAAAATGTATGTTTTCAAGTCGACGAAAAAAGTTAAAAAAAAAAAAAATTTTAAAGTAGATTTACACAAATTCGTCCTTTTCAATAAATGAATGGGTTAAGAAATGTATTGTATTATTCAAACGGCATTTAAATTACCTATCCATTGATGCCAGAAGTTTACAAGTAAATTCAAATTATGAGAATATTTAACTTTTGTTTTGTCAAAATACATATGCCGACCAGTGTACATGTATAATTTAAACTGTTAAGCTATTATAGTTTCCAATATATCATCGTTCATACGGACAATTTTTTGAGGTATGTGGGCGTTAGAGTGATAGTATTGATTATGGCCATACATTTCGGTTAGTTTTTATTCTTGCACTAAACCTGTCGGAGCCACAGTATGGGACGGTTTGTGGGCGTGACACCGTGCTGGATCAAACTTGCGCTGCGCAGAATCTCTAGAATCTGCACGCTTAGTCCCAGCTTTGTAGCTTGGATGGCTTTCGAGAGCCCAGACTGACTCGGCTAGTGATTTTGATAAAGAACATACATATGCAAATACATTATTGGAATATACCTTGCATACCAACTTCGGCCTGCCCAAGCAAACTTTCTTTCTTGTTCGAAAATGATTTTTAAAATATCAAGGTAAAGAAGCAGGTTTGAACAACAACAAATTGTATACATTTACATGAGTATATGTATAAGGAAATTGCTACTTTTTCTGTTTAGTTTATTTTAAATCACTTTTTTAGTGACCAATCAGTGAAAAGCCTCGCTTTATTTTGTTACTGACAGTCAGATTTAAGATGTGTGTTAGACGCCAACCGTTAAAAAAAAACAATCTAAGAAAGTAGATCTGTTTTCTGCCCCGAGAGTTACAGAAAATTCTATATTTGTTCCGCTTTATGAGTAATCACAATCAGAAAAAAGTTATGTATTTAAGAGCTCTAACAAAACGTTACACAAAGCCTTGCACAGCTAACAAAATGAATAGTATTCTACCTTAACTGTGTCCACTGGCCTGACTCGCGAGTCCTGAAAGTGCCTCTGCCGACGCTCTGCTATTCCGCTATTCAGCACTGGCACACAATCAACACGCAGTCGACTGCGACGCCACAAAGCCGAACGCAACGACGGCAGAGCCGGCTAGCACATTTTTGCGCCTGAAATTCAGCACCACTTTTTATACAAATTGAGCGCTCATTAGGCGCTCGGTGATGACCTTTTTGCAGTGATTCACTACTTAAAAGCCGCTGAATGTTACTGCAGGGTTATAACATCTGGCTGTTGATCGCTGGTAATAGTGCTGACAATTTTGAAATATTGCCGACCGATAGCAGAAAACACACACATTTGAATTTCCATACATATGTACATACGTACATACATACATACTCATGAATGTAACGCCGGAACACGGGGGGCGACTGCCCCAAAATGTAGTAGGATTGCTACATAAATTATTTTTTGAAGTGCAGTGCTGTATCAGTATTATAAAAAAACAAAATTCTTTCCAAAGTTTAAGCAGGTACACCGATACTACATTTAGTGCATTACTACAACTTTGTACTGTTGTTTTGTTGTGTACTTACACGTGAACGCTATTTGTATCTATATTTCACATCCAAGTAGGTTTTTTAAATTGTTTTCTTTCTCCGGCGAGTTTAACAACAAAATTAAAACAAAGGGATGGGCAAACTTTAAGAAGGCGTATTAAATAGAACGGGATTCTTGCTTTTAATATTATTACACCATGTTCACACCAGAGACGCAACACGAAATGCAGCCATATTTTTTTTCGTCCTGATGCACATTTTTCATAAGGTGATTTAAACAGTGCCCCGCTTGCACGTGTAACATTCGTGGTGAAAAGGGCGCGCAATTTGTCTAAACTTGCAGTATTTCTTAAATTTCTTAAAGTCCATGTACATTATGATGGAGCTATAGAGTTATTTAGTTATGGGCTGTATTCGGTTTTTAAAAAATGTTTTGCATAGGCAACAATAGTTGGGCATATTACCTTATTCACACAGAGGGGGTTTTTGCATCAGCGATCATATTCCGCGTCTGTGATTGTTTTCTCCATAAAGCCTAGTACTCACATCGACGAAAACCGCGAGATAACCATAGGAACCTTTCAAAGTTCACCCGCCATGCATGTGGCATGGTCTTACTGTCAAACAGCTGGGCTTGTTGTCAAACGGAAAACAAATTAATTGGAGCAATTTAAAAAAGAAGAGTCTGCTGGTGCACAAAAAAATAAATTAAAATACGAATAAATGAAATTTTCAACGAATGTTCTTATTTATTTAAATTAGAAGTTTAAGGCTTCCTTCTCGCTCCATCACCAGCTGCCAAGTAGCTGGTGAAGGAGGAGTCCTCAATAGAGAGCTCGTCGGAGATCGAGCGATGTCCCATGTTCCTTCCTCCTGGGATTCTCTAGTGGATCTCCTCCAACGCTTCAACTATTCTGTGGATTTACCCGATTGTGGTATTGCTTCCTGTCGGTCAAGTCCCACAATAATGGGCAACAGCTTGGATTAGGCGTCCTTTTTCATCTGCACTGACCTCCTTTAGCCGTTTTGGGTGTTTTTCTTCCATTTATAATTTTTAAATTCCCCACCGCCTCTGCACGAACACCGCCAAAGATCAATTTTCTTATTCTTTGGGCCGCGGCTAACGGCGTTCATCGCGAAACCTGGTATTTTTTCTGGTATTTCCTTAGCTCATCTGAGTATTGCGCTGAAAAACAGACCCCACGAAAAGCTTTAGCCGCCTGTTTGCCTCTCGCTCACTCCTATGCTTATCTCGCGGTTTTCGTCGATGTTAGTACTAGGCTTTACTGTCAAAAAGAATAAATAAGGGTTGAGCTGAAAAACAATGGATAACCACCGCATGAAAATGTCCGTCAAATTTGGATGGCGGACTAGCTTGAAAATTTCCGGAACGGCAAAACCTAATGGCTAAAAACAGTAATTAATAGTATATTGAAAAAATGTTGTTTGATTTTTTATTTAACATATTACCTTAGTTTTTTAGTAGGACAGCCTGAATGAAAAAACATTAAAAGATGTTAAGAGCTGTATTTCGCTGTAGTTGCTGCGAATGGGGTCGATTACTCCTGACTATCGGCCACAATGCTTATCGAGCTGGACATTAAAATTGTCGTAAAAACAAAGTGTGAGGCTGGCCACACTCTAAGCAATCGAAAAAATATGTATACAATTAAATGAATATACGATGAGTTGTTGTTAATTAACCAGCAATATGAATAATTGCATTGTCGAGGTGGAGTACGAATATGTTGTATTAAAAGTATGTTTACAATGTGGGAAAACATTGGTACGGATGTTTTTACCCCAGAAAATCTGTATTGGTATAGCCAATGCGTTTCACAAACCATTAAAAAACCTTTTATTTCAGATAAACGGTTACGATATTACCCATTTGCCGAGGTATGAAGCGGTTCAAAAGTTCCTTCAAGCCAAAGAAACCCTAGTAGTTGAATTGTGCAGACAGAAGCACAATGAATTAGCTTTAGGATTACAACAAGACGTCAACGCTCAACTATCAGAAGTGGAGAAAACCGTTCCAAATGCTTTGCAATCAATCACAAGCGAATCAGATTTATCTGCCTTAATTGAAAATCCAGCCGAAGCAGCGTCTACAACAACTGCAAGTGCCTCTCAGCCAGTAAATGCCACGTCAATAATTCCTGCACCATTGGATGTAGCGGCAACAAAAAGTCCTGTAATTTTGACTCTGCGTGCTTTAAGCCATGAAGAACGTTTGGGCAATTCCACAGATTTGGCCGCATCGAAGGAAACGCAAACGCAACCCTCCAACGACACAGATGTTTTGAGCAATCACGATTTTGTTCAGACTATAACCAACCACTTCATCGAGCAGGAACACCACTTGTTTGAACAATGCCTTGAACCGGATATCGATATTGAGGTAGTTTACCAACATATATTTACACAATTTGGTTCAGTCCAGGACTAACTACAGTTCCACTTTATGTACTTGACTGATTTAAGGACTATGTCTTCTGCTAACAGCTGATTCACCAAAGCCTACTAAGATGAAATTTTCTAATCTCGAACGTTAAACTTTAATGACACTATAATTGCTTCTCGTTCAGATACATTAAAGGAGTCCAAAAACCCTATTGACTTTAATGACAAATTAATCTGGACTTTGTGTTCGGACAGATAGTTCTCTACTTTTTCGATCGACAAATTGAAATAACATTTTCCATTAAATCGTGGTACAACTGATTTAAGTTTTGTCGCTCAAAAATGAGATAACGAGATAACGAATTGGGTTTTCCAAACGATTTAAGTCAATACCCACTGGCCTGACTGCGAGTCTTGAGAGCTTAAACACTCGTGTGGCTTCGGGATGCGTCTTCGGATTACGCACACAACTTACAAATCTTACATTTCATTGCATTTGTGTGGGCACCACCCACTGATTTAAGTCCAAGTTACCTTTCTCAGCCAGATAAGCAACTAGGACCTTAACATGACATTAAGATATTAGCCCTTCTATGAAATACTTCGAACACTTCCAGAGACTATTTCAGTTGTGGCCAGACCATTTCCTTATGTTTATACCCTTGCAGAGGGTATAATGATTTCATTCAGAAATTTGCAACACAGTGAAGGAGACGTTTCCGACACCAAGTGTACATATATGTATATTCTTGATCAGCATCTCTAGACGAGTCGATCTGGCCATGCCCGTCTGTCCGTACGTCCGTCCTAGTCTTTAAGTAAAAAGCTCGGGATTAAACTTTCTTGAAAGTATTTTTACTTTTGCAGGTTGTATGTATGTAAGTCGGAGCGAGCCGGATCGGACAACCGCTTTTCTGACTCATGTTGATGATAGAGCTGTTTGGACTTGGCTAGTTGTATTTTTAGATTTTTACTATTATTATTATTTGCTGTTTGGAAGCTGGTATTAGTTGCTATAAAGCTGGTATTAGTTGGTTTGGTTGATTGTTTTTGTTGTTCCTTGATGGTTTTCGTAGGTATTAAATGGTTGCAAGCTTTTTTTTTGGCTGCACCTTGATGGTTGCTGGCTGATATCAACTTATCTCCCTAGTCGACTTTCGATGTGAATTTCAAGACGTTTCTATACCATTCATAACTCACACATACTTGTATGCATACATTGATTTTCAACAACCTAAATGTAAAATAACCTTTTAAATATACCGGTTATGACGCCACTTCATCCACGAATGAAAGTAGGAATAAGAGGCACAGTTGAACGTGTCAAAAGGTTGAACTCTGTCGTAATTGTATTGTATTCTATCCATCAAGTATTTTACAACTTCTCTCGGTGGCTGTAGATTTCCAAAACTATAAAATATAATAAATATTATTTTTACTCTTATTATATGCGACCCAATGTGCTCAACTTAATTGTAAATTATCCACGCTTACTATGCCATATTCCGGATTTTTTGGTGACTCTGGATTTAGTTATTTTATAAATGATTTTTTTTTGCAAATTTTATATTGTCGATGTTAGATAGTGGTATTTTAGTTTTTTCGCTTCTTAAATGCATTTCCCTTACTATGGGGAAAGATTGATACTTAAGATTGAACCCGTAACCCTTTCTGTAGGGCTTGAGATATAATCCTTCTCCCACAGCAACACTAAATTTTCCTGTTGTGGCGCTTTTTCTCGTCCATATCTTCTTTGGCCATTATCGCATTGTTAAATGTTTTTGTAATAGCTGCAGAACCACTAGCTAAACTACCAAGAGCTCTGAGGGCTGTCAAGATCGGCTTGATTGGTAGAAAACCTCAAGTTGACATACACTGAAATGATTTAGGTGCAACTCTAATTGCACTCATAATGTCTAACCGTTTTTGTTTTTTAACGGATCATGGACCATAGGAAAAATAGTGCAACAAATGTTTTATGTAGCTTCGGCCTTTTTTGATATATATATATATATAATCGTTCACTCTTAGGAATACCAATTTTTAGTATTTCAGAATTTCGAATATATTTTGTAAAAATGGAGCGACTTTATCAGAAAGCTGCCATAGAAAGGATCAGAAAATTAATGAGCAAGTAACAAAAAATATACTACCTTCGTTATTTTTATAATTAATTAATGAGAATTAATGAGAAAACAATATGAAAAAATGTTAGTTTAGTTTTTCTTAATCGTATTCTATTTTTTTCAAAGTTTTATTTTTTTTGTAAAAATATAGCTGCCTAGCTAGACAATAAAATTGCCCTTGTTTTCTGTAGTAGTCTGGTGACTTTGGTTTTAAAGTTAGTTTGCTGAATAACGGGTAGCCGTTAGCCGGATACTCGGCTATAGAACTCTCTATTGTTATAGTCGCAGCTGTATAATAGTCTGCAGTGAGCGAACAATGTATGCCAAGAACTAACTGTTTTATGTTTTATATTTAAAGGAAGTGACCCTTATGAAAGCGGTTGAAAATTCGACGAACAATCAAATCGGGCTGATTATTTGCTCATCCGGATTTCAGTCGTCAAGCATCGATACGAATAAAGGTGATATACTGTGCAATGATACAGAACACTGCGAGGATGTGTTCATCAGTGGCATAGAACCGGAAAGTATAGCTCATAGAGATGGGCGCCTACGACAGGGTGATCAAATTCTTCGTATTAACGGTGTGGATGTTAAGAACCAGGAGGAGGTGGAAAATCAGATAGCGGAGAGTAGCACCGCAGTAACGCTCCTAGTTAGTCGAATTCTATACCCTGTAAGCTTGAGTTTATCTTAATAAGTGCATAATTAAAATATTTGTAAAGTTCATTCTATTTGTTTTTAAAATCAATGCAGTTGATGTCGACCCCGTCTTTAGAGTTCGCAACGGTTTCACTGAAGTTGGCTAGAAATAGCCAGCCATAAATATTTTTTATATTTGGATCTTTAAATGATGATCTAAAAATCAAAATGAACTTTTAATAATAACCATTTTAATTAAGCACTGCAAAAGGTTTTCAAATGTTTTTATTTTAACTAATTAATATATTTTTTAACTGATAGGAAGACGAGGATGACGAAGACATTAATTTTGAATATGCAAATACATTTATATCAGATGACTACACAAATGTAGTGGATAAATTGGATAAAGTATTATTAGGCCACGTACAGTCTTTTGAAGAACTATCCAATGAAACGGGCGAGCATTCATCAGACTTAAAAGTTCAAACATCTTCTCTACCAAAAAAAATGGTTGACCAATCTAGCAAGTTGTTTGGTAAATTAAAGCCTCGTCCAGATGCAAGTTTGGATAATCGAAAAACTGTAAACCACTCTTTAAGCGAAAATCAAGTTCACCTCCAACATGAGTACGACGAAAGCGAGCACATTTACGAGACCATTCCAGAAGATTCTGAGTCTGAACCACTTTACTGTTCCCCTTATCAAAGTTCAAACGGCAAGACGTCAATAGGCTGTTGCCCATCCGCACTAGCAACGACTCCGGGAGAAGTATTAGAAACGACAATGCAGCAACAAACTCAGCGTGTCGCCCAATGGTTAGGTTTAAAGCCGCAATATCCGAGAACAATACACACACTAGTTGGACGTCCCCCGCCACTAAAATTAACCCAACAACCAACTTGCAGTCGTGTTTTTACATTACGCAGCACATTGACAAACACAAGCCGATCCAGCAGTAGTGGAGTTGCATACAGTGCATATGGACCAAATAATATTGTTGCTGCAAGCGTGGCTCTTGGCGAAGAGGTTGATAACTCCTCAAGTGCCTACAATACTGGTGGCTCAAACAATAGCGCCTCGCCGCATCAAAATACTACAAATGCTGATGAAGATAACACTGTTAACCACAAGCTAGAGAGCAGAGTGATCGATGGCCGCAGAGAAGCTTTGGATACAACTGCTGTAAGCAGTATGCTGCTGTTACCTTTTGGTAAATCTGGTCGAATTGGTCTCTGTTCTTCAAACATGCCAACAGCGTATGTCAACGGTAGGCAAATCAATTCAATATATAAATTTAGGACTCGTTGCTTATGGGGTTGAAATATTTGGGGGCCCTCTAATCGTATGGGTGTTTTCTAATCTATGTATTGAGACTATGTGTTTGTCCTCCATATTTGCCAAAGAATAATATTGGTATTTAAGGAAAAAATATTGTAGCCTTTACATTAGGCAACCTCTATGGGTGCGAGAAAAATCAGTTCAGTTGTTTTTTTTGATAAGTTTTTCTGTTGCTCGCTCATTTTGTTCACAAGCTAATAAGCTTAGTTTTTTAATTCCTCAGGGTAGTTTTGATCCTTAGTTTTATAATCAAGCACTTAGTAAATATATATTACTATAAAATAACTTGTACTTGGCAAAAGTAGTATTAACTGATAAGCTATCTAAGAACTTGTGAGTGAGGGACTGAGCAGAGTGAGTGAGCAAGTGATCAACTAAACATACTGAAAGAAGAATTGAGAAACGCTGTACGCTATACGCTATAGTCGATGCCATCGACTATCATATACCTGTTACTCAGCTAAGAGTATTTTGAAGGAGATGGAGATATGCAGCGAAGCAACTTCTCACAATTGCACACCCCCCAACGGTGCCACCTAGCGTCGATTTCTTTTGACATGAAGACAGTTTTAGCTAATAAAAAAGTGGCATTTACACTTTTCAAAATCTTCAAATAATTCGGGCGCTAGACAGGTTTTAGCGTGGGCGTTTGTGGGCGTTAGAGTGAGCGTGGCACACTGCTGAACCTTAAGAATGCGCTATCTCAGAACCCCAAGAATCTGCATGACAAAGCCTAACTTTCTAGCTTTAACAGGCGGACAGACGGACATGGCTGGATCGACTCGGTTAGTGCTCCTGATCAAGTCAATCACCGTCACAAGTCGTGGTTTTAAGACCAACGCGATTAAAATGCGTTACGTCAGGCTGAACGACCTGAAGAACATTATTTTCAAAGACTATAACTCCAAATTATTGGTCCGATCATAGTTTTCGAATTTTTAACTAATTAAAAACAAGGAAGAACGCTATCGTCGAGTGCCTTTATAGGGTCGGAGACGCTTTTTCTACCTGTTACATACTTTTCCCGAATACAATATACCCTTTTACTCTACGAGTTACGGGTATTAAAACCTATATATTTTTTTGAAAACCCAATGTATCCATTTAAGCTGCGCCTCCTCTTCCGTTAAATCCCTTCCACTCGTTTCTTCCAAATCCATTTAGTGTTTTCTTTAAATCGCTCTCCCTTTTTTGGTCCCGCTCTCTTGTATCTTCTAGGATCTTCTGCGCTAAAATGTGACCCAAAATAGCACAAAATCTAAAAGAAATCCTTAAAATAGAAATTTGAAATAAAAGCTTAAGAATTTAACCATATATATCGACTGGATTAAAAAAAATTGAGCTCCCAAATATTGGGGATTTTAAAAATTCTTTTTTGTCTATGATTTGTGCTTTTCATAAAATAAGTTTTGGTGTAAAAACTGCGATAATATAAACATAGTTAGTTATTTAAAAGAACTTATTTTGCTCCTCATATCTTTTTTGAACCTGGGCCCCCTATGAAATGTTCAATTAAAATTTTTTTAATTTATATCATGTTCTTGCACAAAGCAATTTAAATATATTACAATATGAAAAGTTTCGTAAGAATCGGACGAAAGGTTTTTAAAGAAGGAAAGTGGACCAATTTTACTTTACATTGATCATTTTTTTTGGTCATCATACATAAAATTGCGTTATGAGCGATTGTGTTCGTAAGAAAGGGCGTGGCCCCAAGGCACTACATCTCAAGTTTAAGCTCTCTAGCTTTACAGTTGTCAGCGCCAGAGTTACTGTTTCCGAAATCGAAAAGTGGCTCCACTAGCGTCTTTAATTGCTCATAGCTTTTTAATAAATGGTCCGATTTCATTAATTTTTGGCATGTATCATGTGTGCATGTACCATGTGTGCAGACTGGCGTTAGATTGGGCGAGGCACATTGGGATAAACAGCTTGCGCTAATCTTTTTTAAGATGTTAAACCTGTCAACCATTAATAATGTTGTTTATTACATTTTATTTCAGAAAAACAAGGCAAGGCAACCTACGAAAGTGAAAATCAGGTTAAAATCGACCATAACGTATTAGGTGTCAAAGAAACTGAGGAATCATATAGCCATTGTCCCCAATTTAATGCACCAAATTTGAGTAGCTACCACTTCGTAAGTAGTCAAGAGGTAAGTGCTATTTGGTCTACTAATTGTAAGTAAGGCAAAGCATCACAAAAAATGTAACCGCAATTTGGACTTCATGTACGGAAAGTACTTATCGAAAATAGCGGAAACCTATTTACGCAAATAGTATATTTAATATAATATTCAAACAGGAAGTTAACCAACTATTTTTATACCCGTTACTCAAAAAAGCGTATAATAGATTCGTCAGAAAGTATGTAATAGGTAGAGGAATGCGTTTCCGACCCCATAAAGTAGATATATTCTTGATCAGGATCACTAGCCGAGTCGATCTAGCCATGTCCGTCTGTCCGTATGAACGCTGTTATCTCGGAAACTATAAGAAGTCTAAGATTTCAGAATTAGATTCCTTATCTTCGTATGCAGCGCCCAAAAAACGCCCAAAACTCTGGCTCCTACTCCTTCAATGCAAAAAAAACTAAAATGTATTGATCAAGTCAATACCTATCGATTGACCTAAAAATTTTGCCACGCCCACTTTCTCTGCCACGTACATTACCATATATTAAAATGGCGCTACACAATCTCTCTTTGATGCTTGTTTATCTCCTTCTCCCTTTTGCTCACTTAAGCTGAGCAATGGGTATCGGATAGTCGAGGCACTCGACTATAGCGTTCTACATTCTGGTTAGTTTTAAGTCATGAACTCATAAAACATTTTTTTAAAAAACCGGATTGACAGTTGTTTTATTGTACTCTATACATCTTCAAACCAGCTTGTTCAACAAATTTCAAATTGCAACTATCCAAAAGGAAATAGATACACCTTTCCAAGGACCAATATTCAATATTTTAGCGATTTAACAGTAACAATACCAGAATTAAAGTGCCCACCTGAGATGTTTGTCTGCCTTTCGATTGTCGGTTTTCTTGTTCGTAACAAAGAATATGAACTCGTTCGATAAAACTTTTCTGGAAATATCGGATTTATTTTGAAAACGAATTTTTTATTTTTTTAGCATTTATATAATTGTTGCTAAATTGTATTCCATAATTGTATTTGTTATAGGTTGCAAACCGATGCCATGATTCCACAGTTTCAAAACAAAATTCTGCGTTGCTTAACGGTGAAAATAGTGAAGAAATACCAATGGTTTGGAAGGTTAAGAGACGCCCAGATGGAACGCGGTACATTGTAAAGCGGCCAGTACGTAATCGTCCCCAAGTTTCTATTCGGAAAAATATGCGCTGCAACGAGCTTACGACAACGGAGGACGATACAGTATCTGAAGTAAAAATTGGTCGTTATTGGACAAAGGAAGAACGAAAGCGACACATTGAACGAGCTCGAGAGAGGCGACACCATCAGGCACAGCAACATCAGCTACAGTAACATTTTCCTCTTATACCATTTAAGTATTATATGGCTTTACAAGAGTTTTCGAAAAAAAACAAATTCGTTTATACATTTGTTAGTCGCTATCGCAAAATTTTTAAATTTGCTTAGTTGTCATGACTAGCGAAAATGAAAGAGATTTAAGATTTACAGTTTTAGGATAGGTTCACGCTAGTGCATAATCAAGATTTGTAAAAATATCCTAAAAATGTGTGCTTAATCGAAATGTAGCTTTGATATGTATATTTTTTTTCGTTTTCAATGGAACACTTCCATGATCTAAGTTTTGGCTATCTTTAGCAAATCACTTAAAGATTATTAATGTGAAATATTGTCAAGGATCTTTTCACATATATGTTTTGTTGTTAATTGTTCCTATAATAGTTATTTGTAAGAATAACCCCATCCATGCATACAGTCTTCGTTAATGCTGAAGAATTATGTACAGCATATAAATACATATTACATAATTTTAGAAAATATTTTATGTAAGCTTTAACATAATAATGGGAGTTTTTCTAAGGTAATTTAATATTGTTTATTTAAAATAAAGGAAGCCCGTAAACTGACGTTTAAATTGAATTTGGTCGGGTCACGGTTATTTTCTGGTCTTACAACAGTATTTTAAACTGTAAGACTGTTATAATTCGGTTTAATAGTTTATAAAATGTACGATCCTTGCAGAGGGTATATTGATCTCAGTCAGAAGTTTGCAACGCAGTGCCTTCACTGCGTCTCCGACCCCATAAAATATATATATTCTTGATCAGCATGACTAGACGAGTCGATCTAGCCATGTCCGTCTGTCCGTTTCTACGCAAACTAGTCTCTTAGTTTTAAAGCTATCGGGCTGAAACTTTCTCAAAAGTCTTATATCTTTTGCAGGTAGTATATAAGTCGGAACCAGCCGGATGGGAGAACTATATCTTATAGCTCCCATAGGAATAATCGAAAAAAAAATATTAAAAAATTATATCTTTGGTGCTTTTTAACATATAACCTCCTAAGCTTGGAAACAACATTTCTTAATTAGTTTTGAATTTCGAATTAAATTTTATCAAAATCGGACAACTATGTCATATAGCTGCCATAGGAACGATCGGAAAATTGGTGGAAAAATAATATGAAACAAATTATAGCTTCGGTGTTTTTCAACATATAACCTCCTACGCTTGGAAATGACATTTTTTAATTAGTTCTGAATTTCGAATTTAATTTTATCAAAATCGGACGACTATATCATATAGCTGCCATAGGAACGATCGGAAAATTGGTGGGAAAATAATATGAAACAAATTATAGCTTCGGTGTTTTTCAACATATAACCTCCTACGCTTGGAAATGACATTTTTTAATTAGTTCTGAATTTCGAATTTAATTTTATCAAAATCGGACGACTATATCATATAGCTGCCATAGGAACGATCGGAAAATTGGTGGGAAAATAATATGAATCAAACTATAGCTTCGGTGTTTCTTAACATATAACCTCCTACGCTTGGAAATAACATTTTTTAATTAGTTTTGAATTTCGAATTAAATTTTATCGAAATCGGACGACTATATCATATAGCTGCCATAGGAACGATCGGACGAACGGAACGATCTTGTCATCTTTCTGCCAAGGCACACTCATAAAAATTACATTATGTGTTCCTAGCGATATTACTTCACCGATTCAATTATTGTTAATATGTTAATACGTCTTTTGTTCTAGTCAGTGTCACTGCTAGGCAACAACACAGAACAGAATATAAAGTCTTCTCCGTTATCGCTTGAGGCAGAGACGAAAGGCTGGTATTATGCTGCAACTTTATGTTGAATTTTCATTTAAACAGTTTTGGGAATACCCAGAATGTTAGTTGGTTTTATTTCCACATATTAAAAACTATTTAAAGAAAATAAATAAATAAATAACAAGAATGTTGGTTTGCGGCCTGCAGTACCATCTGAATTTTAAAATCATTAAAAAAAATCGAAATAATTTAGTTAAGAAAAAGTTTTTGCCGGTAATTTTCCGGTAAACGGAAAATTTCCCGTTTCGTTTACAATTTTTGTTTAATAAGACTTTTAAGTTTTCGCTTCCGCTTACTCTGAACTGAACAACAGAACATTAAAAATTTCGTCATTTTGCTAGGATCAGATAATACCAATTTCAAGGTATTATTAAATTGTAGCAAAAAACAAACGGAAAACTTAAAGGAAAAATATTTAATACGTCACCAACCTCTTAGTTTGGCTTTGTGTGAACCGACTGTAATGATTTGAAAACAACGGCTCCCATCTCTAGATATCGATAGTTATCGTTTCCTATTGTGTTCCCTATCTAGTGCAGATAGCCGGCTATGTAATTTGATTGAATTCTGGTGCGCTAAATCAACAATAACAATCTGCAATTGTAAAATTAGTTTGCGGTATACAAATCCATCTGGGGACGATTTTCCGAGCTGTCCACTAGTTTGTGTTTCTCAGTTTTCGCACATGTATACAAAAGGCGTGTCGAGGCACCGCCGGAATGTGTACCTGGCAATCCGAGTTTTCTAGTGTACACACGTAAATTTTAAGCCATTTCACTGCGGTGTTATTGACAGCATTAGTCCTGGGATACTGCGTGCTTTGGCCACAAAAATCGGGATGGATATTCTGGTTTAACATTTAAACGGAAGGAGCTAACAGAAAATAAGATCGGTGCATAATTAGCAAAATGCATGTGTCTTAAAATTTATGTTCAGTGTTGTGGTTGTGGGTCTCAGAGAGGGTAAAAGCAGAAAAGAAGTTACAAGGGGTGAGTGACACAAAAGTTGTAAGTTAGGGGTTGGTTATGAGCGCGGTATTCGGTATGTCCTGAGCTTTGACATCGCGGCTAACAGGATTCGAAGAGAGAGGAAACATTAGTTTGCTTATCAGAATCCACTGCGTTAGGAAGGTTGTCTGAAATGTAACTAATTGTCCTAGAGTCGCGACTTAGTACCAGGTGCATATTCCTATGTTCGTCGAACAGTCATATACCATTACACACATGCATAGCTATCCCTCCCATAAACATGCGTATGTATACCAAATGCACTTTCGGCCTCTTCTATATTTACAGACAATTCACAAGCGGAAAAGCCACGAGTATTGGTAGTAACATTTATAAATTGACTTTGACTCGAAAAACGAGGCCTAGCGGGGAAGTCTTGTAATCAAAAGTTGAACAATGCATTGACATGTCTACAGCACACATAAGCACGGAATTCAGTGGGCTTAAAAGAGTGAGTTCAAGTTCTGCATCGAGTTCCATATCATCCTTCAACTTTTCATCGGTTTCTGTGTCATCGAGCTCCTCCTCATTGCGTGAAAGTGGTATTGCACCGTTATTCATTTCGCTCCAAAAAAAGGATAAGGGTGCCATTGTGATGTCAGCCCAGGTCACACCGAAGATCTTGGCCAGCATTAATTCAAAGGAGTCGAGTCTCAAAGCAAACACCGTACACCACCACGAAATGGCCGATCAAGCCAAAGTCAATGCGTCATCTCTACCACTGTCAGACGATCCGCGGACACTGCAATTGGCGTTGGAACTATCACTAGTCGGATTTAACGACAATCCAACTTGTTATGCGCAACCTGCTCAACCCCTACCAATGTCCCTAAGTGCACAAAGTGACTTCGAAATAGGTACCATCAATGGCATGCCCGCGTTTTCCAAATCCGACAGCACCCTGCCACTTCCACCGGCACCGAGTTCCCTCCTATTACCCTGTGCCGGCGCCGTCAGCTTAGAAGATCGATCAAAGAAGTCGCAGAACATGACGGAGTGTGTTCCAGTCCCCAGTTCCGAACATGTTGCCGAAATAGTGGGCAGACAAGGTGAGTATTATCGATAATTGGCGGGTACATTGTATTCGTCGGAAAGTATGTAACAGGTAGGAGGAAGCGTTTCCGACCCCTTAAAGTATGTATATGCACACTTGATCAGGATCATAGGCCGATTCGATCTAGTCAGGTCCATCTGCTCGTCTGTCCTTCTGTCCATATGAACGCTGAGATCTCGGAATAAAGCAGAGATTCTTGCGCTGCGCGAGTTTATTTCAGCAGCGGACCATTCGGTTAAAAGTTATTAGCAAATAAAGTGTGCAATCTGGGGAACTGTCGCTTTGCTGCTTGCATACAGCTGCGAAAAAAATAATAAATAGCACCACCTACCCGCTCTGTCAAAACAGGCAATACCTTTTTGGAATCCAATTGCAACAAAGAATCAGAAAGTTAAAAAAAAAATGTATATTTTTTTTTAGTTTTTAAATTATTTAAGAAACTTTATTAAAACTCGAAAAACTTGACGAAATAATAGCACCACTTTTCAAAAATGGACTTAAAATTATAGGAACTACGAATATTCATGAGATAACAATATTAAACTATTAAATCTATGCTTATATTCTTCATTTAATAATTTGTGGTGTATCCTTTATTGGAAATAACAGCTGCGCAGCGTCTTGGCATGGAGTCAACTAGGTCCTGGCATCGCTTTATGGAAATTTGAGTCCAGGACTCCTTAATTACTCCCCAAAGGGATCCGATGGATGTTGGTTTTAATGCAGCGACTGCCTTCTTGACGTCCGACCACAGATTCCCTATTGGAATAAGGTTTGGAGACTGCGGAGGCCACTCCATAACGTTTCAGAGTTGTCCCCAAACCATTTCTTTGCCCTCTTGCTGGTATGTTTGGGGTCATTATCTTGTTGGAAGACCCACACGAGCGAGATATCTACGTATACGAGCTGATCCATGATGGCCTTGATCCAATGTATCAGGCCTACTCCGTAATAGGAAAAGCAGGCCCATACCATCACACTGCGCCCTACATGCTTTATGGTCTTTGTGGTGTACTGGGGCTTAAATTCCGAGTTCTTTGGACGTCTGAAATACGATCTGGATCCTTTTCCACCAAACATAATCACCTTGCTCTCACCTGACCGTAAAATAATCCTCCACTGATCGGGTGACCAATTTGCATGATCCTTGGCAAACTTCTTTCGCTTAGAAATATGTCTGGCATTTAAAAGTGGTACCTTTCTTGGGCTGCAGGCCTTTAGGTTATGTTCCCTGAGATATGTACGCACAGTCAGTAGCAGATTTGAAAGGATCCTTCTTGCTCTGACGAATCAATCGATTGACGTGAAGGGGGGTCATAGATTGTTTTCGTCCTCGTATTTCAGTTTTTTCTTTTTAGTTTAGAGCGTTCTTAATCATTTTATTTAACAATTCGACCAATCGACCAACTTCTCTGTAAGAATTTCCATCCTTTATCAACTTTAGGATGATATCACGCATTTCCTCAGTGAAATGCTTTCCACGTTCAGTATTATCAAACTATTTATATTCAAAATATTGAAAAAGTACAAAAAAATTTTAAGTTGAAAAAAAAACAAACACTGAAAACAATTTTACTTTACCCAGAAGAAAATGTGTTGAAGTGGTGCTATTATTTTTGTTCGCCACTGAATCTCCATCTAACTCGAACCTCCTCCTCGACAACATCGACTTTATCTTGTTGAAGCTAATGAGTTCAAATGTTCTAGGAGTGCTTATGAAGTCCAGTTTTGAAGTTTTCTTTATTTGTCAACATCTGTCAATATGTATACCACCTAATATTTACTTGTTTTTAAAAAATTCTTACGTTTCGCCATGATGCGAGCGCAACCGCTAAGATTTGCTGCTAAAATTTCTGCTAACCGATTTTGGTTGCATTTGAACCTATATCAATACAAATTTAAACCGTCTTAACTATTATTTTCTTTTAGGTTGCAAAATAAAGGCTTTGAGAGCTAAAACCAACACTTACATTAAAACGCCAGTTCGAGGAGAGGAACCCGTGTTCGTAGTAACTGGTCGAAAGGAAGATGTGAACAAGGCTAAGCGAGAAATACTTTCCGCTGCTGACCACTTCAGCTTAATACGGGCATCACGTAAGCCTATTAGTGACGGTCACAGTGGCGGAATCGTTGGAAGTGCGAGTGGATCTGGAGGTGGTGCAGTGCCGCGCATGCAGTCAGGTCCCCCATGTATGCCTGGACAGATCACCATTCAGGTACGTGTACCTTACCGGGTGGTTGGACTTGTTGTTGGGCCTAAAGGTGCTACAATCAAACACATTCAACAAGAGACTCAAACTTACATTGTAACACCATCGCGCGAAAAGGAACCAATTTTTGAAGTGACTGGCTTGCCAGACAATGTAGATACTGCACGTAAGCAGATAGAAGCTCATATCGCCCTTCGAACTGGGACTGGATCTGGAAGTGTTGATGGTAATACTATGCAAGGTGGTGAGCCGGTTGAGGCGAACGAGTTTGCGACTCTGCCGACAATAAATTCATTAACCCAAATACTAAATGATGATTTGAATTCCGAAATTTTGTCGTCTATATACAAAAATGCAATTCCATCTGCACAGGACTATGCAAATACTACAATAAAGATTGCTGGGAACGGTGGCCTTTCCGTGAAGCCCATGCAAGCCCATCATACTGGCAATTGCTTTCAAAAAACAGAGTTTTCTGATATGGAAATGGCACAAACTATAAAGGCAACAGAAATATCAGATAAACATCTTCCGGGAAATGAAGTTTCCATGCCATTAGCTAAGGCTAATGTTGTATTCCGTAATACGCCTAGTAAAGCATTATCCTTCTGTCCTCCCACACCAACATCAGCATCGATTCATTCGAACTCTAATGCGAATATTTTAACAAGATCTTGTTCATCTGCTTCTTCAACAACTTCAACAAAGAGTACCAACAATAGCGCCAACACACCTCCAGAAATATTAAATATATGGAAAAATATAAGTGATTCAATTGACGTCGACGAAGGTATAGGGGATTCGCCTAGTATTTGGAACCAACAGGGGAATATTATACCCACAGCACACTGCTCACCCACAATCTCAATTAGTCCTACGGACTCGCTCTTAGGATTGGGTGAGCATTCTGTAAATCAAAAAAATCTGCATCAGACTAAAGAGCCTACTATATGTAACAACAAGCAAAAGACCCAAGCCATTCAATTGCAACCGAACCCGGATAAATTTATGATTCACCGCGAATGTTTTGTTTGTAATGAAAATGATGTTACCACTGCTTTGGTTCCTTGTGGCCACAATATGTTTTGCATGGAATGCGCAAATCAAATATGTATTTCTATGGAAGCAGTTTGTCCGGTTTGTAATTCTATTGTTTACCATGCAATGCGCATTTTGGGATAATTTTGATTTTCTTAGTTTTGTATGCCATTACATTATCTACAATTTTTTTAGTCTCATAATTTGTTGGTCAGTGGTCGTGGCTTCAGTTGAAATCAACTTTTCTTAAAAAAACACGTTTCGCAATTTAAAAATGGAATTTTTAAATTTTATTTATTAAATGTAAAACCTAGATTTCAGGTTTATAGGTTAAACATGTTGCTTATGAGTTAAGTTCAACTGGTGTGTTTGTAAAAGATTTTCGTTCTTTTCAAAACATGCATTTAAAAATAATATAACTTTCTTTGTCAAAAATGTTAGTGATATTTTTAGTTCGGTTGGACCATTGACGATAGGTTCCGCTTAAATGTTTATCCTTAAAAATGGTTTCTAATCAGTTCTTTCTTTAAACATTTTCATCGGTTTTTAATACCCTTTATTCGTAGAGTATAAGGCTGTACTAGATTTGTCGGAATGCATGTATGAGGTAGAAGGAAGCGTTTCCGACCCCATAAAGTATATACATTCTTGATCAGGATCACTAGTCGAGTCGATCTAGCCATGTCGTCTGTCCGTCTGTCTAGAGATTCCTGCGCAGCGCAAGTTTGTTTCGTCAGTGTGCCACGCCCACTCTAACGCCCACAAACCGCCCAAAACTGGCTCCTACAGTTTTAATTCTAGAATAAAAATTTTAACTGAAATGTATTATTCTCATCAATACCTATCTATTGAACCAAAAATAAGTTTACCACTTCCACTTTAACGCCCACAAATGGCGCACAAACTTCAAAAAATCGTTAGTATGAACGCGGATATCTCGGAAACTAGATAGAGAAAATTGGGACTTCAGATTTGGACTCTGTACGCAGCGCAAGTTTGTTACGCGAACATACCACGCCCACAAACCGTCCAAACCTGTGGCGCCCACAAAATTTGAACTGAAATGTATGGGTCTCGTCAATACCAATCGATTGACCCAAAAAAAGCTTGCCACACCCACTTTAACTCTTACAAACCGCACAAAACTGTGGCGCCCATAATTTTCAAGCAACTGGTGCATTGCAATCTCGCTTTGCCGCTGTCATATCTCCATGTCCCCTTGGTCCCTTTAGATGAGTAATGGGTATCTGATAGTCGAGGCACTCGACTATAGCGACCTCTACTGTCTTTTATTGAATTTCCCCCTTAAAGTCAATTTGCCCTACATTTTTAAAAAATGGTTTGACTTGATACATATGTAATTGATTTGATTTATTAATTTGATGTACAAAATCTGACTTTTAATCGAAATTAATAAAACATTATTAATTTTTTTAAGCGATATATTTTTTCTTAAAATTTTTTTCTAAAGTTGTATTTGTAATTGTGCGGTGCATTCTTCGAAAAGATTGAAAGTGTACTTTATTAAGTGAAACCTAATTTATATCAATTTATAAATATTATATATATATTTTTTTAACCCAGTAAGTTTACAAAAGTGTTTTGCCTTGTTTATTTGAGTCAGAAGTTTGCAACTCAGTAAAGCAGATATATCAGACCCTATATAGTATATATATTCTTCACTAAAGGAGTCAATATAGCCATGTCTGTCTGTCCGTCCGCCCATTTTATCGAATTTCATGGTTTTAATGCTAACGGGATGAAACTTCCCCAAAAATCTTCTAAATAATATAAAGTAGTATATAAAGGAACGCCCCGGATTGGACATCTTCATCCTATATCTCCCGAAACAAGGATTGTAATATATACAGTTTTTTTAAGATTTCAGAATTTGTATTTATACAAAAAAGATGATTATATTATATAGCTGTCATAGAAACTAACGGTTGACTTTAACTGCATGATGATCAGCTTGCCGAAGTTAGGTTTCTTGTTTTTTTTTATCTTGAGTTCTGTTAATACGGTTTTGGTTACCAGCGACTCATTTTACTAGTAGTTATATAGAAGCTAGAGCCCAAGAATTTTTTTAAAATAGGTGGTATAATTCGAGACTCACAAGTATAAACTATTTTTTGCACAGAACAAAATAAGTTAAATTTATTGCCGCTATAGGCTTTTCCCAAAGTACATCTAAAACGTGAAAACAAATCGGTTTCACTGAAAAAATTATATTGTTATTTAAAAGTATTGTATAGCAAAACATTTTTAAATAAGATTAGGTAACTCCTTTTAAAACAAAATATACAGTGGGTAGCAAAAGTGAGTACATGTTTAAAAATATTGACTGTTGGTCGCTTGAAAAAGTTATTATGAATGAAATGGAACCCACATGTTTTTGTTTATTCCTTGAATATTTATTAATAAATTTTTTTACAAAACATAAATTAATCTAAAACTTTTTAAAAAGCTTATTATATTTCGTGTGTTAATGATTTTTTATACATGCAGTGCGGCTAAAAAAATTAGCACCATTGTTCTTGCTACAATGGACATTAAAAAAGCTAATTTATAATGTCAATGCAAAAATATGTTAGATTGAATCGTCGAATTCTTAAAAATAATGATTGGTAGTGACATAAAACAAGAACCCAAAAGGACAGCACGCAATAGGAAAGCCGCAATGGCCCCATAACCGCTAAAAAGAAAAGTGCATAAACGCAAATAGGTCCCGTACACTAGATGTGTAACCCTACTTACTCATACAAATAGAATAAAAAAAATTCAAAACATTGCCATTCTGTAGCACAAAGTGCTAGTTTGTTTTTGTTTTTTTTTTATTTCTTTAGGAAAACAACTGGATTATTTTGTAATGTTTTGTATAAAAATTTGTTAATAAATATTCAAAGAATGAAAAAAAATTTGTCTTCCATTGCATGAAAAAGCTTTTTTGAGCGGCCAACAGTCAAAATTGGCAAACATGTACTCACTTTTGCTCCCCTCTGTAGGTATTTATTTAAAATGTTCCAATTATTTTTTAATTGGGCATAGCGGATTTTTCTGCCGCACACACTTTGATGAGCTGTGCCAATTCCTCACTGAGATGACGCTAATATATACATATATAAAAAGTTGGGGGTTCCCTGATTTACTTATGAAGCTTCCATTTCAATATTTTCAAAGAAAGCATCGCAAAACAGGTATCACGACTTTAAGCATTATTATAAACGAAAACACTCAAAAACAAAATTATTAAATTTGGATTTCTAATACATTTTTTTTTATACTGTATTTTTTGTCAACATTTTTTTTTTAATTCACACTTGTAATAAGTCACGCCTTTAAATGTTGCCATTCGAATTGAAATTGAAGTTTGGAATTATAAAAGTTAAAGTATTTTCCATTCCTAATAGGTCCCAACATATTTATTTAAAATATGGTTAGAGGTCAAATTTTAGCCAACTGCTACCATCTTTCCAAAATATTAACTTTCTTCTACATAAAATTCTTTTAGTATCATTTTTGCCAAATAATGTCAATATCCCTGTTATGGGACGACTACCACTATTTACTTTTGAAGAATAAAGACACACTCATTACATATTATAAAATACATTCAAGACTTATACCCATACGTTTAAACAGGACTAAGGATTGCTCAACCCAGTTTATTTAGAACCTGTTCATGTTACCAATCTATGTTGATGTAATATGTGTGTATCAAAACATCTTTAAAATCATTTTTTATTATTAATAATTATTATTAATTTAAACATAGATTCAGTCCCGCAAATAGTTTCTTTTTGCAACATTTCTTATGGCCGGTTTCTTAAGTGCTCGGACGGACAACGTCTCTGCTGAGGAATTTTGCTTTTCTCGAGCGTCAATGTGGGAGCTAACTCAGACTGCCTGTTAATTTTTTTTCGGCTGGATAAAATGACAACGGAACAAAGCCGATGCGGATCGATAATATATAAAATTTAATTTGGCGATTATCTGATTTACATTTTAAAGTTCGATCAAAATAAACTAGAAAGTTATGGCCTTTTCGTTGTCTTGCAAATCAATAATTTCCTTTATTCCATTCTTGTTTGTAGGATAGTTTTCAAATTTATCTAGGCCCTAACTAACATAAATTTTTTCCACGCCTAGCACCATTTTATTTCGATAAATGAGGCTTTTCTGAGTATAATTTGCCAGTAGTCCTACAGTCCGTGAGTCCTGGTAGTTGCGATACTCGAAATTTAGAAAATCACAAATTGTTCACCATTTTGGTTTTGTCTAAAAGAATGACCAATCAATCTAATACATTTTTTGCAACTAAATAGTCACATATGTATTTCAAATACTCGTCCTTGGATTGCCATCTTAACTTATAAAGGATCACTAGAGTCGATCCAGCAATGTCCTAGCTTTTATAGTTTCCGAGATCTCAGCGTTCATCCGGACGGACAGACAGACGGACAGACGGACATGGCTAGATCAACTCGGCAGTGGTCCTGATCAAGAATATATGTACTTTATGGGGTCGGTAACGCTTCTTTCTACCTGTTACATACTTTCCGACGAATCTAGTATACCCTTTTACTCTACGAGTAACGGCTATAAAAACTCCAAAACCTTTTTGTTCGCATATCTAAAGTTATAAGAAAAATATTTTAATTTTTAATCATTTTTTTTTAAATTAAAAAAAGAAAAAAATTGAAAAGTTATATAGATTTTTTTATATATATATATGTGTACACAAGACGGACGGAAGCAATTATGTTAAACATATCTTACAAAATAAAAATTAAAAAAGAAGTGAAATTTTTCGGCACAAACACCCTACATAACCGCCTTAAAATATAACCAAAAAACATTTGTCATGTTCATATAACAAAAATATCGCAACTACCAAAACAAGTGATGCTTGGAAAAGATTAATTTGTCAAGCGTTGGAGCTAGCGCTCTCACCGACGCTCGAGAAATGAAGTGACTTGAGGGTATCTTATAGTCAAGTCTTCAAGAGTAAAGGTTAGGTTTAAAAAAATATTACCAATTGGTTAATTGATTTGTTGGTAAATTCTTTGGTTTTATACACGACCCTTGTTTTTGACCAAAATCAAATACATACATTTAATATTAACATTCAAAAATATTACTATTTTAATTGTAGCCACCTGTGATATGGTGCATTGTCCTATTTAGAAGATAAATTGTATTATGGTTGCAATTTATGGCGGTTTTCTTATAAAGTTGTGTTTAATTTTCGTTGGTTTTTAGTGACAATATTTTTAAATATAATTTTTTTCAATTATAATGATTTAATTTTTCAGACATAACCCAAATTTAAATAGTAAAGTAATATTTTGATTGTTCTTCATATTCTAGTGAAATTTCAAACGGCATATTACGTGCGTAAATCCCAATTGAAAACTAGCCAAATAATTTTTCGCATAAAAAAGACATTCACGAAAAAAGGTAATTGAAAATATATTGGATCTAAAAAGTACACGTTATAACACTAATTCTCTGAAAAATAAAAATTGACTGATAAATAAGCATAAATATTAAGATCAGCACGTAACATATATTATATCCATAGATAAAGTCAGATACAAATAGATATATATACTTAAAATTACGATGTATGACCCACATGTGACAACTACCTTAATAAAGCTTACGATTAATGTGAATAAAAAGACTTATACATTTATAGTCAATCATATTTAATATTTATAATACAATGTAAATTGCGCGTAATGTTAGAAAAGCCAAATAGTTCTGTTTGAAATTGGATGTTTTATATCAAAAATTATGTTATACCTGTGTTATTAACATTTTGTACTGTGTCCCAAAATTATATTAATCAATCTAGTCCAAATATTTGTAATAGAGGCTGGCTTACATATTTTTAAATGTATATAATTTTTATATTAAATCTGTAAGGTCAAAAATTCAAACGAGTGAGACTAATAAAGTATATTGAGCGCGCAAAATGAACATTTTACATTATTTTATAAACTAGAACTAGAAAAATTATTTCATACAATAAATTATTAAAAAATGAGCATTTATATATATACTATATACCAAATAGAAATATAATATATATATGTATATATATATATAGTAAATAGGTTTATATATACTATATATAAATACACATATATATATTATTTAGCTCTAACAAATATTGTTCGTAAGGTAGCATACTATTGTAAGAAATTCAATGCGTTCTCATATATACGAAGAATCAGTATTTCACAACAAAATATCTAGATATATTAGTGCGTAATATTTAATAACACAGTTTTTGTTTAAAAAAGATCTAGGGTGCTTGTTTAAACTTATAATAAACTTGAACCGCAAAAATGTTTGATGAAAGAGTATACATATATACTTTTTTCAATAGATAATCTTTACCGTTGATAAAAAATAAACAGAGTAATGAATACATTATACCAAAATTCAAATGAGAAATTAATATTACCCTAACATTCGAGTTTAAAAAATTTATATTTTAGAATACTTACGGTCCCTGGTTGTAATTGCTGAATTTAAATGTGTTAGTCAGCGCAACAACAATTCAAAAATATATATTTTACACAGCCTAATGACCTGAGAATAATGAACGGACGAAACACTATTAAAACAATTACATTTGTAATGTTATGGGTAAAGCTGCAATTAAAGAGATTTATTAGCCTTCAAATGCTATTTTCGATTCCAGAGAAGTTAAAGAGTGTAAGCCACTTTATTAAAATGTTTCCCTTAAATGTATGTTATTTTCAAAAAAATTAGTTTTCTTGGTTGTATTTTACCGTCACAAATCAGAAAGAAGTTCTATAACTCAGGTCGACAAAAAAGTCCAAAATTAAAGGCTACAAAATCTGAAAGGACTTTACCTGTAGATTACGACCCCAAACTTAGAAACTTTTAGAAGTACCAAATTTTCGATTTGTAGCCTCTTTTACGGCTTAATAACGGCTAAACCATTCGTAGCCCAGAACCAGAATATATTATAGCTGAAACTGTAGATTTTGTAGCGTTTAGTCTCGGCTTAAAAAAGTTTAGGCTTTGTCGATCTGTGTTAATGCTTACTGATTATAAATTTTCAGAGGCATTTAAAGAACCCTTTCAATAAATGCATATATAAAGAAGTATAATCAATGCATTAGGATACGTAAATAAGCCGTAAATGTTATTTCTTTAAATTTGTATATGAAATAAACAAAATTGATGAAGGCTCCAACAATATTTTGACTCCTTTAAAACTATCTTTTAAGAAATGTGTACATACGTACATACAAACGGGAGGCAAATATTTTTTTACACAGTTTGTAAGGTTTTACATTTAACTTATTATAATTGGCAGCTAATGTATTTACAACGAATATTTTACAATGCGAACGAAAGAGTACTTTTAGAAAGAAATAAAAACAAATAAAAAACACCGAATTAAACAAATTTGGTGGATAAATAAATAAATTTATGTCTATAAAATATATATTTATTTATCTAATGTAATACAAAAATATAGATTTAAAGTAAGCTCCTCAATACCATAAATAATATATACAATATAAAAATATCCATATTGTGTTCGAAAGAAAATATAATATCTTAAAATTACATTTCATATATCGACTTTAATCGGCATACTCTTTTTACTGATTAGTATTCACATTTAAAAGCCGACTTGAAAGCCGAGGCCCCTAAATTTATGAGAAATATTTATGCAAATATAAGTATATATATATAGTAATGTATCACTAAATGGTTATATAATAAATTTTTCGGAGATAAACAAATATTTTTTCTTATAAGTAGAGGAGAGGATTGGTAGGGGCAGATAATTTGCAATAAATTTGCTTGGGTAAAAAGTGCTTAGGTCTTACTTACGTAGGTTGGATTTTAAAAATCTGAGTATATACATATATATTTATCGATTTAAAGTTGGACGTTCAGGTCTACTTACGCGTCTTCATTTTTTAAGGATATAGATTTAAACAAAAATTTAACAAACTAAAAAAAACTCTATTGTCGAGTGCCTTAACTATGATACCCCAATACATATACAGGGTATTTAATTCACTTTTTCAACGCGTCGCACTTTACCACAAACCGTTTCTATAAATTTATAATGGGAACCGAATTCTGCTTGGTAGAAACATATTAGATTGGGGCTGGTAAAAATGGAAGAAGGATTAGTTAACTGACAACGAAGGCACTAGATGATCGTATTGTGGCCGAAACACAAGGTTTTTCAAAGGACCCAACACAAATATCTTATACGAAATAAATGCCATTTACATATGTGCGAATCTCTACTGCAGTCGTACGAATTCAAGGTGAAAAAACATGTGCCAAGACTTTTTTCAACAGTGTTTAAGTTAACCGTCTTGATTAGCACTATAATTGGTTTAAAGTCGCACCCGACATTTTTTCAGGTAGACGGTTCTAAATAACTTTAAAATATAGTGAAAAATACTTTGTCCTGAAAAATTATCAAGGATATGCAAGCTGCTTACACTTATAAAAATTTTACTGTAAAATCGCCCTAAAACGGGGGTTAATGGCGACGTTAAAAAAATAAGGGCAACCTTTTCTAAAATTAGGCATGTATTGGTCTTACATTTAGGGCGATTTTTCTTAGATCTAGGGTGAATTTTCTTAAATCTATTCTGTTTTCAAAGGTAAATTCCCCTAACATGTGAAAAAATTGTAAGCATTAACGGCGGTATTTTTTGAAATTATGGTGAGATTCTTATTTTAATGGTAAATTTCCTTAAATTGAAGAGAATTTTTCTTGAATGTATGGTTTTTCTCTTGTTTTAAAGGTAAAGCGCCTTAAAATCAAGAGCAAGTGCGCTAAAAATTAAAACAAATTTTTATAACAAAAATCGTGCTTGGACATGTTTGCTGGTTCTCGGCAAACATCATCTGCGGTACTTTTTCCAGGAAGTTTTTTAGGAATCTTTGACTTTGTGTCCTTTTTTACTATAATTTGAGAGGGTGAGAAGGCAAAGTTATTATTTGGCCGCTCCACCGCATGTTGGTAAACTGCTAATTAGAGTCGTATGAAATAAAAGTAGTCATTAATCAGAACTAGGGAAGTAACACAAATATAAAACACAACTTACTTCTTGAGAAAAAACTTCGTGGTCGCAAAACTTACGTGTTCTAAATTTTTTTTGCCTTTGCACTCAAAATTGTTTAAGAATTCAACTCTAAAAACTTGAACAAAAATGAAAAATAAATGTTGACTCATTTAGATGAGTTTCAAGGGTCAACGCATTAGACCACTAGGACACCGATTTTCAAATTTCAAGGGAGAGTTTAGATGATTTTTTGTTCTACGAAATATGGCGATTTGCCCTAAATTCGCACCCCAAGCAGACGCTGAACTATACTTATTTAATAAGAGTTCACCGAATGTGCAGAAGACTGCGAAAAAAAGATTTTTGACTATCGATATTTGGTACTTCGTTCCCATAGCTACCACCCACAAATCAATTTTATAGAAGTGATCTCTTTTTATTAAAGACATTTTAAGGAAGCCAGTTTTGTTCTTTAATTCGTCATAAAAGATTCTTATTTATATCATTTTTTGTTGGTAGCTTTTTACTTAAATCACTGGAGTATTTGTCTTGTAGTCACGACTAAGTTTATTATTTAAAAACGGTTTAGCTTCATAATTTTCTATGTAGGGTGTAAGCTAGAAATACCATAACTAGAAGCCAAGGCCTTACTCTCTTTACTGCAACTTTAAACTTAAAAATCAAATTTTAGAAGCGAACCTTAATAAGATAAATATTTAGTAATAGCATGCAATCCGACTATTTTTTTTTGTTAGAAAACATATTTTTTATGTCGAATCTGGGGAATATACATTATACTAGCATTATCAAACAGGTAAATAATTTCCCCAATGTGTATTTATTTACATACAATTATCTGTTAGTTCTATGTTATAAAAAAACCGTTGGGTTGCCTTAATTTTATTTGCTAGGAACAGCTGCAACCCTCGACAGACATATTGGGTATGACACTTAACACCAGGTTATGGTTATCGTCGAAATATAACAAACTTAAGGAACTCATTTTTGTTGGCGAGCAACACGGTGTGGCCGACGTCGTTAAGGCTGCCAAATGTGTGTGTGGATATTGCTCTAGGTAACCAACTTTGCAATCGCCACTACAGAAATATGCGTCGAATGACGTTGGTGCCACAACGAAATGCCATCCAAAGCTGGTGAAGTTAACTTTAAGTGGATATCGACAACATCGCATGTCATGATAATTTTCTGTGCAGTCCATATACACGTTGCGCTTTCTCCGATTCTTTTTTTGTGACCCAATTTCTATATGAAAAGTCTGAAATAGAGTCAGTTTAAATATAGAAAATACGGTATATAACTTTTAAACTTTATTTTATATTTCAAGGATTCATACCAATGGATTTTTTGATTTGTTGTCAGTGGTCACTACTAATGGCTTCATCCAGGACTCTGCGCCTTTTATTAGAACTTCCTGTGTGGTATTTAATTCAAAATCCCCAAATAGAGCTTTTAAATCAACATTAACCCATTGGCCAAGCCCTGACGGAATACTACGTCGAAACTCAAATATTTTTCCTTTATGAGTAAAGCTTGTTGTATTTCCACGCTTCGTAGCACGGTGAATAGTCACAACAATATCTTTACTTGGCTGATTATTAATTTCTCGAATGAGCTCTGGCTGATGTGTATTTATCCACTCCCAACCACGTAAATATAAATGAAGCGTTGCGTATGATATATCCGAGTAGCTACCGTCAATTTTAAATCGAAACACATCGGCATTACGGTTGTGTCGGACATGAGGTTGAATTTCTAAATGGACAAAAGAATTCAAATTAGGTTTACAAAAATAGATTTCAATGTAAAATGTTATATATATTATTTCTACACTAAATTATTTTTTTAATTAAAAGAACGGTATAGTTGAGAGTTTCCCGACTGCGTTATTTCCGCTAATCAACATTGCCTTGAAAATACATATGTGGCATATAACTAAGTTTATTATTGTTCTATCCTAATTCTTGAATTTTAGGGACACTATTTCATTTCTAATAATAAAGTATCTGGCTTCAACGAAGAATTAGGTGCTAGCCCTACAATTTTTGGAAGTCAGCCGCTCTTGTCCCTAAATTTTATGGGATTTTGCTAGATTGAGTCTGACAATATAAGAGTCTTTATTGTACGCAGAAGAATAAGTTTTTTTTGTTCAAATGAATTAGTATTGCGATCGTGTCACCACCCACAAAAATAATTATAGGTTAAAAGGTGACGACAGAAATCGACAAGAAATAGTTATGATACTGAAAATATGAATTATAACATAAAAAGGTATTTTATTAGTTTCAAACACAAAACTAAATCGCCGGTTTTTCTTAGTTAGACATCTATAAAACATGTTTAAATGATAACTCTATCGTAAGCACACTTTTTGTTTAGACGCAGAAACCAAAAAATCTAGTTTCAAAAATAATATTGTACTGAAATTGAAATTTGACAGTAGTCGACCCCAATAATGTGTCAAACATGTTGCTTAATTTTTTTAATGTGCTCTTAATGATTTCATGGCATTCCCAAAGATAACTTTACTTAAAGAATTAAAATAATAATTTATTTAAAGATAACTTTATTTAATTTGTATACCCGTTACTCATAGAGTAAAGGGATATATTGTTTTTGTCGGAAAAAGTTTAACAGGCAGAAAGAAGCGTTTCTAACCTTAAAAAGCATTTAATGTACCCAAAGATAACTTTATTCAACTTGTTTACCGGTTACTCGAAGAGTAAAGAGCTATATTGTATTCGTGGTAAAATATGTAACAGGTAGAACCCTGATATATATAACTTTTGAATGTACTTAAAATGTTTTTCGCATGTAGACAAATTAAAATGGTCTTTAAACTTAATATCTTTAAACATGTAAACGCCATACAGATATTAGGGAGCACCATTCTTAAAAAAATATTTATTGAGGTTTCAAAAATTTTGATTTATAGAATTTTCAAATCTTAAATTGACAATTTTTTCGGTTTGTGTGCTTACATCATATAAAATGTTTACAATTTCTGAAGCGGGGAAGCAGTGATAAAAAAAAAGCTGAAGAGTTTGTTATGATCCACGACATACATACATGGCTAGATCGGCTAGGGATCATGATCAAGCATATAGAAATATGCATACACAATGTGTAATGTAGACTCAGACTTGTGTTTCTAGGTATCTAGATAAGGAATTGGGTATAAGGAAATAAACATACACTTTTTTATCGGAAAACTCGACTATAGTCGTTCTTTCTTGATTTTGCAAAATTGGCAATTAGATATGCTAATAAATTTAGTAAGTGATCATTAAAATGATTGTTTTGTACTTACGTTCGGGAAATATGTAAATGCTACTAATGTGTGAAAGAATACTTTCGTATTCCTCTCCGTTATTAACGGGAATATCAGTTTTTGTATCTTGATATTTATTCAGCTCTATTTCTTGCATTAATTGAAATTCGTTAACAATGCTAGCATCATCTCCTTGCATTTGAGAAGACGAACTTTCATCTAAAGAATCAGTATTGGTGTCGCTGTCATAGGTGCCATTTGATTTGACATTTTCTGGGACTGTTGATTTTTGCAATAAATGAGATTCGTCTTTACTTCCCATGCGACTCCAAACTGTGTTTTTTGAGGAAGTATTATAACCTTTATAAAAATTATCTATTATATTTTGTGGTACTGATATTGGTTTTGTAATATTGGGAAGTTTTTTTAAGTTTAAGCGCATGAGGATATGCATTTTAATTGACTCTAAACTGTCCACCTTGGCTTTCTCACGTAATTGTCGGTGTAGCATACTTTCTATATTCAGAAGGGTGTTACGGTACATGGACACGCTTTGAACTTTTGTGAAATCTCCTGAAACTGATACCTTTGGCAAAGAGGAACTTTTTTTGCCCAGCTTACTTTGTACTTTCATTTGGAATAATTCCGTATTTTCATTAATTTTATCCTCTGCAGATACCGGAGAAGATGCGTTTTTTTCAGACAGCAAAACGATTTCCGGACTAACGCTGCCGTTGGAAGAATTACTGAAGCTTTTTATATCAGTCTGAGCGAAGGCACTGCGTGCAGCCGCTAGGATTACAAGTACGGCGATTGCAAGACATCGGTTTACATGGAAATTACATTTCGAACTTCCAATTATAATCATTCGTTCGTTTCTTTTTCTTTTGCAGTCACAGAAAAATCTGCAAGGAACTGAACACCTGATTTCGTTGGGGTGTACTCTTATGTGAAATGCTGTGATGGAGTGGTTTTGTTGAGTTTTTTCATTTAAAGTGTTATCTTTTGATATGGATGGATGGTATGGATCGTAAGTCTTATATTTTTTCCAACCGCAGCATGATTTGGCCAGCATGATTTTTGATCAAACTGTTGTTGAGTGCTGAAAAAGCTTTTATTTATAAATACATTGTTAAATACAATCAAAGACTACGTAATAAGACAATAATATATTTTTATATTTAAATCCAAAATTTGTTGCAATAATTTAAAAATACTTTTTAAAATATGTGGCTAAAAGGAAAAATCAATATTCAATGCCGTCTTAAATTTACAGCGCTGAGAAGGATTACCCGGCAGAGCGCTGAAAGGAGAGTTTTAACTTTTTTTTCGAAGCCACAAGTTTGTCCGTCTGTCCGTCTGTCCGTATGAACGCTGAGATCTTGGAAACTATAAAAGCTACAATACTGGGATTAGGCATGCAGATTCCTGAGATTGCTGCGCAGCGCAAGTTTGTTTCAGCAGAGTGCCACGCCCACTCTAAAGCCCACAAACCTCAAAAAAAAGTGGCTCCTGCAGTTTTGATGCTAAAATAAATTTTAACTGAAATGTATTGTTCTCATCAGTACCTATCGATTGAACCAAAAAAAAGTTGACACGCCCTCAAACCGCCCACAAACTTCAAAAAATCGTAGATATGAACGTGGATATCTCAGAAACTATCAAATATAGAGAATTGGGATCTCAGATTTAAATTCCGTAGCCTTGTACGCAGCGCAAGTTTGTAACGCGAATATGCCACGTCCACTTTAACTAATTAATTATTTAATTAATTAGTTCTAAAAATCTAATTTAATTTTATCAAAATCGGAAGACTATATCATATAGCTGCTTTAGAAACGATCGGTAAATTGGTGGGAAATAATATGAAACAAATTATAGCTTTGGTGTTTTTTTTTTACATATTATCTTATACTATTGGGAAAATAATTTTTTGTATTTTTAGGAATTTCGAATAAAATTTAATAATTATAACTGCAAGGGTATACAAACTTCGGGTTGCTGAAGTTCACTTCCTTTCTTGTTTTATTTTCATATCATATAGCATCTCTCTGATTTCTTTCAAAAATGACATACCCTAGAGTAGAGGAAAATCGGACGACTATTTCATGAAGATGCCATAAGAACGATCAGAATATAATAAGAAAATATTTTGAAACAAATATTTGTTTTGTTGTGTGTCTTATACTCTAGTCTACAGCAAATTTAAGATTTCAGAACTTCGAATTTTACTACGTAAAAATTGGAGGACTATATCATATACATAGATATCATCGAAACTAAACTCAAAATAAAAATATTAGGTAGGTCAAGGAAAACGCCCCGTTACTCGCAGGTTAAAAGAGTATACTAGATTCATCGGAAAGTATGTAAAAGGGAGAAGGATGCGTATCCGACCTTATAAAGTATATGTATGTATTCTTGGTAAGAATCACTAACCGAGTCGATCTAGCCATGTCCGTCTGTACTCTATCTGTTACTTTAAAGTTTAAAATACCAATTTTATTTATAATGGCCATACGTTTTAACCCGATTGAAATTTCAAACTCTTATCTTCATCGATTATGTAGGTATGTACCCGACGAACCCAAAAGCCAAAACACGCTTTCAAAGAAGTGTACCTATAGCCTTAAAAATCGTAAAATTAACGAAAAATTCCGGTATTTTATCGTTAGACGTTACAGCAATCTATAGACAAATAGTAAATTTAATATAATATTCAAACAAGCTACCAAATATTTTTCTTTGAAATTAAATTGGAGGCAAATTACAGTTCTTAGTTGGCGTGGTATTTTTTCAAAGGCAATATGATTTTAGAAAAGTTTCCGAACATATGTCCTTTCCCTTTGTATGCTTCCGAATAGTGAAATCGCTAGAACCAGTAGTGCACGTAAGAAACGCAATAACTCTAAAATCCTTCCCGCGTCCACATTGCACATTGGGATTTTGACCACTCATTAAGAAGTTATGAACAAGAAATGTAATCAACTAGCGCGCTGAAATCTCGGAAAGAGTCAGTTTGCTGCTGAGGTTTTTCGTCTTTTCTTGATCAGCATCGTTGGTTTTTTGGGTTTTTAATAGTAACACCACAATTTAAAACAAGAGAGAACGGTAAACGATGCCATCGACTATCAGATACCCATTACTTAGCTAATCAATGGCCCGAATTGAATATTGGCCCAAAAAATATTAAAAAATGTGGGTGCTAGACGGTTGCACCCTTGCTGAATCATACTAGCGCTACGCCAAATCGCAGAACTGTATCGCCCATAGCTTTAATTCTATATTAAAAATTTTAACTTAAATGCATTTTTTCGTCAACAGCTATCGAGTAACTCAAAAAGCGCAATTAAGTTATCCAACTATGCCGCGCCCACACACCGCCCAAAAAAACTATTCAACAGTCCGTATAAACTATGAGACATCGGAAACTATAAAAGCTACACAGTTGGGTTTAAGCATTTAGATTGGCCTAAAAAAAGTTTACCAAGCTGCTGCGTTTATTAATACCTAAACTATCTTTAAATGTTTAGAATCGGACCATTCATTAGGGAGCTACGATCGAATATTGATTTTGACGCTGGGTAACGTCCTGCAATTTTGGATAAGTCGCTTTGCTGCTTGAATATCTTCATTTCCCTCGCGCTCCCTTCGACAGAGTATCTTCTTATTAAGTTCACAACGGACAAACTTAGCAGCTGAAATGCTTTCTTTGTGGTCATTATTGGTTTGTTACACTAAGTTTTGCACCGCTATGTGAAGCCAGTTTACGACACCGGAAGCAATCGCTTTGCCGCTTGCATATCTCCAGCTCCCTATAGCTGGTATAGGTATATGTTATTCGAGGCAATCAACTATAGCGTTCTCTCTGGATTTAAAGTCTTTTACTTGACTCTTATGTTGTGTTTTTATTGTCAGACAATAAATTCAGTTTTTCAGGAAATGGACGTCATTTGCACTCATTCTAAGAAATGTACATACATATAAGGTTTTTCTGTTTTTGATACATTCTTACATAAGTGAGTACCCCTGATAGTAAGTAATGGTGTTCCTGGATTTTCGAGTACGAATCTTTTAAGTTTAAGTGCAATTTACTCATATAATTTCCCCTTGTACTTAAGAAACCGATAACGAAGCAGTTAGCATCCAAGTATCACCCGAGTATAGTTTCACTTACTCGTGCTGGTCTTTAGTATGTATCCATGTCATTACTTGTAAATATTTTCACATATATGTTAATATGTCATTGTACATGCATGCGTATGCTGCTTTTGATATTTCAAAAGCAAAGAATTACATTCAAAATCCTCGAGTTTTAACAATGAATGTATGTACCTTAAACCTTTGACTTTAACTAGCTTGTATAGAACTGTTTCCAGACTCCGATACCTTTTATTATGAATGTAGCAAAAGAAGTAACAGAACCCTATGGCACCGACTGATTTTAAAAATCTGAAACTAAAACCCGTACTATATGCATTGTTTGGGATCGGGGATCGTCTTGTCTTGAGAGCAGAATGCCTCAATGGGAAGACGACCACCCTAGTGTGCACACAGTCATAAAGTTAGTTCGTGCATGTGTGTGCATACGTGTATGCAAAGATCGTTCATAAACGTTTCACATGAGTCCTCTTGATGACCACTCTATTGTATTCAATTAAAACCATTTATAAACATAATAAATTGTTGTGCTCTTGAACTTCAGTTCATCGTTGAAAGTGCAGTATTCCCCTTTTCAAACAGAGCTACGTAAATCAGATACCATAAATGTACCATCATAAATATACACATGCGTGCAAATAAACACATATGCCTGTATGGGAGTGCTTGTGTGAATATGTTCGCGTATGTACTTAAAAATTTAAGCGATAACAAACATTTATAGGAACACGTACCTATTGTACATAAGTACATATATAATCATCTATTGGTATTTATTTATATTCTTACACATGTACAACCGAATTCTATTTCGAACACTGGGCAATTGTGTGTATTAACATGTACTTATTAAATGTTTTATATTGAACTAACAGTTGAGCTATGGCTTCGCACATATTTCACTTGCTTCGCGTTATTATTATTTAGGGAATTCATTGCCAAAAAGCACATATTTAATTCCAGTTTGCGGGGATATCCAAATGGTAAGTAATAATTGTGTTTTTCCCATAGGGCAGCAAAATATGGAAACCCGGAGATTCTGTTCTGCTGGCTGTGCGTTTGGATGTCGAGGTGGAACTGAGCAGCTGATCAGTGGCGATACTGTTCGGCGGTGATTTACTTGGCAACTTTAAATCATCTTAGACAGGGACATGCAAATAGGGACCTTCAATAACGTTATTATATAGCAAAATGCGAAATAGTTTTTTGTTTTTTGGTTCAGTTTTCTTGGCACGTAAATATTTCCTTCTTGGATCTTACGTCAGAACATTTGGATCGTTTCGACGACTGCTGCCACGCTGATGTCAATTTTTAAATTTTGCCATAACCCATTTTGCCGCCAGATGGCAAGAAAAATCGATAAGTTAGTGTTGCCATTTCAGTCTGGTTCCGTATTTTTTGTTTGTTGTCTACTCACATCTACGAAATCCGTGAGCCGGGGCCTTTTTCACTGCGGCACTTAGATGAACTATTGAAATACCAGATAAAATACCAGTCATCCTGAGTGAATTTGAATAATCGTTTGCAGACGCCGCTGAAACAGAACATTACAGAATATAAAAAAACCAAAACGACTGCATGGGGATCGGCCAGTATTCGCTAGGACGAAGAAAGTAAGATCTAGCCAAAAATAAGTTGGTTACGTTGTACTGGCATAAGTATCTTTTTTTAGCAGAACAACTAGACGAGCTCTTCGCTGGATTCCATAACCAACATCTTTGCAGTTGATGCGTAATTTTTTAAATTTCTCCAATTGATTTGTTTTCCGTTGGGCAACAAACCGAGCTGCTTGACAGTAAGACCATGCTACATGCATTGCCGGTGAACTTTAAAAGCTTCGGTCACACTACAAAGAATAAGATTTTTCGACTAGTGAAACTCTTAGCCGATCTGAGTACTAGGCTTTGTTCTTTGCGCCGCGGCTAACGGCGTTCATCGAAATTCACTCGCTAAATCTGTTATTTTTCTTGTATTTCCTTAGCTCTTCTGAGTACCGCGCTAAAAAACAGACCCGACTAAAAGCGTTAGCCGCGTGTTTGCCTCTCGCTCACTCCTATGGTTAGCTCGCGGTTTTCGTCGATGGCTTAGGAAATTTAATCATTGGCGGTGTTCGTGCAAAGGCTATGTGGAAACTAAAAATTAAATAGCGGAAAAGGAATTCCGTTACTGAGTGAGGTCTGATCGTGGGCCGTGAACTGTCGAAGAGACATAGACAAATTTAAGCATAGAGTAAGAATCTATTTAACCTCTGCCCAACCTCTGCTGATAGCCAAATTAAGGTCAAGTTTGAAGGTAACTTCGATTTTTCAACACATCCAACAAGTGCGAAGCTACAGCAATAGTGGAGAGGTTCAATTACAAAAACAAAACAGTGAGTAAGAGCAGTGCAGATATTTTCCATAAAACTCACGCGGGAACGAATAACGAGGTCACATCGAACATTTTAAAATCTAGGGAAATTATCGTTATCCGCCTAGGTGGCATCATTGGCAAAGTCTCAAAAGAGAGCGGCAGAGCAAATGGTGTCTATATAGATTCTTACTCCATGTTATAGCTCCCATGAGAATAATCGGAAAAAAAAATAAATTAAATTAACATACTCTTGGAAATAACATTTTTTATTTAGTTCTGAATTTTGAATTTAATATTTTCAAAATCGCACGACTATATCATATAGCTGCCATAGGAACGATCGGAAAATTTGGTGGGAAAATAACATGAAAGAAATCATGGCTTCGGTGTTTTTTGATATATATTTTCATAATATTGGGAATATCATTTTTTGAATTAAACCTAATAAAAATCGGACAACTCTAACATATAGCTGTCAAAGAAACGGTCAGAGAAATAATGAAATAAATATTTAAAAAAAATTTGGATGAATGTTGAGAAATAGTCGGAAACCCTCCCCCTTGTGCCCCCGACTTTCAATATAGTAAATAACATTAAAAAAATAGCTCGCGAAACGTAATAAAAGTTAAGTAAAAAACCACAAGAAAGATAAGGGAAGACTTAGTGAAATAAATCAAAATTGTTGCCCATTTAATGTTTATATATATGCGGTTATACAAATATAAAACGTTCACAGCAGTTAGCAATCCATAGTGAAAGTACAAGTAAAAACAAGGAAGAACGCTATAGTCGAGTACCTCGACTATCAGATACCCGTTACTCAGCTAAAGGGACCAAAGGGAAATGGAGATGTGCAAGCAGCAGCGAGATTGAAATGCGCCACCTACCGGCGGTAGACAGACTTAAGCGTTATGGCCGTTAGAGTGGGCGTGGCAACATTTTTAGGTATTGACGAGACCAATACATTTCAGTTAAAATTTTTAATCTAGTATAAAAATTGTGGGCGCCACAGGCTTGGGCGGTTTGTGGGCGTTAGAGTGGGCGTGGCATATTCGCATAACAAACTTGCGCTGCGTGCAAGGCTACGGAATCTAAATCTGAAATCCCAATACTCTATCTTTGATAGTTTCCGAGATATCCGCGTTCATACTAACGATTTTTTGAAGTTTGTGGGCGTTAAAGTGGGCGTGGCAAACTTTTTTTTGGGTCAATCGATAGGTATTGATGAGAACAATTCATTTCAGTTTTTACTCTAGCATCAAAACTGTAGAAGCCACAGCTTTGGGCGGTTTGTGGGCGTGGCACTCTACTGAAACAAACTTGCGCTGCGTAAGAAGCTCAGGAATCTGCACGCCAAATCTCAATAGCCTAGCTCTTATAGTTTCCAAGATCTCAGCGTTCATCCGGACAGACAGACAGACGGACAGACGGACATGGCTAGATCGACTCGGCTAGTGATCCTGATCAAGAATATATATACTTTATGGGGTCGGAAACGCTTCCTTCTGCCTGTTACATACTTTCCGACGAATCTAGTATACCCTTTTACTCTACGAGTAACGGGTATAATAAAAGGCGGGAAAGTAACAACTAGCAAAAAGGAGGATATAACATTTACTAAAATGTGCAAAACAAACAAGTGCATCTATATAAATACGCTTTGGATATTTTATAAAAGCATTGATATATATACGAGATATTACCAAGACATTCGTGATCCTAGTAGCAACCCCCAACCCATGAACCGGAAATGCCGAAAGATATGAAAAACTACACGTATGGCAACATTTTTCGTGGCCTGTTCTCAAGTGACGCATAGGAACAACGATTATCTAAGGAAGCGATCGTCAAAATGCAATATACACTAACACAATACATAAATACAAAGGTTATAACAAAAAGACCAAAAAAGTAAATGATTGTTTGAAAGAGTAAACGCTTTTAGCGCGCGACGCCACCCATTAACTTAATTAAACAATGCAAATATTAAGGTAATGAGGTAGTAGAGCCAGGATATATTTAAAAGTAACCGACAAAAAACATATAGCTGCAATTAAAAATTTAAACTTATTTAATACAAATTGAAGTAAAATACAATATAACTGATGATGGTTTTAGAATATAAGGCCTTAGATCAACCGGAAACTCCTGCGCGACTACAGCACTACCCCTCGGTTCGATTGGTTCCAATCTATCTCTCTATACCAGGGGTCGGCAGCGGCCTATCTAGTGAGCATAGGGAAGTGTTCTGCCCATCCTCTGCTCGCTCACGTATAACGTAGATGTTCGTATGACTTCGGCATGGGTCTTCGGGTCTTTTTTCTATCAGCTTCGGCGCGCTTTTTTGCTGCTGCGGCAAAGAGTCTCAGTGCAAAACAAAGAAACGTCAGGCTGCGCCAACTTCGTGTTTTTTACACTCACACTAATGCAAGGCAAACTTGTGATGGTATGTGTGTGCCGACCACTGCTCTATACCTATGAAAAACCCCCAGTTAAACTGGTTAGATCTCGTTTTAAAAATCTGCGATTATGTCCTAGCACTTTAGGCCCATTATAACCAACTAAGTAAGCAAAACAAAGCGAAACATGAAAAAAGTCACAGAAAAGAAGGAAAGCAAGTCTACTTGTATGTATTTCCATAGAACTCCTTGTATATTATATGAGAACATATATTTTTTTTACTTACTGAATGATAAATGAATGATTTGTGACATCAACACTAAATAACTTTTACTATATACATATATGTACACACCCACACAAGAAAACACACGTAAATTCAGACATATTCACACGCACATACGTCTATAATTTCAAATAAATTTGAAACCGAAGATTTGTGAACTAATATTCTTTTTGGTAAAGATTCTACGAAAACTGCAGACAAGTTATATATACCTTAAAAAACACTAACACACACTGCATAATTTGTAATTACAAGTTTCAACCGAAGATAAATGAAAGCCCAAAACAATATATATGCATAGAAAAACATACTTATACATGATGAAGAACTTCAGCGGTTCGCTTTAATTATGAGGCAACAACCACATGAGAAATCCAAACCAAACTTAAACTTAATTAACAAATAGACACAAACCTAAATTAATTGCAAAACTAAAAAATGGAAAAACCAAATTTAAAGAGGAAATGATAATGAAAATAAAACACGAGACAAAAGCGTAAAGAAAACATTTATTTAAAAACAACAAAAATTACAAACAAAAATATATTTATATAAATGTGTATTTTTTTATGGGTTGTTGTGGATTTGTTTCTATTCTAGGTGGAAACCTTATACGTTTGTTAGAAAATAGAGAATAAAAGAAGTTTGTAAGGTTACTGGTTGGTCGAGTAGGGCCGAGGAGGCTACTTTGGGGAACTCCGTCAGAGATCGGTTTGGTGGACGACTTGTACCCATCAGCAAATACGTGGAAAGTGCGTTTCTTCAGGAAGCTTTTCACGAGCTGGAAAATAATTACAAATATATTAATTTATTATATTATTATTATTATATTATATATATATATATATATATATAAAATATGTAGTATTAGAGAAAATGTAAACAAATTGGAAATTAAAATAGAGTTTTTAAATATATATAATCTTAAGGCCTAGGAGAATGCAGTGTTTTTCTTATTTTAATTTATTTTGCGGCATACTTTTGGGCAGTCGATCGTTTTGCTTACACTGGGCTTATTTGCTGTGGCATAGTTTTGGGCAGCCGATCTTTGCACGTAAGAATTTTGTGTTGCCGCCTTTTGGGGACAACCAAGTTCTCAGATCGCGCAGCCACCTACTGAAAAATCGGAAATCGAGAAATTTGCTTCGAAACGTAAAATTTTTATATTTTGAATAAATTTCTCTGAAATCCTTCTACCTATTTTTTGACCCAAACAAACTACGTTTTGTGGCAATCATTTTGCGAAATAAAGTCGGAATTGGGAATGTCATACCTCTTTCAGCTCGTAATTAAATTCCCAATCGATTGGCATTTAAGCCCGGAAACTTTAATTTTTGACGGATTTTCGCAAAAATAGACGTTGTTACCCCTTATAAACAATGTGAAATTTAGTCAAAAAATAAATTTTCCGGAATATGATGGGCATCGGTAGCCTAGGTTGTTAAGCCTAGTACTCACATCGACGAAAACCGCGAGCTAACCATAGGCTCGAGAGGCAAACAGGCGGCTAAAGCTTTTCGTCGGGTCTGTTTTTCAGCGCGGTACTCAGATGAGCTAAGGAAATACCAGAAAAAATACCTCTAGAGAATCCCAGGAGGAAGGAACATGCCGAGTGGGACTTCGCTCTCTACATGGACATCCTACCGAGCGTGTCCTCGCAAAGAAAGTAAGGTCTGGCCAAAATAATTTGATTGCGTTGTACTAATAGAAGGATCTTTTTAGCAGAACCACCAGTAATATGATCGACGACCTCTCCATTAGGACTCCGTACACCATAACCACCAGCTACTTGGCAGCTTAAGCGGAGCTGGAGGACCCGCTGTCTTCTATAGGGAGGAGGAAAATAGGGCGCCCGCTGAGGAACAGTTGGAGAAGCCATGGCCAGCCACTGCCAGGATGCTGGGCGACTTCCTGCAGCATCAGCGGATCAACCGCGTTCCCAATCCGGCTCCCACTTCCTTAAGGTCCAATATGCCCTTTGGGACTCGGAGCTGGACTGCGGTGGCGCGGGAAAGATGGCGAAGCATTCGTGGGACGTTAAGGAAGCTTTAAACTACAAATTTACATAAATAAATACATTCGTTGAACATTCCATTTATTTTTATTTTACTTTCTTTGTGTACCAGCAGACTCCTTCTTTTTTAAATTTCTCCAATTGATTTGTTTTCCGTTTGGCAACAAGTCCAGGCGCTTGACAGTAAGACCATGCTACATGCATTGCGGGTGAACTTTGAAAACTTCGGTCACACTACAAAGAATAAGATTTTTCGACTAGTGAAACTCTTAGCCGATCTGAGTACTAGGCTTTAGCTGTTAAACACAGTCCGTCTTTCAGCTGTGCGCCTCGTTTTGACCAAGTTACGACTGAAAAACTGCAAAAAACTATTGTATTTAAACCCGTTACTCGTTGAGTAAAAGGGTATACTAGATTCGTCGGAAAGTAGGAAGCGTTTCTGACCCCATAAAGTATATATATTCTTGATCAGGATCACTAGCCGAGTCGATCTAGCCATGTGCGTCTGTCCGTTTGTCTGTCTGTCCGTCTGTCTGTTTGTCCGGATGAACGCTGAGATCTCGAAAACTACAAAAGCTAGAAAGTTGGGATTTGGTATGTAGATTCCTGAGCTTTTTGCGCAGCGCAAGTTTGTTTCAGCAGGGGGCCACGCCAACCCAAACCCCACAAGCCGCCCAAAACGGTGGCTCCTGCAGTTGATGCTAGAATACAAATTTTTACTGAAATGTATTGTTCTCATCAATACCTATCGATTGAGCCAAAAATTTAAAAAAAATCATAAGGATGAACGCGGATATCTCGGAAACTATCATAGATAGAGAATTGGGATTTCAGATTTAGATTCCGTAGCCTTGTACGCAGCGCAAGTTTGTTACGCGACTATGCACAAACCTCCCAAACCTGTGGCGCCCAAAATTTTCATGCTAGATAAAAAAGATAACTGAAATGCATTAGTCTCGTCAATACCTATCGATTGACCCAAAAAAAGTTTGCCAAGCCCACTCTAACGCCCATAACGCTTAAATATGGGTAGGTGGCGCATTTCAATCTTGCTTTGCTGCTTGCATATCTCCATATTCCTTTGGTCTCTTTAGCTGAGTAACGGGTATCTGATAGTCGAGGTACTCGACTATAGCGTTCTTCATTGTTTAATATTCAAAATGTGGATGCTAGACGGGTTTTAGCGTTATGGGCGTTTGTGGACGTTCGAGTGGGCGTGGCACCCTGCTGAAACAAACTTGCAACCCTCTAGCTTTTGCAGTTTCCGAGATCTCAGCGTTCATACGGACGGAGAGACTTGGACATGGCTGGATCGATTCGGCTAGTGATCCTGATCAAGAATATATGTACTTTATAGGTCGGAAACACTTCCTTCTACCTATTACATACTTTTCGACGAATCTAGTATACCCTTTTACTCTACGAGTAACGGGTATAGTCAAGTCAAAAATCATCTCATCCCTATCTTTTGTGTCAATGCTGTTGGCGTCAAAAACACAGCCTTAGCAGCCTCTGCGGAGGAGGGTCTAAGTGACCGTTTTAACAATAGTCATAAAAAGAATCGTATATCACATCACTGGCTGATTCTGCCGATGCAGCGAAAGTAGCTGAGACCACAACTTCATATCTAGGGCCAATACCAATGCATGTAGCACTGTTGACCTAATGATAAATATGCATTTATTTTGATAGCCTGAACACTTTTTTACTATACATACAGGTTCAATACAATCAGTCCTAGATCCGCCACGATATGTTACACATCTACCTTCGCAATCAACCGAGGCTGTGGTCAAAAAGTATGATGAATTGGCTTTTTTTTATTTACGTGTTGTGGTGCTCTATGAATTCCTTCCACCCGACCAAAATGTTAGTAAAAAATACTATTTGAGCGATAAGCGTTGAGCGTTTAAGCGAAATCTCCATGATCAATTCCAACTATGTACTTTCTATACATAGTTTCCGAGATCTGCGGCTTGTGGGCGTTAAAGTGGTACCAAATACGTGTACTATTTTATTGTTAGTTACTGTCTTCCATTATATATAAGGTTGAGTAAATAATTTGTACTAGTGGTACTAAAACCATACAAAGTTGACATGGCTTTTATATAACAAAGGTTACATCTCAGGTTCCTAGCAACTCAAAAGACTCAAAGTTGTTGAATTGCTGTATATGTATGGAATAGCTCATAAACAGCTGACCAAAATTCAACAACTCAGCAATTCAACATCCCTAAATACACAGGTTTACAATTTAAAATCGTCAAATTGCTAGTTTTCTCGTTTAGTATAATTTACCCTTAATTTAGGAACATTCGTTCATATTTTAAGTATAACAAATACTTGGTTCCTACACATTCTATACATGATTTATCTCAAAAATGTACAAAATTAGGACTGATGAATTACAAATAAAATGTTGATAAATTAGAATATCGGAGAAAAATATATCCATTTCGAACTTAACTTACCTTCAAATCTCATTTTTGCTTGCGTTTTTTCTCATTGTAAACAGCACGAAAAAATTGTGTTTTATTTTCTTAACCTTGTAACCATTCTGCCAAATCTATCTGGACTGACCCGACATTTGGAAAAGATATATAAGTAATAACCATTACAAAATTACAAAGAACGTGTTAAAGATAATGTAGTTGTTAATTCTTACCACAGATTGTCTCGTGTAAGTAAACCCTATAAACCCATGTGTGGACCCAATAAAGTACCGCTGTTTGGCCAATAGTAATTAAGAAATACAGAGTTTGGGACTAACTTTACGTATTGTATGTAAATAAAGGCAGAAAACCCCTGTGTGCAGACTCATAAGAATCTTATATGAGCGAAATCAAGTCGTTCGGTACTATAGCCAGGACCATAAGGTCCTTGAAACTTCTGTTCTTTGTTGTTCCCTGTTTGGGTAGATCGAATACTTTGATCTTTCTAGTTGTTCCTCACAGCGGGAAAGAAAGTCGGCCTGCATGGTCTTAGGGAAACGTTAAAATTGTTCGATCACGATCTTAGCAGTGCAACCCTTAGGAACCAAGTAGGAAAGAGGGTTAGCCGGTCTGTTATCGATTCTCGTGTGAAAACATGCAATTATGGTCTTATTTGTATTATTCTAAGATTGCATTTACAAGCTTATTGTTTTGTTTTCGAAATATTAAGAGCAGGCGATGTTCCTGCGAAATGTGAACCCTGGAGTTTTCAAGATCATGCGAAACTACTGTTTTTAAAGCCCAACGCCGTGAAGAGTTTAAATGTATTTGTGTATAAAATATTATAAATGTATAGCTTTCTTTATAAACATATTATGAATCGGGGGTAAAAGTATTATAGAACTGTTTAAATTGACGCAGTGAAAAAGGTTGGTGTTATTAAGTTCCACTTATAAAATATAATATATAAAGTATAAAATATATATTTAACCCGTTACTCGTAGAGTAAAAGTATATAACAGGTAGATGGAAGCGTTTCCGACGCCATAAAGTATATATATTCTTGATCAGCATCACTAGACGAGTCGATCTAACCATGTCGGTCTGTCCGTATGAACGCTGTGATCTCGGAAACTATAAAAGCTGCAATACTGGGATTAGGAATACAGATTTTAAGAGATTCCGCGCAGCGCAAGTTGGTTTCGTCAGTGCGCCACGCCCACTCTAACGGCCACAAGCCGCCCAAAGCTGTGGCTCCTACAGTTTTAATGCTATAATAAAAATTTTAGATAAAATGTATTGCTCTCATCAATACCTGTCGATTAATCCAAAAAAAATTGCCACACCCACTTTAAGGGCCACATACTTAAAAAATCGTAAGTATGAACGCGGATATCTCGGAAACTATCGAATATAGAGAATTGGGATTTCAGGCCTAGATTCCGTAGCCTTGTACGCAACGCAAGTTTGTTACGCGAATATGCGAATTACGCGAATACTCTAACGCGCGTGAACCGCCCAAACCTGCGGCGCCCACAATTTTCATGCTAGAACAAAATATTAACTGAAATGTATTAGTCTTGTCAACACCGATCGATTAACCCAAAAAAGTTAAAAAAAAGTATGCCACGCCCACTCTCTCAGGCTAAAAAACATGTTTAACGGAAATGTAATTGTTTCGTCAATACCTATCGGTTGACCCAACAAAATTTTGCCACGCCCACTCTAACTTCCATAACGCTGAAATCTGTCTGCCGCCCACATAGCCATATATTGAGATCGCGGGCAGGTGGCGCATTACAATCTCGCTTTGCTGCTTGTATGTCTCCATTTCCCTTTGGTCCCTTTAGCTGAGTAACGGGCATCTGATAGTCGAGGTACTCGACTATAGCGTTCTTCCCTGTTTTATACTTTTGTGTTTAGGTTTAAGTGTTATAGTTTCCGAGATCTCAGCGTTCATACGGACAGACGGACATGGCTAGATCGACTCGATTAGTTCAGGATCACTAGATCAAGATCTCCTACTTGTTACATACTTTTATTCATATACTTCTTACTCTATGAGTTATAATTTGGATTTTTTGAAGAAACAAACCAATTGTGGTACCTTAAAAATTCCTTTGTTCATGGACAGCTAATTGAGTAAACTAACTAAATTTTTGTGTATTTTTGGCTTAAGATGACACGTTCTCCGATCAAGGCAGTTAAAAAAGATATAGTTTACATGTACGTATTTTTATACCCTTGCAGAGACTATTATGAGTTCAGTCAGAAGTTTGCAACGCAGTGAAGGGGGCGTTTCCGACCCCATAAAGTACATATTATATTCTTGATCAACATCACTCGACAACTATATCTTAAAGCTCGGAAAAAAATTTTTTTAAATTATTTCTTTAGTTTTTTCTAACATACTACTAACATACATATTCATACGCTTGGAAATAAATTTTTTTAATTCGTTCTAAATTGCGAATTTAATTTTATCAAGATCGGACGACTATATCATATAGCTGCCAAGGAACGATCGAAAAGTTGGTGAGAAAATAATATGAAAGAAATTATAGCTTCGGTGTTTTTTGACGTATTATCTTATACCATTGGGAATATCAATTTTTGTATTTTTAAACTTAATAATTATAACTGCAAGGGGATACAAACTTCAGCTTGCCGAAGTTAACTTCCTTTCTTGTTTTATATTTAAATTTAAGAAATTTTAGATGATTTGCTTTAAAACACAACAAAAATAAATTTTAAACTTTTCTTTCCTTTAATGAATTATTACTTTTACAAAAAAAGCACCCCTGCGTACTTGTTACGCAAACAGTTTTGAAGTGTATTTAATTTGCCCCCCTTTTGAATGAAAAGCACTTGGCTTGGCTGAGCAAGGGCAGTGGGCACTAGCAATCACTTGCCACCACTTTTATTTTGTTAAATTTGATTTTAATCCGCTGATAATATTTTAAGACTTTCTCTTTCGCTCGGTTGAGTTTAGTGCGATTTAATCATGCCATATACAAGGGGTGTATGCGAATTTCGGTGCCGGAAAGAAAGTGATGAGAGTTAGAGATATTGGAATACCTCAGATTATGAGGGAGTTGTCATAAAAGTAGAGAAAAAGTCGACCAGACACGTTAATTTTGTATTTACTATATTGCCAATATTTTGTAGATAGGGTAAGTGGTATAGTTTCTATAAATAAGCAAGTAAAGGTACTATATAATTTTGAATTGAGTAGGCGTATGGCGGAAATCTACATCTAAAACGCCGTAGTAGTGAAACCGTATAAACTGGAGAAATATTTTCTATATGCACAAGTTTATAAAAATGTTTCCTGAATTCTGAATATTTGTTAGTCTCGGAAACTCTAAAAAGTGGTTCTAGGGGCTTTCGAGTAGACCAATTCTTTCTTGAAAATGAGCCATGTACTAATGATCAATTGAACTTATCGCCGCTACGTGGAGCCAGTTTATGGAATCGGAGGCGAACACATATTAGAAGTTAAAGAGTAAACATTTGACATGCAGTTTCTATAAAGCACATGTTTGCTTCCTACCGTATAAACTGGTCGCGCCACTCTACTTTCAAAATTTCTTAGTATCAAAATTAAAAGAAAATTATAATAATAATAAAACCCTTTAAGCCGTGTACAATTTATTTCCATCGGTCTATCGTAGCAGACTTTCACTTTTACAGTAATCACTGTGGACTGCCGCCCACGTAGTGACGAAGCGCACCAGGAAAGTGTGCGAAGGCGACTACTATATATACATGAAAAAATAAAAATCTACTGCGATGGTCCGATCGTAACGATGATACACCAATCGAAAGGTATTGCAAAAACTAAAAAGGATTTCATACCCAGACTTAAAGGAAATCATTTGGCTTGGGAGAAAAACGGCGAAGGTGTAAAAGTGAAAATAAATAAATAATAAATGGTTAAGTTTATTAGTCTAGTTGTACTCTTACTCAAAATACGCGTCGAACTGCACCTCATTTGTTGAAATCAGTTCAAAATCTACCTCCCAAAACGAACATTTTATTTTGTTTGTCAGTTTGTCCCAAAAAGATGTTTTAAGGTAATACAAATTTAAAATTATGTTATACAGCTTAATTTAAGAAAATTTAGTTTTACCACTTTTGGAAAAACTCGCTTGTTCGGCGGGAAAACAACTATAACAAGAAAGGAAGTTAGCTTCGGCAAGCCGAAGCTTATATACCCTTGCAGCTATAATTATTAAATTTAAAAACACAAAAAATGATATTCCCAATAGTATAAGATAATATGTCAAAAAACACCGAAGCTATAATTTGTTTCATATTATTTTCCTACCAATTTTCCGATCGTTCCTATGGCAGCTATATGATATAGTCGTCCGATTTTGATAAAATTTTATTCGAAATTCAAAACTAATTAAAAAATGTTATTTCCAAGCGTGGGATGTTGTATGTTAAAAATCACCGAAGCTATAATTTGTTTCATATTACTTTCCTACCAATTTTCCGATCGTTCCTATGGAAGCTATATGACATAGTCGTCCGATTTTGCTAAAATTTAATTCAAAATTCAGAACTAATTAAAAAATGTTATTTCCAAGCGTTGGAGGTTATATGTTGAAAAACACCGAAGCTATAATTTTTTTCATATTATTTTTCCACAAATTTTCCGATCGTTCCTATGGCAGCTATATGATATAGTCGTCCGATTTCGATAAAATTTAATTCAAAATTCAAAATTATTTAAAAATTGTTATTTCCAAGCTTAGGAGTTTATATGCTAAAAAACACCAAAGATATAATTTTTTTTCATTTTTTTGTCCGATTATTCCTATGGGAGCTATAAGATATAGTTGTCCGATCCGGCTGGTTCCGACTTATATACTACCTGCAAAAGATATAAGACTTTTGGGAAAGTTTCAGCCCGATAGCTTTAAAACTGAGAGACTAGTTTGCGTAGAAACGGACGGACAGACGGACAGACGGACAGACGGACATGGCTAGATCGACTCGTCTAGTCATGCTGATCAAGAATATATATACTTTATGGGGTCGGAAACGTCTCCTTCACTGCGTTGCAAACTTCTGACTGAAATCAATATACCCTCTGCAAGGGTATAAAAAGCTACATTTAGTACGCCCGTAACTTGTGAACTACTTAAGCTACAGTCTTGTTCTATATGTTGGACTTCAATATATACAAAATTTTATCTCAAAATAGAAGATTTTTGTCGTTTTTTTTTAAGCCACTAATAGTATTCGAATATTTTTCTAAAACCATCGAAAACCATCTATGTTTTTTTTAACCACCTCTTAAAATCGCCCCTGACGATTTCTGGTTTATATAGCCCTTAGGATTCCATAACTTTTGAAGTATAACACACTGTTGGAAAAAGTCACGATAGAAAGTTATTGATCAACAGAAATGGCTACTTTTACCAGTTCAAAATAACTGGGTCTCAACATTCAATTTTGTATAAGATGATCCGAACTTTTATTAGGCTCATGGAATCGTTTAAATTGTTTTAAAAGTTCCATATAAAAAACTTTACTTCCACGACTTTTGGGAAAGTAGGTCCAATATATGATTGATGTAAAAAAAAAATTGTTGATATCAATCAATCACATCTACATGCCAAAAATTATTGAAACCGAACCAGTCAGTAAACAGTTATTATAATTTATTATTATTATTTTGCAATTAAATCGAGATAACCACATGCAGCAAATCAGCTGTTTTCACTAATACGCCACGGAGCCGCTAGGGGCGCTATAGGCTAGTTGGCGGTATTGGCTAGGTGTCTGTCCGTTTCTAGGCAAACTAGTCTGTCAGATCTAGACCTATCGGGATAGGACCTTCCCAAAAGTCTTATTTCTATTGAAGGTTGTACATATATAAGTCAGAACGAGCCGGATCGGACAACTATATTTCAGAATTTCGAATAAGATTTTTAAATAATCGGATGACTTTATCATATATCTGCCATTGAAACGATCGGATAATTAATGTCAAAATAAAACAAAGACCGTTATATTTCGTTTTCGGTAAACATTTCTGTAATAAGTTTTTAGTAGTTAGTTTTTTACATATGTATGTATGTACAATGCTCTTACGGGAAGGACCTACAAGAGTTTAGAAACTTCGGCTTGCCGAAGCTAGCTTCCTTTCTTGCTTTAGTTGAAACAGTGTAAATGGGATTTTGATTTGATTGAGGAAATTTATATATTGTTCCGTTTTGTGCTCTTTTTTCCCCGAATACAATGTACGCTTTTACTCTACGAGTAACGAGTATACATAATTATGAAGATAGATGGTATAATATATATTCTTTAAAGGGGTCGGAAACGGTTCCAAACCTTGATACATACCTTTCAACAAAAACCACTACAAAAGCCACTAACTATGCTTTCGCCTTTACTATTCTTACCCCGTTCCCATCAGAAGCAGCGGGAGCCACCCATGGGGTAAACATTTTCTCCGCCGCGCCGCCAATACACGCTGTATAAAAAAGTGGTTCTCCATTCAGTTTCACACACATTGGATCGGTAGATTTGCAATATCATACAGTGTGTGCTTTGTCGAAAGCCGTTTGGATAGCACATGTAAAAAATGTAAGTGAGTACGGTTATAATAAAATATAGTAATAATAATATAATAAACATAGATATTAATTACTTCGATGGCACATTTTTAATTTTGTCAAATAGGAATAAGAGTCCGGCTTCAATCCTTTAAGCACAGCGTGGTTTCCTTTAATTGCGTATGAGCTCTACACACTTTGCGACCAGTAGGGTGTTGTCGTGCGAAGTGCTTTTGGTCTCCTGTTAAGTGATAGTCGTCAAACAGAGGCAAGGGGAATGCGTGGTAGGTGGTCAGTGGTCGGGTGCGGGAGGCGCGGTCACGGTATGCTCATAATAATTGAAGCATATTCACAGTGGTTGCCTCTTCCAGAAAGGGCGTATGTGAACCCCCTGTGGCCACGCCGCACCCACATCCATAGCTGGCTTCCTAGGGATTCCCCTTTAGCCCTTTCCAAAGGATTTTCCTTGTTTATATTTGGTTGGCTGGCCAAATGCTTGGCTGGTCATCGCCGGTCCGGGTACGGCTCTCAGCTTTGGTTTTGGCGAGTTGAGTCTGGCGCTGCTTTAATTGTTTAATGGCTCGTTACTTGAATTCCCAGTGGGGGACTCATGGTGCGTCTGTGCTAACTGGTATTTTCAAGTGCGATAATTGTAGCGTTTTATTACGGATTAAGCAAATTTTCTGTAAATTATATCTCAGGGACATTGTCACATTGCAGATGAGGTCGCTGGTGGGACGGATAATGTTGTTCAATATAAAATCTTAGAGCTGAGGAACAAAAAGAAATTGTATTCATTCGTGAACATTTTGAAGGGAATACAATCGTTTGCAGTTGCGGTTACGATACCGCGTTTAAAACCTCTGTTTATACCCGTTACTCGTAACGTGAAATGGTATTTTGCATTCGGTTCAAGGTATGTAACAGGTAGAAGAAAGCGTTTTCGACCCTATAAAGGATATATATTCTTGATCAGGATCACTACCCGAGTCGATCTAGCCATGTCCGTCTGCCTGTCTGTCTGTATAAAAGCTGAAAAGTTGGGATTGAGCATGCGGATTCTAGAGATTCTTGCGCAGCGGAGCGTGGCACTCGCCCACAAAACTTTCTAGCGCCTACAAACCTATGTAGCGCCCACATTTTTGAAGATTTTGTAACACTGTAAATGCGGTTTTTTGTAAATGTTAAAATGATCAAATCGGACTATCCATTAAATAGTAATAAGCAAACAAAGCAATCGGCGCTAGGCGTTGTGAGAAATCTTGGAATCAGTTTTCTGCTTGCATATCTCCATCTCTCTCGCACTCCCCTCAACTGAGTAACGAGTGTCTGATAGTCGAAGCCATCGACTATAGCGTTCTATTCTGTGTATTACCAAATTCTATTCTTTTCTACTCTGGCGTAAAAAATTATTTTAAGATTTTAAAATTCAAATTTGTATGTGAGAATCGTACCATTGTATCATACCATACATACTATGTTTATGCTATGAATTTCATGCATTCTCCAATACATACGTGTTATCGAATTTATGAAATGGTGTTTATGCACACACAAATTTGCTCATTTCATGAATTGATTTCATGAAATAGGCATAGCATAAACACAGTAACGGATGCCGACGGAACTATTGGTATATGAATATACAAATCTTCTGAATGTTTTTGTTATATACGTATGATTTGAAATGCATGGTATGGCTTAAGCTGCCAGGGTATATCATTTTCGGCTAACCGAAAAATTTGAACCTGGCCACAGCTGCTTGAAAATTCAACAGCAGCCATCTAAAAACAGCAACCATTGAAAAGTTTAGGTAGTACCCAGAGAGTCAGTTGTCAGAGACTCAGAAGGAAACTTGGTTTGTTAATCTAAAGTCCGTCTGGCACACGCACTTGTGATATTATTTTTAGTCCAAAATAAAATAGAATTTTATTTTATTTGAATTTTGAATAGGAGGAACGGGTACTTTATGGACACGAGAATAAATACTATTATTTTGACATCTTAAAATTAAAAGTAGCTGTAAGCCTTGCCAATAGCCTTTCATAATGCCGCCCAAGAAACCCAAATTACCTCAACAGGGACTTTAGTTTGATGTAGGGTTTTATACAACATTTTTTGTTGCTAAATAATTGTACAAGGATTACTAAACGACATCCGCAGAATGTGGGGGTTCCCTTCCAGGCTCCGCGCATAGGATATCGGTAAGTTTTCGTTTGAGCTTTAAGGTGAGCGAACCATTCAGAGTGATGCCAAAATACCATCCTACTAACGGCTAAGGGAATACATTTTCTTGAACTAAAATTCTGTTCAAGGATCTTAGCCTGATAACATATTTTCTTCTTGCTTGCTTGGTGCTTTCTGGATTCCGGACGGGCCCCGGCGATATAACAGCTAGACGCCCCTTTTCTCGTTCCCCGCCCCTAAAATACAATTGCGTGACCGTGTGAAGTCTTGTGGACAGGCGATAAGAAAAACGACGCTTTTTTATGTCAGCACAAAAGCAACTGTTGCCGCACACACGATGGCTGCATGTAATAGCCATCTGGAATAGGGAGTTTTTTCTTCATCTCAGATCTAAAAACGTGGTGGGAGTAGTGGTAAGTCGTTTATTTGGCGAGTGGCAGGCTATCAGTCTTCTTGCACCATAATTGTTAAGCTTAAAGAGTAAAGCTTTGTAGATGCGTGGCGAAAACATTAGAACCCTATGCAAATAATTTTTGGTATAAGTGAACGAAATTTATTTAAACAATTTTTCCCTACTTGATTTACCAATGTCCGTTGCTACGAAAACTAGTCTGTACTACTAAACCTACTTTTGACATTTTTAAAATGCATTTTGAGGAGGATATCATTCTATTTATTGTAAAAGGATGAGTACTTTCCCCTAATCTGCACAAAAACTAAACACATCGTAAATATAAAAAATATGTAAAAATACATATTACATATACTTTTTAACCCAAGTGGGGGATCTTCCCCTGCATCCCCCCGTAAGTCCGCGCACAGTGTAGATTTCAAACTGTAACAATACCACCTCACTCCATCTTATCGAATCATTAAAGTGACGTTAGTCTGTTTTTTCTGAATTGTTGGAAGCGAGCAATTGCAAATAAACTGCATAAACTGAGCACACCGCTCCGAAACCTCAATCCCGTCCGAAAAGATCCATGCCAATATACCGGTGAGTACATCCTACTGTTGAGATGATTCCTACTCTTATTAATATGTGTCCGACGCTTGGAGGCGGTCTGTGCCGCAGCTGAAGCAGACTAAGCCGAAGCGGAAAACTTTTCCTGCACGAGCATGTGCCGTGTCGCTGGCACGTGCCACGTGGCGATTGCTGTGCTGCCTCAGCCTCAGCGGCAGGGCGAAGATAATGTGATGATTGCAAGGCTGCTTCAGTTTCCTGCGCGGGACTTGCTTTCATGTGCTGCCAGTCAGCCTAATAAAAACATTTGTTTCCTCTGCCATCAGGCACTTTATGATCTAATCTGCGCATATTAAATCTTGATTATAATAGGACTGTTTGGCAATCGAGTGATATTAAAATGATTTCGTGTTACCTGTAACCCTACACGTTGCGCGTGCATAAAAAGTAAGAATGATACATTGTATCAGCATACTAGTCTCTTAGTTTAAAAGCTATCGGGATACAACTTTCCCAAAAGTTTTTCTTTTGCAGCTAAAATCTAATTTTTAATAGTGAATACTGTCCCAGCCTATGCAAAAGAGACAATGCCCAAAGTAATAGTTTGCCCGTCAAGTTTTTAAATGTCCGAAATAATTGTATTCAACAATATAAAATGTTATTGTTGCATTGGTATAGCAGAGGGTATAATTATTTTAGTCTGAAGTTTGAGGCGAAGGAGACTTTCCGACCCCATATAAGATCGAGTCATGTCCGTCCGTCTGTCTGTCCGTTTCTATAGAGTTTACTATAGAGACTATAGTCTCTCAGTTTTAAAGCTATCGGGATGCAACCTATAGCTCCCATAGGAATGATCAAAAAATATTATTAAAAAAGTGTAAAACAAATTACAATTTTGGTGTTTTTTGAATATTAACATCTACTCTTGGGAATATCATTCATTTAACATTTCAGAATTTCGAATACAATTTTTTAAAAGTCGGATGACCTTATCATTTATTTGACATAGGAACAATCGGATAATTAATGTAAACATATACGGTAGTAAATTAAAATGGAACACTACCTTAAAATTAGTTTATTTTTTAATTTTCTTAAGATCGGAAAGCTCTGTACTTACAATGCTCTCACGGGAGCTTCAGTATGGATCATGAAAATCTATTTCAACTTACACTGAAATAAATTTTAAGAACTAGGGGCGCCAGACAGTTAATTGTGTTATGGGCGTTAGAGTGGGTGCGGCACTCTGCTAGAATCTTCCTAGCCTTTTTAGTTTCCGAGATCTCAGCGTTCAACCCGGCTAGTGATCCTGATCAAGAATGTGATAACTTTGAGGGGTAGGAAAAGCTTCCTTCTACCTTTTACTTTCCACCGAATACAATAACCCTTATAATCCACGATTAATGGGTATAACAAGGCTTGCATTTTGTATCTTATTTTTATTGTGTGTAGTTCCTGAACAAATCTGAGTATGTTGCGTTAAAGGACACAATAAAGCACCCGAATATCGAGGCAGCCAATCAAATTGTTATATGTTTAAACTGTTATTTTCTTACATTCTTAAAAATAAATCTCTACGGATATCGCAGTTTTTCATTTCAGTTTTCCTTAAAAATTAATTTTAAAACGGCATACCATTTAACATACTTATAGCAGATTTGCTCTGGGGTAAATAGCAAGTTTGAATTTAAGCATCTTGGTTCAAAACGAACCAATAACTGAAAATATAACTTCAGGTTTACGCATATTTAGCGATTTCGATTTAGCGAAAATCGATTTGTTATGAACTAATTTTGTGTAAGTAAACTAAGAAAAGAAGCCAATTTGTATTGAGAACAGAAATATTTGCGGAATATTATTCTTAAATTTTGTGCATTACATTTAAATCGGCATCATCCCCTGCAATTGCGCGTTCTAGTGTGCGTAAGTTTTTTAATATTCCTCTGGGGCATTTTGAAACAAGCAAACATCCGCCTCTCAGCCAGCACACTCGCCGTCCCTTTCGGGCCAGTGGCAGCATGTACGCTTTGCGGCGCGAAAGCAGGACAGGACCAGCCTCTTCGGAACTCAGCCTCCACATGTGAGGCCAGCTGGTGATATAGGGGCTCTTGAGCTGGGCAGCTGGGGAGCTGGTGGGTGTGACCGTGTTTAGGCTTGTCGACATTTTGCTAAACAACCGTACGCCCACACCCACGCCCCCGCCCTATGTACATATGTACGCCTGTACTGCCAAAGCGGAAGCGTGCGGGTAGTTAAAGGAAATGTAAAGCGCTTATTGTATCGGAATGAAACAATTCTATTGGGCGCCTGTGTTGGCCGTCGACTTATTTCCTTATTCGTACATTCGAATTCGAATTAAGTGCAACATGTGTGTAAGTGAATGCCGGCTGTGGGGCTGTGAGGCTGGAAGCCTATAAGGTAGCTCTGAGCGACGTAAACGGTGCCGGTTCCGCTTACAAGCAGATAAAGGTAGTACGTACTAAAAGAACACTTGGTCGAGAGCTAAGTCCAAGGTGGTTCCACAGGCACACGGGGCTTAGAATAAAACCGTACCGATATGTGTTCCTAGTGCGTCTGCAGTCCTCGTCGCTTAAATTTAAAGATTCTGTTCCGTGTACCGAAACGCAGCTGCAGAACTGCATCGTCCCGCATCTTAGCCGCGCTCGGGTGCGAGTGGGACGACTGGTGTGCTCCAGCCAACGGCCAACCACAGGGCTTCCCAGTGGCAAATGGTGGTGAGTGAGTCGGCCGCGCCGGCCCGCCAATCAGAGGCGGTTCCTGTGCCGCAGTCCCGGCCTTGTGCGCAGGGGGGCGCTGGCTGGCCAGCCGAGGGTCTGCCTAGTCGGTTTCTGCAACGGATCGGGCAGGCACGTCGCGACACTATTACAGCGTCTTGCGCTCCAAAGGTAAATGCATTTTTGCCGCCGTGTCGGAAGTGTAGAATCGCTGTTCGAGTCGCCCTTGCGTTGTAGCCATGCCAAGTAATCCCCATATCGCCTGAAATCGCCGACGTACTGGCTATCGGTCCTTCCGGGAATACCACGTATTTCATCTCATGAAAACGTAATACTAATGTGAGTGTAATCAAAACGGTGTACAAAAAATGAACAAGTGAACTAAAACAAAGGCGGCTGCTCAGTTTAATTTGAGTTCTCGAGTTCGTGACTGTCGTGTCCCCATGGCGCCATCAACAATAGATTTTTGATCACCACAGGACGCGATTTCCACCGTCACCATCTGTACATATTCACTTTTGAAGCCTGATTCGCCCTGCAAGGGCTCGCGCAGCGTGCGTTCGGCAGAAAACAGTAAATTACCGGAAAAAGCTTGGATAGGCAATACACAAATCAATCACGATTAGCAGTGCACCGGTAAAACGTTGAAGAACATATCGGTTTAAGGAGGCCTCGACGACCGCAATTCCAACGGCGATCGCCGAGTTATTCCACCCAAGTCAAATAATGTTTACACTGCAACCAACTCCGACGGCTATAGGCACCGTAGTTCCTCCCTGGTCAGCGGGAACATTGATAGAGCGTCTTCCGACCTTGGAGGACATGGCTCACAAGGGTAAGCGCACTCCCGCACGAAGTCCCATTCAGTAGCATGTTGCCATAAGCCTCAGATCCATATCGGAAGTCAGAAAGAGGTCTAGCTGCGGTAATTGTAATACTTCGTCCAATCCCAGTATTACTGACAAGAAGATATTAGCAGGCGAGTCGAAGAAAAGCGGTGAAATCGATAGACAAACAGATAAGTGGGCTAAAAGCCCTAAGGATCGGACACCCGTGTATATCACAGCTGTAGAGTAAATTTATAAAACCGAAATTAAAGCATACAATAGATTTCAAGAAAATCAACAATTACTCCGTTTAAGTTATATTTTGTATGGGCGGTTTTCCATCAGATATTGTAAAATTGTAAAAAATTTAGGATTTTAAACTTTCGAAAGACATGGTTAATGGTTCAAGATGGGGACTATTTTTTTAGCAATGAAGTCATGTATTAAGAGAGTGTTTCAGCGAACATATTTACTACAGGCGCTACAGGCTAGTTGGCGCTATAGGCTTAGTGGCGCTATAGAAGAAGATACATAGGTTGCGCTAGGTGGCGCTAAAGGCTAGGTGTGTTAGTAACAAAGCAGAGTTTCTTTAAGCATATCTCCATCCCTTTTGCACTCCCTTAAGCTGAGTAACGGGTATCTAATAGTCGAGGCCAACGACAATAGCGTTGTCTCTTGTTTACTCTGGGATAAGTCATTTTTGTGGGATTTAAAAATTTGTAAAACAGTTTAAAAAATTTAAAAAAAAGATGGTAAAACAAACTTTACATATAATTTTTTAAGGGATAACACTACCGTAGAGCGTTTAAAAAATGTAAACATTTTTTTTTTGGTATAAATATTCGTTGCTCGCCAAAGTATCTCAGTGTAACCGCTAGCATTTGCAAAGTTTTCGAGTTTGGCAAATTATTATGCGCCACCTACCCGCGATCTCAATATATGGTTATGTGGGCGGTAGACAGATTTATGCGTATGGGCGTTAGAGTGGGCGTTGCAAATTTTTTTTGGGTCAATCAATAGGTATTGTCGAGACTAATACATTTCAGCAAACATTTTTTTCTAGCATGAGGAATCGATAGGAGTTTACGAGACTAAGAAATTTCAGTTAAAACTTGAGCTGAGTACAGTCTACGAAATCTAAATCTGAAATCCCAATTCTCCATCTTTGATAGTTTTCGAGATATCCGCGTTCATATTTACGATTTTTTGAAGTTTGTGGGCGATAAAGTGGGCGTGGCAAACTATTTTTGAACCAATCGATAGGTATTGATGATACCAATACATTTCAGTTAAAATTTAAATTCTAGCAGCAAAACTGTAGCAGCCACAGTTTTGGGAGGTTTGTGGGCGTTACAGTGGGCGTGGCACGCTGCTTATAGTTTCCGAGATCTTAGCGTTCATCCGGACAGACGGACATGGCTAGATCGACTCGGCTAGTGATCCTGATCAAGAATATATATACTTTATGGGGTGGGAAACGCTTCCTTCTGCCTGTTACATACTTACCGACGAATCTAGTATACCCTTTTACTTTACGAGTAACGGGTTTAAGAAGGAAAATATATTTGTCACGGGCGGGACTCGAACCACTAACCCTTATGTCCGTGAACCAAAATCGATGCGATAGTACTCTGAGCCACGCCTACATTTTGTGACAAACAAGCTTTTTAGTAAAAAACTTTTGCCAAGTGTCAAATGATCCTATATTAGGGTCTATTTGATGACTTTCGTATCAAAGATTTTTGGACTCTCAATAGGGTCACATTGACACCTAAATAGGGGCATATTGATTGCAATAAGTTAGTTTAACGATTTTTATTTCAAACAGGAAAGAACGCTGTAGCCTCGGCTGCAAGGGAGATTTTGTTATACAATATAATATAATATTTTTTTAAAAATCCGTACGTCATTGACTAGATACTTATGTTTGTAACAAAGAACATGTAAAAGCTTGCCCCTATTATGCTGCGTGCCGTAAAGGACCTCTCTAGCATAACATGGCTCAGGATTATGGCTCTGGTGGCGCCACCTCGGACTTTTTGTGAACTACAAAACCTTTGCTTTGTATGCCAGGTCCTCTAAAAGTATGATCACTAGGGCCTACTAAGTATGAACACGGAAATCTCGGAAACTATCAAAGATAGAGAACTGGAATTTCCGATTTAGGTTCCGTAGCCTTGTACGCAGCTCAAGTTTGTTAACTGTAATGTATTAGCCATAATAGTAAATACCTACCGATTGACCCAAAAAAGTTTGCCACGCCCACTCAAACGCCCATAACGCTTAAATCTGTCTGCCACATAACCATATATTGAGATCGCGGGTAGGTGGCGTATTACAATCTAGCTTTGCTGCTTGCATATCTCCATCTCCCTTTGGTCCCTTTAGCTGACTTACGGGTATCTGATAGTCGAGATACTCGACGTTAAGTAATAATCCAATTTTGGTCCTAGTCTGACAGTCTTTTAAAATATTTAGATTGTTAAAAACTACTTTTTCCGCGAAAACAATCCGTGTGTGATGACCAAATTGTGATTGGTTTCTGAAGAACCGGGTTTATATCAAATAAACGCAAATTTGCATTCAGAATTCAGTTGAATCAAAAACAAGAGAATACGCTATACTCGATGGCCTTGACTACCCGTTACTCAGCTTAAGGGAGTGCGAGAGGGATGGAAATATGCTTAAAGAACCTATGCTTTCTTCACTAACACACCTAGCCAATAGCGCCACCTATCTTCTTCTTCAATAGCGCCACTTGGCCCACAGCGCGAACTAGACTATAGCGCCCCTAGCGGCGTATTAGTGAAAACAGCTTATTTGCAGGTCTCGATTGAATTGCAAAGTATTGATTGTTATTTGGTTAAAACTTTTTAATGAATGGTCCGATTTGAATACTTTTTGGCACGTATATAGGTATTTATAATAAAAACAAACGCTCATTTAAATTTTTAAGTGTTTTAGTCGTTTGTGGGCGTTAGAGTGAGCGTGACACCCTGCTGAAACAAACTTGCGCTGCGCTGCGCAGGAAGCCCAAGAATCTAGATGCCAAGTCCCAACACTCTAGCTCTTATAGTTCACGAGATCTCAGCGTTCATACGGACAGACGGACATGACTAGATCGACTTAGCTAGTGATCCTGATCAAGAATATATATACTTTATGGGGTCGGAAACGCTTCCTACTACTTGTGAAATACTTTTCGACGAATCTAGTATACCCTTCCTTTTACTCTACGAGTAACGGGTATAAAGATGTGGGTCACTTCAAGTGATTATAAAACCAAGAGAGAACGCTATAGTCGATGCCATTGAGTTAAGAAAACAGTGCAAATCTGTATCATTTCCTTTTTTTGTATTTAACATCGTAATTTTCCTTCTGTTTGACCAAGATAATTCGTGTATTGAAAAAAGTTCGTGAGATACAGATTGTCAAGTAATTCTCTGCAATAGTAAAAATGTATAGGCAAATACACTCAAAATAAAATAAACCCTGAAGTCAAGGAACTCGCCCTACTTTCTCCAGAACAAGCTAGAAAATTTTAATTAGTTAAAAATTTGTCTTCCTGAAAAAAACTTATATACGCGCGAGGAGTGAACAAACTACGTACTGGGCCAATGTCGCACATTAAGGTATCTGTGCATTTTAATACAATTTATATTAAGTGTAGCCATGTAAGTTCATAGTAAAGATCTTGAACACAAAACTGTGTGTGTTTAGTTGCATATGTATGTATAACTTAATATCTGAACTTTACCGTTTGACATTATGATACGAAAATTTTTTGTAGAAAACAAAAATAATAATAAAAAAAACATAAAAAAATAAAAGGGTGTTATTGGGACTCGGACCTGCGTCACATCAATTTCTAACCATACGCTTTAACAAGCGCTACGGTTACAGCAGCCCGGCCGTTTACAAGTTCTGAAATTGACTATTTCTGTACGGCAGAACATGCAAAAATATATATTTTTACCCGTTACTCGTAGAGTAAAAGGGTATTATAGATTCGTCGGAAAGTATGTAACAGGCAGAAGGAAGCGTTTCCGACCCCATAAAGTATATATATTCTTGATCAGGATCACTAGCCGAGTCGATCTAGCCATGTCCGTCTGTCCGTCTGACCGTCTGTCCGTATGAACGCTGAGATCTCGGAAATTATAAGAGCTACAATACTGGGATTAAGCATGCAGATTCCTGAGATTCCTGCGCAGCGCAAGTTTGTTTCAGAAGAGTGCCACGCCCACTCAAAAGCCCACAAGCTGCCCAAAACTGTGGCTCCTACAGTTTTGATGCTAGAATAAAAATTTTAACTGAAATGTAATGTTCTCATCAATACCTATCGATTGACACAAAAAAAGTTTGCCACGCCCACTTTAACGACCACAAACTTCAAAAAATCGTAAATATGAACGTGGATATCTCGAAAACTATAAAAGATAGAGAACTGGGATCTCAGATTTAGATTCCGTGGCCTTGTACGCAGCACAAATGTGTTACGCGAATGTGCAACGCCCACTCTAACGCCCACAAGCCGCCCAAGCCTGTGGCGCCCACAATTTTCACGCTAGATAAAAAATGTAACTGAAATGTATTGGTCTCGTCAATACCTATCGATTGATCCAAAATTTGCCACGCCCACTCTAACGCCCATAACGCTTAAATCTGTCTACCTCCGGTAGGTGGCGCATTTCAATCTCGCTTTGCTGCTTGCATATCTCCATTTCTCTTTGGTCCCTTTATCTGAGTAACGGGTATCTGATAGTCGAGGTACTCGACTATAGCGTTCTTCCTTGTTTTGTTTTCCAGAATATGGTTATCATTTCCCATACTTAAGTAACGATTTCATGATTTAAAGAAAATTTCTTTGACTTTAGAAAGAATTTACTTGTGTTTATAAAAAAAGCAGGCGATTTTCTATAGTTTGGGTTAATTTTATTTTGAGTGTTTTACATTTCCATACCCGTTACTCGTAGAGTAAAAGCACAGGACTGTTAATAACTTTTTTACCTTGATAACGCAGCCAGGTTTAAGAGAAGTTACAAGCACCTAAAGTACATTTTGTGAGATCGCATTACAGTTTTGAACATCAGTGTAAATGGGAATTGGTTTGATCACCATGGCTCCTACATTTTTAAAGCTAGAGAGCTAATTTGATACTCAGATTTTACTACTGCCTACAAAGCCCATGTTTGCTTTAGCCTGGTGCCACGACTGTTATAACGCCCAAACCAAATGCACGATTTTACCAATATCTTCAACGGTTTTACCAACCTTATTTCGATAAATTGAGATAACTTTTTTAACTTTTAAGTTAATATTGGAAGTAAGGTACCCAGAGATAGAAAATTGTGTTACCATTTATACCTTAATAATAGTTGGATGGAATTGAATTCCGATACACGTTGTTCTGTTAACCGATTTCAAAAAATTAAAATTTCGCAATATAAGTCCCCCCACTATGAACAGTGGTCGGCACACACGTCGATGAACTTACCATCGCAAATTACACACACATTGTTAATGCATTAAGTGCCGACCGCTGATTTAAACTAATTTACATTCACAATGTTCAAAGAATGCTTGAAAGTATAGCAGTAAATACATATTCGACGCTTGAGTTAACAATTTTTTTTTTAAATCGATTATTAGATTTATAAAAAAGCCTTGCATAATTTTTGAATATTTGATATTGATACTATTAGTCTAAACATACTATTAAAGGGAAAGTTGTATTCTATATATTTATATATATATTTGTATATATTTCTGATACAGATAACTAGCTAAGTCGATCTAGATATTGCCGTCTAAATGTTTGTATGAATGAGGGATCTCGGAAACTAGACCTATAGCTAGGATTAAGCATACATATTCTAAAGGCTCAAGTTTATCTGTCTGGTGTCTACAGTCTTAAGCATTTTATTGCAGTGTTTTTAAATTGAAATTATTGATCAATAACAATGCAAATAATTATACCATTTGCAACATTATTTTAGAAGTTATGAATAACATGGTTAATAAATATTAGTTTATAAATAATTTTTAGAATACTGAAATGAAAAACTGCGAAATCCATATAGTTTTATTTTTAAGTATGTAAGAAAATAACATTTTAAATATTAAGCAATTTGTTTGGCTAGCTCGATAATCGGATGCCTTATAGTGTCTTTTAATCGCAATGTACTTCTATTCGTTCAGGAGCTACATATAGTAAAAATTCGTCAATTTAAAAATAAGAAACAAAATGTAAGCCTTGTTATACCCGTTAGTCGTAGATCATAAGGGTTATTGTATTTGGTGGAAAGTATGTATCAGGTAGAAGGAAGCTTTTTCGACCCTACAAAGTACACACATTCTTGATCAGGATCGCTAGCCGGGTGGAAATAGCCATACCCGTCTTTCTGTACGTATGAACGCTGATACCACTCTAACGCCCATACCGTTATAGTCTGTCTGCTGCCCACAGTTTTATGTTTATACCCGTTACTCGTAGAGTAAAAGGGTATACTAGATTCGTCGGAAAGTATGTAACAGGCAGAAGGAAGCGTTTCCGACCCCATAAAGTATATATATTCTTGATCAGGATCACTAGCCGAGTCGATCTAGCCATGTCCGTCTGTCCGTCTGTCCGTCTGTCTGTCCGGCTGAACGCTGAGATCTCGGAAACTATGAGAGCTAGGCTATTGAGATTTGGCGTGCAGATTCCTGAGCTTCTTACGCAGCGCAAGTTTGTTTCAGTAGAGTGCCACGCCCACTCTAACGCCCACAAACCGCCCAAATCTGTGGCTCCTACAGTTTTGATGCTAGAATAAAAACTTTAACTGAAATGTATTGCTCTCATCAAAACCTATCGACCTACCCAAAAAAAAGTTTGCCACGCCCACTTTTACGCCCACAAGCCGCCCACAAACTTCAAAAAATCGTAAATATGAACGTGGATATCTCGGAAACTATCAAGGATAGAGAATTGGGATCTCAGATTTAGATTCCGTAGCCTTGTGCGCAGCGCAAGTTTGTTACGCAAATATGCCACGCCCACTCTAACGCCTACAAACCGCCCAAGCCTGTGGCGCCCACAATTTTCATGCTAGATACAAAATTTTAACTGAACTGTGTTGGTCTCGTCAATACCTATCGATTGACCCAAAAAAAATTTGCCACGCCCACTCTAACGCCCATAACGCTTAAATCTGTCTACCGCCGATAGGTGGCGCATTTCAATCTCGCTTTGCTGCTTGCATATCTCCATTTCCCTTTGGTCCCTTTAGCTGAGTAACGGGTATTTGAAAGTCGAGGTACTCGACTATAGCGTTCTTCCTTGTTTTATTTCAGATTTTAGCGTTATGGGCGTTTTTGAGCGTTAGAGTGGGTGCTGCAAACTTTTTTGGATCAATCTATATGTATTGACGAAACCAATACATTTGAGTTAAAATTTGCAGTCTAGCATCTAAACTTTGAACGCCACAATTTTGGGCGGTATATGGGCACTAGATTGGGCGTGGAACTTAGCTGAAACCAAGTTGCGCTGGGCAAGAATCTCTAGAATCTGCATGCTTAATCCAAACTTTGTAGCTTTTATAGTTTTCGAGTTCTCAGCGTACATACGGACTAATCAAGAACAATTGTACTTTATAGGGTCGGAAACGCTTCCTTCTACCTTATACTTTCCGACGAGGTACAGCTTTAAAAAGATAATATAATAATTTGGCAAGAAATCTGCCTATAAGGCTCCCTTACTCCCTTACATGTTCAGAAACTCACTTTTAACACCTAGATTTAGTATAAATAATGTTGTTCGTACTTATTGATATATTTCGCTATCTTTTCTTATAGACAATGTGATTGCAATGAGAAATTTACCCTGTTTGGGTGCCGCTGGTGGAAGCGGACTAGGCGGTATTGCTGGAAAGCCTTCCCCTACAATGGAAGGTGTGGAAGCCAGCACAGCGTCACAGCCCCATTCGACATCGTCCTACTTCGCAACAACTTACTACCATTTAACTGATGATGAATGTACGTTTTAATGTGTAACGCAAAGTAATACCTTTTCCCCTGATACTTGTTTATAGATAGCCTTCCTATTCCCAGTCTTCCTGTTACAGCGGACTCGATCCCCGAATATTTAAAAGCAAGTTGCGCATAGCCATCGTTTTTCCGCTAAAAATCCAGTCGGAAAGTCAGTTTAATTACATTGTTTTAAAAATCAGACCCTTATTTTTTACAAAAACGAAAATTTAAATCTGGCCCCGGACATAATCTATTTTACAGAGATTTTGCGAAAAATACCTTAAAGTTAGAAACAAACAAGAGAGAACGCTATCGTCGATGCCCTCGACTATCAGATACCCGTTACTGGACTAAAAAAGGTACGAGGTAGATAGAGATATGCTTACAGCAAATCGGCTGTTTTCGAGATTGCACTCTTCGTCCATTTCTTTATTTGCTTATAACTTTTTTATGGGATGTCAAATATTGATAATCAGAACAAAATTCCATTTACAATTTTACAAAAATTTAAAGCTTCTAATCTAGCTTGTTTGCTAATAGCTCTGGTTTGAATGCCAAATATTTGAGCTTGACCATGTTTTTAGGGAAGTTAAATAACGAACACGCGTGTTGAAACATTTTTGTGTTCAGGATCTCTACAAGAGACGAAACCTTTTATTCCGGTAACTCATTTTTGACGCTCGTAAATAAAGAATTCAAAATAGTCGCTTTGGTTCTTGCATAAGTGTAACTTTAGCTGAGTAACGGGTATCGGATAGTCGTGACACCCGACTACAGCGTTCTCTCTTGTTGGTCTATAAAACTGGGATCAGATTATAAAATGGTTCTGAACGCCATTTAAAATCATTAAAGGCAACGGATCTCTACGTTTGTCAGGAATTACAAAAATTCGTTTCGTGGTGTTAGCTGTTAGACCGTTCTCAATAGTAGCTAGACATAGTAGCCCGCACAGGTTCGAGTCCGCCAAAAGACTTCGTGAATCTTAAGTTGTGATACAATATTTTTTGTAATGCCGTTATAAATTTCTAATAAAAGGTAAATTCCTTGTCATTAACAAAAACCAAAATACAAAATTTATTTAAATTAATAAAAAAAATATATATATTAATATATTAATAAAACATTGAAACGCAAGGCGCCCCAAAAAACAAGAATGTCAAGAAATCCCGTTTATTTTCCATATTTACATGAGCTAGTTGTTCTAAAATTAGGCCCGGAAACGATCTTAAACTTAATCCAATTCATAAGTTAGTTAAATTTCTATGAATGAAGCGTTCATGAATTGTCAACAGGCGGGCTTAGGGCAAACTAAAGGGTGACACAGATTAAAAACCTTTAAAGGGGCAGTGTTTCTGCAAAATCACTGTGGGCTGGTGACTTCCAAATCACTCTTGTAATGCACGAGGTAATGTGCCAATTTCATTGCTCGAACCGAAAGGATCTGCTGCTAAGCTCAACAAATAAAGACGTCTCGGTGAATTCGTTCCACTACTAAATATGTGTCATGAAGACTCGATATTGGTGTGAAAACAGCTCAATGTCTGGGTAACCCATGCACACAGCTCAATGGGATGGCAAAGCATTGTTCGGTAGCTGACTTAAAATCGCGCACATGCTGCCAATTATAGTGGCACAAAGGGAAGAGCTGATCACCGGTGACAATTGGGATCGGCATAGACTTTCAAGACGGTGATGGGCCAAACAATGTTTTACGAATTGCGGAGTAGCTTATCGACATCCCTCAAATCCCATTCCCAATCACAAACTCATCCCTAGCCTGCCGAGTTGTTAAGTACTCTCCGCCAGGTCAGTCCTTTGTTGTGCTCGTGAATCAATACAATAATTTTCCACCTTTAATGATCTTGAAGTGTGTGTTCGTTGTCGACGACCGTTTCGTGTCATGTCGTTACAAATGGAAACAATTATTGGCACTGAAAGCCGAAGTCGAGTAAATACAAACACACACAATGCACTCAAAAATGCCAAATGAGCCTCTTTAGCGGCTGCCGGGAACCAACGCGCTTAGGCATTGTACCACACTCTTACCCATACCCAAACCCAAACCCAAACCCATCCCCATCCCCAGAGCCGTTCCCAGTCTTTGTCGAGCCACCCCGCAATCCTGTCCATTTTTGCAGGCAGGAAAAATGTGTGCCTGCCCTGAATGGACCAGTCCCCTAGAGGGTCCAGCTCCAGTCCCTCTGGCAAAGCCATTGTTTTTCCTGCCGACAGATTTGTGTTGCAATTACATTATTAATCCCACTGGCAAGATTTTTTGGAAACTGTTGGCCCTGTCACACCGGCAAATCAAATTTTCGGCAAGCAATCCAATTTCGCAGTCCCTGCACTAATGCCGAAAGGACAACGCAGTCGCTTTATGCATTTGAATGTGGACTAACTTGCGACCCTTGTACTTTTTTAGGGACACGCGATTAAGTGCACTTTGCCGGTTCCGCAGATCAGTTATTTGCATGCACGTGTGATGTGGTCGAGGACTGCATCCATCATAGAGGAACTGAGGGGACAATCTTAAAAAAGTTCGCCAGAGACGTTTCCACTTTATTGGAGATCAAAACCGACAGTCGGTGCTCATCATTGGAAATCAATCACCAGACACTAGGCATTCCAATACGTATCTGAAAAAAACACTCGGATTAGCCCTATGTCACAGCCTACTCTTCTCGTATGTATCTAGGATTGGCTGCTGCTTCGCTGATTTCATTACCAATAAAGCGGTAAAATGATACGGAGATTTTGGGATTTTATTTCAATAAGTCCCAATACTCGGAAATTTGTATAAAACCCTTTCATTCTCATGCTTGACCTGAGCATCGAGAATGCCCTTTTTAGCCCTTTTGCTTTTTCTCTTTGTGGCCTTCTTCGTTCTTTAGATAAATACACATAGAATTTGTTCACTTTTCGTTTAAATCTTGAATACAAAATGTATTGAATTAAGACATTGCGTCTTATCAAAAAGAAAAGAGATTCGTACCGAAAATGTAAGAAAAACTTCAAAATAAACATGGACAAACATCGACCAAAAAGTAAAAAATTAGAATTACAAAACTTGAATCAGCTAGTAGTTTCTTATAGTGTACCCTGGTCGCATCATGTTATTGAAAATTGTGCAAGGGTGTGTGCTTATTAATACTGAGTTGTTCAGACTAAACAAGGACCAATATGGTCATCGTATACAAATTGAGATGCTACGTCCCGAGTTAAAGGCTGAGAAGAAGATACCAAAAAGTTTTTCTCCCCTTCAGCACATCCGTCTCGAATTTGGGTCGACCAATGTATTTTGACATCTTTAAAAGCGTGGCAAACTAAATTATCTGCCTCATTGCCAAAAGCTTATATGAATGTGTAGGCCGATAGTCACACAGTGACGTCGTCGATTGAAATGTAGCAATAAAAAGCGGACTGCACCACTATTAACATTAGATATACTACATATATTCGGTAAAATAGCGCTCCTTTGCTTCATTCCCCTTGTATTTTTGCAGGTCACAGTGGAGTAAATCAGTTGGGTGGAGTTTTCGTTGGCGGAAGACCTTTGCCAGACTCAACACGACAGAAAATTGTCGAACTGGCCCATTCTGGAGCAAGGCCATGTGATATTTCTCGGATTCTTCAAGTTTCCAATGGATGTGTGAGCAAAATTCTCGGAAGGTAGGATCATGTTTCCCATTTCATTTTTATACCTGTTAGTTGTTGAGTAAAAGTTAATATTGCATTCGTCGGAAATTATGTAACAGGTAAAAGGAAGCGTTTCCGACTCTATAAATTGTTGCGGACTGTTTGGTATAGTGACGAAGGAGTTGTTTTTTATGTCCCTTTTCCAAAAATTAATAATTTTCAAAGGCTTAAGAGCAGAAAGTTGCTGACAACTATTGAGCATGTTCCTGTAAAAGTTCAATGGCAAAATTCCGGCGGAGCTACATACTACAGCTCTTGGCATAAACCAATATTATTTTCACTTTTAAAAGTTGTAGGGTAAGGTGACGAACTGATAAATAAACACTAAAACTCTATGCACACGTGAAAATTAATTATTTGTATGTATATGGAATATAATGAATATATGTATAATGGAATACAATGAATGAATTTTCTTAGTTATCGACTGTATAAAAGAATTCAATAACGATTTAATGTCGACAAATATTAAAAAGAATTAAATCTTCGTACTCTACAAAATGTTCGTCACGATCCGTCTGTCTGTCCGTCTGTATTTGAGATCTTGGAATCTATATGAGCCACAAGGTTGGTATTAAGCATGCAGGTTATAATACCAAGTCTGTTTCATTCGAGTGCCAATGTTTGCTTGAGCCGAGTGCCACGCCCACTTTAACGCCCGAAAATCGCTGAAGCTTGAAGCATCCACATTTTTGAAGTTTTTTCTATACTTATTAGTTATCAATTTACATGACTTCTATAATTGTCAAATGCACCTCCCCACAAAACTGTTGCTTAAAAATTGGATATAATCAAAGAACCGTATGCGAGGATGGTGTTTTAATGGTTCTAACTTGTGAAAATTCTCGTGTCGTTTCTGTTGGCCCACAATAGTATGCTCTCTTGAAGCTCTCTTGAAAGTTTTCTTCAGTAAGGTTTCTAGTCTAAATTGTTCAAATGTACTACCAAAGTTCGGAGTCAGTGGCCTCAACTTTAAGAGCGCTACGTCCCATTTGTGGCGTTGGGCATCTCTGTGACGTCGTTTTTGCGAATTGTACGGAAAGATCTTGGCCTACATCCTTACAAGATCAAACAGAAGCAAGTACTGAAGCCAAGAACCTCGTACGAATATCGAACGTGAAATTGCAGCAGTTTCGGCCGATTTATTCTTGAAAACCGTCGAAAATTGGGTTCAGCGTCTGGACTTCTGCAAGCGTTACCATGGTGGCCATTTAAAATTAATCGAGTTTCATACATAATGGCATCGAATTCACATTCACAGAAATACATATGTTCATTGATATCCCAAACCGTGTTTGTTTTACTTAAAAAAAACCTTTGTAGCGCTTTTACTGAAAACCCCTGCAAACAATTATCTATTCCCAATTGGGACAATTCAAATCACGTTTTGGTTCCATTCTTATTCGCTGTAACTTTAATTACGAGAACGATAAAAACAATAAAACAAAACAGACAATTATTGATAAACAGCATTTTAGTAATTAGTTATTAATTTATTTTATTGTTCCTTTGTAATAAGATATTCTTTCAGTATACATTTAAGTTGCTTTTATTTTTATCAATACGTATCTACAGATAAAAACATGTATACATGCTGAGAGTCGCAGCAATGTTATTATTTTAAAAGTTAATAAGTTTTTAAAGAACTTGCTGCTGTTTGCTTAAAGTTGGCTAGCTGAGTATCCGGTATCTAATAGTCAAAGCACTCGACTGTAGCGTGCTCTCTTGTTTAATTTATATAATCGTTGTTATAATTCATTTTCGAATTTTACAATCGAACTTTTACAGGATCATTCTGCTTTTAAGCCTTTAAAAATAATATTTTTTAGAAAAGTGACATTCAAAAAATGAATCGTTTGGCACTGTACCCTACACTCCCCTATATATATGTATACATAGTCGTCCGATTTTTCAAATTTTATTCCAAATTCTAAAATAGTAAACAAGTTATTCCTAAGAGCAGAAGATAATATAATAGTTGAAGATAAAAACACCAAAGCTACATTTTTTTTACATTTTTACGAATTCGGTAGACAGACGCGTAGAAAATTAAAGATATATAACATATAACAGTGATAGTTTAAGGAGAGACGAGTCCGATTTTGAACATAATACTCTAAAGATTCATGCAAGTCATAGATCTACTATGATTTAAAATTATGGGAATGTAATTTCTTGTTAATCTGCATGGCACAGAAAAGTTTAGCAGGCCAACCAAGTCGGGGCTAACAATTTCACCTTGAATAAGGTTATAAATAAAGACTGTTCCAAGCATCGTTCTGCAGTTGGCTAGGTAGTAATCTACTAGAATAAGAAGGAAAAATGAGGTTTGCATCCCAGATTAAATCCCTTAAAGCAAATAGCAAAAAGGCGATAAGTGATCAGCAAAATTTAGTCTTGGATCCAAAACAACACCAGGATCGTTTACTAGAGTTATTCTATCCAATCGGTATCCTTGCACTGCAGGCACAGTCTAATATCATCTGCGTACCTTAGTACACGAGAATAATTATAACTGAGGAAAGTAAAAAGAAGCGGCCCCAGGTGGCTTCCTTGTGGTTCACCGGATGTAAGGTGGAGAAGACAAGATAGAGCATTTTTAAAAAGTACTCTTTGTGTTCTGCAATTCAGATAAGTTAAGGTCCATCTTAAAAGATCAACAGGGAACCCTAATACAGGAAGAACGTGATTTACGGAGTCAATATTTTTTAAATTCCCTTATCACAAATGATGCAAGTTCGAAAAGATTAGTGGTTGATGATCTACGTTTCATGGACCCGTGTAGACACGAAGATATAACTGACCTACATAGGTGCAGCAAATGGGGTTATAGAGGGTTTTGGGCAAAAACAAGCATAATAATACGAATTTTAAGCTCCGGACGGTTTACAGTCCTGGACGAAAGCAATACATTTCAGTTAAAATTTGTATTCTATCACAAAACTGCGGCTGCCACACTTTTTGTTCAGACTTCCTTCCAACTTTTACATACTTTTCTCCGAGAACAATATACGCTTTTAGTCTACGAGTAACGGGTATAAGAACTTCGTAGTTTATTTTATGGAACATATTAAAGATGAAATAATACTTGATTGAGTTAAAAAAACAGTATTTTTTAATGTACTTACGAATGTACGTTGCAAAAAAATAAATATTTTTCAATCATTAAAAACGAAATTTAACTAAAACTTTATTTCAGGTACTATGAAACAGGCAGTATAAGACCACGGGCTATCGGTGGTTCCAAGCCACGAGTGGCCACCGCTGAAGTTGTTAGCAAAATATCACAGTATAAGCGCGAGTGCCCGAGTATATTTGCGTGGGAAATTCGGGATAGATTGCTTCAGGAGAACGTTTGTACCAACGATAATATTCCAAGCGTAAGTGACTCATTATTGCATGCGATTATTTTCGAACAGTTACGTGGTTCAAAAATTTGATTTTTTCGACGCAAAGCTTACGAGAGTGAATGTGACAACCCAATACGAGTCGGCGCAGCCATTTTCTTTTCGAAACAACAACATTTTCCTTCGCAGTTTTTTATCTTATGTATTAAGTATGCCAAAAAGAATCGAGCCAAATGAATTGTGACAGCGATGCTCATGCCGATGGCCGCTCCGTGTCCGATGCTGTCCTGCCCGCTCGCCTCGTACTTTTCCCATTGACAGTTGTGTGGAAAATGTGCTCGTTCAAATGGAAGGGAAAATCTTTTATGCACATTAAACGACTAAAAGGGAAATCAGTGCTAGAAAAATGTATGAAAAAATACAATATTAAATAAATACGGCCCGCCGCCACCACAAACCGTTAAGCGTTGAAATTCACGCGCCAGTGCGAGGGGGAACTGCTGAATCACGTTTACATCTGGAATCGGATTCGGGTCGTTCTCGAACTTAGGGTGAGAATCGAATCGGCCATTTCGGGCTCGACTCCACGCGATAACGGGGGATACTGCGGAATCATTTATGCAGCGACCTTTCTCGGAGTTCGACAAAGGCGGTACTTTCACTGAGTGACAGCTACTAAATATTGCCGCTGCCAGAGGCCGCTGCACATGCACTTGTTGGCCAAGAAACGCAAAAATTCTGCGCCTGGGACACAGTTGCCAGTGGAACACGGTGTGCCTGTACCCTGGTTAGGTGAAAGACCGAGCTCATTTTAAAAAATGAGTTTCAATGTTGTTCGCATACCCCCTGGCAAAGGACATTCTGCCTAATTTTTCCACTCAACTGCACTTTTCCCTGTTGTTCTTCCTCGCTCACTCGCTCATTTATATGTTTGGCCGATTATTCTTTTCTTTTTCTGCTCCTTTCCTTTTGAATTTGTTTGAAAAGCGTTGTCAAGCGCAGGCACAGCATTAATACAATAAGAAACTGAATAAATAGCAATCCATGGCAAACAAATGTGCGTTGTTTCTGACTCTGACTGAGACCAGAAGCAGCCAAAACTACAGTTTTTGATTTCTGATATTTCGCAAGTACCGATTCGAGATTCGGGACTCGAGCCTCCTGTCAGAGCCCAACCGGGTTCACTCCCGTCCCAGGACTGTTCGCATAGAAAACTAGCAACACAACTCTGGATTCCAGTTTTTGTATGGGCTACTAATATTTTTATGCTATGCTGAAATTCATCTTTCATTTTTAAACTCTTGAAATAGAACATGTCAAGTTATTGGAAATTTAAATATACATATAAATCTATAGAGAAGTTGGCTGTGAAATGGGCTGTGCCTCAGCATTTTGTGCCTTGATACTAAATTCATAGTCAACTTCCGTGTGATATCAACATCATGAAACGGTGCCTGTGCACACACGATTGTGCTCATTTCGTGAAATGAAACACAGTATATGCATATGATCGTATTTAAGCCCTGGGTTTGAAAATACTTCTAGCATCATGCAACTAAGAAACATCTCTTAATTCTAGGTGTCCTCAATAAACCGTGTGTTGAGGAACTTGGCGGCCCAGAAGGAACAACAGAGCTCGGGAACTAGTAGCTCTGGTACCGGGCCCGGTAACTCGAGCAGCGCAAAAGGGGCCGCCAACAGCAGTGGAAACATCAGCAACGGCTCGAACGGGACGAGAACCACTTTGACCTCCTCCACCGATCTCATGCAGACGGCCACGCCGTTGAACTCATCGGAAAGCGGCGGCGCGAGCAATTCCGGCGAGGGGAGCGAGCAGGAGTCGATTTACGAGAAGCTGCGGCTCCTGAACACACAGCACGCGGCCGGATCGGGATCGGGGTCGCTGGACCCAGCCATAGCAGTCCCGCTGGTGGGTCAAGCGCCGAGCCACTTTGGACCCCACTCCAGCCACCCACTCAACCAGCTGGTGCACGGCAACCAGCAGGTTCTGCAGCAGCAGCAGAGCTGGCCGCCCCGCCACTACTCCTCCGGATCCTGGTACCCCTCCTCCCTAAGTGGCAGTGAACTTCCCATCTCATCGGCTCCCAACGTCGCGCCGATGACGGCGTACGCGTCGGGTCCTCCGCTCGCCCAGCCTCTGAGTCCGTCGAACGACATCGCAGGTCTGGGGAGTTCCGGTCACCTGAGAAACTGCCCCGTGATCACGGAGGACATTCATCTAAAAAAGGGTGAGTTCTAAGTCAATGTATCTTTCCACTTCAATCGTAGCAATAAGTACGTGCAACTTCGTTGTTTTTCTGCAGAAAAAATACCTAACGAATGTATGTTTTGTGAAATGTAATCATATAACATCACAGAGAAAACTATCCAAGAACACTGTTCTTGAATTGAGAACATTCGTTCTTAAGAACCGTGTAAGTACATTTTGGTATCAATATAAGAACGATATGGTGAGAAGAGAAAAGTTAAATTGAGTTTACTTAACAACTTTTTGATAAGTATACACTAAGGACTGAACTAATAGTTTATTTGTACATACAATGTTCTTAAATACCGCCAATTCAACATGATTCGAGCAAAATAAAAACATTTTCAACTAAAAAATGTCGTTCTATTTTTAGGAACATATTCAACTCAGATGATAACGTCAGAATTTTCTCTGTGATGAAGTGTTAGCAATACAAATTCTACTTTTTTATTTATTAGCCGTTATTTGAACATTTTACAAATTAAACATAAAGTAAGGAATAGCGCTATAGTCGAGTACCTCGACTATTACATACGCGTTGGTCAGCTACAGGGACAAAAGGGAGATGGAGATACATATGCGAGCAGCAAATTCGAATGCGCCACCTACCCGCGTTATATGGTTATGTGAGCGGTAGAAAGTGAGCGATATGGGCGCTAAAGTGGGCGTGGCAGACTTATTTTGGGGTCAATCGATAGGTATTAACGAGACTAATACTTTCAAGTTTAAATTTTGTTTCTTGCATGAAAATTGTGGGCGCCACAGGATTGGGCGGTTTGTGGGCGTTAGAGTGTGCGTGGAACCTTTTTTTTGGATTAATCGATAGGTATTGACAAGACTAACGCATTTCAGATAAAGCTTTTTTGATAGCATGGGCGTTAGAGTGGGCGTGGCATATTTGCTTAACAAGCTGCGTACAAGGCTACGGAATCTAAATATGAAATCCCAGTTCTCTATGTTTAATAGTTTCCAAGATATTTATGATTCATAATTACGATTTTTTGAAGTTTGTGGTCGGTTTGTGGGCGTTAAAGTGGGATTGGTAAACTTATTTTTTGGGTCAATCGATAGGTATTGATGAGAACAATACATTTTAGTTACAATTTTTATTCTAGACCTTAAACTGTAGGAGCCACAGTTGTGGCCGTTAGAGTGGGCGTGGCACTCTGCTCAAACAAACTTGCGCTTCGCAAGAAGCTCAGGAATCTGCATGCCAAATCCCACCCGCCTAATTCTTATAGTTTCCGAGATCTGAGCTTTCACACGGACTGATCAAGAATATGTATACTTTATGGGGTCGGAAACGCTTCCTTCTTCCTGTTACGCACTTTCCGATGAATCTAGTATACCCTTTTACTCTACGAGTAACGGGTATAACAAATATTGACATATCACTGTAGTACAATACAGTGCACTACGTGTACTGTGCGCGAAGGCGACTTCTTTATGAAGCCGCGGAATTGAAAATCTGCTGTGCTGGTCCAATCATTGCCCCGTTTCTTTATTCGTTCTACAGCAGCGGTCGGCAGCTTCCCATTAAGCGGAATGGATAAAAGCTCTGCTCGTTCTCTGCCGCCACACGTACAGTGTATAACAGCGGTTGGCACACACATATCTTTTTATTGTGTGCGGACCGATAGTCTACAGTGATTTGCTGTTGCTCATACACGCTCAATTAAAATTGAAATCCGAAAACCTTAAAGTTTTTAGGCCGCCTTTTTGCAATTGTAAGCAAATGTACAATCAGAGCACCGCCTAAGACATTTTATTATACTCTATGTACGCACGAACGAACTTGGCATTTGCAAATTTTCGTTGCTGATATGTCGTTTTATTTTCGTATTTATCAGTTATAAAAGTCTACAACTGGACCAAAAGGTTGTTGCGTCGTGCGTAAATGCGACGAGCACGTGACTTGCAATATACTCGGTTCTGATTGTCACAAACATCGCAGGTCTTTAAAGGTTTGTATAATAGAATTGTACGGTGAAAAATCACCATCCGTCTCACAAAGGGCTTGAGCCCGATACTTTGCACTGGGAAACCATTTCGTTCTTTATAAATGGTAAGATAATACACTTCACGAGCTTTTATGTTCTCTTATCTCTGACTAATGCAAAATAGATATCACTGTGGACGCGCACCAGGAGAGTGTGTAAAGGCGACTACTGTATAAAGCCGCAGAATTGAAAATCATAACAAGTGATACACCAATCGAAAGGTATTGCAAAAATAAACAGATGCTTGCCAAGACTTTAATAAGTTCAATTGGTTTGGGAGAAAAAGCGGTGAAAGTGTAAAAGTTAAAATTTAGAAAAGTGGAGATGTTGGGGATAAATGCCACAGGTTATTACTCAAGTGTTATTCTTACTGAGAATACACGTCGAACCTCCTTTGTCCTAAATAAAAGAAGAAAGGAAGTTAGCTTCGGCGAGCCAAAGTTTGTAAGTTTGTAAAAGTGCAAGCCGTTTCAGTTCGGTATGGAAAACATTTCATGCTTATTATTCAATTAATGCCCAAAACTATGACACATTAGTTTAATGACACAAAATTCTTATTTGTCATCGACTAGAACTTATTGTAATAAATAAATTATTAAAAGCTCTAAAAATTTTGGGTTGGATTTTCGATTCCTAACTACTTATACTTAATTTAAATGTTTATATAATTAAGTAAGGGATACAGTAAGTTACTGTTAGTAACCAAGTGGACGTGGCCTTGCCCACGGAATATATACATAATTGATTTTCAAAACAAAGACTTCTGATATCAAATAAAAACACCTCTTAACAAGGTAAGGGGTCGTGACGAAGTTTTAATATCAAATTTTGCAAAGAAAAAGGCTTGTTCATTCGATTAAGTAAATACACGCTCTAAAATGTAAATATTTTGCTTAAGCGGGCAGAATGAAAACATTTTAGAAGGTTTTTATACCCGTTAGGTTAGGTAGGTTAGGTTACCCATTACTCGTAGAGTAAAGTGGTATACAATACTATACTATACGATGGCATTGACTATACCATTCTCTCTTGATTTTAAACAATGATATTTAGACAAATTACGATAGGGAGTGCATAGTATTCATAAATTTTACCATCGGCTACAGTTAACTGAATTTCACAAAACACACCAACTAAACATATTGTTTGTTTTTCAATATTTTATATACCTTTTAATGACATAGCTTATATCTGTAGCTTTGGTAGTTTACAAGTTACGGCCATACGAAATTTAGCTATTTATAGCTGTTTTCCGCTAAACTAGCGGGTCTTTTCCAAAAGTGGTAGAACTAAAGTTTCGTATATTAAGCTGTATAACATCATCTTAAATTTTCAGGACCCTAAAACAACGTTTTGGGACAAACTGACAAACAAAATAAAATTTTCGTTTTGAGAAGTCCCCCAAAATCTTTTTTACGTATAACTTTGAACTGATTTCAACAAATGAGGTGTAATTCGAGGCGTATTTTGAGTAAGAATACAACTAGACTAATAAACTTGAGCATTTATCCCCAACGGCGTATAGTCTTTTGAACGGAGCATCGGATTTTAACATAAGACCATTTTCAAAGTCATGAGCAATCCTTAAGTCTTTGCGATACCTTTTGATTAGTGTATCGCTCGTTACAATCGAACCATCACAGCAGATATTCAACTCTGCGGATATAGTAGCAGTCTCTTCGCAGACTATCCTGGTGCCCTTCCTCACTACGTCTACTGCTAATCTTATATATCTCTTCGGTTGAAGCAAAGACCATAGAATATTATTTTATTATTATTATTATATTATCTTCGGTTGAAGTTTCTAGTAATGTACGTGCGACTTGGTACACCTCTATCGACATCTTTTGTCTTTTGTTTTTATAGATTGCGTCCACGTGAGGGCACTTAGGATATTACTTTTGTATACTTCCTTTTATTCATCTCATTATTGCCAGTTTTGACCACAAAGGTGTGTCATATCAATGGCGCTTACAAAGTGGCTAAATAGAAAAGGCAGAATTTTGATAACAGTACAAATTATCGACTTAAAGCTTAACAAAGAACATGTGTGTCAGAACTGTCAGTGCTATTGCGACCGCACCCTTCCTACGTTCCCCCTTTTGATCAAGTATAGCTATGGGGCAACCACTGCCGTGGTTGACAGGTTTACCCTTAACCGTGTAGTTTGCTATAATGCGATTTACAGACTCATTTTACAGGCGATGACACTTCATTAAACGACAAACCGTGAGGGTGGTTGCGGTTAGAGATGGGTTCATGGTCAGGACTTGGATGGTTGGGGTTGGATTGGATGCTGGAGAAGATGAGGGGTGCATAAATAGATTACAGAAAATACATATTTATAAAATTGTATTTCAAATCCTCGTTCTAGAGCTCTGGCCTTATCAAGTTTTGTCTTTAGCGCATTTAAATGTGAGAGTGTCACACCACCGTCCTTAAGCACAGCCTCGAACGCCAACTCCAACTCATCCTCCCAACTCACCCAGTTTCAGTTTCCAGATACCGTCGCAGATCTCGTTGGATTATAGCTCGTGTTCTCGTTTTGGTTGCCTGGCATCTGACGCCGACTGTCATTGTAACGCTGTTGCCGCTGTCAGAACATTGCAATTCTCCAGCCAGTGACATGTGCTTTGAGGAGATACAGGACGGGGTCTATCCCGCGGCTTGTCTCTGAGCTATCAGCGTCTATTTGCTTTGTCACATCCACTAACATTCAACGTCAATTTCACACAAACGCTGAATTGCTTGTGCGTACCAGAACACACCTCTCCCAAGCTGACCCCTGCTGACACATAAATGATTAGCATTACGTTTGATGTGTCCGCTATTGCAGCCGTAACAGCTGTATTCTAGTTCAACGTGTTTTCATATGTATAACAACACTCCCAAAATTGCACACGCATTGGTTTTGTAATTTTTGTATTATCATACATTTTAAAATTGTTATTATTCTCGTTCTAATCTCTTAAGCTCATTTATAATTTTATAAAAATAGATCAAGTTAATAGATCATAGATCATCATTAATAGCTGCCCTTTGAATGTTGCCACTTCTAAAAGTCTTAATGCATCTTGATGAGCACGGCTATAAAGGTACTTCTGGTCCGATAATTTCTTCAAAAACAGTTATTTGTAAATAAATAACTAATCGGGTCGTCTCGGCTAATCAATAATATATATTCTTCGTAGGGTCCTGCAATATGTTACATGTCTTTTGAAACATATATTATTGAAAACTGTTTTTCTCTTCTACTTGGCAGAACTCGATGGACATCAGTCCGATGAAACAGGCTCCGGCGAGGGTGAAAACTCCAATGGTGGCGCTTCAAATTTAGGAAACAATGAGGATGATCAAGCACGGCTAATACTTAAAAGAAAGTTGCAACGTAATCGAACATCTTTTACAAATGACCAGATAGACAGTCTAGAAAAAGGTAAGATCATAAGTACTGAGTATTGCAGATAAAAATAAGAGAGAACGGTATAGTCAAGTGTTTCGACTTGCAATAATTGTTACCGAGCTAAACAATCGGAGCTAGTGTTCCGATTTAATTACCTTTTAAATTAAAATTTACACTGAAAAATATCTTTAGGAATGCGGGAGCCACAAACTTTGCCATGGCTTCAGGCACTAGTAGTATCTGAACAGAACATTTTAACTCTCCAGCTTTTAAAATGTGGGCCCTGAAGCGACTTTTTCCGTTTTTGCAAACTGCTAACGCCGAACACTTTAATTGCTCAAAGCTTTTTAAATGATTGTCCGATTTTAACAATTTAAGCATATATATTTTGTATGTACGTGTATTGATAAGCATAAACGAGAAAGGAAGTTAACTTCGGCAAGCCGAATTTTTAAGGATTGTTGCTAGCTTCAGTGATATTTGAGTAAAATTAAATTCGTAATGCTGAAAAGTTAAAAATTCTATATCCCAGAGTAAAAGAAAATACGATCAAAATCAACAAAGCACAATTTTTGTAAAAATAATTATTTCATTAATTCTCTGACCATTTCTTTATATATGTTAGAGTCGTCCGATTTTAATTGAAATTCTTAAAAATACAAAAAATGTTATTCCCAATAGTATATGATAATATGTCAAAAAACACCGAAGCTATGATTTGTTTCACATTATTTTCCCACCAATTTTCTAATCGTTCCTATTGCAGCTACATGATATGGTCGTCCAATTTTGATATAATTAAATTCGAAATACAAAACTAATTAAAAATGTTATATGTTTAAAAACGACAAAGATATAAAATAAAAAAATTTTTTTTTTTCGATTAATCCTATGGATGCTATAAGATACAGTTTTTTAGTCCGGCTGATTCCGACTTATATATGTACTACCTGCAAAAGAAATACGATTTTTGGGAAAGTTTCAGCCCGATATCTTTAAAACTGAGAGACTAGTTTGCGTAGAAAGCGGCGGACAGACGGACATGGCTATATTGACTCGTCTAGTGATGCTGATCAAGAATATATATACTCTATGGGGTCGGAAACGTCTCCTTCGCTGCGTTGCAAACTTCTGACATTTTCGCGTGCAAGATTACGCTGAATACGAGGCTAAGGAACTTAAATCTGAAATCTCAACGATCTAGCTCTTAAAGTTTCCGAGATCTCAGCGTGCCTACGAACGGACAGGGCTAGTTCGACTCGGCTAGTGATGCTGGTCAAGAATATACATACTTTTATGGGGTCGGATACGCTTCATTCTACCTGTTACATAATTTTCCCCAAATACAATAACCCTCTTATTCTATGAGTAACGGGTATACTTACAAATAACTCGTTTTCGGTCCTGAATTGACCGAAGAAAAATTAAGAATTTTGTTGTTTCCCAATTATCTAAGTTACGTATACCATTTTCAATACTATACATTTTGCAACATTTTAAATATTGATTTTAGAGTTTGAGCGAACACACTACCCAGATGTTTTTGCGCGAGAACGATTGGCTGGAAAGATTGGTTTGCCAGAGGCAAGGATTCAGGTTTGGTTCTCGAACCGCCGTGCGAAATGGCGCCGAGAGGAAAAACTCCGAAACCAGAGAAGAACACCAAATTCCACAGGAGCTAGTGGAACCTCTTCCTCGACATCAGCAACTGCCTCCTTAACAGATAGCCCCAACAGCCTAAGTGCTTGTTCGTCCTTGCTGTCCGGATCAGCTGCGGGTCCTTCAGTCAGTAAGTACAAGTTTAGAGACATCGAAATATAAGAGTTTTCTGCCAGGAGCAACACGCTATTTTATTTAAAATTATAATTCATTTTTTATTTCTCCCTTGGGGGTTCCTTTCTTTGTGTTCCTTGACCCGTATTGCAATCTTGTCATTAAAATAAGCTCTAAAACGATGTATTGTTTTATACTGAAATTCAAGAAACATAACAAATCTGGTTTCCTATTTAGATACCATTAATGGTTTATCCTCGCCAAATACATTGTCCACCGTTGCCAGTGCCCCAGCGGTTGGTGCTGGCATTGAGGGTACCGGCAGCCCAACACCGACCCTGCATATTCGATCCGGCTGCACCTCTGACATAGCCGCTGGACGTCACAGTGAAGACTGTAGAAGAGCTTGTTCCCCGGGCCCCCTTGGGATTGGCGGCCAACAAAGTAGCCATCATCACCAGAGCAATGGTCACACCCATGCCCATGCACATGCGCTTGTTCCTGCTATTTCGCCTCGACTCAATTTTAACAGTGGCGGCTTTGGAGCGATGTATTCGAACATGCATCACACGGCCTTATCTATGAGCGATACTTATGGGTAAGCACATCTAAAGCTAAAGTTAAAAGTGAAGTAGTTTACCTAAAATTAAATATAAAGCAGCTAAATCTGTAGCTAAATATTTATTTTAGCTCGCGACATGTTATTGGCCATTGGTTATTGGAACTCTTAACTAAAAATGTTGAGCCAACTTGTTTCCTTTAAAATGTCAAAATAAGACCTTTATTTTATGTAGATCTCGGCTCTAAAAATTTAAGTGTCGATGGGTATTATTAATCGACTATCTTATACCAGGAACTAAACCAATTTAAATTATTAACTAGTACGATTTAAGTAATTTTCAGCAAGCCGATATGTACTGAAAAATAAAATAAAACAATATTTTTGGGCACCGCAATCTTTTCAGATTTGAGGGCTTTATAAAAGGCGAGACACTCTGCTTAAGCCAAGTGTGGCTTCATGTCAAATGTGAACTCTAAAGCATTTACAAGGAAGAACGCTATAGTCGAGTACCTCGACTATCAGATACCCGTTACTCAGCTAAAGGGACCAAAGGGACCAAAGGGAAATAGAGATATGCAAGCTGCAAAGCGTGATTGAAATGCGTCACCTACCGGCGGTAGACAGATTTAAGCGTTATGGGCGTTAGAGTGGGCGTGGCAAATTTTTTTTGATTCAATCGATAGGTATTGATGAGAACAATACATTTCAGTTAAAATCTTTATTCTCGCATCAAAACCGTAGGAGCCACAGTTTTGGTCGGTTTGTGGGCGTTAGAGTGGGCGTGGCATATTCGCTTAACAAACTTGCGCTGCGTACAAGGCTACGGAATCTAAATCTGAGATTCCAATTATCTATCTTAAATAGTTTCCGAGATATCCACGTTCATACTTACGATTTTTTGAAGTTTGGAGGCGGTTTGTGGGCGATAAAGTGGGCTTGGCAAACTTTTTTTTGGGTCAATCGATAGGTATTGATGAGAACAATAAATTTCAGTTAAAATCTTTATTCTAGCATCAAAACTGTAGGATCTGTAGCTGTAGGAGAGTTATGGGCGGTTTGTGGGCGTGGCACTCTGCTGAAACAAACTTGCGCTGCGAAAGAAGCTCAGGAATCTGCACGCCAAGTCTCAATAGCCTAGCTCGTATAGTTTCCGAGATCTCAGCGTTCATCCGGACGGACGGACAGACGGACATGGCTAGATCGACTCGGCCAGTGATCCTGATCAAGAATATATATACTTTATGGGGTCGGAAACGCTTCCTTCTGCCTGTTACATACTTTCCGACGAATCTAGTATACTCTACGAGTAGTTACTCTACGAGTAACGGGTATAAAAATGTGGCAGCCGCATAGCAGCCATAACTTTAATTGCTCTTAATAAATGGTCCGATTTATAACTTTTGGATAGGTAGATGAAGGTATGAAGAAAAAAACTTATTTACACTTGTAGGCTTGGCACATTGAGATTATAAGGATTAGCACAGACAATCACACGGATATGAAAGGATCGACTCGGCTAGTAATACCCATCAATAACATGTATTGGAAACGGAGTCGCTTCGTTGTACCTGAGACATACTTTTACTTTTTGGTAAAAGCGTGAGCGGTTTGTGGGCAAAGTTTTCTTAGGTAAATTGATTTGTATTCTTAACCTGTGTATTCCAAAAGAAGGATATTTTAAGTTAAATTAAAAATATGGTCAATGTCTATTGGACATGTCGAGGGCAAACCCGTTAGCTTTAAGAGGGCTGTTTAAGTTCGAACACCCAGGTACAGTCATCGAATATTCTCGAGAGGTTTTGCAAAAATTAAATCGATATCTCGACCTTTTCTTTTTCAGAACGGTAACACCAATATCGAGCTTCAACCACGTCGGATCCTTGGCCCCACCATCGCCAATATCGCAACAGGGCGACCTTACCCCCCCATCTTTGTATCCGTGCCACATGAGTCTACGACCACCGCCAATCGCACCGCCCCACCACCACATAGTGGCGGGTGACGTGGGCAGCCCTGCGGGAGGCATAGGCAATGCCCAATCGGGGAACCTGGGAGCAAACTGCGGTGGATCGGGATACGAAGTTCTGTCCGCCTACGCCTTGCCCCCTCCCCCGTTACCGTCGAGCAGTGCACCTGCATCAAACTTCTCAACATCATCCAGTACTAGCGCTAATGTGACCTCCCATCACAACATGCCACAAGAACCATGCCCCTCACCATGCAATTCGAACTCGAACCACCTGGGAGTTGGACACAGCTCTGTATTCGCGACCGACCCGATTTCGCCGGCCGTATCTTCATATGCACACATGAGCTACAACTACGCTTCGGCCGCCAACAACGTGACATCCTCCTCTTCCGGCGGAGCCTCAGCGCACGTTGCTCCTGGAAAGCAACAGTTCTTCGCCTCGTGCTTCTATTCACCTTGGGTATAAACAAATAGGGTGATTCAGTCAGAGAGGCATTTCATAATGGACTATTTACATAATTGTAAGCCGCCCTCTATCCACAAGAAGTCATAATAAATCGAATTTACATATCTCTTAAAATATAATAGAGGTTGTAGAAAAATACATATGTATGTATACATTATATAGTTCCGCCCATTAAATCCAATCTTTAGTGTAGAATAATTGGTGTAAATTAAATGATTTAGTTTTGACAAATGGAGACAATCAAATCCTGTTTCATTATTACACTTGACTTGGGAACTACAGTTACTACAGATATTTGGTTTTCATTTCTGTATTGTAAAAGCTTTAAACTAACCCTTACGAAAATCAGGCTTCATAGCCTGAGGCAAGATAAATTACCCTACCATAGATTGCTTGCTTTATTGCTTGCTTTTTTTTTATTGAATTAAGTACCGGTCTCGAACGTACGATTTTTCCATGTTGTTTTATTAACTGTTAATTGAACATTTTTTTGCCCTCTTTGGATTTTTATCTTTTTGTTAGATTGCAATAAAGACATTTGGTAGAAAAAGTTCAAAAAAACATATGTTTTCTTGCGAAATAATTAAACATAAAAATGCCTTTAAAAGTAGCTAAAAATTAATAAAGTAAATTTTTTCAGTTTTTAGGGAAATTTCTTAAGCAAAACAAATTAATAATACTACGGTTCCACTGTATTATGCATATTTCCTCAGAGGTTTTGGTTTGCACGCCGCAACAACGGTTCCTATATGAACAGCAACCCGGTGTGCAGAGGGTATTAGGGAATTTAAGAAAGTAAATTTATGTTAAAGCATACTTTCAGGGTAAAGCCATAAATCCATACCATAAAAAAATTTCCATTCTATTTAAAAAAAATTTTTTTCAATACACTGATTATTAGGGGAGGAAGTGAAAATGGAATTTCTCCCTTCAAAATTTTCCTGGACGTTATTAACATACAAATACCAACCACTTCGGAATAAGGCTTGTGAATGGAGATTATATCAGTTTTAATATTTCGCCCCAATTAGGCTATTGGCAAAGGGATTATAGGAACATGGACTACTGTCTAAACATGGCTTAAGTGATATGTTTGCAATTTGACTTCAATTAAATATGCAAATGGAACGCATTTATCGTAATCTAGTGAATTAAAGGGAATTTTATCCCTATGTAAAATTATATATACCGAAAGTCAACTGTGTTTGCGGATAAAAATACGACACACTCAGGGCTGTTATGATTTGAAATTTATTTAAGCAGAAGTAATAACACGTGGTTATCTTAAATTTAACGGAATACTGTATTCGCCAATCAATCATGGAAGGATCCTGGTCACATTTTTTAATGAAAAGTTAGAAGTTAGTTTGGTAGACCATTACTCCATTTCAACGTTTATGCCATGATCCGATACAACAAACTTGGAACGATGAAGAGATTGGATGGGATGATATAATTCTACAAGAGCTTCATCCAGATTGGCAGTCTTGGTGGTTTGAGCTGAGGAGTTTGCAAGAATTTAGAGTCCCTCCATTATATTCAATGGTGAAAATAACTAGTGGGAACTTGCAGCTGTGGCTTACCTTCGAATAACATGCACGGACTTTTTAAACACGGTTTTTGTCATAAGTAAAACTTAACTTGCTCCTTAAATCCTATCTATTCCCAGACTTGAACTTCAAGCAGCCATTCTGGGCTTACGACTAAATACCCTAACAAAGGACAAACATAAACATCCTGTAATCGACAAATATTTTTAGAGTGACTCGGAAACAGCTTTGCAAAAAAAAACTTGAGAGCTAGAAAGTTCAAACCGTTCATAGGACACCGCATTGCGGAAATCTTTTTCACCACTAAAGCCTAGTATTCACATCGGCGAAAACCGCGAGCTAACCATAGGAGTGAGCGAGAGGCAAACAGGCGGCTAAAGCTTTTCGTCGGGTCTGTTTTTCAGCGCGGTACTCAGATGAGCTAAGGAAATACCAGAAAAATACCAGATTTCGGGAGTGAATTTTCGATGAACGCCGCTAGCCGCGGCCCAAAGAATAAGAAATTTAATCTTTGGCGGTGTTCGTGCAGAAGCGGTGGGGAATTTAAAAATTTTAAATGGAAGAAAAACCCCAAAAAAGGTTAAAGGAGGTCAGTGCAGATGAAAAAGGACGCCTAATCCAAGCTGTTGCCCATTATTGTGGGACGAGGAAGAATATTACAACAGGGGCTAATCCGCAGAATAGTTGACGTGCTGGAGGAGATCCTCTAGAGAATCCCAGTGGGAAGAACATGCCGAGTGGGACTTCGCTCTTTACATGGACATCCTGCCGAGCGTGTCCTCGCAAAGAAAGTAAGATGTGGCCAAAATACTTTGGTTGCGTTGTACTAATAGTAGGATCTTTTTAGCAGAACCACCAGTAATATGATCTCCGAAGTCCTCTCCATTAGGACTCTGTACACCTACGGTGTACGCTTGACAATAAGACCATGCTAAATGCATTGCGGGTGAACTTTGAAAACTTCGGTCACACTACAAAGAATAAGATTTTTCGACTAGTGAAACTCTTAGCCGATCTGAGTACTAGGCCTTAAAGCAAAACAGTGGAGCTGTATACCGTCGAAAACCGCCCGAACCAACGGTCTCAAGCAACAGCCGTTGGTTAACTGATCCGGCATTATTGACGGCAGCAAGGGGAAGCTGGCCTGATCTATTGCACTTTAAGAATTTAAAGCCGTTAGAAGAAAAAATTTGTACCCAAAAAGTCTTACAGAAAATGTCAACGAATAGTAGTTTGGGTTCTGCGAGCCAAATGTATTTGGCTCCAACAAGATTTTACGAGTGTTCCGCTTACAGCCGAAGAGCTATCTGCATCCGAGACAATAATCTGTCAGTGGGTTCAGCAGGAAGCTTTCGACAAGGAAATTTCTTTCTTAAAAGCAAAAAAAACAGATATCAAAAGACAGCTCTATATATTTACTATCAGCGTATATAGAACAGGATGGTCCAATCCACCTAGCCGGCCAAATAGACGAAGCATAACGTCTCCCAAGACAATTATCACCAGCAATTATCATGCCCAAAAACCTTTATATTTCGAACTTAATATTACGACATTTCCACGAAGAATCGCACCATCAGAACTCGGCTGTTATCATAAATCAATGTCGATGTCAATAGAGGAACTTCAACAATCATCAGAAGCGATTATGGTATGAATTTTATCGGGGCCAAAAAGGAGTTGAATGACAATAGTGGCTTGTTCGACTTCGATGCCATAATAAGTCTCTGAGGTAGTTAAATGGATATTTAAATGCCCAGGACAGCGAAATGCAGGTTGTTTGGAACGCCTGATTCGAATAATTAAAAAATTATTTAACAAGCATTTACGCGATGGTAAGCCCCGCATTGAAATCCTTCGCTCTGTCCTAATAGAGGCAGAGAACATTTTAAACTCACGCCCTCTCACATACTATTACTAAGTTTATGAGATGGCCATTTCACGCTTACATTTCATGAAATGGGCTGATTCGCCGTTTCATGAATTCGACAAAACACGAAAGTTGACTGTGAATTCAACCTCAAAGCGTAAAATGGTGACAATTAAATTCCGGTAACTCTTTATAATTATTCGAGTTGCCAGATCGATATAAAAACATAAACACTCCTTACATTTAACAAATTATTTTTTCATTCAGTGCATCTTCTATTTTGACAGTAGAAAAACTGTAATACTGGCTTGCACACACTTTATCTTTAATACTAGCAAGATTAGTTCATGCGAATCGAAAAAAATAATCGGTTTAATAATCACTAACACCTCTAAGGGTTTCATGATTTCTTAAAAGAAAAAAAAAATAATATTTGCTCCTGTTTATGCGACACGGCCGAATTCATGCATTTTATCAATCTCAGGTGACAGAGATGCCAGACCGGTGGAAAAAGGTGTCCAGTGTCCAGTGCGATCTGGCCCGAAAGTTTAATATATCCAAAAAAACATGCATTTAAACATCCCTGTAGCCTATCGTCCAAAAGTCGCATCTTATTATACCCTCTGTTTACATAGAGAATCGCCCAAGAGAAAAGCTGATCCGTATCCGTATTTGTACAATTTGAACGCTAGCACGAGGAATGTTTGTGTGCAGAGGCTGGTTACGTTATACTAATAGAAGTATCTTTTTAGCAGAACCACCACTAATACGATCTCCAACGAGCTCTCCATTGGGGAACCACAGGACTCCACCACCAACAGCTTCTTGGAATATAAAGCTGCAGAACGCTCTGGCTTCTATAGGGTGGAGGAAAAGAGGACGCCTGCTAAGGGACGACTGGAGGATCCACTAACCAACCATTGCCAGGATGCTGGGCGACTTTCTACAGCATCAGCGGAACGACCCCGTTTCCAATCCGGCTCCCACTCCCTCAAGGCCCATAATGGCATATTGCGAATCGGAGTTGGCCTGCAAATGGCGCGGAGAAAATGGCGAAGCATCCGAGACAAGAGAAGCCTTAAACTTCTTATTAACATAAATAAAAGCATCTTTTGAACATTGCATTTATTTGTATATCTTTTTCCACCAGCAGATTATTTTATTTTTAAATCTTTCCATTTTTCGTTTGTTAATAAAACAATCCCAGCTGCTTGACAGTAAGACCATGCTACAAGCATTGTGGGTGAGCTCTGAACTGCGGTCACACTGCAAAGAATAAGATTTTTCGACTAGTGAAACTTTTAGACGATCTGAGTACTGGGCTTAATACCTTATTTAGACAGAGGGGGTTTTCGTTTCAGCGACCAAATTCCGCTTCAGCGACTTTTACCTCCATAATAGGAAATAGGAAAAAGACGGGAAAAAATCGCTAAGACTCGCAGCAGCAGAAAATGGGAGTGCACACGCAAATCGATTCAGTATTCCAGTGTTTTATTCAGTATTTTTTTTCGTGATTTTTGTACTTGTAATTTCGGGATTATTTTAGAAGCATATGCATTTAAACTATGTTGACGCCGCTATAAGGAAATTGTTGGGAGCATATTTTGTTGACAATTAACTTTGAAACGAGACTTCTTACAACAATGTGTCGTGTGTCAAAAATTGAGTAATCTCAAGGGCTATACACCTTTAATTTAACTTGAAATCGATAGAGCCGTTTTTGAGAAATCAGAAAAAAAGCTAAAAGATAAATCTAAAAAAATAGGAATTAATATTCTTTATGGGGTCGGAGACGCATCCTTCTACCTTTTACATACTTTTCCCCGAATACAATTAAACCTTTATTCTACGAGTAACGGGTATAACAAAAGATTTTGGCTGCAAAAAAAGTATGGACATTTTAGATCTATGTATATCATTTTAAAATGCGACTTTTGTATGTGTGGTGTTCTGTTTCGTTAAGCCCATCTTCAAACTTCACATGTGGAGTTTCAACGCTTTTTAATGTAATGAGTTAACGACTAATTTGAAAACGTGTGAGAAGGCTTTCAATGTACATACATAAACAATAAATTCATAAGATAGGAATGTCCGCACTACCTCAGTAGTACTGGGTAGAATCGTACATACATATGTCCGAAAGTATATACATTTTTAGATATTATGTGTTGTTGGCGAAAACAAATCGCGCGTGCGCTGTTGCACTAACAGACTGCTGGCTTTTTGTGGCAGCGCAGATGCCTTGCTGATCAAGAGTACAAAATCTGTGGACCTGCCAGTAATAGACAAAAGCTCGTGGAGATCGCTTCGTTTTCGCAGAAAGTATAAATTCGTGCTGTGCTCGTTCTGTGTTACCTGTAGCCTAGTTGTACGTACCAACCGAGAGAAATATATATATTATATATTCGTAAAATAAATAATTACTTTATGGACAAATACAAAAATAAATCAATAAATTCTGGAACTAGGCCCAAATAATATTAAAGTTTGTTTCTTTTCTATATAGTTACGTCGTGAAAACTCATACTTATTTTAAGGGCGATTGCTCATACTACATGTATGCACTACAAAAAAGATATCCGGATAATCGGTTTTCAATTTTCCATTTATGTGTGTTGGGTCACACTGTGTTAGCACTTTCATTCTTTTAAGTGAAGTAAATCTGAAATTGCAACATATAGAAATATCGAACTGTTGCTATCCGATAATTAAGAAAAGGAATTAAGTGCGATTATGATTCCGATAATCTATATTCGAACAGAAAGTGAACGTGTTCCTTACTATACAGAAATCTTGGATCTATTCATGGCGTTGTGTAACACGTTGTTGTTTATAAAAATAGATCATGAAAAATCCCAAAAACCGTGATGAAAAATTCGAAACAGTATATGGCTGTGCAATCGTGAATGTGTTCGTTTAAAATACAACATCTAATTTAATCTTTGGGGACAAAAAATATTTTTAATGGGTGACATAGGTTAAAATAAAATGTATAAAAAATGATGTATAGTAAAATGCAAAATGATGTGCAAAAAACAAACTCAAGACAATTTAAAACCTATCATTTCCTGTATTCCTCATACCTTTTCGTTTTATAAAAATCTTTGATTATGTACTAATATATATGCGGATATTTATATATAGGCATGTATCTATGTTTGAATAAATAAAGATAGAGTCGTGTGAGTTCTGTATTTGTATGTACAGGTTTTTTTCACAGCCGGTGACTGCGAACGACTAAAAATAAACATGCAATACATAAATATTCGTTTATTCAGTAAAATGTTTTCCATTAACAACATTTATGCTGAATGGGAAAAGGCGATCGAATTTCCGTTTTCCAAAACGTGGTGGGTCGTGTGCAACTCAAAATACATAAATACGAGTATATCATTCTTCGTCATTGCGATTCTTTTAAAGCTTATACTTACACAGTATAATAATGTACTTAAATAAATATACGTATAAAGAAGAATATTAGTCTCTTATTATTACCTCACTTCTTCCTAATCATTAGATTCTAGGCTGTCAAACCATGTTTACATACTAATAACATAATTAACCGCACACCCTTATAGAAAGCTAGCTTTCTCATTATAGTACATTGATATAAGCTGAGTGCTAAAGGCCGAACTTTTTTTAAAGAAATGTAATTTTCGAACCTGAACTTTTATTACAAATGAGTCAAATAATTAAAAACTGATTGTGATTTTATGTGGAACATCTGTAGATCACACATATGTATACATAGATTCTTGAACAGCGGAGCCTATAAGCCATGTCCGTCTGTCCGTTTCTACGCAAACTAGTTCCTCAGTTTTAAAGCTATCGCCAAGTCTTCTTAAATCTACTTTAAAATACATTAGTATATATATCGGATTGAGTCGGATCGGACCACTACATCTTATGGCGCTTTTAGGAATAATCTGATAAATAATAGAACATAGGGTAAAGCTTTATTTTTAAATTTCACGAATTCTAATCACTTACAAAAAATTTAGATGGGTACTTGTACTTTGCCAAATCCATTCAAATTAAAATGTTAATATAATTTTCAAATTAAGCATTGAGGTTTTGGATAATTTAGAATCGAAATCAATTTAACCGAAGCTAGCTTCCTTTCTATTTAATAAAGATGTAGTAAGAAAATTTAGCTTGGTATGTTATAAAAATGTTAACCTGAAAATAAGTAATTTAGCGCATCCTGGTATCGGGAAAATGTAATCTGAGGAGAGCAGTCCAGGGCTTCCGGCACACACACAGTAAACAACAGCGGGAATGTGAACAAACATATGTAAATTTTCGGAGGACGAACTAATGTACCTTATGGCAAGTGCTGCTTTAGGAAGGGAGTTAGCAGGGAATTAGGCATGAATCAGGAAAGGGACGCAGCAGGCCACTTCCCCTAACCCGCTGCCTGCTCCGACCAGTTAAAAAGTGGTGTTCTCTATCATTGCAAACCCCCTCGCCCCTTATAATCTTGTGACTTTCTACCTATATTGTTCCGATGGGAGCTTTTGGCACACAAAACTTTGCGCATATATATATGCCATATAATTGATTTAAATATTAAATATAAATATTTAAAAAAAATGTTTTTTAATTTTTTCAGAGCCATAGAGCCACAGCCGTTGAAGACGAAGCTTAAGGAAAACCCTCAGCATGGGGGTGGCTGAAGATTTCGCTCCCAGCTTTGTTAAAAAGCCGCAACTGCATCAAGAGGATGATGGCAATCGATTGATTTTTGAGTGCCAGCTATTGTCATCTCCGAAACCGGACATTGAATGGTTTCGAAGTGACAATCAACTAGTAGAAGATGGCCGAACCAAATTCAAAATTCAACCCGTTGAAGACAATAAATATACGGTCGTATTGGAGCTTGACGATGTAGTTGAAACGGATGCTGGACTTTACAAAGTCAAAGCCAAGAACAAGTCGGGGGAAGTCTCTGCGTCTATTAATTTAAATTTCACACGTAAGTCAACTTCACTAAAATATGCCGCACAAATTTCCATTCAAAACAATTTAAGTGATGACTGAAATGTACCCTTGCAAAGTAAATTATAAGTTTAGTCAGGAGGATCAGCTTTACAAAGCCGTTTTTAAACGGTGGTGGTTGGACGACCATAACCTACAGCTATTTCAAATACGTAGATCGGTCAATTCCAACGCAGTAATAGAGAAATTTTAGAGGTGGCAGAAAATATGGATACAGCATCAATATTTTACGTAATTGTAGATATATAAATCGGCATGTTAACGCTGTTTATATTGAACAAATGTCCATTTTCAAAGCCGCCTGCGATTGTTTACCTAACAAAGGCATAAACTTTGTTGAAACTTTGTTGTTAACATTGTTAGAAATTAAATTAAAGAGGTTATCCAAAAATATATTCGGTAAAAAAAAACTAATGAAATGATATTTTTTTTTAGTATTTTTTCGGTAGTATAGAATAATATCGATTTTTTAACGTTAGCTGCGATGTTTTTAGATATTTCAAATTTCTATATATACACCCCTTAGACATATACGAGACTAAAAATTACATATACTCTTAGTCATCATCAACAACCAAGTCGAACCTAGCCATCTCCGTTTGGCCGTTTCTACGCAAACTAGTCTCTCAGTTTTGAAGGTAAAAGTCTTTTTGAGTTGCAGGAAGATTAATAATATTGTGGTACAACAATGTTGCGCTATTTATTGAGAATAGCTTCGCACGGTTTATGCCGCCACACATTGATAACGCAGTCGGAAGTTTGGGAACGCATTCCAATAAAAATCGTTATAGATCGCTTTTTTACACATTTAAGGCAAAAATGTGTGCTAAGTGCGTTGCAATGGTCGGCCGCTTTTGAATCGGATTATTGGTTAGTTAGTTTATTAACTAACCAAGAAACCGTTCGCCAATAATCTTTGACCCAGAATCGTTTTCCAAGAATCAAAAATAATAAGAGATTTATAATAAGAACTAACTTCATTGTTTTTTTCACTCCGAACCCGTATACAAGATCCAAAATTTTATAAGACATCTATATAAAAGCTTTCCGTATGTATATATACAAATTTATCTAATACATTGCGTAGCTTAAGCTGCAAGAGCATATAAACTTTAACTTGCCGAAGTTAGTTTCTCTTGTTTTTTATGCTCAGGTATTTTTATATATATGTATACCCTCCGACATGCCGAAGCTGTCTTTGGTAATTTCAATATAATTGGGTGGTCAGGAATAATGTTAATTTGAACTAATTTACTAAAAATGTCACTGGCATTTGGTACTTTCTTTAAAGTTTTAACAATTAAAAAATATAAGTTTCAGTCTTTTCGTATTTGTTCTTATATTCCGTAAAATATACACCCACCTACGCCATTTTTTTGGATCATTTTAAAGTCAATAGATCACAGTCTAACTTTGCCATACAGATCAACATGATTGGACAAGTATTTCTAGCGCAGGACAAAAAAGAAAAATGTGTATTTAAGGCGACTGTAAGTCGGCTGTACATATCGTAAAAAAATAAGGAATGTGGCCGTAGTTTATTAAAATTATACCCGTTACTCGTAGAGTAAAAGGGTATACTAGATTCGTCGGAAAGTATGTAACAGGTAGAAGGAAGCGTTTCCGACCCCATGAAGTATATATATTCTTGGTCAGTATCGCTAGCCTGTCCGTATGAATGCGGAGATCTAGGAAACTATAAGAGCTAGAGTGTTGGGACTTGGCATATAGATTCTTGGGCTTCCTGCGCAGCGCAAGCTTGTAGGGTTCAGTAGGGTGCCGCCCCACTCTCACACCCACTAACGTCTATAACACTAAAACCAGTCTAGAGACCACATTTTTTAAAATTTTGTAAAAACATAATTGAGCGTTGGTTTTTATTATAAATACCTACCTAAATGCCAAAAATTATTGAAATCAGACCATTTATTAAAAAGGTATAGCCGAATATTAAGCAATTCAATCGAGATTTCACACCGAGTATCTAATAGTCGAGGACATTGACTATAGTGTATGCTCCTGTTTTTTGTTCCACTTGTTTTAAGGTAATTTGTTAGAAAAGTACAGGTCAAAGACAAAGATTAAATCAAAAAATCGTACAAAATATTTATTTCATAATTTTTACGGCTCAAACATGTATTAATATATTACCCATATTTTTACTCCACCGTTGTAAAAACTGTAGCTGCTGACGAACCAAAAGAAAAGTAAGCTACTTTTGATGATTTACCTGGTTCACTGTTATCTTATAGCAAACATGAACCTTGATAAATGCGTTTGATTAATTTTTAATTAATCTTTTACCGTATGATAATCGCCTAAAATTACGCTATTAGCTTCTTTTAGCTTACAGAACCTTAACGATTTTAGAATATTTGCATGATCATCTAGAAAACTGCTTTACATTTTATAAATGCTTTACTTTTTCTTTTTATACTACCCAATGTACTAATTGTGGTTTTAAATTCAAAACAGATGGTAAGTTTTCACTTCTTGAAAACGAACGGTAAGTAAAGCTATCACATGAAATGGTGTTCAATGTGTTCAGCTAAAAAACTAATACATAAATGTTAATGAAACAGTGTGACTCCAATAAAGATTTTAGCCTAAAAAAGGATTACAAGATAAGAAAAAGGATTGGAGTTAAGTTTTAATAGCATGTCTCCTTTTTTAACAGTTCCAAAGATATCTAGTTAATAAATTGTAAAGCTATCGCAATGAAATTTTCTTAAAAGACTTCTTCCTATTGCTGGTAGTATAAGTGTCAGATCGAGCCGGATCATATAAAATAATCGAAAATATAATAGAAATTAAATTGTTACTTCGTTGTTGTAATGCTTTTTTTAAATATCAGAATTTTTATTTAATTACAAAAATTGGCCAATTGAACTTATCTTTTCTAGGAATCATCAGAAAAAGCGTATTTGTAAATAATCTTCCAAATAAGCTCATGTAAAATTATTTAACTTGTGTAAAAATTTATGTAAGCTGTGTAATACCTAAAAAGTAAATACATAAAGAAGGAGTTATTATATTTCTAAAATAGATTATAAAATAAGAAATGGATCCAAAACAAAAAAATATTACTGTGTTTCGCCCAGGTTGTTTTTCGCTTAGTCTTATTAAATTAATACCAAATATAAAGATATATAAAATAAATACAAAGGGGGATCGAAAGGGTAAAAAATCCAATGCATAAAAACTGAAATTATATAAAACTCAAAGACAACACTTTGATAGAAGCCGCTAGCTTAAAATCTGTTCAATCCATCAGCAAATAAAACTTATGTACATATTTAGGGCTGCAAAGCGTACGTTCAGTTTAATTGACACGCTAAAATTGAATATTGAATTGAATAAAATTAAATATTGTGATTGCTGTTTGTGTTTTTTAGATGGTAATTTTTATAGGGTCCCACAATATTTTGTCACTTAAAGGATATCACAATTTTCTTTTTTGGATGACTACATGTTACATAAGCTAATAATTTAATCAACTATTTATAACAATTGTTAACCCAGCCTACCATATGTAATGCTTCTCAAAGTTGAATAATAAGACTAGATGGTTGTAACTTGATATACACATACGTTGCAGACAAATCGACGGTTTCGCGCCGACATTCGCGAAAAAACCCGCTATACGACAGGAAGAAGATGGAAAACGACTATTATTTGAGTGTCGCGTTAACGCTGATCCTATTCCCACCATTGTTTGGTTCCACAACGGAGCAGCTGTTAAGGAATCAATACGCCATAAGGTAAATATATAAGTACAAAAAACCAAGGCTGCGTTTGATTGAAGCTTGTCGATCAAAACTTAAAAGCATTTATATATCACAAAATACATCGTTGCAGTCGCAACTTTTTGGTTCAGCTAAAAAAATATGTCTTTATAAAAGATATTTAAGTTTTCAAGAATGTACACTCGAAGAAAAAAATCAGGAAAATCGCCTTTGTTTAATAACGATTCAATGGCGATTTTTCCTGTATTAAAAAAAGATTTTAGAAATGAATGGCGCTCTTTTCTAACAAACAGAAAAAAAGGCTTGCAATCTAAAAATTTGTTTTTATATTCACAAATAAAATCGCCCTGCATTTCAGAAAATCGTCATACTTTTTATGCCACAGGCAGCTAACCTTAAATTTTACAAATATATTTTTAAAAAACAACTTAATTTTCTAAAAATTTAATAATTAGAAGAAAATACCAATCTGATCGAAATCTAATCGGAGTTATTTTGGTTGATTTTGTAGGCTTGCCGAGGAGTGTTATTAATAATTTCATTTTTTTCAGATTACTGTTGATAAAGACGTCCATTCATATTTTGCAACACTTGAGATACTAAATGTAACAGTTGAGGATGCTGGCAAATACAAAGTGAATGCAAAGAACGAATTGGGCGAAAGCAACGCCACAATAAGCCTGAATTTCGACAGTAAGTCCGAATTGTATAAATGCCATATCCTAGTTGCACTTAAATTTCATTAACCATCAGTATTTCATTTTTGGTTTTGCTAGTTAGCCGCAAAAATAACTTGCAATAACGCTTAATTTGTTACAAATTTAGTGATCTTATATTTAAGGGATATCTGGATGAAAACTTTGTAACTTATTTTCGTCTTTAATTGGAGGCCAAAAACTATTGCGGAATATCGGTTATGTTTAGAATGAGAGTAGTTGATTCCGTGCTATATCATGGGCTTTGTTTAACTCCCCATTCAGAAGCCATCAAACGATTTGTCAAAGTCAAGCAAATCGAAACTCCGCACTCGTTGTTTAAGGCAGTCGGTGATAAAATGAATATATTTAATTGAAGTTACAAACGTATGCATATATATATATGTACATTTTTAGCACAGTCTAAATAATTTTAAATCTAAATATTTTAACGCACGGCCCCGTGTATTGGAACTGACCCTGACATTTGCAAATTGTGTTACATGGATATTTCAACTCTATAGGCGATGAAGCACCCGTGCCGGAAAGTGCAGAAGGCATTAAGCCCACTTTTACCGAACGACCAGTAATTCGTCAAAGCGAAGATGGCGGAAACGTAACCTTCGAATGTAGATGCGTCGGAGATCCCACTCCAACAGTCACATGGTACGAAAATAACATAATCAATATATATCTTTACCATACGAAAACACTCAGTGATAAGTAAAGTGAACTAAACTAAAGAGATCAAACAAACAGATCCAAGTCTAGTCGGAAGTATCCGGTAGAACGAGAGCCCCATAAGCGATATGCGTTTTATACAAATTATTGTGTATCGGCAAATAATCAGATTCAAATAAAATTCAATTCCCCTCACGTTTCAATCAAAAACTTTCCTTCACAAAGGTCCCATGGCGAGACTATACTAAACGAATCCAAACGCTACAAAATGTCACTTACAATGGATCAAAAACTTTATCACATGGCGTGTCTCGAGATAAGCAGCGTGGTCTCCTCTGACCAAGGTGAATATCGCGCGCAAGCGAAAAACAAGCACGGTTCTGGAGTCGCAACTATTAATCTAAATTTCGAAAGTGGATCGAAAAAGTAAGACAACCAACACGCATTAAAGATAATCAAAAATATCGAAAGTTATACTCCTTCCAACTCAATACAGAATTCCAGATGGAAAGTCGCCACGCTTTCCAAAAAAACCAACGATCCGCCAAGAAGAGGACTTACTCATCATGGAATGCGTATTGGAAGCGCATCCGGTTCCAGACATTGTCTGGTATTGCTCAGATAAGGAAATATCCGATAATCAAAGAACAAAAATGACCCGCAAGGCAATAACTAAAGACAGCTACGTTTTGACTCTGGAAATCCAAAATCCCACGAAAGAGGATGGCGGCAACTATCGCTGTAACGCAATTAATATGTATGGCGAAAGTAATGCAAACATTGCGCTAAACTTTCAAGGTACTAAACTTACTTTTCTTTCCTATATCGTGATTTATATAATCGTATTATATAAATGTAAGCATAAAGAGAGTGTTTGTTTCTTTTCCGTGGGGAGTATAAGATGTAGGAACGCTTTCGCACACTTATTGGCGAGCATTATGTAATATAGTGTTAAAGTTGTAAAAAAAGCCTGTTAAAAATGATACAAAATAAACAGACCGGATCAGGAATTCATTTTATCATTATTAATATTTCATCTATTAAATGTTTTCATAATTCGCCTAAATAAGTGCTTTAGTTTTAAATGTGTTATTTTTAACATATTAATTTAATATCCTGCTGATATAAATTAGGACTTACAAATTAGTTCATCGATTACTATGTACATAAATATATGAGTGAATTTACTGAAATTGCACATCCAGTTACTTGCTTTTCGGATTTTACATTTTTGCTTAAATGTTCGTTAGGTTCCTAAAGCATTTCAAATGTAAATTTGCCTTTTTTAAAAGTAAAACCATTCGTTTTTTTGAAGGTGTGCTACAAGAAACTCATTTCACCTTCACATTTTTTGGTTTTTACATGTAGTATAATAACGAATTCCAAGCTGAAGAAAGTATACACTTCCTATTTGCTTTGGCCTTGTAAAATGAACAACAAATATTACTCTGAGAAACGTAACAAGGCGTAAAGAAACTTTTTATTTAAAGCCGAATTTCTACACAAGTAGGATCGACCAGGACTTCTTCGTCCTTATTCGAGGAATGGTCAACATACAAATAAAAAAATGTGTAAAATCAATAATTTGTATTATTATCATTAAAATTTTTTATACTTAGTTACATGGAAATAAGTTATTGACTAGAATAGATTAGTTGGTCTCACTATTCTATTTTCGGTCTGTGCTGTATTTTGCTTGGTTTAATGATTTTCGTTCAAGAAAATAAACTAAATTAAAAAAATACCATCTGACAATTTGAAAGTGTATATTAAAAACAATAAAATATAAACAAAAATTAAATAGTTTTGCTTCTATTTTAACTGTGTCGTCACATTAATATGTCCAAGGAATATAACAATATAAATATAATTGTAAAATACTATTCAATGACCAAAAAAATAAAACAATTTTTGAAAATATTTTCGTGTTGATTTTACATATTTTTTTGTCTCACGTCTTAATCTAGAAGACTTGCTTAAACTTTTTGTGTTTTGTTGCTTTCCACTGAAGAAAAAGGAAGTTAAAGCCTTATTTGTTTTTGATAAAAACAGGTGCGAGCGACGCCAATGGTTTTGCACCATCATTTATTGAAAAACCGAGGATTATCCCCAATGAGTCTGGCACACTGATCACAATGAAGTGCAAGTGCAAGGCCAAACCAGAGCCAACCGTAACTTGGTACAGAGGTCAGGACTTGGTGGAGAAGAGTAAGAAGATCAAAATAAACACAACTGTTATTGCGGAAGACACTTACGAACTGACATTGGAAATAAAGGTGAAGTATTTATTAAGATTACCTGGTAGAAAGCATTTTACGAATCCATATATTTTTTAAAGGATCCTGGAGCAACCGATGGTGGGACCTACAGGTGTAATGTCAAAAACGAATACGGTGAATCGAATGCCAATCTTAACCTTAACATTGAAGCGGAGCCTGAGCCGGAGGGTGAGGGACCAACGTTCATAGAAAAGCCGCGCATTGTATCCGAAAACAATGGCAAATTGGTTATAATGGAATGTAAGGTCAAGGCAGATCCAAAACCAGATGTAATTTGGTTCCGCAACGGAGAAGTCATAAAGGAAAGCCACAAAATTAAGACGTTTATGGAACAGCGTGGTGACCAATACTACATTAAGCTGGAGCTATTAGATCCTCTACTAGAGGACTCTGGCCTTTACAAGTGCAACATTAAGAACACGCTCGGCGAGCTAAATGCGAATCTTACATTGAATATAGAAAGTACGTACCCAACTCTAATATACAATGTATGTGGCCTTCCTTTCAGAATTAAGAAAATATCATATGTGGCAAAGCGATACGCACTTAGAGTCGCACGATATACCCTAAGCTTTTATATGTCTATCAGATGACTGCTAACTTTTAAATTACATTTTTTCAGTTGTTCCCGTAATTAAAGACAAACCCAAAATTATTAAGATCATCAAGAAACGAACTGTAGTTATCGAGTGCACAGTTGCATCGAAGTTCGAACCTAAGTGTACCTGGTACAAGGAAACAAACACTGTAACAGAAAGCAAGAGACACGTTTACCTGGTGGAGCAAACTAAGGACGGAGAGTTCGCTGTTAAACTAGAGATAAACGATGTAGAGGAGAGTGATAAGGGCGCCTACAAGCTGGTGGCTAGTAACGAAAAGGGAGAAGCCGTATCTCAAGTTGTCAATCTCGTTGATATTCCCGAGGAAGAACGCAAGCCCAGCAAGCCGGAAATCTCCCGAAAGCTCGTTGATCAAAAGGTCACCGAATCGAAGACTTTCGAGCTTCTGATCAGTCTCGCCCAGTCAGACCGCAAGTGCAAAATCGAGTGGTACAAGGGAAGCACCTTAATCCGCGAAACTAAAGACATCACCACCACGTTCGATGGAACAACCGCGCGACTCACATTTAGCTCTGCGAGGACGGAACATACTTCGAACTACAAAGTCATTGTGACCAACGAAGTCGGCAAGGACGAATCGTCGTGCAAGATCACAGTGGAGAAAGGCACGAAAAAGAAAGAAGAGCAGCCCAAAGAAAAGGATAAGTCTAAGGCCGAAAAAGAAAAAGAGCAAAAGGTAAATGAAAATACAAAAAAATCAGAAAGTGTGAAGGACACGCAGCAGATCTTAGAATCTGTAACGGCACAGGAAATTCAAAGCAGTGAAAGCCAGGTCGTAGTTAAGATGGAACAGCATTCTATTAATCAGAAATTAAGCACTCAACAAAACACAGTGAGTGTCATTATTAGTGATGAATCAACAAACACAGAGGTTCTTCAAGAGTTTTCACAGACTAGGAAGCAGCGTTCGTCTTCCATTTTAGATTCAACGGTTAGTTATTTGAACAGAGCATAGTCAATAATATTGACGGTTTGAATCGGCAATTATTACTGCCTTAATCGTCAAAAATCGTTACAGTTTAAAAAGTAAACCCAATGTACAACACATAAAATGCAGTCTGTACAAACAGGTTTTCCTACTAATAAAGTAATGGCAGGCTTCAAAGAGTTGATATGAAACTAATTTCAAAAGCCTTATAAATAAATATGTATACATGTACAATGTACATTGTAAGTTGCACATTAAAAATCAAATACTATTCTTACCCGTTTTCATGATATTAGGATAAGTATTCGAACCACTTCATTTGTTTTTAGTTTGGTGACAATTGTGTCAAAGTTTCCCTTCCAAAGTTTGTACACTGTCAAGTACAAACCGCCATTTGGTAAAGATGATCCCTGATCACATTTCACTTAAAAGGAACTGTAGAAGGCTTAACAGCTTACAACACGATTCTATTTTAAGGGATATTAATATTGTTGTTAAAGTTTATTTGTTAAGCTAATTCGTACCCCTTGATCTACCAAACTACGTGTCCCACATTCCATAAACCCTTTTTATCTACCTAACAAAACATATCAAAAGTATAATCAATCAAAACATAATGGTATTAATAATTAACAGATTTGGTATAAAAAACTGCAACTCACAAATCGTTAAAAGTGTATTCTTTTTACCACACAGTCTGGCGTAACCTTATATCAAATACCGAAATTGAAAAGGATAAGTGCAACAAATTCTCCTCTGGATATAGCCCAGTCAAATGCATCTAAGGACAAATTTGGTGTTACATTAAAGCCTGTTGGCCAGTTTACTAGTGATGAGGTTCGCAGTATATTCTCAGAGCATTCTGATAGTTATAATTAGTTAAATTCTCAATTGTACACTGTAATCTATTTTTCGTGATTTTCTATTACTTCCTGCAGATAAACCACTATACTTTGACGACTCTTATCTATTTTCCATTTCTTAAGTGACAAATCACTTTATTTTTTCCCGAATAAAGCTCTTACAGTTCTTTGACTGCACAGTTCACACGAATTGCAAAAAATCTGATTAAATCTGTATTTAACCGACTTGTCTTCAAATCAAGGCCTTCGTGTCAAACTATAACTACCTCTTCTATTTTCTATACCATCTTACTAATATATATTTCTAATTTGTACAAACTCTCATTCTGGTTAATAACAATACACTTGTATACACTTCAACAAACAACACAACACATAAAGCCGATTGAGGAGGAAGAATCCGTTCAATCTATTCCAAAACCGGAAAAGCAAGAGAAAGAAGAAAAAATCGACAAGAAAGAAGAACAGAGCGTACAAAAAGAGACCGAGGACAATGAAGTTCAAAAGTCAGAAGTAAGAGAAAGTCCAGTTGATCACCAAGAAACCGAAAAACCTGAAACTCGTGAGCCAAATAAAGCTAAATCCGAACCAAAGTCTGAGCAAACAAAACCGAAGCTCACTGATAAAAAGGATAAGGCAGCTCACCCAGAAGCCAAGCCTAAAAAAGAAAAGGCTACTGCAGATCCACCTAAAGGCAATAAGCAAGAGCCTGAAGAGGTAAACTTTCTCGCATCCGCGGTCCAACTACTCTGCTTTGATTTTTTGCCAGCCACCAAGACACTTCCACATCAAGCACAATAACTAACGTGTTCTTACTGATTTATAGTTATATCCGTTACTCATATAACAAAAGGGTGTTTTGTATTGGTCGCATAGTATGTCACAGGTAAAAAGTTTCCGACCCTATAAAGTATTCATCCGTATCCGTCCGTCTGTCCATACGAACGCGAAGATTTCGTAAACTATGTTGGGATCAAGCATACTTATTCCATGGGTTCTTAGCCAGTTTAGCCAGCGCCAGTTTATTTCAGTGGAGTGCCACCCACACTCTAACGCCCCTAACGCTTGAGTGTGTCAGGCGCCCCATTTTTAGGATTTTCTTTCAGTGTAAATTGAAATTAATTCTATTCAATCTAATATTTTATTAAACATCTAATAAGTTATCTGAGTAACAGGTATATGATAATCGAGGCAATCGACTATAGCGCTCTCTCGTGCTTTTTATGTTTTTGTTCACCTTGAAGATAGAACTGCCAAACCTATTAGTAATAACATTTTCAAATTTCATCCACAGCAAAAGGCAACCGAACAAATAGGTCTAAAAAAAGTGGAACGAAAGGTAAGAAAAATCATTTGAAGCCAAAAACTAAATATTTTACAATAAGAAATTCGTTTTACACATAACAATAACACTTAAGAACAAAATGGACAACTATAATTACAAACTACAAATGTTTTCAACTGCGGTTTCATAAATTCAACCCTTTCTTGCTTTCAAATCACAGATATCCCATAAAACCCACGTTACTTTACTTACTTTTTATCGATATTTCATGGGGAATTATTAAGCATGAACATCTCGAACTTAAATTTTTTGTGTTTAAAAATTACATTGATAAACTTTTTAAAATTGCCTTTTTAACTATCCTTTTATATGCATACTAAGAAAAAAGTTAATCACTGTAAACCAAATTCACTGAACTAAGAAAAGAAGGAATTGTAGTTCATTTAATGAGTTCTTGTAATCATATGTGAATATGAGGAAACACATAAGTGAGTTTAACGTTATATGTTTTGATGTTGTCCAGGCAAGTATTGTGTCGGTCAAGGAAGAGACCTCGTCAGAGGTACGCCGCCAATCGGTAATCACAGTGCAGGACGCACTCACAGTCGATGATAAGAAGGTGTCATCGAGAAGGACATCCCTGGCTGTAAGTAATTTTACACAAGTGTGTTCTATCGTTGACCGTTAAATGTGTCCATTTTTTGTATAACCATAAGGTTGAAGACTCTAAGTCAGAATCCCGACGATCATCCCTGGCTGTAAGTAACTATATACAGTTGTGTTGTTTTGTTGAACGCTAACCGTTAAATGTGTCCATTTTTTGTTTAACCATAAGGTTGAAGACTCCAAGTCGGAATCCCGACGATCATCCGTCATTGACAAAAAACCGCTGGAGGTAAGTAGCGAACAACACACATCAACAGGTACATATGTATACTGTTTGAAAAGTGCTTAGATGTTGACGCCAATTTTAGTGTCAAGCCCAAGCAATAAGGATAATTCCGTCCGTAGATTAAATTGCTTTAATCCCCATATATACACCTATAAGAAAACTATTTCCACTGTAGCAGGTTGATAGTAAGCAAGTTGACGCTAACAAAAACCCACAAGCCTTAAAAGAAGAGATTCCCAAGCTAAAACCCGCTGACAAACGACGAACTTCAAAGGTAAGCGGTTAAGTCAAGAATCATCAAATGCTCTGAAACTGTTGATTACTTTTGTTTTTATGCTCTCTGTGAATAATATACAACTACAAGGGTTTTCTTAAGCCTAACTTTCACTTTCTTTGTTTTGTCAAAATACAAAATATGTTTTTAAACAAAATATGTTTAAGCTAAACAGTAAAACAGACAGATGTGTACGCTGTCCTGCTTTAACTTATGACGTCAACAATTCACGAGTGCATGACGTTAAATCTGATTATACTAATCACGCACTTAATGCGTTTAATTAAATTGTTGTCGGACAATTAGTTAAATTAAAGTTAAATTATTTATTATAATAGGTATATTAATTATAAATAGGTACTTGGAAATTCCCTTCCAAAGTTTTAGTCGAAAATCTGACGTCTTTAAAATATTTTAAAATATTTAAAATATTTTGTTTAAATAGTCTTCGATAGAATCGTTGCACAAAATGCATTTTTATACCCTTGCATATCAGCATCACTAGACGTGTCGATCTAGCCATGTCCGTCTGTCCGTTTGTGATTTGTAGTAGAAAACAGGTGTACAATATATGTATAAAAAACGTGTTTTAGAACAGTGAATATCAATATTTAGATTCAAAAGGACATAGTTTGGTATTAACATATAACAAATAAAATTTCGCAGTTTTCCCCATTTTTAAGTTTGTTTCGCATTTTATTATTATTATATATTCATTATTATTCATACCCTCAATAATGCTGAAGATGTTATGCGGTTATACTCCAAAACTCTTGAAGTACTCTCAGCAAAGTACAACATCGGATATGTATGTATATTGAAACGACCATACAAAATTAAGCAATTGTGGGTACATTTTTAAGCAACTATAAAATTTGCAATTATTTGTTGAAGCTATATTTGTTTCTTTTATTTAATCTATTAAATGTGAGTGCTAAATTTTGTTCGTACATCATCTTAATTGTTTTCTGTCCATCTATTTAATGTGTGGTACAGGTTATAGAGGAGCAAAAACCTGCCGAAGAACTGCCAAAGCTGCGTAAAACATCGATCGCTCAAGTGAAAGAGGATCCAAAGCCTGAGGTTGCAAAACCAAAAGTAAAGGCTAAAGCAAAAGCAAAGCCAAAATACGAAGAGCTCCCAGAAATTCCAGACTACGAACGTCCAGCACTAGAAAAGTACGAAAAATCTGATTTTACGCCAACCGACTTTGGTCGTGAACTTGAAATACCAAACAAGATGGAAAAACCCATCTTAGATAGTGGAAAGAAGGAATCTGAGGCACCTGCTCAGAAAAATGGAATTCCCAAAGTATGTATTGTTAAACCGTTATCTGGGGGTAAAGGGCATACTGTATTCGTTAAGCAGTATAAAGTATATACATTTATTCTTGATCAGGATCACCAGCCATTTTTTGTCTGTCCGTGTGAACGATGAGATCTCGTAAACTATAAAAGCTAGAAAGTTCACATTAGGCATGCAGGCGCAAATCTATTTTAACCTAGTGCCACGCCCATAATCGCCAATAACGTTAATACCTGTTTGGCGCCCACATTTTGAAAGATTTTGTTTCAGTGTAAATTTAATCTGAACTTACAGGTCAATACCTTCAAGAACATTTCCAATTGCACCATTACTAGTTAACCATTTCGACTGCAACACTGCTTGTAAGCCACTTTAACTGCTAACGCTGTACTTTGGTGAATTTGAACACTTTTTGTAGCTTAAAAACGAAGGCACTTTTAAAAGTTTTGTTTTATTTTATCAAGTATATAACATTTAAAGAAATTAAAATACAAAAGATGGCCAACTGAGCTTAATGAGAATTAAATACTCTATAGAACAAAAGAGGTTTTAGATGTGAAAAGAGCTGGAATCACTTTGTAGCTCTATTTAAATATTAAAATGAACGTAGATTTTATATTAATTTGACGTTAGAATCTACACACGATTATACGAGCACCACAATCAATAAGTACAATATCAAGGTCACAAACACAAGTTACAAACACCCCTGATTTGAAGGTATGTATTTCGAAAACGGCAGTGCTTCGTTTAGTTTTACACTTTTTGACAGTTTAAACTGTTAAGAATAATAGGCGATTCACCGGCGCTGCCACCTCGTTGAAATAAAAACAGGCTTTCACAGCTGTTAACTTATCAGTGGTGCGCACTGTTAAACTTTTCTGTTAGTAACATTCGATATTAATGTTATCCTTTTACGACTTTTCGGTTTTGTTCAAAATAGGGGCCAAATTGCGCTCGGTGTTCCTATGTTTTGGTATCGAATCTTATACCAATATATATGTGCGTTGGATATCTTCTATATGAATCAGAGAGAAAGTGGAAGAGCGTATTTAAGCTAATGTAAAGTTGTTTCATTTCGTATTTAGTTTATGCTAAATGTATAATTCCTAAAAAGTAATCCAGCACCAGTCGAAAGGGCTTTGCATGCGCAGTGGAGCATATGTTGGCGCTCGCGAGTTGCCTTAAAATTGTATAGTAAAATTGGTTAACAGACCAATAGATATCTGATAGTCGACGGACTCGACTATATCATTCCGTTTTGTTTTATTTTTTAAATAATTTGATTGTCATATATGTTATAACTTTATGTCTGGTCACTGTGTATGTATACAGAAGGCGGAAATAATTGAAAAGCCTGCAGAGGAACCTAAGGGCTTGAAAATCGGCAAAGGTAAACTCCCTGATGAAGATGACAGTCGAGACGGCGCTATCCTTAAACCAGTCATTATTGAGCCCGAGGTAATTGAAATACATTTGTCGCACATACAACTAAATTTCACTACAAAAAAGCAACTCTATGTAACGTAAAGCGCAAAGTCTAAAATAACTTTTGAGTTCAAAGTTGTTTTTTATTTGGTTTGTACATTGTTTTTGACGTTGTTCTATTATCTTTCCCATTGCACCCCAAACCTTATTCCACGGCACTTTTTTAAAGGATACATCTGAGATCGGAAATAAAAAACTTCCTGAGGTAAGTAGATTACAAAAAGCAGTATACACCAAAACACAGACCGAGTGCATACATTTTTGGGGTGACCCGATTGTAGAAAAAATAAGAATATTTTTGCATTTTACATAGAATAGATCCCTTACTCGTTCTAATTCTTAAAAAAACCTTACAAAAATTAAACCTAGCAGGCCGATAAACCATCTGTACTAGATATTATAAGGCAGCGACGTCGATCCTCTGTAAGAAATCTGATGACCAAGGAACCAATTCAAAATGAATCATTCCTTGGGGTAGTTTTAAAGCCCGTGATAAAGGATGCTAAAGAGCAAGCTGCGCCTCAGCAAGCTATACAATTAACAAAGGTAACAGATTTTAAAACATTCGTGCAACAAGCGGCTCTTCTATAAATATCTCTATTTTATTAACTTACCAATTTACAAGTTTTCAAAATCATTTGTAATTTCAAACTTCGGGTACTTCTACACCCAATTTATTACTGATAAATCTATGTCTTCTCTGCTGGTTCGCTCTCTTCACGCCTGTCTCTTTCCCTGTCACTCTCTATCTTTCTCTGTTTTTTGTCTGTACTCCTATTCTCTGCCCTTGACTGTTTTCTTATTTGGTACAAACTCCCTAATGCCCTTCCTAATATCCATAAAATCGAAGGCAAATGCGACCGAACAGCTCTCTCCTACAAAGGCAATTAAGGCGCAATTGTCGGACCTAAAAAAACCTGAGGCTCTAGCAACCCTTGAGGATGACTATGAGCGGCCCGTTTTAGAAAAATATGAACCTGTTAACATCGATAAAACCAATTCAGAGAAACCCACACCAGCTATTATCACACCGGACACTAAACAACCCGAAGTAAAATTGCCTATTGAAGAACCTAAGGTAAGCATGGACATTTTTTGTTCAATTTAATACTGCCCAGTGGAATCTTGCTTCGTAAATTTCTGTATATATATCCACCTTTGAACAATCTTATGTATAAATGTTTTCGAAACACAAATATAATATGAAACAAACACCAAAAGACAGTTTAATAAGATGTATGTATACGTCGCCACACATTTTATACGTTATTTATATGCTCCTATATATATTTATATGAATATATATTGTGTAAAAAATGTATACATAAATAAATGCTTATATTTAATGTGTTGAAATATCTTTTGTCAAAAAATATGCAACTGTTCCTCATAAGTCGTTTGATGTCTGTCTGTTATTGTCGCTCTGTCTAAACGTCCCAAAATTGTTTAGTTTTTTCAATACTTGTTTTAATTAAAAAAAATTTAATAATATTAGTATACGATATGACTGCCATGCCCTTTTCATCTTTTGGCATTTAATTCAATTAACATAAAGTAAACTTAAATCAGTTTTAAGGATTTGGTCATTAAAATGTCTACTTTCAATTTTACAATAACGGTGGGTATTTCATAATTTCATCTGTCCATCTAAGTAAATACAAATAATTTAAAAACTACATGTTCAGGAATAACCAAGTAAATTGTACTATACTATAGTGTTAATAAACGCACTGATTACAAGACGATTTTCAATTCCTATTCTAAGAGTCAAATACATTTCTTAGTTAAAGTATAAATAAGTTTTTTTCTGAGCATTTTCAAATATATTTACAAAAATTGTAAATGCGAAATTTAAATTCTTACAAGAAAAAGAATGAGGATCTCCTATTCCAAGATTGATGAACAAAAATCGGATGAAAACTGACTTAAACAAAATGCGCTAAATACATCCATCAGTACACTAACAATAAAAGTAACGACTATAGCAGAATGTTTTTATAATATTTTCCTTAGGAGGAGAAGCCAAAGGTCTCCAGGATGCAACCACCTGCTCCAGGTGAGCCACCGAAGATAGAAGTGATACGGGAGAAGCGACCATCACTGGCACCGGAGCCTCCAAGTCGCCGCGGATCTCTTATCCCGCCAGCCGATACTGGTCGTCGACCATCTCTGATCATCAATGATGAGGTGAGCAGTGCACATAAGCTAGTGAGGCTCTTTTTCTTAAATCTCCCAGTGCTTCCTAAGCATTTGGGAACAATAGATTTCACTCAAAAAGAATTAGCCCTAAAACCTTTACCCTTTAATTTCATGATTCAATTTCAATTTTGCAACTAGAATAATATTTTTGAAAATAAAAACATGTTTATTTAAGCCTTTCGGGTTACCTATTTGTTTTTAGAGTAAAGGAATCAAAGTACTTTCGTATTCAAAAAAGACTTAATAATAATGCTATTAAGGCAACTACAAAACGTTTTCATTTGTTATTTAGTCTCATTGAAATTTTTACAAAATAAGAAACTTGTTGCTAAAGGGTCTCTATATTAATCTTAATACTATTTTTAATTAAACCTATTTTTTTTTCTGCGAATTATACAATCTTATGTTATTATGTTTAGTTTAAGACCCAAACTGTAGGGCTCATTTTTTTTGAGTGCTAATTTATTACTTCAAAGAAATGTGTGGTAAAACTGTGGTAACAGTAGACCGACGAAAAGTTATCAAGTACTGAACACTTCGTACATGAAAATGTTAATAATATAATGTTTGACCACGGTACATTTGATTAATGTTGGCTTAAACCGAATTGGAACCACATTTACACGTGTATATACATATATCAGTACATTTTTTTCTTTCTGTTTTTGTATTGCTTACATAGAACTGTCTATTAGCTTTCCATCTAAAAGAAACGACAATAAAATGTAGACTTTTGAAATAACTTTATTAGTTTAGTGACTTTTTCAAGCCTCGCGAACACAGTTTCTTGAAAGTAGTTTTATTTGTTTTCTTAATTATAAAGGACAACAAATATGTGTGATTAAAATATTGCTTTGTCAATTACTGTGTAATATTTGATTAAGTGTATGCATTTATGAAAAATAGTAATTTACTCCTTGTAGCTAATTTATATATGTATTTACTGTGTTCCCTTTTATGTACCTACCATATATGCAAAATGCCCTTCAAACTAAACAACAACCAACCCGCCAACCAACAATCTATCAATACAACTTCATTTAATAACAACCCAACAAAAAATGTTCTTAAAATCTCAACAACAAAACATTAAATACTCCAACGCATACCCTTTGCATTCAACAACAACACTCGTACACCCACTCCGCAAATCCTTCATCAATCAACAACCCAAAACAGAAGAAACTCCGTCCCGGCGAAGTAATGGACACGCGGGTAAGAAACCTCAATATATTCGCCAGCTCGTAATATAAAATAGGCTTCGCCAGAAATTAAAAATGTTGTTTAGCTATATTTCTAACAAACATTTTAAGAAGTGAAAATGTTGTGCTGATATACTTAATATCAAGCGAGAGAGTTGATTTTCTGTCAGCACTCTTTCCAGTATCGCGAAAAACAGTCAAAAAAATCATGTTCTTACATCGTAGGCGGATCTAGAAGGACCCTCTAGATTTTAACACATGAACCAAAATTTAATTTTAGAGACATCAAGCTTACCCTCGAGATACGTATAAAAAATAACAAAGAAAATAAAACAAAAATAACACGTTCGTGGTTCAAAAATAGGGCACATGAGCCCAGATATACCCAGCATATTTTTATTTTTATAGTACAGTAGAATGTTGACCAACGGATGCTATAAATAAGCCAAAGCTACAAGCCGATAAACATTTTTTGGACGTACAAAATACTTTCTGTTTCCCCAGACTTAGTCGATTGCATTGCGACATCTCACTGTGCCTGCCGATGGGTACATATTCCATTTTTTCAACCATGCCCTTCGTGTGCTTGAAATTCATATAAACCAATAGACATGTGTGTATATAAATATATACACGCGTATTTATATGTTTTTTTATATTATATACTGGCTGATTCCATTGAACGGTGCAGCCTAGAGAATTTATAGTTTTGATTCATATCGGTCATTTTGGCTGCTATGGTTTATTGTTCAAATATATAATTGCCACTGAGCAGACAACATCTAGTTCAATATCTACTAAACAAATAATTGGAATTACATGCACGTTCAGCTCGGTAGAATGTGACGATAAGTATTTATAACAAATACTAGATATTCTTGGTATGTGAACTATAAAAAATAATCAAAATTATTTGAAACAGGAGTACACCATCTATTATACTCTCCCAGAAACCTTTTAAAAACAAAACCCAGTGGTTACATACATTGATATAAAAAGTACCTACTTACAAGTCGTTTTAATTCCATAATTTATGATAGAGTGTATAATACCTTGCTCAGCATTATAATACGATTCAATAATATTACAGTTGTTGAGGCCAGGCGAGGTCGGTGAAGGACAGGTGAGAGTTAGCTGCACAGCGTTGTTGCATAAACAGTTTTGTTAGTAGAACGTATTTTTAACATTTGGTGATTTGCATTCCATTTCAAGACAAAAATGCACATACTTTAAAAAGAAATACAAAAAATACATCAGAAACCGGTCCATTGACTCGATACTCATTCAAAAATACATTATTCATAATAATACCGGAGCCTCACACAATTCCTGTAGAAGTAAAACGGGCTATAATTTGTTTGACTAAACTTTTGAAGAGATTAATTAAAAAAGTAGTACAGTTTGTATTTAATTTGCGTCATAACTCTAATCTAATTGCATCCACTATTTTTTATTGTATAAGCTGATAAACCCAGTCAATTACATTGGTTTGTTACTTTATTTTGTCTTATATTAAATCTTTGTTTTATAAATATGAACTTTGCCTATTGGTTGCAGTATTGTAGCAGCATGTACACATTCAGTTTGGTGTTAGAACGGAATCTTACACTCTAAGAACTTTTTTTTAATTTGGTTACCATTTCTACGACCTGATTTCTCACTTTAGTTTTCGATTTCCTTTGCATGACACCATTAATTTTGTATGAAAACTTTTCAATCTTTCATACCTGCGAAAACCGTGTATGGAAATCAGGTCTCTTTAGAAATTTAAAATTTTTGTTAGAGTATAAAACTTATATCACCTTGGACACTACGCTTTTATTTATAAAACAAAACCAAAGTAAAGTATTTTTCCACTTTTTATTTTTCTTAAACACGTCAGCAAAAGCAACCGCGACCCGGAGAAATGGGGGACACGAAACAGGTCTCGATACTGTGGTCGATTTTATCGATCATTATTATTCTATGTGTTCGTTTGCTTTTTATTGATTATGGAAATGAATGGAAGTTTTATTATAATGACGTAGTAGGACGTACATATGTATGTAATATTCAGTGCAATAACTGTAAATATCCATATTTTTTAATTCAGTCACATTAAAAAATGTTGTACAAAATATTTAACCCAAAACTTCCAAACCAATTTTCGTACCATACCTCTAAACACAATTGGGATATTTGGTTATGCTGCAATCGATACAAATGTGTAGTTGTGTAGAAAATAGATTGCAAGGCTTTCAATATCCTAGTTTTTGTATAAAAATGTTTCCTTTTTTAAAAAATAGCAATTTTGTGGTGTTTTAAAATTAGATTTTAAAATTACAAATAAACGATAATTATTTCCTTTCTCCAAGACACATTCGCTAATGCTCAAAAGGGTGGACGTGGCCACTGAATTTATTTTTGGAAATCCTATTATAATTATATATAAAATGTACCCTAATATAAAAAACAATTACCAACACCAAATTTGCTCAAAAAGTCGTTTTAAATTCTACAAATATTATAAAATGTAGCGATTGTTTCTGAGGATTTGCGAGTAGATTTTGGTGCTCTACTTTTGATGACCAACGTTTACAACCACATATGTATAGGTTCTTTCAAAATATACTTTTAAATTCAAATACCACTGAATTCAATGTTGAAATTGTGCGAAACGTTTTTGGCAGTGATATTTATCCTCGATATCGGTTACTCTTCTTTTCAGTGGAGCGTTCACTGAAAATCCGACAAGCAAAAATACAATTTTGATGGCAACACTCTAGATTTTATATTCAAGATCTTAGCGTTCATATGTACTGATCCTGATCCTTAATAGGGTCGGAAACGCTTCCTCCTGTTACATAATTTCCCACCTAATGTACCCTTTTACAGTAGTGGGCAAAAATGTAATCAGTCTTTTGGCTATAGCACTTGGGCAAAACTTAGACTTTTGTCAAAAGACGGCTGATGCATTCAGCTGTTCTACTGCTTACCAAAAGGGAATTTCCCTAAGAAACTTCTGTAACGAGTAGGGGTGTTTTTTTGTTCTTAAGGGAAATCCTATCAATTTTAAGGAGTTCATTTCCGAGTGAGAGCTTGACAGGTCGGCAAATCTTTTGGAATCCTACTATACGATAGTGTTGCTGCCCACTATTGTGTGCAGGAGGTGGGATCCCCACTGTTTTTTTCCTTATCAATATGTGCTTCAGTTAGTACGAAAAGCATAAAAACTCATTTCACCCGGAGTACCTAACACCCGCGTTGATATCTAATAGTATTCCATAAAGTACTACGCGAATTGAAATCAAATCGATGAAAAAGTAATTAATTATTTTCTTGTTAACAAGTAAGGATTTTATTTGCTCAATAAAATTTATCGCATTTTTCGAAGTCCTGTTCCAACAAACATTCCTTGTAGTATTTATATGTTTCATTTTAAAAAAACCTTTAAGATGAAGCTAGGAAAATATATTTACTAAATATTAATATTATTAAAGTCGATTTTGCGGGTTTACTGATCAGGAGTATCTTTATAGGGTCAAAAACGCTGTCTGTTACAAACCGGTTGTAAAAACTGATGGTGTTGGTTCGCTTACAGTGCCTATATACACGCAAACACAATATTTTTAAGAGGCTATTTACAAAACAGCAATTTAATGAACAGTTTTTAAGTAATAGGCAAACTTCCAGACCTCGAGTGTTGTCAAGAATTTTGCGTTGGGCAAAATTACGTGAAAACGGGCTTTCCGAAAACCAAAATCGAGAGAACGTTATAGTCGAAGGCCTCGACTGACAGATACCCGTTACTCAGCTGAGGGAAGTGTGAGGAAGATGGAGATATGCAAGCAGCAAAGCGAGTGCTCACAAAATTGCACACCCCGCAACAGCCTTTTTTAGCGTGGATTCCTTTATTTGCTCATAACTTTTTAATGGATGGGCCGACTTGTACAATTTTTGCATGAAGATTACAAATGTGGGCGCTAGACAAGTTTTGGTGTGGGCCACAGAGTGGGCGTGGCAACCTGCTGAAAAAACTTGCGCTGTCTCAGAACCTCAAGAATCTTCATGCCAAATCCCAAAACTTCACCAATTGGCTTAGCTCCTTTGCAATATTACCCCTTTGACCCCTTGCTCAGTTTCCCTGTGATCATTTTTTTTGCTTGTCAGCAATTCGTCGTTATTAAAACGATTTAAATAATATTTTTATTGATAGAGACAGGACAGGAAAAAAAAATTTATTTGTAAATTAAAATTATTTTTATAATATGCTTGTTAAATAAAAGTAAATTTTAAATTTGAATCCATCCAAACAAGTAGCAATAGAAATGAGTTTTCGTAATTTATTTAAACGACTCGTTTATGAAATGCTGAAAGCAATGAAGATGTTTGCCCGTCTGGCATCTCTATCAGCTAACAGCTGACAATAAATAATGAATGCATTTGAGTTAACGCGTTCAAGATAATATGCAATTTTTTCTAACAGGTTGCTGCTCCAGTTAGCGGCAATCAAATTAAGTTTTCGTATTTTATTTAAACGATCGCCATTCTGGGAGATTTTTTATTTCATGCATTTAAGATAGGAAACTTATTAGAATTTTTGGGATTTTTTAAACGAATATCCTAACCTTATTCATAAATGAATACAAACTCACACACACGATCAAAGCAAAATGCAAAAAAAAAATTCCAAACATATGTGTTTGGTTTGGTTGCTTTTTCATTACAAATTCCCGTACTTGGTCAAAACTGCTAGCCTTAAACTTAGTAGATAACCTTAAAACATTTCGCCTTCGCTTACAGGGTTCTTAAAAATTTTCCTTGTAATTTGATCATTTATTAAGAAGATATGACCAAATATTGTAATCGCCGCTAGGTGGCGCTTTGCAATGTCGAAAAAAGTCGCTTTGCTGCTTGGTTATCTTATACTCATAACGGTTATCTGATAGTCGAGGCACTCGACTGCAGCTTTCTTCCTTGACTTCATTTTAATTGGACTAAAATTATATAGGTATTTTTAGAAGTAAGATTTTTTATTTTTAGCTTTTATTTATATTTATTCACTATTCGCCTTGTTGAGGTAATTTTGGATATTATCGACTCTATATATTCTATTTTATTGTGTTATTTGTCAGGTTAATCAATTAAAAACAACTTACTAAATAAGAATGTTGCAATTAAGTGCCCCGTTCTTTTATTGTGTTTCTTAAAGAACTATAAACGTTCAAGACTGTGATGTACAAGTACATTTTTGTTAACATTATTCATTTACACATATGTCTAACCTTTTAAAACAAGTAGAATGCGTTTGTAGTTTTAGTTTTATGTTACATTGACAGTTTGGAATAATTATCCTTACTCTGTCAGCCGAATGCGTTTTGATTTTCGTTTATAAAAAATGTTTATTATTATCTTATGAACATTAACTACGTATAAATGTTTATTTACCATTCAGGCCTTTTCCGATCCTTAAGTTTTTCCAAACATAACGAATCCAATGACAACAAATTTACATTGAACTTAATTTTTTTGCTTTCACTACTTAACTAGGACATCGGAACAAGCCTGATTATTTGTCAAGCCTTATAAAGATCACATCTTGAATGTTGTCTAGGCATTGTAAATGACATAATTTCTGTTGATCAGTATGTCTTATATTTGTTTATCTGCTTATATATTTCCCTGTTTCGATCGTCATCTGTGTCAATGTGTATGTGTTCGGTCAATAGCGGAGGAGACCGTCGATTGATGTTCGCCGCCCAAGCGTGCAAGACCTAGAAGATCTTATAAACAAGCCATCCACGCCATTGCGCGATGTGGGTGATGGCGGTCCTCCTTCAATCGTCGATGTCCAAGAGTCTTATTCTGCTGTTGAAGGTAAGTATACATACATGTTTTATGTCGACGAAACATATACATCTACCAGGATTCGTAAATATAAATTCCTGGATGCCTCACATTTAACATGCTTAAATTGCAAAATGGTAAAAATAAATTAACGTGGTCCGATGCGTAGCAATAAAAGAAAAGATATATGCACAAAACTAAGCAAAATGAAGTAGTTTTAATAAAAAGTGATATATGAAACTACTTAGCAAGGAAACATTTTAATCAATTTGAAATACAGTTGTCCGATCTAATCTGTTTCTGAAAATAAAGCCAGATAGAAGAGGTTTTTTGAAATTACGCATTCGGTTTTTATTGTGAGTGGTGTTTTACGGGTCCTGGTATCTACACATTCTCTTCAGAGGAAACTGACTAACCAAAGTGTATTTGTTAACGTGAGCATGCTTTGTACTTGTTTTCTAGACTCGACTGCTTACCTTACGGTGGGCATCGAAGGCAGTCCAGCACCTACGTTCAAGTTCTACAAGGGAGTTAGTGAGATTCTTGAGGGCGGTCGGTTTAAGTTCCTCACAGATGGGCAGACAAACACAATTACCTTGTGTATGCGTAAGTGCAAGCCCAACGATGAGAGCAAGTACAAGATTGTTGTTTCAAACATTCATGGTGAGGATTCCGCCGAGATGCAGCTCTATGTATCTGATTCAAGTGGCATGGACTTCCGTGCCATGCTCAAAAAACGTCGTTATCAAAAATGGGACAAAGACGAACAGGACCCCAATTGGGGAGACCTTAAAGAAACGGAAAAACCGTTACCGGCCCTTAAAAAAGTTGAAAGGGTAAGAACCAAATTGTGCGCTTTTAGCAGACTCGCTGATTATAGGGTGGAATTCTCTATCATTTATTGGCACTTTGATTCAGTTTAGTAGGGCGTTACTATATTGTTTACCAAGTCATTCTAAGAATTCCACATATTTTGAAAGCTTATTAAACTGAATCTATGTGGCAACGAACGCTTGCCCCAGCTTAAGTTTCATTAATTTATTTTCAATAAATAGAAATTTGGAGTTCGAGTTAGAATTGAGGATACAATTTAATTGTTCAGCTAAGTCAGATGAAATAGATATAAATATTTTAATTTGTCCATTATACTATTATTCGATTACTAAAACTGAAATTTAGGGTCCAGGATCGCGTAGACCATCTTTAGCCGAGCTGATTCCCGATTGGCCGACATTACATCCGTTTCGGCGTGAGGAGGTGCGCTTCGTTTATATATATGTTATATATTTATATATATAATAATATTTATTTCCGAATTAATACCCTGACTGTAAAACTTATATTATTTTTCAGTGGTGAAAACGAGTATTGATTTTTGCTGTTTTTTTATAGAATATGCATACGATTTGGATATCGATTTTTCGTATGCGAATTTTTGCTCTTGATATTGATTTCCAACGCAGAGCTTATTTGCAAAGTGACTTGATACCACTTAGCACTTTCCCTAAAGTACAAAGGTTTTTTTTGAATTTTGTTTATTGTTTCTTAAGCTATATATGTGTCATTCCATGAAGAGTTTTCCACTTAAAAACATCGCATCTGTATAGCTGCATAAATAAAAGAAAAAGTTATGCAATCACCGCTTTAAGCAACACAAAAATACAGGGCAAAATTTAAATTTAAATTCGAACCAAATATAAAAATTGTTTTTTTTTTAAATTTACTTCTGTATTTGCGCGGTTTGGCCTTGAAATTTTATTGTGAAAATGTGTGTACCCTTTTCAGTTTGCTCGTTATAAAGGGAATACAAATTTTGACAAATATAAGAACACTACAATCGGTTCATCATGATCTGATATATGTTCAATAACAGCTTAGGTATAAAAAAAAATTCGATATACGATAAGTAAACAAATATATCATAAACTAGTTTTGAAATTTTCGAAAAAAAAGCTTGCAAGCGATACCATCTTCGCAAGATTGTTAAAAGAAAAAGGATTATCTTATAAAAAAGAGAGATTGAGGTATTAATACTAAGTTGAAATTTTCTTGGCTTAACATAAAATGTAAAAGACAGAAAAAGTGTTTTTTACCAAGCAATTTATATCCAATAACTTTTCCGTTTTTCTTGTTGTACTATTGACTCACCTAAATATAAATGGATGTACTTCATTTAGAATATTTTTCGGTCGCTAAACATTGAACTTGATTAAAAAATCTCAAAAACCGTTTGCCTAACGTTTGGCAATTAATATCATCAGAATCAGAACACATACCCCATTCCAAAAAAAAAATACTTATTTGTGGCATGGTGTTTGAGTTTCAGCATTTAAAATACAAATTTGCATCAAACCATTTTTTTTAATAAATTAAAGGTTGTTGTTTTTTTATATCAATGGAAATAGGTTCCTACTTTTATTTTATAAGTCTCATTGGTCAATGTTTGTAATCTTGATTTGTAATGATAGTTAAGGCTATGAGAAAACTAGGATATTTCCCCAAGGATATGAATTCGCGGCTTACTGGAACCTTTTTTGTTAAACAATTACCACAGAAAGGCACATGCTTCTGAAAAATTCCATCTATTTTCTTTCAGACAGTAATAATTAAAGTATTTAAACCTCAGGATAAGAAATTAGTTGCTTATACATAATAAGAAAAAACAAAAAAAAATTATTTTTGGAGAATTAGTCAGAACAGATAGGATTCATGGTTCATTTCGACAAAGAGCTATGCATAAAAAATCCTAAATTATTGGAAAAAAAAATAAATGTTTGGTTTAAAAGTAGTATTTGTAAAGACCGATAAGAATTTTTCGGCTCGATTAAAGCAGAGATGATTTCTCAAAGCCTAATAAGAGGAAATTTTCTAATCCCAAGTATGAACTGTTGATGCAATAATCAAATCAAGCACCTTGTGGGCGCTTTTAGCTCAATTTTGTGATTAACAGCACTCTGTAATTGTTTATAGTTCAGATAAATTAGAGGAAACCCAACTTGCTACAAGTTTATGTCTTTACATTTTTCGGATAGATATCTATCAGGGAATTCGCCAGGGACACGAGTAACCGTCCCTAAGAGGTATAAATTCTTTTTATGCAGATATTGTAAGTGGAAAGCCTTTTTAACGACTTAAAGGAAATTTCAAGTTATATATTTTTTCCAATGAAGGCAATTTTTTCCGACGTATGTTTACCTAAATCTGTAATCAGAAATTAAATGCTTCAGGAAATTACACTTTTAATTTATAACAATTAGTTTTTTTATCCGAGCTTAGTATAATATAACAAATATTTAATAGAAACTTTCAATTTTGAATTTCATGTGATTAAAATTCAAGACATCTTATGTAAAACCATTTCAATGTTATATTAATTCTTTGGTGTTTTGCAATGAGTATATTTCAAAATAAAAGCTAAAACACCCTTTGTTTTTTGGGCTCGCAGCAATAAATAAATAATATAACAAAAGTAATCCAACTTATCAAAATATGCCTCTTATGTATATGATTTTGTTATTCAAATTAAAATACATACATATATATGAGGGAATTATTTTGATTAGTCAAATATAAATAAGAACAAACAAAGATCACTAAGTAATCGTATATCAAATTTATATAACTTTACCCATTTTTGACAACGCATCAACCTACGATATGTGAGCGCAGAAGGTTGAGTCATTCCTCAGCCCACTTATCGACCAATTCGCCAAAGAGGGAAAGGACAAAAAGGTTGTATTTGAAGCCAGGTTCAGCAAGCCCAATTGCAAGCCAAAGTGGCTGTTTCGCAAGGACGTAAGTATAATTCCTCAGCTCAGCTCAACCTCGAAAACTATTAAGAGCATTCGCAATTTGTTTCTACTCATGTCTAATACATACAAATAATTATAGGAGGTGTTTACGGGCAGCAAATTTAAATTCAAGCAGGAAAATGATACTTATCAGTTGATTATTACCACGCCAAAAGTCGAGGACACCGGCAAGTATACTATTGAAATCGGGGGTGTTTCCAGTACCGCATTTTTAAATGTCGAGGAAGCCGATCCCACCTACACGTTTACGAAACCCCTTAAAAAGAAACTTGAGGGCTTTACTCAGCACGAGACTACTCTGGAGTGCTCTGTTAGCAGCAGTATGGCTAATGTGCATTGGTTCAAAGATAATACAAAATTGGAGTCTGATGATCCTCGCTACCTTATCTCCAAAGACATTAACGGCAACCTTAAGCTTATTATTAAGGACTCTGTACTTGAGGATGCCGGCCTCTACAGATGTCAACTGGATAAGCAACCTGATAAAACTGAATGCAACCTAAAGGTTACGGAGTACCCGTACAAGTTTGTCAAGGTTTTAAAATCTCAACAATGTATAGAAAAAGACACTGTGACGCTTGCGTGTGAAATCGATGATGCCATGGGTGAAGTGCAATGGTTCCGAAACGGTGAGGAAATTAAGCCAGACAAGCGCATTCAAATAGTAAAAGATGGTCGGAAGCGAAAGTTAATCATTAAGGACTGCAAGGTAACGGATGCGGGCCAATTTAAATGCACAACGAATGCCGACACTACAGAAGCGGAAATAATTATTAACTGTAAGTCCCTATTACAATGCTTTTATTTTTATGATGTTTTTTCTTAAACTACACATTAAAACCTTAATCTAGAATTCAAAATGAGAATGTGCTAATCAAAACAAGTTAAGCCTCATTTGTGGATTATATGGCTTAGCTCGCAGATGTCTTCTATTCTTATACTTAAATATTTGGAGTAAAACTTAATTTATAAATATTCAAAACTAATTCGGATCCCTCAGTTGTCCGGAATCGTGGCTACCATTGCAGAAGTTTCTTTATGATTTACCTTTACAACGAAAAGTACTTCCTACAGCTTCAAGTAACTATCCGATTAAAAATTTCAATGGCTCAAATTAAAGCAAATTAAAGTTCAGGTACCCCAACAAAGCCCTTTTTATTAAAGTTACAAAATATCGACTGCAGTTTTGTATTTAATCGTTTTAGAAACTCAGAAATACCCGAAGTGTAATTCTTTAAAAAAAATATTTTTATATTTGTGAGCTAAGTTTATTTCGCCTACCTACGTTCCAAAGGCTGGAGCCTCATCTTTTTTAGTGGTGAAAATTACTGTAAATGTGTATGAAAAAACGCAAGAAATAATATCCTTATATGCACACTTGCAATGTGCTAGATGCATGCAATAATATTTGTTCCAGGCCTTGAGGTATATACACTTTTAACGTTAAGTCTGTACACCGCTAACTAGTCCGTCGTTTTCATAATAGCATACCAAACTGATAAATATATTAAACACACTTTTACATTAACTTTCAAATTGTATAGATCAAAACCGATTTAACAAAAAACTTAAAGACACTGATGCCGTCGAAAGAGAAAAATTGGTTCTTGACGTCGAACTTCAGGATCAAACGGCGCCATGTGATTGGAAGTTTAACGGAGAGCCCATAGTCCCGAGTGAAAGCATTGAGATTAAGAACCTAGGTGGCGGCAAGCATCAACTCGTATTCAACAGCTTGGATTTGTCAAACGAGGGAGAAATAACTTGCGAGTCTGGACAGCTCAGTTCGAAATGCAAGCTGTCAATCCGCAAGGGAGAAAGTAGACCGAACATTGATTGTCCTGATCAGTTTGCGGGACCTATCAGTGCCCCTGTGCTTGTGGAAGTACCATTCAAAGGTAAGAACAAAAAGACTCCCCGAGGGTCCAACGCAATGGCCATTAGGAATAATGCTTAAGCTTTATCAAGATTGTAAACAATTTCTCGCGCGTTAAAAAAAAATGTAATTAAATCTCGTATACTTGGTCGCCATCATTATACCCTTATAATTTCAGTCAGAAGTTTAAATCTCAGCAAAAGAGTCATCGACAGTTTTGACTAAAGCCCAGAGAAGATCATACACGATTTGTTGTTGTTTCCGTGCTGTAAATTTCTTCACAAAAATCTCAAAAACTGAGGAAAGGCGTAAAAAACTGAAACCACAAATTACAGCCACAATTATCAGGCTTGCCCCGGGTTGCACTTTACTTTTGCTTTTTGCGTTTTCATTAGACAGCTGTTTGTATATGTTGCGATACATTTATCGGCCTTTGACATAACGAAAGTTGTTGTAGTTTAGGAATATATTTGGGGGTACAATTTGGGGTAGGGTCAAAAATTACTTCAATATAAACAAAATATGCCACTAATGGCTACTGTGAAGGTGGCAAGTCAATGTAAATTAACCAATTAGTAATCCATGTTTTATACCGGTTACTCGTAGAGTAAAACGGTATGTTGTATTCGAGGGAAAGTATGCAACAGAAAGAAAATTTTGTCGTTCTCAAAACGCAAAAATATTGCGTGTGGCGTAAGCCGAAACACCATTTTTCGCGATTTGAAAAGTAAAAACGAAAATAAATAAAGTGAAAACCTGCTGACTTTCAATATTTCTTCCCTTTTCTAAATTTATTTAAATTTTTTCTTGTTTAGTTTCCGGTACAAAGCAAACGCCTGTGGAGGCCAAATTATTTAAGGACGGCAAGCCATTGCCTGTTAAGGATGTAGAGGTTGCAGTCACCGATGATAAAGTCACATTTAAAATTAAAAAGCCATCAAGAGATTTATCTGGTCCATATCAAATAAAAATTTCCAATGGACAAGGTGAAGATACCAAAGATGTTCAAATTATTTGTCAGGATGTTCCACAGCCCCCACAGGAAGTCGATATTACAGACATCTATCAGACATCCTGTGTAGTAAACTTTAAGCCACCGACGGACGATGGCGGTGCTCCTATTACCAAATATGTGATCGAAAGGCAGGACTTGAGCAAAAAACAAGGCTGGGAGCCTGTCGCTGAGGTTCTACCTAATGAGCCATGTCGCAAGAAAATTGACGACTTAGTCCCAAAGAAGCAGTACAGATTCCGTATTCGTGCTGTCAACGTGATTGGTCCCTCAGATCCAGCAACATTCAAAAATACTATTCTCGCGAAAGATCCGTGGGATGAGCCTGGAAAGCCCAAAGCAGTTGATCTTACCGATTGGGATAAGGATCATGCGGATCTTAAGTGGGAAGCACCCGATAGTGATGGCGGAGACCCCATAACTGCGTATATTGTGGAATACAAAGAAAAGTTCTCTAACGACTGGGTAGCCGGCAAGGAAGTTGACGGCGATGCAAGAACTGCAACCGTCGACGGGCTAAAAGAGGGCCAACAGTACGAATTCCGAGTCCGTGCTGTTAATAAGGCAGGTCCAGGTGAGCCTAGCGACAAGACTAAATCGATTATTGCAAAATGCCGTTTTGTAAAGCCGTTCCTTGTTGGGGACGGCCTCAAAAACATTACCGTTAAAAAGGGGCAAACCATTCGATTCGATATTAAATACGATGGTGAGCCGGAGCCAACAGCAACTTGGGTGAAGGGAACCGACAACCTTAAGTTTGATAACCAGCGCATTTGTCTAGACCAGTTGGAAAGGAACTCATCAATTACTATTAAAAAATCCGTGCGAAAGGACACGGGCAAATACAAATTAGTACTGTCGAACAGCTCAGGTACAATTGAGTCCGAGGCACAAGTTGTGGTCCTTGACAGACCACTTGCTCCTGGTGGACCGTTCGAACCAGAAGAGATTCGCGCCAACCATATTAAAATGAAATGGAAGCGTCCAGAGGATGACGGCGGCTGTGAAATTACTGGATATGCTTTGGAGCGCATGGACGAAGAGACGGGACGCTGGATACCTGCTGGAGAAGTAGGTCCAGATGAGACTTCATTTGACTTTAAGGGTCTGACGCCGAATAAGAAATACAAGTTTCGCGTCAAGGCCATTAACAAAGAAGGCGAGTCAGAGCCACTTGAAACATCCGACGCAATCGTGGCAAAGAATCCCTACGACCCCCCGAGTGCGCCCAGCCAGCCAGTTATCGATGATTATGATAACAAGAGTGTTCTTTTAAAGTGGAAGCGACCGCCTTCAGATGGTGGACGCCCCATAACACATTATGTCGTCGAAATGAAAGATAAATTTTCACCCACCTGGAGTGAGGTAGCCAAGACTGAGGATCCAACTCCCGAGTGTACGGTGGAGGGTCTTAAGGAAAAAATGGTGTATCAATTTCGTGTTAGAGCCGTGAACAAGGCAGGACCCTCCGAGCCTTCGCAGCCCACCGACAACCACCTCTGCAAGCACAAAAATCGTAAGTATTTTCATAAATACATAATATTTCAGCTCAGCTATAGAATTGCTTTGGCTTAACATTTTAACACATCTTGCAAAACCTTTTTAGATTTATTAACTAATGTTACTTTCAGCAATAAATATATTCAGATTTGTTGTTGTATCTATACAACGACTTTTCCTGACAAAATTTTCAACTTGTTTGCATGTTTTGCATTTTTTTTTCAAAAGATGCAATTTTATTGACATCCAGGTTTGGATTTTCATATACCTGTTACAGGTAGTGTGCTTTAAAAGTATAAGTTTATACTTTATTTAAGTTTTTTGGACGAGTCAATCTCGCTTTATATGTTAGTTTAAATGTGGAGAAAGAGATTTTAATGCGAATTTTAATGCGTTCACTTGAAAAACATAGTAATCTAAAAAATTAACTGAATCTCGGAAATAATTATAAAATGCGTACTGACTAAAATGGTAAAACAGTAAAATTTGGGGTCATGGTTTGAAGGCGTACGCCCAAGTAACTGCTTTTTAATTAAGTTGAATTTATGCCTCCTTTACTTAGTTCCAAATTTTTCCATATTCTGCTTACATGTTCTACGAGTTTACAACACTGGTACTGTGTTATTTGTATGAAATCCGTTCATCAATTCACAGGATAAAAATGCGATTATATGCTTTGCTATATTTTAACAATGGAACGATAAATCTTTAAGTATCCACAAATGCCACAGACATCGTCTTAAGCTGATTTACACTTTTCATGCTGGAACCTTAAGAACGCGAACCTCACCCCATGAAGAATATCTTAAATTTAGGGAAAAAAGCTTAAAAAAGTTTAAAGAATATTAAGGTTTTGAAAAACACATTCTTCCAATTTGCGAAAAATCAGTTGAAATCGCTTATTTATCGTGTTTTTTAAGTTTGTTTCTCTCAAAATATTTAATATAATATTTTTTGTTAGGAGACTCAAATTGAAGTCAAAATGCTTATAGAAATGTGTAGGTAGAAATTGAAATGCCTGAATTCTTACCTCAGTCCTGTCTGCTTTAAAAATAGAAAGAAAAAAAAATTGTATCGAAGATTTGTGGAACATGGCCAAGTCGACAGAATTTTATTATATGAGTATAGTCGATTGGTTAATTGGATAAATTCTTTGTGACGATACTACGATACAAACAAATAAAAAAGACTAAGACTTAAACTACATCATATAATCCTGCGCATGTATCATTTTAATTTAAATCAAATCTATTAGTTTCCGACTATATTTGGAAATTGCTTCAAAAAACTCTCATCAGCTTTACTGCCAGCGCTTTTACTGTGTATGTATTAATATAAAAACAATTCAAATGTCCAGAAATTTCATGTATATTTTAAAATTAATTCACGTTTATAAAACTTTTAGTCAAACCACAAATCGATCGATCTACTTTCAAACGAGTAACAATAAAGAGTGGCCGTACTCATAAATGGTCAGTTGATGTAATCGGGGAACCAATACCCGAACTGCACTGGAGTTGGAGGGATGATATTCCATTAACCAACGGGGACCGAATAAAGATAGAAAATGTCGACTATCACACAGACTTCACCATTACAAATGCTTTGCGAAAAGATAGCGGTTTCTACACATTAAAAGCCGAGAACCGCAATGGCATTGATCGCGAGACTGTGGAATTAGTTGTTCTAGGAAAACCCAGCTCGCCAAAAGGTCCCCTTACTGTTAGCGACGTCACTGCAAATGGGTGCAAACTGCAATGGAAGAAACCTGAAGATGATGGTGGAGTTCCTATTAAGGAATATGTGGTTGAAAAAATGGATACGGCAACAGGAAAGTGGGTTCGAGTTGGCAGATCTCCTGGAGAGAAGGAACCACCAAGCTTTGATGTAACGGGCTTGAATCCTGGATCAGAGTACATGTTCCGCGTTTCCGCGGTTAACGAAGAAGGGGAATCAGAGCCACTAACTACTTTAGTAGGCGTCGTGGCAAAGGATCCATTCGATGAGCCCAACAAACCGGGAACGCCTGAAGTTACTGATTATGATAATCAAAGTGTGACTTTGAAATGGGCAGCACCTAGTAACGACGGAGGAGCCCCGATTCAGAAATACATCATTGAGAAAAAAGATAAAAATAAGCCTGATTGGGAAAAGGCCCTAGAAATACCGGGAGACCAACTAGAAGCAACAGTCGCAGGTCTTCAGGAGTACGGAGAATATCAGTTCCGTGTAATAGCAGTCAACAAAGCCGGACTCTCCCCACCATCAGATGCTAGTGTTCCTCAAATTGTTAAGTACAAAAAATGTAAGTCTTAAGAAAGATGCAGTCACTTCTAGCGCATTTTTACCCCACTAACGGCTGATTTCTCGAGTTCCTGACAAGTCAAGTTAGAGACGAGATAATTTTGCCCTAAAAGAAAATTAGTTTTCTCGACTTTTTTAGTTTATTTATCTCAGTGGCTTGCTTTTATAATTGAATTAGCTGTTTAGGTTTAGTTTACGTTCGAGTTTAAATCATTGCAAGCTCTGTGAAATTTTCGTAGATTTCGAGAAATCGGCCTTTAGAAAAGTTAAGTCAATACATTCAATTTTATTTTTCGTTTTGATCCACAGTAAAGCCTCGTATCGACCGAACAAACTTAAAGCCGTTGTTGATTCGCGCCGGAAAGCCAATTAAGTATGACATCAATGTTCGTGGTGAGCCTGCTCCCACAATAACATGGTATCAAAATGATACAGAGCTAAAACCAGCGGATCTACCTAGCAATAGCGAGATTAAGAATATACCATATAACACAAAGATTTCAATTATTGATACACTTCGTAAACACACCGGCATCTACAAGATAAAGGCTGTAAATGAACATGGCGAAGATGAAGCTACAGTTGAGGTCAATATTCTCGCTCCTCCAGGCAAACCCAAAGGGCCATTGGATGTTAAAGATATAACAAAAGACAGCTGTAAACTAAAATGGAAAAAACCCGAAGATGATGGTGGGAAACCCATTACGGCTTATCAGGTTGAAAAGTTTGATAAAAAACAAGGTCGATGGGTACCTGTCGGTCGGACCTCTGCTAACGATACCGAATTTGATGTCAAGGGTCTTCAGGAAGGCCATGAGTATCAGTTTCGTGTCAAGGCAATTAATGAAGAGGGGGAATCCGAACCCCTGGAGACCGATGGCAGTATCATAGCGAAAAATCCCTATGATGCTGCTAGTAAGCCAGGTACCCCTAACATTGAGGACTACAATGAACATATGGTAAAATTGAAGTGGGAAGTACCCAAGTCTGATGGAGGAGCTCCAATCACTGGCTACATCATTGAAAAAAAAGATAAGTTCTCCCCTATGTGGGATGAAGTACTTAGCACCAATGTAAGTAAAAAAAAATTAAATTTGACCCCGCGTTCAAAGTAAGGGCTTTATCCAAGAAACTGTGTTTAACAAATATTCTACTTTAAGACATCCGACCCTGAAGCAACCGTTGAAGGTCTCAACGAAGGCAATGTGTACCAGTTTCGAGTGCGTGCTGTTAATAAAGCTGGTCCCAGCGAGCCGAGCGATGCAACGGAGCCTCATTTGGCTAAGCCAAGAAATCGTAAGATTGTTTATTTTTCACAAGCACATCACGGAAAACAATTTTATGACGTCATAGTTTCAATAATTGTCAACTGCGTTCATTTGAATGTTAAGCCAAAAGCAAAGTACCAATGTGTTATCTAAGACTACATCGACCGGCTTAGTTAATTAAACCTTTTAACCCTTTTCATACAATGACCTTAATACTATAATTAATATTTTTGATTTTAGTTAAGCCATCTATAAACAGAGAAAAAATGAAGCCAATTAAGGTTCGCGCTGGCCAAACCGTGAAGTTTGATGTGGATGTTAAGGGAGAACCGGCGCCTACTTTAACTTGGTTCCTAAAAGAAAGCGAACTAACGCCCACCGGTCAAGTGCGCCTAGAAAACGAAGACTACAATACAAAACTCACATTGCTAGATACATCACGCAAACAAAGCGGCGAGTATAAGCTACGTGCTGAAAATATAAATGGCGTTGACGAAGCTGTGGTCGAAGTCATTATTTTGGATAAGCCTTCAAAACCCGAAGGACCGCTTGAAGTCTCAGACATTCATAAGGAAGGTTGCAAACTTAAGTGGAAAAAGCCGAAGGATGATGGAGGTGTACCCATTACTGGCTATGTAGTAGAAAAAATGGATACAGCCACTGGAAAATGGGTACCGGCCGGTTCGGTTGATCCAGAAAAAACAGATATTGAGATAAAGGGTTTGGATCCAAATCATCGGTACCAATTTAGAGTTAAGGCTGTAAACGAGGAGGGTGAATCAGAACCTCTAGAAACTGAATCAGCTATTACTGCCAAAAATCCATTCGATGTGTCTGCTCCACCTGGCCTACCGGAGTTTGAAGACTGGGATGAGCATCATGTCAAACTTAAATGGGAACCACCAATTCGAGATGGCGGCTCTCCTATTACCAATTATATAATCGAAGTAATGGATAAAGATTCAGGTGAATTTGTAAAAGCAGTTGAAACAGATAGTCCGGTTTGTAAAGGCGTTGTCAAGAAGCTTGAGGAAGGACAGCAATACAAATTTAGGGTGCGTGCCGTCAACAAGGCTGGTCCATCTGACCCATCCGAGCAAACTAATTGGCATATAGCCAAACCTCGATTTTGTAAGTAGCCTATTCAAAATTGGTTAATTTTGCTTTAATATTTTTTTTATAATTATTATTTAGTGAAACCTCATATTGACCGAACCAATTTGAAACCTGTGATCGTTAAAGCTGGGTTATCAATTAGTTTGGACATTAACATTAAAGGAGAACCAGCTCCGAAAGTCGAATGGTTCTTTAATTCATTACCGCTAACAAGCAACGAGGAGAGTGTCAAAATTGATAATGTTGACTACAACACGAAATTCTTTGTAATGCGCTCTCAAAGATCTCAAAGCGGTAAGTACGTAATCAAAGCTACAAACGAAGTTGGTGAAGACGAAGCAGAACTGGAAGTCACAGTTCTGGGCAAGCCAGGAAAACCCAAAGGTCCCCTTCAAGTCAATGATATAACGAAACACAGCTGCAAGCTCAAGTGGGAAAAACCAGATGATGATGGCGGCACTCCTATCGACTATTATGAAATAGAAAAACTAGATCCACACACTGGTCAGTGGTTACCGTGTGGAAAGAGTACCGAGCCTGAGGCGAAGGTTATTGGTCTTCATGAGGGAAAACCTTATAAGTTCCGAGTAAGAGCTGTAAATAAGGAAGGAGAATCTGAAGACTTGGAAACAGATAAACCAATCATTGCGAAAAATCCATTTGATGAACCAGACAAGCCTGGCAGACCTGAACCTACTAATTGGGACAAAGATTTCGTTGACTTGGCCTGGGATCCACCAAAGAACGACGGCGGCGCACCAATCCAAAAATATATTATCCAAATGCGGGATAAGTCGGGTCGCGCATGGGTGGACGCTGCTACTGTGCCAGGAGATAAGAGTAATGGTACTGTTACCGGCGTAGAAGAGGGCCATGAGTACGAGTTCCGCATTGTTGCCGTCAACAAGGCAGGACCCAGTGACCCCAGCGATGTTTCAAAAACGGTGGTGGCTAAACCTCGTTTCCTAAAACCACACATTGACCGAAAGAATCTACAAAAAAAAGTAATGCGCAGTGGACAAATGCTTCATATGGACGCTGCAGTAAAAGCGGAACCTCCAGCTAAAATAACATGGACTTACAATGGAACTGAAATAAAAACTTCAGACAACATAAAAATAGAAAACGAAGACTATAAAACCACATTCATAATGCCAAAGGTAAAGCGCGCCGATCGGGGCGTATACATCGTTACTGCCAAAAATGATTCAGGCGTAGACACTGTAGAAGTAGAGTTGGAGGTGTTGTGCAAGCCAAGTAAGCCAAAGGGTCCTTTAGCTGTATCCGACGTAACGGCCGAAAGTGTGCACCTAAAATGGGAAAAGCCTGAAGATGACGGTGGAGAGCCAATTGAACAATATGTCGTCGAACGCATGGATACGGAAACAGGACGATGGGTACCTGTTCTTACAACTAAGACACCTGAAGCCGATGTTACAGGTCTTACAGAAGGCAAGGAATATCTTTTTAGAGTGAAAGCGGTCAATTCTGAAGGCGAATCAGAACCCTTGGTGACAGATATTCCCACAAAAGCCAAAAATCCTTTTGATGCTGCCGATACTCCAGGAAAGCCCCAAATCACTGATTGGTCTGCTAGCCACTGTGATCTTAAGTGGAGGGCTCCCGAAGACGATGGCGGAGCACCCATCACGGGCTATGTTGTGGAAAAGAAGGACCCCAATACAGGAAAATGGCAAAAGGCTCTTGAAACGAATACGCCCGAATGCAAGGCCCGCGTGAATGACTTAATCGCAGGTAATAAATATCAGTTCAGAGTTAAGGCGGTAAACAAGGCAGGGAAGAGCAAGCCCTCAGAACCATCTGACCAGATGACAGCAAAGGATCGATTTGCACCACCCAAAATTGATAGAACCAACATTAAAGATATTACCATTAAGGCTGGACAACACATTCGATATGATATTAAAGTGTCTGGAGAACCGCCAGCGACTAAAGTTTGGCTGCACAACAAAGCCCGACTTGATAATGACGATAGTGATTACAATATTGACATGGAGTCATATCGCACAAAACTGGCAGTGCCAATTTCAAAGCGTTTCCATTCAGGAAAATATACACTTAAAGCGGAGAATGAATCTGGACGCGATGAGGCTTCATTTGAAATCATTGTGTTAGATAAGCCGGGGAAGCCAGAGGGACCTCTACGAGTCACAGATGTCCACAAAGAAGGATGCAAGCTTAAGTGGAATGCTCCCCTAGACGATGGAGGTTTGCCAATAGAGCACTACATTGTTGAAAAAATGGATGTTGAGAGCGGACGTTGGCTGCCATCTGGTCGCTTTAAGGAACCCTTTGCAGAGTTAAATAACTTGGAGCCTGGTCATGAATACAAGTTCCGAGTTCTCGCTGTAAATACTGAAGGTGAATCTGAACCATTGACTGGAGAACAGTCTATAATAGCCAAAAATCCATTTGATGAGCCTGGAAAACCAGGAACTCCGGAAGCAGTTGACTGGGATAAAGATCATGTGGATTTGGTGTGGAAGCCACCGATTAACGATGGTGGATCTCCAATTACTGGATACGTAGTTGAAAAACGCGAAAAAGGTACTGACAAATGGATAAAGGGAACGGAAGTTCCAGCTCCCGGCTTTGGAGAGGAGTGCAAAGCTACCGTACCAAACCTTAACGAGAATTGTGAATATGAATTCCGTATCAAAGCAATTAATGCAGCTGGACCTGGTGAACCATCTGATGCCAGCAAACCTGTTATTACTAAGCCAAGAAAGTGTAAGTTTAAATATATGATTAATTAAAGTAAATTAAATACAAACTTCTACTGTGTTAGATAAAAAAAAAGAAACAGGTAAAACAAGAAAGGAAGTTAACTTCGGCATGCCGAAGTGTGTATACTCTTGCAGTTATAATTATTAAATTTAAAAATACAAAAAATTATATTCCCAATAGTGTAAGATAATATGTAAAAAAACACCGAAGCTATAATTTGTTTCATATTATTTTCCCACCAATTTCACAATCGTTCCTATGGCAGCTATATGATATAGTCGTCCGATTTTGATAAAATGGAATTCGAAATTCAAAACTAATTATAAAATGTTATTTCCAAGTTTAGGAGTTTATATGTTAAAAAACACCAAAGATATAGTTTTATAAAATTGTTTTCCCGATTATTCCTATGGGAGCTATAAGATATAGTTGTCCGATCCGGCTGCAAAGATATAAGACTTTTGGGAAAGTTTCAGCCCGATAGCTTTAAAATTGAGAGACTAGTTTGCGTATAAACGGACGGACAGACGGACATGGCTAGATCGACTCGTCTAGTGATGCTGATCAAGAATATATATACTTTATGGGGTCGGAAACGTCTCCTTCTCCCTTTTGGACTAAACTTTTCCAAAAATCGTCTTTCTACTGCAGGTAGTATTTAAATTCATTTATTTAAATGTAAAAGACTTTTTGAGGAAGTCGTTAAATAGCATGCAAACATCTTAACCATTCAGAAAAAAACAGCTTCGGCAAGCCGAGGTTTGTATCGGAACAATTAATAGGAAACCAAGATATAAAACCATCTCCGGCAATACGAAGTTTGTATACCTTTGTAAATAAAAGCATTTGGTGTTTGATCAACTATGTAACCCGAATTTAACAAATTCATAATATTTAATAGTGGCGCCCAAGATTGATCGGAAAAATATTCGAACTTATAACGTCAAGGCTGGAGAACCAATATTCTTGGATATCGATGTCAGTGGAGAACCCGCACCGGATGTTACTTGGAACCAAAACAACAAGTCTGTTCAGGCAACTTCTGTTAGCCATATAGAAAATATTCCTTACAACACGAAATACGTAAATAAAAACCCCGAACGGAAAGACACAGGACTCTATAAAATCTCTGCGCATAACCTCTATGGACAGGATCAAGTGGAGTTCCAAATCAATATTATTAGTAAGTTAGCAGACTTTCTATTTCGAAAAAAAATACAAACCCTTTTATTGTTTTTTTTATAGCTAAGCCTGGTAAGCCTGAAGGTCCTTTAGAGGTATCAGATATACACAAAGATGGTTGTAAGCTTAAATGGAAAAAACCTAAGGACGATGGAGGTGAACCAATAGAGTGTTACTTAGTTGAGAAATTCGACCCAGATACGGGTATTTGGTTGCCTGTTGGAAAATGTGACGTACCAGAATACAACGTGGACGGCCTTGTCCCAGGTCATGAGTACAAGTTCCGGGTAAAAGCTGTAAGCAAGGAGGGGGAATCGGAACCATTGGAAACTTTGGGTTCAATTATTGCCAAGGATCCTTTTAGTGAGTACTTAGCTTCAAATGCTATAAAATCTTAACATTTTTAAAATATTATAATATTTATTTAGCCGCTCCATCGAAGCCTGGTATCCCAGAACCTACCGATTGGACTGCAAATAAGGTAGAACTTGTCTGGCCAGAACCGATAAGTGATGGAGGATCGCCAATCACAGGCTATATAGTTGAGGTGAAAGATAAGTACAGCCCTCTTTGGGAAAAAGCACTAGAAACAGACTCTCCAACTCCAATTGCGACTGTTCAAGGTCTTATCGAAGGAAACGAATATCAATTCCGAGTAGTTGCTTTGAATAAAGGAGGCCAATCGGAGCCTTCGGATCCAAGCAAAGTCTTTATAGCCAAGCCGCGTTATCTTGCTCCCAAGATAGACCGTAGAAATCTTCGAGATATAACATTATCGTCCGGAACTGCTCTTAAATTAGATGCAAATATAACGGGCGAGCCTGCCCCAAAAGTGGAGTGGAAGTTCTCTAATTACCACTTGCAATCCGGAAAAAACGTGACCATCGAGAGTCCTGACTACTATACGAAATTAGTTATTCGACCAACGCAGCGAAGTGACTCTGGAGAATATCTGGTCACAGCCACTAATAGTTCTGGAAAAGATAGCGTACTTATAAATGTGGTTATCACAGATAAACCCACTCCTCCTAACGGGCCGCTACAAATCTCCGATGTACACAAGGAAGGCTGCCACCTTAAATGGAAGCGTCCCAGTGACGATGGTGGAACTCCAATTGAGTATTTCCAAATCGACAAATTAGATCCCGAAACTGGATGCTGGATTCCCTCTTGTCGTTCAACCGAACCCCAAGTGGATGTTACAGGTCTTACGCCTGGAAACGAATATAAGTTCCGAGTTTCAGCTGTAAATGCTGAAGGTGAGTCGCAGCCTTTGGTTGGCGAGGAAACAATAATAGCCAAAAATCCATTCGACGAACCTGGTAAGCCCGAAAACCTTAAAGCAACTGATTGGGATAAGGACCATATAGACTTGGCGTGGACCCCACCCCTGACCGATGGTGGATCACCCATTTCTGGTTATATTGTTGAAAAGAAAGATAAATATGGTAAATGGGAAAAGACCCTTGAGGTTCCAGCTGATCAATGCAAAGCCACTGTTCCGGATCTTGTCGAAGGTCAAGCCTATGAGTTCAGAGTTTCTGCGGTCAACGCTGCTGGACCTGGAGAACCATCTGATGCCACTCCTTCGATAATTGCCAAGGCTCGCAACAAGCCACCTGTTATAGATAGATCTAACCTGATTGAAGTGCGTATTAAGGCTGGACAGGCCTTTACATTCGACTGCAAGGTATCTGGAGAGCCAGCGCCTAAGACTAAGTGGCTGCTTAAGAAAAAAGAGTTGTATTCAAAAGACAATGTAAAGGTTACTCATGTGGAGTACAATACAAAACTAAAGGTTTCTGCTGCCACCCGATCTAATTCTGGTGTATACACTGTTCATGCAGAGAACGCAAATGGAGAAGACAGTGCAGAAGTTAAAGTAACTGTTATCGACAAACCTTCACCGCCAAACGGACCTCTTATGGTTGATGAGGTAAATGCCGAGTCTTGCACTCTACACTGGAATCCACCAGATGATGACGGTGGACAGCCAATAGATAACTATGTCGTTGAGAAATTAGATGAAGCAACAGGTCGTTGGGTACCAGCTGGGGAGACTGAAGGACAAGCTACAAACCTTAAAGTAAAGGGGCTCACCCCAGGTCATAAATACAAATTTCGAGTACGGGCCAAAAATCGTCAAGGAACTTCAGATCCACTCACGACATCACAAGCCATTGAAGCCAAAAATCCGTTCGACGAACCTACAAAGCCTGGTACTCCAACAATTAAAGACTTTGACAAAGACTTCGTTGATTTGGAGTGGAGTAGACCAGAGAGTGATGGTGGATCTCCTATCTCTGGTTACATAATTGAGAAGCGGGACAAATACTCCCCCGATTGGGAAAAGTGCGCTGAGGTTAGTGACGACGTCACCAATGCCCACGTTCCCGATCTAATTGAAGGCGTTAAATACGAGTTCCGTGTAAGAGCAGTAAATAAGGCCGGTCCAGGTACCCCCAGTGATCCAAGTAAGCCCCATCTTGCTCGTCCCAAAAACATGCCACCAAAGATAGATCGAAACTTCATGTCAGATATCAAAATTAAAGCTGGAAATGTATTCGAGTTTGATGTACCAGTTACTGGTGAGCCTTTGCCAAGCAAAGAATGGACTCACGAAGGCAATATGATCATAAACACAGATCGAGTGAAAATTTCAATTTATGATGACCGCACCAAGTTACGAATACTTGATGCCAAACGATCCGATACAGGAGACTATACTCTAATAGCTCGTAACATAAACGGTATAGATAGGCACACTGTCAAGGTTACTGTTTTGGATGTACCAAGTGTACCCGAAGGTCCATTACGCAACGGTGATGTAACCAAAAACTCTATAGTGCTGCGTTGGCGGCCACCCAAGGATGACGGCGGTTCGGAAATAACGCATTATATTGTGGAAAAAATGGATAATGATGCCATGCGCTGGGTGCCTGTTGGTGATTGTACTGATACCGAAATTCGAGCTGACAACTTAATCGAAAATCATGACTACAGCTTTAGAGTAAGAGCTGTTAACAAGCAAGGCCAATCACAACCACTCACGACCTCTCAACCAATAACCGCTAAAGATCCCTTTTCACATCCAGACAAGCCTGGTCAACCACAAGCTGTAGATTGGGGTAAAAATTTTGTCGACTTGAAATGGGCCGCTCCAAAGAGAGATGGCGGGGCACCCATTTCTTCATATATAGTTGAAAAAAGACCGAAGTTTGGTCAGTGGGAACGTGCTGCTGTTGTGCCAGGTGAAGAGTGTAAGGCCCATATTCCTGAACTTACAGATGGTGGGGAATATGAATTCCGAATAATTGCCGTAAACCGAGGAGGGCCCAGCGATCCATCAGATCCATCCAGCACCGTTATTTGCAAGCCACGTTTCCTTGCACCATTCTTTGACAGGTCACTTTTGAATGACATTACAGTCCATGCTGGAAAGCGTTTAGGATGGACATTACCAATCGAGGCATCTCCAAAACCATCTATCAAATGGCTATTCAATGGAAAAGAAATCGGTTCGAACTCACGCGGAGAATCAAATCTTTTCCAAAACGAATTAACTTTTGAAATTCCTTCGTCACTTAGAAGTGATGAAGGTCGTTACACGTTAATACTAAGTAATGAGCATGGATCATTTGATGCATCTGCTCACGCAACTGTTTTGGATCGACCATCGCCACCCAAGGCTCCGCTGGATATATCAAAGATTACAAGAGACGGATGCCATCTAGCCTGGAGTGTTCCAGACGATGATGGCGGTTCACCTATTTTGCATTACATTATAGAGAAAATGGACTTGTCCCGAAGCACTTGGTCCGATGCTGGCATGAGCACACATACTGTTCACGATGTAACTCGACTTGTTCATAGAAAAGAGTATTTGTTCCGCGTTAAAGCCGTCAATGCAATTGGGGAATCTGATCCTTTGGAAGCAGAAAAGAGTATAATAGCTAAGAACGAGTTTGATGAGCCTGATGCGCCTGGCAAACCAATTATTACTGATTGGGATCGTGACCATGTTGACTTGCAATGGCCTGTGCCAAAAAGCGATGGCGGTGCTCCCATAACGGAATACATTATACAGAAAAAGGAAAAGAACAGCCCTTACTGGACTAACGTATTGCATGTTCCGTCAAATAAAAACACAGCCTCAGTTCCAGAGCTAACCGAGGGTCAAGAGTATGAGTTTAGAGTGATTGCTGTTAATCAAGCAGGGCAGTCTGAGCCATCAGAGCCGTCTGATATGATTATGGCCAAGCCGCGATACCTGCCACCAAAAATAATAACTCCACTTAATGAAATTCGCATCAAATGTGGTCTTATATTCCATACAAATATTGATTTTATCGGTGAGCCGGCACCAGAAGCAACATGGACACTTAATAATAATCCGTTAAAATCAAATGACAGATCTACTATTACATCGATCGGTCACCACACCGTAGTACACACTGTTAATTGCCAAAGATCCGATTCCGGAATCTACCACTTACTTTTGCGTAATAGTTCAGGAATTGATGAAGGCAGTTTTGAACTTATAGTACTCGACCGCCCAGGACCCCCAGTAGGTCCAATGGAGTATGAAGAAATAACAGCAAACTCTGTGACTATTTCATGGAAACCACCAAAAGATAATGGAGGGTCTGAAATATCGTCTTATATTATTGAAAAACGAGATCTAACGCATGGCGGTGGGTGGGTACCGGCCGTAAATTATGTCAATGCTAAATATAACCATGCCATGGTCCCCAGACTACTAGAAGGAACGAAATATGAATTTAGAGTGATTGCCGAAAACCTACAAGGGCGCTCTGATCCACTTACATCCGACCAACCTGTAGTTGCCAAAAACCAATACACAGTGCCGGGTGCACCTGGCAAACCAGAACTAACCGATAGCGACAAGGATCACATTTCAATTAAATGGAAACAACCAATAAGTAATGGAGGATCCCCCATAATTGGCTATGACATTGAACGTCGTGACATTAACACAGGCCGATGGATTAAAATAAATGGTCAACCAGTACCCACCACTGAATATCAAGACGACAGAGTAACGCCAAACCATCAATATCAATATAGAATATCGGCAGTTAACGCTGCTGGTAACGGAAAGACTTCAGAACCATCGGGCACATTTGATGCTCGGCCACTGCGCGAAAAGCCAAGACTTTATTTGGATGGTCTTTCAGGAAGACGAATTAAAGTTCGTGCAGGGGAGCCTGTTAACTTAAATATACCTATATCTGGAGCACCAACCCCTACAATTGAATGGAAACGAGGTGATAGCAAGTTGGAGGAAAGCAAACGCGTATCGTATGAGACTAACTCTGAGCGTACTGTATTCCGCATAGACGATTCAAACAGGCGTGATTCTGGAAAGTACACCGTAACTGCCATCAATGAGTTTGGTAAGGATACAGCTGACATTGAAGTTATTGTCGTGGATAAACCATCGCCGCCTGAAGGACCATTAAGTTACACGGAGACCTCCCCAGATCACATCTCCTTGCAATGGTACGCGCCCAAAGACGATGGTGGCAGTGACATAACAGGTTACATTATCGAGTTCACTGAGTTTGGCGTAGACGACTGGAAGCCAGTACCAGGCTACTGTCCTAAGACAAACTACACTGTGAAGGGTCTAACAGAAGGAAAGAAATATATTTTCCGTGTAAGAGCTGAAAATATCTACGGAGCCTCCGAAGCTCTTGAAGGAAAGCCGGTATTGGCCAAGTCACCTTTCGATCCTCCAGGGGCACCATCTCAGCCAACAATTGCTGCATATACGCCGAGCTCGGCTAGCTTAGAGTGGCATCCACCAGACTATTGTGGTGGTAAGCCTATAACTGGATACATTGTTGAGCGACGAGAACGCGGTGGCGAATGGATTAAGTGCAACAATTATCCAACGCCAAATACATCATATACTGTCCCCGATCTTCGTGACGGAGCTCGTTATGAGTTCCGCATAATCGCAGTAAATGAGGCTGGACCCGGCCAACCTTCAAAGCCATCCGATCCAATAACTGCTGAGCATCAGCGCTATCGTCCAGATCCACCTGAACCACCAAAGCCAGATCGTATTTTCAAGGATAGTGTCACATTATCTTGGCGGCCACCCCGCAATGACGGAAAATCTAGAATCAGAGGATATTATATCGAAGTGCGTCCCAAAAACGAAAAGGATTGGAAACCAGTGAACGACTTACCCATTAATTCAACCGTATATACAGTACCAAATCTTAAGGAAGGAGAGGAGTATTCATTCCGCGTTATCGCTGAAAATGAAGTTGGACGATCGAATCCATCTAAGCCATCGCAGCCCATTACAATTGAGGAACAACCAAACAAGCCTTGCATGGAATTGGGAGGCGTTCGAGATATAGTGTGCCGAGCTGGGGACGATTTCAGCATTCATGTACCCTACGTAGCTTTCCCCAAGCCTAGCGCCTTTTGGTATTCCAATGACAGTGTCTTGGATGACGATAATCGTTTGCATCAGCATTTGACTGATGATGCAGCATCGTTTGTCGTGAAGAACTCTAAGCGTTCAGACTCAGGTCAATATCGGCTCCAGTTAAAGAACCCATCAGGGTTTGATACGGCTACCATTAATGTTAAGGTTTTGGATAGACCAGCTCCACCAACACACCTCCGTGCGGATGAATTCGCTGGAGATTCTCTAACATTGTATTGGAATCCACCGAAAGATGATGGCGGCTCTCCCATACAAAACTACATTATTGAAAAGAAAGAAGCTCGTTCTTCTACATGGACTAAGGTTAGCAGCTTCTGCACAGTTCCGTTTGTTAGAATACGAAACCTTGCAATCAACAAAGAGTATGACTTCCGAGTGATAGCTGAGAACAAATATGGCCAATCTGATCCGACCAACACATCGGAGCCTATTCGAGCAAGACATCCCTTTGATGTTCCTAATGCACCTGGTATACCTCATGGCATTGATTCGACTGAAGATAGTATAACAATAGCGTGGTCGAAACCAAAACATGATGGCGGTTCTCCTATAACCGGCTACGTTATAGAGAAACGGTTGCTAAGCGATGACAAATGGACCAAAGCAGTTCATGCTCTTTGTCCAGATCTTACTTGCAAGATACCAAACCTTATTGAAAATGCTGAATACGAGTTCAGAGTAGCTGCAGTTAATGCAGCCGGACAATCGGCTTATAGCGGTTCCAGCGATCTCATCTTCTGCCGCCGTCCACCGCATGCACCAAAGATTACATCCGATTTATCAATTCGTGATATGACGGTAATTGCAGGAGATGAATTCCATATAACCGTTCCTTATCACGCAAATCCTCGGCCAACGCCGTCATGGAGTGTGAATGGTCTTGAAGTCACTCCCGACGAGCGAATAAGATTCGATTCGGACGATTATGCTTCAGTTTATTACAATAAATCTGCTAAGCGAAGTGAGACTGGATCGTACACGATCACACTTACCAACAACAAGGGTTCAGATACGGCATCATGTCATGTCACGGTGGTAGATAGACCAGGACCTCCTCAGGGTCCGTTAAATGCTTACGACATTACCCCAGACACTTGCACTCTTGCTTGGAAAACACCTTTAGATGATGGTGGTTCACCGATAACAAATTATGTAGTTGAAAAATTGGACACTAGTGGCACTTGGGTGAAGGTAAGCAGTTTCGTTCGTAACACTCACTACGATGTTATGGGCCTGGAACCTCAACATAAGTATCACTTCCGTGTAAGAGCAGAAAATCAATACGGTTTGTCAGATCCTCTGGACATTGCCGAGCCCATTGTTGCGACGCATCAATTTACAGTTCCGGATGAGCCTGGTCAACCAAAGGTTATCGACTGGGACTCTGGAAATGTCACATTGATTTGGACTCGACCAGCTAGTGACGGAGGATCCCGCATTCAAGGCTATCAAATTGAATATCGAGATATTGTTAACGACTCTTCTTGGAATACATATGACTACCTAATAAAGGACACTAAATACCAGCTCTACAATTTAACCAACGGCAGCGAATACGAATTCCGTATAAAGGCCAAGAACGCGGCTGGGTTGAGTAAGCCTTCCCCACCATCTTTGAGGTTTAAACTAAAAGGAAAATTCAGTGTACCTTCACCCCCTGGAACCCCGCAAGTCACCAGGGTCGGCAAAAACTATGTCGACTTGAAATGGGAGAAACCGTTAAGGGATGGAGGCTCTCGTATTACCGGCTACATTATTGAACGAAGGGACATCGGTGGAGCCGTATGGGTAAAGTGTAATGATTACAATGTGTTAGACACCGAATACACAGTTATTAACCTGATCGAGATGGGTGACTACGAGTTCCGTATATTTGCTGTCAATTCCGCCGGACGCTCGGAACCTAGCCTATGTACGATGCCGATAAAGGTTTGTGAAGTACTTGGTGGCGAAAAACCCGAATGGATTACACGTCTTCAAGACAGAGTAGCACCTTTTGGCAAGGATTATACCTTGCAGTGTGCCGCCTCTGGTAAACCTACCCCAACTGCTAGATGGCTTCGCAACGGCAAAGAAATTCAAATGGGTGGCGGACGAATTACATGCGACAGTAAGGACGGGCTTTTCCGATTGCACATATCTAATGTGCAAGCTGGAGACGACGGTGACTATACATGCGAGGCAATTAATTCCCTTGGATTTGTTCACACCTCAGGTTATCTTAAAATTGGGTCACCACCAATTATTAACAGATGTCCCAATGAACTTTACTTACCCGAAGGAGACAATACAAAGATCAAGGTTTACTACTCCGGCGACCAGCCACTGACTGTGATATTAAAGAGAAACAATGAAGTTATATCCGATAGTAATGATGAAACGCATGTTAAGTTAATCGTATTTGACGATTATGTAGCAATTTGTATTCGTGATATTGTAAAAAGTGACGCTGGCCAATATCAAATAGAATTCACGAATGATTCTGGTAGTGCCACCGCGCAGTTTGATGTACGCATCACTGGTTTACCTTCAGCGCCCACAGGACCGATGGGGATATCATACATTAACAAAAACTCCTGTACTTTGGCGTGGCGCCCGCCTTCCTACGACGGGGGCCTTAAAGTTACTCACTACGTGGTGGAGCGGAAGGATGTGTCATCACCGCATTGGATAACAGTTTCTAGCACCTGTAAAGATACCGCCTTTAACGTGCAAGGTCTTATCGAGAACCAAGAATATATTTTCCGTGTGATGGCTGTAAATGAGAACGGAATGGGTCCACCACTAGAAGGCTTGAACCCTATCCGAGCCAAGGCCCCAATTGACCCTCCATCGCCACCAGGCATTCCTAACATTACTGAGATTGGAGGAGACTTTGTGCATTTGGAATGGAGCAAACCGGAATCGGATGGCGGTGCTCACATTCAAGGCTACTGGATCGATAAACGTGAAGTAGGCAGCGACACATGGCAACGTGTAAACGCTACCATCTGTGCAGCCAATCAAATAAACTGTCTCAATCTGATCGAAGGTCGCCAATACGAGTTTCGAATCTTTGCTCAGAATGTAGCAGGACTATCAAAGGAATCAACCGCTTCCCAAGCGGTCAAGATAATAGATCCAAAGGCGGCTTCGCCTCCATTGATTGTGAAACCGCTACGCGATGCCAATTGTATTCAGAACCATAACGCCCAATTCACATGCACAATAAGTGGAGTACCTAAGCCAACAATATCCTGGTATAAAGGGGCTCGTGAAATAAGTAACGGTGCTCGTTATCACATGTACTCAGAAGGCGACAATCACTTCCTAAATATAAACGACATATTCGGTGAAGACGCTGATGAATATGTCTGCCGCGCTGTAAACAAAGCTGGAGCAAAGTCAACACGAGCGGCATTGGCCATTATGAGTAAGTATATATCCAAACAAAATTGTTGTCCCTCTTTTACTTTTGTATGTTAAAATTTCTTTTATTTTTAGCTTCTCCAAAACTAAACGTTCCACCACGATTCAGAGACACGGCTTACTTCGATAAGGGTGAAAATGTTGTAATCAAAATTCCCTTCACTGGCTTCCCAAAACCACGTATATACTGGGTTAGGGAAGGCGAAAATATCGAGTCTGGTGGTCACTACACTGTAGAGGTGAAAGAGCGACATGCTGTTCTTATAATTCGTGATGGATCACGCTTGGACTCGGGACCTTATAGAATAACAGCTGAGAATGAACTTGGTTCGGATACAGCCATAATACAAGTGCAAATTAGTGATCGTCCAGATCCGCCGCGATTCCCATTAATTGAAAGTATTGGCACTGATTCATTATCTCTTAGTTGGAAGGCACCTGTCTGGGATGGTGGTAGCGACATAACGAATTACTACGTTGAGCGTCGTGAACATCCATTATCTTCGTGGCTACGGGTTGGAAATACTCGGTTTACTTCTATGGCAGTTAGTGGTTTGACTTCAGGAAAAGAGTATGATTTCCGAATATTTGCGGATAATGTTTATGGACGTTCTGAACCTTCAGACACCAGCAGTCTTATCAAGACAAAGGAGTCTATTAAAAAGAAACCAACAGAACGTAAATGGGAAACCGACGCAAATGGCAAGAAAATTCGCGGTAAAGCAGATGGTCCAATTAAAGACTATGATTCATATGTGTTTGACATTTACTCCAAGTTCGTTCCGCAACCTGTTGAAATATCTCAGCAAAGTGTTTACGATAGGTATGATATCCTTGAAGAAATCGGTACGGGTGCTTTCGGGGTGGTGCACCGATGTCGTGAGAGAAGCACTGGAAATATTTTTGCCGCCAAGTTTATTCCAGTATCACATTCAGTCGAGAAAGACCTGATTCGCCGAGAAATAGATATCATGAATCAGCTGCACCATCAAAAGCTTATTAACCTGCACGACGCTTTTGAAGACGATGATGAAATGGTTTTAATACTGGAATTGTAAGCAAAATCTATACCTTTTTTGTTCTAATTTTATCATTTAATAACGGTTTTTCTTAGCTTATCTGGAGGCGAGTTATTTGAACGCATTACCGCCGAAGGCTACGTGATGACGGAAGCTGAAGTTATAAACTATATGAGGCAAATTTGCGAGGGCATCAGGCATATGCACGAGAAAAATATTATACACTTGGATATAAAGCCAGAGAACATTATGTGCCAAACCCGTTCAAGCACAAATGTAAAGCTTATCGACTTTGGATTAGCGACAAGGCTAGATCCAAATGAAGTTGTCAAAATTACAACCGGTACAGCAGAGTTCGCTGCACCGGAGATCGTTAACAGAGAGCCCGTCGGTTTCTATACTGATATGTGGGCAACTGGAGTGCTGTCATATGTTCTGTAAGTTTTCTATTACATTGCATTTTTCTTTTCAATAACTTAAAACGTAAAATAACTAAAACACACATTTAAAGTACTTTAGAGCAGTTTCTTCAAAAAGGGTTATTAAAAAAAATAAACTTTAATAGTTTTCACAACGATATAAACGAAAATTTTATAAATGTTTTAGCTGCCAACTTAAATTGGTTTTTGTTTAATTTTTTAGTCCTTTTATAGCGGATACTGATTTTAATTAAAACTAAACTTTAAAAAATGTACATTTTTTGAGTATAGTGTATAACTTCATTGAACTTCATTGAACAAGTTACTGTACACTTTACTCAATACAACGTACACAGTCTGAGTGAATGACAAAGTACTCACATTCAACATATAACTAGTTCAGACAAGAATGTTACATATTTTTACAGTGATTAAAAGCTATTAAAAAAAATAAATCTATAAAGTGTCATGTTGATAACATCTAAATTTTAAAAATTAAAGCGGTCTCTCCTGTGGGAGTTATAATACATATCTTAGTTTATCCGCGTGCACACATTTTAAGACTGATTCTCTGAAATGTCCGTATATATTTTAAGTTAACAGACGAGCGAACATACCAGACCCCCATGATCATGTTTTCCAGCTCCAACCAGAACCGGAGTACAGAAATTTTTCCTTCAAATATTTTAAAATCCTATCTTTTTTAGGTTAAGTGGACTATCACCGTTCGCTGGTGATAACGATGTCCAAACACTCAAGAACGTTAAGGCATGCGATTGGGACTTCGATGTGGAATCATTTAAGTACATATCTGAGGAGGGTAAAGATTTTATAAGAAAATTGCTTATTGCTAACAAAGAAAAGCGTATGACTGCACACGAATGTCTTCTGCATCCATGGCTTACTGGAGATCACAGGGGTATGACACAGGCAATTAACCGTGATCGTTATCTGGCCTACCGTGAAAAACTTAGAAAGAAATATGAAGACTTTGGAAGGTATATGCTGCCAATCGGACGCCTATCAGAATACTCATCCCTGAGAAAGTTGCTTATGGAGAAATATAAGATACACGATGCCGTTTTTGATCGGCGTCAAGCAGCGCCACGTTTTGTGATTCGACCATCTTCCCAGTTCTGCTATGAGGGCCAAAGCGTGAAGTTCTATTGCCGATGCATTGCAATCGCTACCCCCACTCTTACCTGGTCACACAATAATATTGAGTTGCGGCAGAGTGTCAAGTTTATGAAACGGTATACTGGGGATGACTACTACTTCGTCATCAACCGAGTAAAGTTAGACGACCGAGGAGAATATATTATTCGTGCTGAAAATCACTATGGATCCAGAGAAGAAGTCGTTTTTCTGAATGTTCAGCCTTTACCAAAAGAACAGCCCAGGTACCGAACGGAATCAACTCCGGTTCGCAGACGTGAACCGTTGCCGTACACCTTCTGGCAAGAAGAGTCCGAGACGGCGCCCAGTTTCACATTCCTTTTGCGGCCACGCGTCATGCAGGCCCGCGACACATGCAAACTTCTTTGCTGTTTAAGTGGCAAGCCAGTGCCTACTGTTAAGTGGTACAAGGACGGCCGAGAGCTCAGCAAATACGAGTATGCGATGACTCACTCTGATGGAGTTGTCACCATGGAAATTATTGACTGCAAGCCATCCGATTCAGGAAAATACAGCTGTAAGGCAACGAACTGTCACGGAACAGACGAAACAGAGTGTGTCGTGATTGTTGAAGGTAAACTAAAAGAACACTATTTTTCCGGATCACTTAAAAAATAATTTATTTAAAGCTAGGCATCCATATGGGTAATTTTTACATTGAAACTTAATATTTATTTGCCAATAATGAAGAATTGGGCAAACATTTTTTCAAATTTTATGCCAATAACAAAAAATTACCAATATAACTAGTATTTTAAATTTAGTATACGGTTTTATTCTCAAATAAAAATATATTTTACATGCTGTTTTTAATTTTTTTTTAAGAACACCCTCATGCCTATCATTGTTTTTTTTTTGAAAACGTACCTTAACTGGTAAAAATTCTTTCTTTGGGTTACTCAAATCTTGTATTTGGTAATTGTTTTTTTTAATAAAAGACAAAATACTCATTTTTTAGATGTCAAAGTAAATTAAAAGTTATGATCAATAATTGTATTTTATCGCATTCTTTGACATTCTTTTGCTTGTTTTCATATTATCATTTAAGTTAAAAAGAAGAACGAACTCTATAGTGGACTGTCCAGACCATCAGATACCCGATACTCTGTTGACCAATTTCAAATGAATGCGTTTTTAACTTAGTTGTTCATAAATTTGAATTAAAAATAGTGTATCATCACATTAATTGTTGGCTTGATTTAACAGATCTAAAGGAAACTAGAAACTGGGCATGTTTAAACCATAAAAATGTACTGTTAATGATTTATATATATTCTCACACAATGATTTGGGCATGTAAGGGCTAGGAACCAGCCATATTAGTTAGACGTCTAATCCTTTATTTTAATACATTGTTATGTGGTCTTTTTTTTAATACGCCTTTTCATTTTGTTTACTACATTTTAAAATTCAACTTTTCCCAGGAGAATGGGTTACGCCTGAGCAGGCTCAACTTGCCCACAATTTCCTTTACTCAGGAGGTAAATGATAATGATGAAATGAACAAAAAATATAAATACATACTTACCTTCAGCATGCCCTTAATACTTAAACTGAACACTTTTTAAAATGAATCATAAATTTAACAATGATCGAGAAAGGAAGCTAGCTTCGGGAACCCGAAGTATACCCTTACAGGAATACATATTGAAATATTTAGGTTATCAGCGAATAAAATGAGTAGGAGTATGATAGCTACAGAAGGTAAACAACAAAATGTTTGTAAAAAGTATAAATATATTTCCAAAATTTTGTACAAACAACGAAATGTATCAACTATAATATTACATCTATATGATATAGTAGTCTGAGCCGCATTAGGAGTCTGGTACCTTTTTGTTTTTAAGAAAGATTTGGACAGGGTTGCTACACCCAAAAAAATCTTCGAGTGGCAATTTGATAAGTGTGGGTGGAAATGACAATGATAAATTGGGAATTTCAACTTTAACGTCAAGTTTAAAAGACATGAACATTTTTAAGTTATGCCGTTTATAATTAAGAGTGTTTCAGCGAAAATATGTAAGATAAGTCACATTATATAGGCCACCTACCTGTAGGTAATGGAAAATAAGTTTGTATGGCACTTTTACTCAGGAGAACCCAATTATCATGGAACAGAAGAAATGGTTCGAGGAAATTTAACAAAGTTATAGTTTGTGTTCGCGTGTAATCGCAAGTTGAATATTAGGAGAAAAATGTAACTCTTTTAGCTCTAAAATAAACCAACAATATAAACATAGATAACGTAAAGGAAAGGCAATATAAGTCTACAACTCAACATAGAACATGTATTTTGTTAATACTAAACTGGGTTTCCCATAAATATTTACAATCCCGTCCAATTAAAAATAAATACTAATATACAATTTCCCCAATCCAAGTTAATCACGATTTCAGTCAAATATTACTTCAATAAATACAACTATACTCTTATCTAACCATTAGTTATAATCCTTAATTTTTTTTCTTCACTCAAACAGATAGGAAATACATTGAGCAGCCACTTAAGCCTGCTCCCCCACCAATTGTAACATCCCGCCAGTTTACCTCATCTTCAATGCAGAGCACATCGGAATCTAAGGCAAGCATTCAAAATTTTAAGTCCTGATAGCATATTTACCGATCAGTTCTAGGCCGAAAAAACAACTGTATCCAACTCAAGTTCTTCAAGCACTCAAAATAGCATTTCAAGCAAAAAGAAGTATGCGTCTAACAGTTTACAGGCCCCTGGAAGCCCGTCTAGATCACGAAGTGCAACTAAAGAACTTATACGTATGCATATATTAAACATACATACAATTTACAAACTAATTATATATATATATGAATTTAGTACCCCCAGATGATTCATTAATGTGCAAGCCAGAGTTTACGAAGCCCCTACACGACCTAACTATCCGTGACGGTGAGCAGTTGATACTTACTTGTCACGTAAAAGGCGATCCAGAGCCTCAAATCACTTGGTCAAAGAATGGGAAATCGATATCATCTTCCGATATTATGGACTTAAAGTATAAAAATGGAATTGCAACTTTAACCATCAACGAAGTTTTCCCGGAGGACGAGGGAGTGTTTACTTGCACGGCCACAAATTCTATTAGTGCTGTGGAAACTAAATGCAAACTAACAATAAAGCGTAAGTGATTCTCTTTAAAAAATAATTATTTGTATTAGGACCGTTCAGAAAAGCTATAAGAAAGTCGTTCTCTACTATCTTATATTTTAAAAAATTATTTGGAAACGGAGGGACGATAACAGGAAAATGGCTGTATCGATTCAGAGTTTGACTTTTCATATAAACTAATATATGGTACATTCTCTGGAAAAGCGAAAGATCTTTATATTGGTACCTACACAGAGCAAATAAAATACCAAAACTAGTCATCAATCGGGTATTTTTGAATATCATATTTATTTTTTCGATATGTGCACATGTCAAATTTGTAACAAAACTATGGTATGTTTAATACCAGTATGGTATTTTTCAATTTCAAGCTTATATGCTTTCTTATCAAACTTTTATTCTTTCATATAAATTTGTTATTTCATATCAGATTTATGTTTGTATTATCAATATTAACCAGTTGATCTTTTAGGAAGGTAAATATTATAACCCCATTAAATTTGCTTATATTATTTATTATCAATAAATTGCCGAATTCAATAATTTTTGGCATGAAGATAGATATTGATAATCAAAACAAAATAGATTTTACAAAATCTTCAATGTGGGCGATATATCGGCTTTAGCGTGGGCGTATGGACGATAGAGTGGGCGTGGCACCCAGCTATAATACACTTGCGCTGTCCCACAGCCTCGAGAATCTGCATGCCAACTTTCTAGCTTTTATAGATTCCGAAATCTCGGCGTTCATACAGACGGAAAGACGGACTTGGCTAGTGCTCTTCTTACTTCACGAGTAAAGGGTATAAAAAGTGATATTTAAAAATAGAGGAGACTGTAGATTCGTCGAAAACTATGTAACAGGTACAAGGAAGCGTTTCCGATCCCATAAAGTATATGTATATATTCTTCATCAGAATCACTAGCCAAGTCGATCAAGCCATGTCCGTCTGTCCGTTTAAACGGTGTAATTAGGCATGCAGATTATAAGGATTCCTGCGCATTGCAAGTTTGTTTTAGCAAAGTGCCCAGTATAAGCCCCACAAATCGCCTAAAACTGTGGCTCCTACAGTTTGAATGCAAAAATACAAATTTTGACTGAAATGTATTAAAACAAGAAAGGAAGTTAACTTCGGCTAGCCGAAGTTTCTATACCCTTGCAGTTAAAATTATTAAAATTAATTCGACATTCTTAAAAATATAAAAAAATTATATTCCCAATAGTATTAGATAATATGTCAAAAAACACCTAAACTATAATTTGTTTCATATTATTTTGCCACTAATTTTCCGATCGTTCCAATGGCAGCTATATGATATAGTCGTCCGGTTTTGATAAAATTATATACGTAATTCAGAACTAATTAAAAATGGTTTTTCCAAGCGTAGGAGGTTACATGTTAAACAAGAAAGGAAGTTAACTTCGGCAAGCCGAAGTTTGTTTACCCTTGCAGCTATAATTATTAAATTTAAGAATACAAAAAATTTAATTTCCAATAGTATAAGATAATATGTCAAAAAACACCGAAGCTATATTTTTTTTCATATTATTTTTCCACCAATTTTCTGATCGTTCTTATGGCAGCTATATGATATAGTCGTTCGATATTGATAAAATTAAATTCGAAATTCAGAACTAATTAAAAAATGTTATTTCCAAGCTTAGGAGGTTATATGTTAAAAAACACCAAAGATATAATTTTTTTTCCGATTATTCCTATGGGAGCTATAAGATATAGTTGTTCGATCCGGCAGGTTCCGACTTATATACTACCTGCAAAAGAAATATAGAAAGTTTCAGCCCGATAGCTTTAAAACTGAAAGACTAGTTTGCGTAGAAACGGACGGACATGGCTAGATCGACTAGTCTAGTGATGCTGATGATTTTTATGATTATTATGTAGTTGGTAATCTTTTTATGTTATATGTACATATGATTAGGATCACAAGCCGGGTCGATCTGTCCATCCGAATTAACATTGAGATCTTGGAAACAAAAAAGGCAACAAGGTTGGGACTAAGTATGCAGATTCTAGATATACATATTAACTGAAATTAATTTCTTTCGTCAATATATATCGATTATCCTAAACAATATTTTGCCCCTCCCACAATAATAATCATTTTAACAAAAATGAATTGACACCATGGATTGACCTAAAACTGTCTGTTGACCAAATGCTTGAAGATTTTGTAAAAGTGTAACTTACATTTTTCTTTATCAATACCTATCTACAAACTTTTTAATTTGGACCATTCATTTAAAAGATATGACCAAATAATGTATATGCCGCTAGGCAACAGTCTCTTTTTAAAACCGAAACTAAGCCAAAACAAGAAATTAATTAATTTAAAAAAACTATTTCTATATAATTTTAGCGCTGGATAAGAGCTCTACCAAACGAAAAGTAATTTCCGGCGACAAAGCACCAAAAATAGTTAGTCACTTGGAGTCGAGATTTGTTAAGGATGGCGATGCAGTTACCTTGGCTTGTCGCATCATTGGGGCCGAACATTTCGATGTGGTATGGTTGCACAATAACAAAGAGATAAAGCCAAGCAAGGACTTCCAATACACCAACGAAGCCAACATATACCGATTGCAAATCGCCGAGATTTTCCCCGAAGATGGCGGCACCTACACCTGCGAGGCCTTTAATGATGTAGGCGAATCGTTCAGTACCTGCACTATTAATGTAACAGTGCCTGGAGATGAGCCTAAGCATCCGGCTTTCGTGAAATTCCCCATATCAGTTTCGGTTCTTGAAGGAGAGGCTACCACATTTGAATGCGAATTAGATTCAGAACTCCTTAATTTGGTTTGGGTTAAAGATGGCAAGCCCATTGACGAAACTCTTTCACGATACTCATTTACTAAAGATGACAACCGATACGCTTTTACAGTTGCGAAATGCAACATGGACGATGTTGGCCAATACCAGGCAAAAGCGGTAGCCAGAAAGGGAGAAAGTATATGTGCATTCTCGGTGAACGTGCACAACACCGATTGCTAAGCCAATTTCGGAAGTTGTTATACTTTATTCAACCAACTATATAAAACGTGCATATATATTATATACATATGTATTAAGAGTATGCCAAAATTAGACTGCTCATGAAAAGTCGCTTTCATCATCCAAACATCTATACATATACATAGGCGTTTATGTATATAAATATATGTAAAGTTTATGCATTTCAACCATATCGTCCATAGTCCTGCAATATCAGATATTCACGTGCACCCACATAATTCACGCATTATATGTAAAAATACTATTAATCGCAAAATAATGTCTAAGAAAATGTAATCTAACTGTCTACCCTTACAATTTTATAAATGGCAATGAACTCACAGACACTGTTCGGTAATGACAGGTACTACGCTGCTTGAGTGACTACTGGCATCCTCAACAATAACATCTAAAACACATTAGTCATTCAAGTAGTTGAAACCTATAATTCTCGATCAGAGCTCTGTATAACTTACGAAATATAAAGACAAATGTGAAGTATGCGGGCAGTAATTGACATAAAAATAAATGTAATATTTTTTAAATAAAACTGATAACTTTTTTGTTGCTGGACTAAATTGGCATTGACATTAAAGCAATGTCTGCAAAAAAATGAAGGCAGATATAAAACTGATCAGACTATGAGAGACTGATGCTGTGATACCGCACACAAATGGTCCAAAGTGTCGTAGCAAAGGGAATCCATCGAAAACATTGGAAGCAGTTGCAAGCTGCGCCAGGGTGGTGTTGAGAGAGTACTAGGCTATAGTACAGTACATAGTACTCAGATTAGCTAAGAGTTTCAATAGTCGAAGAATCGTATTCTTTGTAGTGTCACCGAAGTTTTCGAAGTTCACCCGCAATGCATGTAGAAAGGTCTTATTGTCTGGGTTTGTTGACAAAACGGAAAACAAATCAATTGGAGCAATTTAAAAAAAGACTATGTCTGCTGGTCACAACGAAATTAATTTAAAATAAATGGAATAATTGGATGTTTCTAATTATGTAAATCAGTAAAAATAAAAGATAAAAATATAATTAAAGTAGTACAACATAACCAAATTCTTTTGTTTAGAACCGACTTTCTGTGCGAGGGATCTGTGCATGTAGGGAGGGAAGTCCCACTTTGTATGTTCCTTCCACATGGGCTTCTCGATTAGATTACCTCCTGCGCGTCTATTGCGCTGCCGATTTCCAATATTATGGTATTGCTTCCTGTGTCTTAAGTCCCACAATACTGGGCGACCCTCAACAGCTTGGATAAGGCGTACTGTTTTCTTTGCATTCCTGTAGGCATCTTTGGCGTGGTTTTTAGGGGTTTCTTTCAATTTTTATACCTGTCACTCGTACTAGACTCGTCGGAACGTACCTAAGAGGTAGAAGGAAGCGTTTCCGACCCCATAAAGTATATCTATTCTTTATCAGGATCACTAGCCGAGTCGATCTAGCTATGTCCGTGTGTCCGTATGAACGCTGAGCTAGAGTGTTGGGACTTGACATGCAGATTCTTGGGCTTCCTGCGCAGCGCAGATGGTTTTCCGTCTAGCGCCCACATTTTTAAATATTTTGTACAAATTGAAATGAGCGTTTGTTTTTATTATAAATACCTACCTGCCAAAAATCGGATTATTCATTAAAAGGTTATAACCAAAAAATCGAGATTGCACACCGAATGCAGCAAATAAGCTGTTTTCAGTAATACGCCACCGCTAGGGGCGCTATAGGCTTGTTGGTGCCGTGGGCCAAGAAGAACATAGATGGCGCTGTTAACTAGGTGTGTAAGTGAAGAAAGCAGAGCTTCTTTAAACATATCTCCATCCACTCGCACTCTAATAGTCGAGACCATCGACTATAGTTTTCTCTTGTTTCTTTTTTTTCACACCGCATCTGGACGAACACACCGAAAGTTTAAACTTTTTATTCTTTGCGGGCGGCTAACGGCGTTCATCGAAATTCATTTGCCTCTCACTCTTTCCTATGGTTAGCTCGCAGTTTTTGTCGATGTGAATATTAGGCAATAAGTTTTTAATACATTTTAGTTTGTTTCACAGGACAAAAACAGTTCAAGGCTGCGGTTCACATGGGAAGAGAAAGGAAACAAACTTTTTCTTGCGCTTTTTATGTTGCCAAACACATCAAAATGCAAATCTACAACTAACCAAATGTAAATGCTGTATTTAAAGTATCACTTACCTGACTAACTTATCAACGCACTTGTAAACTTAAAATCGCGGCGCTCAAATAAAATACGCTTGTTTTCCGTCGATTACCGCCGAAAGAATGAGCGAAGTCAAGCCTTTTTTCTCTCCTTTACGCGATTTTTCTTTTATTTTGCCCCTCTAACGCGTGTAAAATAACGGAAACACCAAAGTCAGACTCTGATTGAAGGCAAAGAACAAATAAAGAGGGGAATCTATGAATATCTGTTTCTCTTTCTTGCCCGAAAGTTTTCGTCAGCAGTTTTCGACGCTACTCCGACTTCTTTACTGACGTCGACAGCGGCCGAGCGTTTTGCCCTGATGACTTGATACCCTACGTGAAATTCAAAACTGAAGATTTTGTAAAAGTTTGTGGCGCCCACGTTTTTAAAGATTTTTTCAGTGTACCTTTTTTTGTTTGTTTTTAGTTATAATTATTGACGGGCCAAAAGTTTAGATTCGGAGCATTAGTTAATAATATGATGGTCAAGGCCCTCGCCTATATTATCCTCTTTTCTTAAAACCTATTAAGTGTTTCTAATCAATACATTTCTTCCACTCCCTTCGAAAATATTCTTAGTTTGCTATGTTTAATATTCATAGAAGAAAATAAAATATATAGAACAAAAAACCAAGAACTATAAAATATTACTAATTTAATTATTTTTATTGTTTTAATTTGTCAAACGCCGTAGAACTCGACAACGAAAAATATCTGCTGTTTATAAAATTAGAATTTCTTTAATAAATTCATTGAGAAACGTATTTAATGTATAGCTAGTTTATTTACAGTTATTATACATTAGTTTGTGTTATTAATAATCTTAAATATTTACTGAAAATTTTCAAATTAAAAACATATCAAATTATTTTTTTAACAGTAACAAAAGTTCATATTGCAGACGCAATTCTTCTTAAACTATTATGCTTATTTTTATCGTGGCAAACGTACAATTAACCAACAGTGCTGTGATCTAATCAAAAGTGACTTATACACAACACAAGATTATAATTAAGTTGATAATAATTTTTTAAATGAATTTAATTTCGCTACACGCTTTTACTTTTTCATCTTCTTGTATTGGAAATGCTATCACACAGCGTGAGTGAAACGTTGAATTTATTCAAGCAAAACGTAAGGCAAAACGATTAAGGGCTCATTGTTGTAGGATTTTAATTGGAGAACTTGATGCCATTCCTTAAATTGTTGAATCCTGGTTAAGTCCTTATCCGCTATACTTTTTGGAGCAGCGTCTAAGGATTGACGAATCCCAGTACGGTACTCAAAGCCGAGTAATGGAAAATTATTTGATGACTCTGGCGACTCAGCAGATTTTCGCCTGATGTTACTGATTTCATTGGTTAAGCCAACATCTAAGTTGTTATTATTACAACATCTATTGCTAACATCGGTATTCTCTTTTTTTTGTGATTCTAGCGATGCTATAGGCGGGGCTGATTTTATACTGGCAACAGAACTCTCATCAAATATTGAATTAAAGGATTGCAGCATGTTGTTGTTTCGAAAATCGTTGCGCTCGTCGACTGTATAATTTATTTCTTCACGTTCTTCTTCATCTGATCTATCGCTATCGTTCGAGGAAGTTAAAAATGAATCTTCCTCGCTTTCAAATTTGACTTTGGAAATCGCTGCACCGGCACTCGTTTCAGTCTCAAATTTTAATTTATATGTATCGAAAGATGAACTTTTTTTAACTTTTTCTTCTTCCTCTATGAAGGTGTTTTCCACTTCGCTATCGTCGTCATTACTTGAGCTGCTGCTGCTGCTATAGTTTATTATTTTTTCCTCTATACCTACAGCGTTCTCCATGCACAATTCGTGGTGGAAAAACAATTTATTGTGAAGCTTCATTTTTGAAATGTGATCTGTTTCTTTTGGACTTAAATGGAATAAATGTTTAAGTTCTAAATCAATAGTCGGAGTTCGACCTTTTACGTGTTTTCGGCCTACTTGGCGATAGCGGGACCGAGAAGCTATCCTGTATGCTTTTGATATAAACTTACTTTTCTCCTCCGAAATTTTAGTTGGACTTCGTATTTTAGTTGCATCTTCCAGAAAAGAATTGGTAATTGTTTTTTTTACATTTCCGATATCTGATGTTGTATTTGGTGAAACTGCATTCATAGAGTTTGCTGGAGAATTGATTTTGCTTGGAGTTTTCTTTATTGTCAATACAATATGATTGCTGCAAGCTCCACCATCACCTAGTGGGCGTTGAACAACGGCGTATTCTTCCTTATTACTGTTTTCGTATTCGTTTTCATTATCATTCTCTGCTTCATTGTCACTATCACTGCTGTTATTATTACTACTCAGGTTAAACAAATTTCCATTTAAAGCGGTCTTAATCCGCTTGCCTGGAATATTAAATTTCTTCCGTACAGACTTGTTGTTTTTCCTAGCATCCCCCGCATATATTCTTTTATTTCCTTGATGTATCACTGATTTTGTGCCGATTGACTCAGTCCTTTTATTTTTAAGCTTTTCATTTATGGAGTCTTGAGTTTCTTTTAAACCGGAAAAGCTAAAACTGCTGGAACTACTAGCACTATACGGACTGTCATCCTGAAACTCGTTATCACTACTTTTATCGCTTGTTTCAGGGTCAGCGAATTGCACCTCATCGTTAGCCAATTTTAATAAGTTATTACTGAAAGCATTGACGGAGCGCGTACCAAATAATGTTTCGGGTGATGGTGATATATTGATGTTGGAATTAACTTGCGTTGGCACGTGGTTTTCATTATGGCTGTTGATAGCAGAAATCGGAACATCAATATTAACCTTTAGCGGGCTGGAACTATTAAATTTATGTTCTATTTTAATTTCGGGAACTTCTAAACTTTTTGAAATTTGACCAGAAGTGTTCGACGAATTAATCCATTCCTTAACCCTTTGTCTAGCACGTCGACACGTTGGTAAACACTTTGCAACGCCAAGAAACGGTGACATAAAAGATTTAAAACGTTTCGCCTTGAAAGGTTTTATAAATTTTAAAGAACTTAGATCTTTTCTTATTATATCTGATGTAAGAAGACCATATTTAGGTACAACATCAGCTCCATTAGTCACTGTGTACGAGTCCAAGGTGTGAAGAAAATTATTCTCACATGGAAAACTAGGAGATGAGTCAACACTATCCCAATTGCCATTTATGTTTGGTATGTAGAAATTATGCAATGAATTTATGTGAAAACTCGTCACTTTGTTGGTTTGTACATAAAACCTATGCTTTGCTACGCAATCAGGATCCTCATGAACCGTAAAAACAGGAAGAACTTCGTTTTGTGTTTCACTGTTTACTTTTCCTTGATTTGTGTTGTCAAGTTGAGCATCGGCGTTAATATGTAGCAAATTTAACGAAACGTTTTGTACAGGTGAACTAAAAGATACATTTTTGGTATCAGAGTTTTTTTTTATATCTTCAAATTTAACTATTGGCTTCCGAATTTCATCCATTATTGAATACAAAGGATCGTCGTTATCGTCAAAATCTAGATCAAATATGGACTTTACTGTTTTTGGCTGCATTTCACCTACTTCACCGTTATCCAAACTTTCAAAATTAAGCATGTTTTCTTCATTCTTGTGGCGAGAAATATTCTCATCATAATTTGAACTAGTTGTTGGATCGTTGGTATCAGTGTCTGAAGTTTCTTTTTTGGGCTCCCCTAATGTACTTTGAACTTCCTCGATAACTATGCAAGTACATGGTACTATTTGAGCTTGGTACAATTCCTCAATTTCAAGTTCACTCATTGGGCTGTTTAAGCTGTGAATTAGGTGCATTAGTTGAGTGGTAACATCATTAAAATTTTTCGGCATCAAGTTTTTCGGAGTCCTTGGTAAATGTAATGTATGAAGAGAATTACTATTACTGTCCAGTGAAGTAGATTCCTTAATTTCTTGTGATTTATTACTATCGTGAGATGGTTCTGAAGTGACCGTATCACTATCCGAATTAGGAGGTTCTGTAAAAAAAAATGTTTTTTGAAAATATAAATACAGGTATCATTTATTTGCTAATTTTGTTTGGTACGTTTTTTTGCTTTTGGACCGACTGTCTCTCCATATTCTCTTTATTTTTGTGCTCACATTTTATGAACAGTTATTTTAAGAAAGTTCCTTAGCGTATACACTTTTAAAATTTTGCATTGTTCTTTAGAATAAAACAGGGGTCGACTTTTCGCAGACCAAAGCACTCACAGAAACAGATTCCAAAGTTTCGCTTTTTTTTCCCTGCAGTACCTTTCATCACGTTTTATGCAGGGAGATAATGAATTGATCACTACTGATTTTCTATGAAAAGTGGTGATGATATTAACATAGGCATGTTGTACGATTCATCAGTGCACAAAAACTGTCACAAATTCATCACCTTTATGCCCCTTTTTGATGCGTTTTTTTTTAAATGCCCGACTAGACGCGCTGCGTTGCCGTTGCAGGCTCTGCCGTCGTCGCAGTTGACTGCGTGACGATTTTGTGACAGTCTTACGACTGACCAAAGTTGTAGTAACCTATCTAAAAAAATTTCACTTGCGTATTGCTAACCCAAACATTGAAAATTGTGCAGTTTTCAAGATTTTTCACATATACACATTTTTTTTAAGTTTTTTGTTTACATTCTTACTTGAATAATTTTGTATATAATTAAAAAGAATCTAGAACAAGAAAGGAAGTTACCTTCGGCATGCCGAAGTTTGTATACCCTTGCAGTTATAATTATTAAATTTAAAAATAAAAAAAATAATATTCCCAATAGTATAAGATAATTTGTCAAAAAACACCGAAGCTACGATTTGTTTCATATTATTTACCCACCAATTTTCCGATCGTTCCTATGGCAGCTATATGATACAGTCGTCCGAGTTTGATAAAATTTAATTCGAAATTCAAAACTAATTAAAAAATGTTATTTCCAAGCTTAGGAGGTTATATGTTAAAATAAAGTCGAGTACCTCGACTATCAGATACCCGTTACTCAGCTAAAGGGACCAAAGGAAAATGGAGATATGCAAGCAGCAAATGCGCCACCTACCGGCGGTAAACAGATTTAAGCGTTGTGGGCGTTAGAGTGGGCGTGGCAAATTGTTTTTTAGATCAATCGATAGGTATTGACGAGACCAATACATTTCAGTTAAAATTTTATATCTAGCATGAAAATTGTGGGCGCCACAGATTTGGGCGGTTTGTGGGCGTTAGAGTGGGCGTGGCATATTCGCGTAACAAACTTGAGCTGCGCTCAAGCCTACGGAATCTAAATCTGGAACCCCATTTCTCTATCTTTGATATTTTCCGAGATATCAGCGTTCATTTTTACGATTTTTTGAAGTTTGTGGGCGTTAAAGTGGGCGTGGCAAACTTTTTTTTTGGGATAATCGATAGGTATTGATTAGAACAATACATTTCAGTTAAAATTTTTGTTCTAGCATCAAAACTGTAGGAGCCACAGTTTTGTGCGGTTTGTGGGCGTTAGAGTGGGCGTGACACTCTTTTGAAACAAACTTGCGCTGCGCAGGAATCTCAGGAATCTGCATGCCTAATCCAAGTATTGTAGCTATTATAGTTTCCGAGATCTCAGCGTTCATACGGATAGACGGACAGACGGACATGGCTAGATCGACTCGGCTAGTGATCCTGATCAAGAATATATATACTTTATGGGGTCGGAAACGCTTCCTTCTGCCTGTTACATACTTTCCGACGAATCTAGTATACCCTTTTACTCTACAAGTAACGGGTATAAACACTAAAGATATAATTTTTTTCCCCGATTATTCCTATTGGAGCTGTAAGATATAGTTGGCCGATCCGGCTGGTTCCGACTTAAATACTACCAGCAAAAGATATAAGACTTTTGGGAAAGTTTCAGCCCGATAGCTTTAAAACTAAGAGACTAGTTTGCGTAGAAACTGACGGACAGACGGACATGGCTAGATCGACTCTTCTAGTCATGCTGATCAACAATATATATACTTTATGACTGAAATCAATATACCCTCTGCAAGGGTATAAAAATCATAACTTTTTATTTGGCAAAGATACCACGTTGAATCAAGTGAAATAAAATGCGAGCTTTTTTAGAAAATAATAGTGGGGTTATGAATCTCTGAAACGATGTGCTTGATCTCAGATGGTACTATGCACTTTAAAATTAAAATAAAAATCGGGGGTGGCCGGGTTGATGTGGAACGTCCCATATCTAACCATATTTAAAATTTTCATCTGTTTTTGTACTCACCTTCAATTTTGCTTGTAAAAGTAGCATTTCCCGAATAGGTGTCCAAAATTTGTGGAGAATGAATTGAAGTGTCTAGAAACGTTTAGATAAATAATAAATCAGTGAGCAATGCGCCTTTACCAAAAACGAACCTGAACAGGACGACGTTGGTCTTGGGAAAACAGCACGGCTAGCTAGTTCTCGATTCGTTGACGAATTTGAAAGATTACTTGTTGATGATTGCATGGAAACACTCAACTTTCTGCTCTGAATTTCATTGAACAGTTCCTTTGTGGTTTTAACCTTTTTAACAGTTGAGCCACCAAAAAATATTTGCTGAGACAGGCTAGAAGACTCCTTGGCGATAAGTGCGTCCACACCTTTTGATCCTTTTTTTCTACCCCGCCTTTTTGGAATTTGGGACTGGGAGGCGTTTTCCGAATACTCTGATCTACTATTTGGATCATAACCCATTCCTGTTGCAGGTGTAGCCATCTGAATCGCAGTTGCATTGTTCAATCGAGCATTAATTAAATTATCAGACTTCCTTACATCCTCGACAGTAGAAGGCGAAAGACGGCTACATGATGCACTTGAGTCGTAAGCACTGTATTCATCTAGTTTCCCTGACTCGTTGCTTCGAAATACACTATTTTGTCCGGTCAAAAAGCTGGAATTACTGTGGTTTGAAACATCTAATTGGTTTACTGACTTAAATCTGCCAGTAAATGTCAACTCGCTTGAGGTCAGTCGAGTTTTATGCTGGGAATTACCCAATGTAGCATCACCAGATAAAATTGAGCTCATAGAACTGTTCGAAAGGGAAAAAATTTCTGAAAAAAGCATAACAAAATAAATGTATAAATTATGACATTTATATAAAAATAGAAAGTACGTCTTTAAGGGATTACTTCAGATTTTACAAAAAAGAACAAGAAAGGAAGTTAGCTTCGGCAAGCCGAAGATTATATACAATTGTACTTATAAGAAAAGTCAATGTCAGTTATTGTGGCTAGCATTAAAGGCATAAGGACAGAATCCATAGGGAAAAAGTCTCTCAATCATACAATTTTTCTAAACTTACTTAGATTTACAAATAATCAAAATGTTACACAATTAAAAAATAAAATATACTTTCCGATAGACATTTAGTATTATTTTGACTGTAATTTTCCGATCCTTCCTATTGATGATTCATTACATTAAGTTGCTGCTAGAGAAGATAATCATACTATTTAGCATATTTTCGGGCTAGTCTTGGATGTTTTGTTAAGCATTTAACGGCCAGCCCCAACGGGATTTTAGCGTAAAGGGCTTTTAAGGGCGCGTCGCACATCGGAAAAACAATCTCCCGCTGCGCAGGAACTCTTAAAAATGGTTAATTAAAACTTTTTTCCTCTTATAGTTTTCGGGATCACAGCGTTAGCACGGACATAGCTAGTTCGACTGGGCTAGCGATCCTGATCAAGAATATATACTTTATAGGGTCGGAAACGCTTCCTTCTACCTGTTACATACATTCTGACTTATACAACACACCCTTTTACTCTACCCTATTAACGGGTATACAAATAAATACAACTATATCATACCTGAATCTGCTGCGAGAGCAGACTGTAGCAAAACGTCGCTAGCTTTTGTCCCAAACCTTATGTTTTGTGCGACCTGCCCTCCTCTATCTTTACTTTTTTTCTCCTTTTTCAATTTTTTCGGTCGAAAGCTTGGTTTTGTTGGAATTGCAAGGGGTACAGGAACTGTCAAGTTGGATTTTCCTCCCTTGGACGAACAGTTGTTGTCGTTTTCATCGGAATCGGATACAATGTCAATAACAACTGAAGCTTCCTGTATCTTTTCGGTGCTGACGTCGGTTAGGTTAAATACGGAATTCACAGACTGCTCAATTACGATCGGCTGAGGAGAGCCCACTTGCCCACTTAGTGCGGGCTGGGGTTGGCGCCGTTCCTTTAGATTGTGAAGTGTCGCTATATTGAATTTTTCCTCGTGCTCGCGATCATGGATATTGTTGACCAGGTTTGAGAAGTTGGTGTGAAACTCGGTATGCACACCCAAAGGCGGAGGCTCGGAAGAGTCGATATTTGATTGCATGTGTGGAACAATTTGCTGCGAAGGCAACGATTGAGAGAACGGCAAATGAGTAACTGGCTCGCTTATGTGGCTGTCTACCGCAGTAGACTTTGGAAAGTCTGATGCTAGCTGGGGCTGGGAAGCAATTTGACTAAGATGAGGCACATTTTCAGCGGCTGTTTGCTGAATCCCCACCATTTCCCTCCACTTTTTCAGCAAGGACTTTGCACGTCGAGCTAAGTGTTCATTTTTAGTCCTCCTTCTGAGCTGATTTATGTACTTGGCCAGTCTGGTGGCCTCCAGCTGCTCCTTGGTAATTGTTGTGCCTTCCAGTGCACATATAACAGAGAGTACAGCATCCATATTGACGACCTATAAACAAAGATTTTAAAGACCGATTTGTTGAAAAGATAATACATTCTCTTACATCGTAGTTTTGATCAAGTGCCTGCGATAGGTGAGTGGTAAGTTGCTGGATTTGGTTTTGGTTCATTTATATCTTCCGCGTTACAAGGCCTTTGATCCAGATTTGAGGAACATAAAAAGAAAAGGAAATTAAAATAAAATGTACTTCATATAAAACGTTATTCATCGTCATTAGTTTTCGTTTTAACATTTTTTGAACAGTAGAGAGTTAAAAACCAAAACCATTGCACTTTAAAATGTAGTGCCCAAAAAAAGTAGGTATTCTGAAGACCCATTTATTCAAAATTGACAATGTAATTAATGAATGCAATGAAAATCTGTGAAACACACACACTAAAGCACGATTTATATTGGACAATCGTTTAGCTTACAAATGATAGCTACACAATTAAATTGTAAAGTCCCTGATCCCTCGGCACACTTCCTTGAGCACGAAATTGTTTATACTCGTCACAAAATAAAGTAAATTATTAATTTATCGTCAGTTCCCCGACTCCATCACAATTCGCCATTTTCACCATTGACAGCTGCACTTTGCGGGTGGGAAAAGTTCGATAAGTAGAAATATCGATACTTTTCACGTGTATTCATTATAATTTTAAGGCCTGTACAGAGTGGGACGCGTATCTAGGTAAGTAATAGCTTTTCTTCACATAGATCTATCCGCAATCCGTCAAACGGAAAGCTAACGCTTTTGGTAGGGTGCAATCAGATAAGCAAAGGAAAAACCTGAAAAATACTCACCATTTCTGAGTGAACTTCGGTTAATTTCGTGAGCCGAAGGGCAATTAATAAGAAGTTCCTTCCATTTTGCATTAAAGATCAAAGATTAAATTTCTTATTCTTTGGGCAGCGGCTAACGGCGTTCATCATCAAATCTGGTATTTTTTCTGGTATTTCCATTGCTTACCTGAATACCGCGCTGAAAATAGACCCGAAGAAAAGCGTTTGCCGCCTTATTGCCTCTTGCTCACTCCTATGGCTAGCTCGCGGTTTTCGTCGAGGAGAGTACTAGGTCATCACCAGCTATAGCCTGGGTGCTGGGCGACTTCGTGCAGTACCAGTAGAACAACCCCGTTCCCAATCCGGCTCCCATTCCCTCAAGGCCATGTTGGCAAGACAAACGTTGAACATAACAATTATTTAATTTTTTTTTTGTTACTCGTAGAGTAAAAGGGTATACTTGATTCTTCGAAAAGTATGTAACAGGTAGAAGGAATCGTTTCCGACCATATAATGTATATATTTATTTTTGATGAGGATCACTAGCCGAGTCGATCTAGCCGTGTGCGCCTGTCCATCCGTCCGTCTTTCCGTCTGTTTGCCAGTCCATATGAACGCTGGAATCTCGGAATCTATAAGATAGAAAGTCGGGATTTGGTATGTAGATTCTTGAGCTTCTTGCGCAGCGAAAGTTTGTTTCAGCAGGGTGCACGCCCACTCTAACGCCCATAACGCTAAAGCCCGCAAACCACACATTTTTTTAATATTTCGAAAATTTTTTAAAAATTTTAATCGGGTTTTGTTTTGCTTATCAATGTCCAACTACATGCCAAAAATTGTTCAATTCGGCCCATTCATTAAAAAGTTTTTAGCTTATAAATTGTGCATTCTTGGGAACAGCCATTTTTTTTACTTGTATATCTCTATCTCTCTCGCACTCCCTTAGTGCTCCAAACACTGAGTAACGGGTATATGATAGTCGATGGCGTCGACTAAAGCGTTCTTTCTTGTTTTATTTATTATTACATATTAATTTCTTTTACACCAGGAGACTTTCTTTTTTAAATTGCCCCAATGGAATTGTTTGCTGTTCGACAACAAGCCCAGTTGATGGACAGTAAGACCATGCTACATGCATTGCGAATGAAGCTTTAAAAGTAATTAGGATTCCAGAAAAAAAGTCTATAAATTCCATCCTTCGGCGAACAGTAGTGGTTAGTATCTTAAAATTCACGAAAAATCGCATTTAAATTCCTGTAAAATATTTTGGGTCTTATTTTGTTCTTGTATTTTAAAAAGCTTGTCCACCACATTAAAATATTTGTGAGGTGAAAAGATAACTTAAATGCAAGTCTGAAGAGAGAGACATTAAGTGTTTTTTTTTCAAAATGCGATTTCACCCGTTAGGATCAAAAACGATGTATGCATATATGCTTATATACGCCTATATTACATTAATTTTGTTTGTTATTGTTTGTATTGTTTCGTTTTCTTTCTGTATATATTTATATAGGGTATCCAATATTCTATTGGCCTATTCACATAGAGGACCAAGTTCCGCTTCAGCGACTTTTTCTTCAATAGGTGATACACGTGTTAGAAATGCGCTACAAATCGGCTCAGCGGAAAATGGGACCGCACACGCAAATCATTTTAGTATATCAGCGTTTTTAATTAATATTTTTTTTTGTTTCTCGATTCTTTTTGGGAGTAAAATGCATTTGGACTGCAATGGCGCCGTTACAAGGAACTTGTTTTTGGTACAGAACCAAGGAGCCTTCCAACGGCTCGGAACTCAGCGGTTCATCTCATCTTGAACGGAAATATTGCTATGCTTTTTTTAAGGAAATGACCTCCAGATCATGTTCTATCTGGCCATAAAAAGTCACTTAAAAACGCATTCCAAAATTGTTTGAATTATTATTTGAATCCATTGTTTACTTTAGCTCGCTTGACCGCAGAACAGCTCTAGCAAAAGCGTTTGTCAATGGAAACACCACCGCGTTCCCTATCGCATTACCTATCGAAAAATACCACACAGTGGAAATTGGGCTTTAAACGCTAAATGGATGCCAACTTGACGCGTTCATAGTGGAAATGGCCCCTAAGACTGCGCCAAAACACTATTAAAGAGTCCTTCAAAATGGTTGGGCTAACTGTGAAATTTTCGAAACGTCTAGACCTTAAAGCCTAGTACTTACATTGACGAAAGCCGCGAACTAGCCATAAGAGCGAGCGAGAGGCAAACACGCGGCTAATGCTTTTCGTCGGGTCTGTTTTTCAGCGCGGTACTTAGATGAGCTAAGGAAATACCAGAAAAAATACCTGATTTAGCGAGTGAATTTCGATTAAATCCGTTAGCCGCGGCCCAAAGAATAAAAAATTTAATCTTTGGCGGTGTTCATGCAAGTTCAATGTGGAAACTAAAAATGTAAAATGGAAAGATAGACCCGAAAATCGGCTGCAGGAGGTCAGTGCAGATAAAATAGGACGCCTAATCCAAGCTGTTGCCCTTTATTGTGGGATTTTACCGACAGGAAGCAATACCACAACAGTGGCAAATCCGCAGGAAGGAACATTTCGAGTGGGACTTCGCTATCTACATGGACATCCTGCCGGGAGTGTCCTCGCAAAGAAGTACACCACCACCACGCAGAGAGCGATGTCCCAGTCGGACCCACTTCCCAATGGGCTTCTCCATCGAATTACCTCCAGCACTTCCATTCCCTGGAATTAACCCTGTTGAGGTATTCCTCATCTCATCTGAGTACCGCGGTGGAAAACAGACTTGACGATAAGCGTTAGCTCCCCATTTCTCGCGATTTTCGTCGATGTGAGTACTAGGCTTGAACAATAATAGTGAATACCGTGGTAACCTAAAATTAATTTCTTTTTGGAAATAATTTATGCACTTGTCCTTGCACAAATAAAATATAGTCGCGATTTCAATTTAAGTCCCACAAACTGTATTTAGTTTTCCGTAATATTACAAAAGTCGCGAATAAAACAAAAAAAAAAACGATAGTGTGGTGTTCGAACACTTTCATTTTTGTTCGGAATAATTTATTTGGTACAAAAAACTGGCATTTTAAATGATGAGCTTTTTTAACCTCAAAAAATACCATGAAATGAATGACTTCCAAATAATTTTACTCAACTCAATTTAATTCGAAGGCATTAATTTCATAGTGTTTGGAGCAAAACGATGAAGTTGATGAATATTAGTGATCATAAAGTCAAAGAGCAGATGACATTAAGTAAAATGTGTAAAAATAAATGATTGTGAAAATTGTTTTCTTCATGGTGAAATGAGTGAAAATAAATTATTGTAAATAGTTCTCGATTTCTTAAGACTTGCAATTTTAACTGACTAAGTTGTTATATAATTCGAGCTAGGATTGTCACTGCATTTATTTAGTTTTTTTTTCCAATCTAACAGTAGCCCAGCGATTTGGTGTACAATTTTAATGATCTGTGAATGTGCAAAAAGTAGACAAAAATGCTTGCTTCGTTTGTTTCACGTGCGACTGAAACGTACATTTGAATGTTATAGTCTGTTCAGAAAGGGGGTATTTCTGCTACAGCGACCAAAATCCGCTTCATCAACTTTTTTTCCATATAAAGTACATGCGCTAGAAAGAGAAAGGGAAAGTGTCGTTACAACTCCACTTCAGCGGGAAGTGAGACCGCACATGCAAATATATTCAGTATTTCACTATTTGTTTTCAGTATTTTCTAAGAACTTAGGTGAACATAAAACTTAGGCGTTGAGGTGTTTTTTTTTTGGGAGCAGATGCATTTTGGCTTCAATTAGCTATTGTAAGAAAACATATGTATTTTTAATAACATTTCTTTCCAATTCGATTTAAATGAAAACCAATAATGGATGAAAAGTGAGAATCCCTATAGGCGTAGAAAGGTGTCTGGGACCGTCCACGATGAAGTCGGTCTATCAACCTTTGCGATTATCTTTTTTTTAATGACCAAGCTTTGTGTCCTTATAGAAGTGCAAGCAGCTCCAATAAAAATATTCATATAAAACATTTTGCAAGGCCTACAACACCCCAGTCAATGCATAAAAATTCTTTGAACTTAAGTAGAAATAATGGTTGAAAATAGGGTTTTTAAATATTACAAAAATTGTTGCTTACCAAAACAAGTTCGCGAGTAGATAAGATTGCCCTATATATGAACGGCTACCTGTGTGTAGAGGCTTATTACTCATTCAAACCCGTATTCGTGTTTTTTGACATTCATATGTACACACATGTTCCTCTTTCCATCACTTTCTGATAAAATACAATCCAAACAGTTTAAAATTTATATTTTAGAGCATGCGCATTTTGATTCGATTGCATTGGTAAAGTTGAAAATTAATTAGGTTAGCTGTAAATTATATTTTTACTGATTGCACATTTTGACATTTTTTTCAAACACAATACATTTTGTGAATTTTATTTTGAAAATATGTATTTAAGATCACCAGCATAATAAACACCAGCAATATGAAAAATCGGCTTACTGCCGGAATAGGAATACTATTAAGTTATTATAACAACATAGCGATGTGTTTACTGAATATACACACGTCATTTTATATAATTAACTCGAAAGTAATCATTAAAATATACGACTAAGTGAATATATGCATACTTATGTATTTTAGTGGCTTCTATTACACTACGTTCGAGTATTTGGACGCATACAAATTTGACATTTACATATGAATCTAATTAAGTGTGTATATTTTACAAATATTTAACGATACTATCTATTTGAGTACGTCTAAACTGGATTGAATTTCTATGGCTACAGCATTGGTGCGTAAATGGCACAAAAATTGCAAGGTTCCCAAGACCGAATGTCTTGGTAACTATGGTTTCACAAATTATCTATATTTATACGCGTGTAATGGCACTTGAACTGAAACTTATATGGCTAAATCAAACAGTGACTATCCTAACCGTTTTGTATTTACAAAGCTGATTATATTTGATTATTTTCCTCATTTTCAGTGGGGCGAACTAGTACGTCTAGTCAGAATTGTCACTATCCCGTTGTTGGCTTTTGGTAATCGCCTCTTAATCGTCCAGATCACGCTGAGTTGGCAATTCTCCTTCGTCGGAAGAAAAGCCGGAGGGCGATAAGCTTTCTGGAGGATAGAAGAACTGTTGAGGGGGCGTGTGCCCACAGTCGTTGCCGTGAACGGTAGAACCCGCTGCAGATGCCATATCCTGCAAATGGTATACAGCTGCAGCGGCTGCGACTGCTGTTTGGGCATTTGATCCCCCGGGGTGTCCCTTTGGACAGGCATCGACGCAGGCACTTCCCGAGCCACCACTGACTCCGCTTGTCCGGCACCAAAGCTGCCTCATCTCAGCCCGCCGATTACGCATCAGGACTTTATACTCGGAAATACGCATCTTTTTGCCATCCACGATGCAGGTGCGCTTTGGTCGTGGTCTGTAGCGATAATCGGGATGCTGTTCCATGTGAAGTTTCGAGAGCCTTGACTGTTCTTCGTAATATGGCTGCTTGTCGGCATTAGACATTGCTTTCCAGCGAGCACCCAGAATTTTCGATATATTCGAGTTATGCATATCCGGGCATGCCTTCAATATCTTTCTCCGTTCATCCTTTGCCCACACCATGAACGCGTTCATGGGTCTCTTTATATGCGGCTTGCTGTGCCCGTGCCCGTGGCTATGGCCGTGTCCATGCCCATGACCATTGCCTTGCCTTAGAGGGTGTGATGACGGTGACGGAGGTACGGAGCCAATTTGACCTGTGTTGATGCTTTCAGGGTCCAGAGCAGCAGATCGTTCTGAATTTGTGCCACAGCTATTTACCGAGTCGCGACTCATGCGCGTTGCACGTGATCCTCCCGAACCGAGGACAGCTGAGTTCCATACTCTCCCCTGGAAAGATAAATAAGAAAGATATTTGAAATTCCAAAGCTTACGCACCGGATGTTTGTTTGACCGGACGACTACTAACTCTGTATTCGTTGGAAAGTATGTACATACGTAGGTAGATGGATTCTTTTTCGACCGGAAACCGGCCACCAAAAACTAAACATTGGTGCCATTTTATTCGTACTTGTAGTGTACGTCAGAACAAACAGCGTGATTAGCGGGTTGTCGTATGTAGGGTTGCCACCCCTTAAATAGTTACAGTTTTTTGGTTAAATATCTTTAAGAAACAAAGCTTCTAAAGAAATCAAAAACAAATTAAATGACTTCTTTAAAAGCTCTCATTTTGCAAAGAATTCTGTTTCGGGTGGCCGGTTATATTCGTACTTTTAGTGTACGTCAAAACAAACAGCGTGATTAGCGGGTTGTCGGATGTAGGGTTGCCACCCTTTAAATAGTTACAGTTTTTTGGTTAAATATCTTCAAGAAACAAAGCTTTTAAAGAAATCAAAAACAAATTAAATGACTTCTTTAAAAGCTTTCATTTTGCAAAGAATTCTGTTTCGGGTGGCAGGTTACATTCTTGATGGGGATCACTAGCCGAGTCGATCAAGGCATGCCCACCGGTCTGTGTGAAGGTTTCTATGTTTCGATTGCAAAGGATTCGTAAAAATGCTGATGGGATCTACAGTGATGAACGTAGTTACTTGCACAGCAAGCATTTTCAACTTTAAGATATATGGTAATATCTAATATGGTCATTTAGAGTGAGACTAAATTATAATTATACCCGTTACTCGTAGAGTAAAAGGGTACACTAGATTCGTCGGAAAGTATGTAACAGGCAGAAGGAAGCGTTTCCGACCCCATAAAGTATATATATTCTTGATCAGGAGTCGATCTAGCCATGTACGTCTGTCTGTCTGTCTGTCCGGATGAACGCTGAGATCTCGGAAACTATGAAAGCTAGGCTATTGAGATTTGGCGTGCAGATTTCTGAGCTTCTTACGCACCGCAAGTTTGTTTCAGTAGAGTGCCACGCTTACTCAAACGCCCACAAACCGCCCAAAACTGTGGCTGCTACAGTTTTGATGCTAGAATACAAAGTTTAACTGAAATGTATTGTCCTCATCAATACTTATCGATTGATAAAAAAAAAGTTTGCCACGCCCACTTTAACGCCCACAAACTTCAAAAAATCGTATATATGAACGTGGATATCTCGGAAACTATCACGGATAGAGAATTGGGATCTCAGACTTAGATTCCGTAGCCTTGTGCGCAGCGCAAGTTTTTTACGCAAATATGATACGCCCACTCTAACGCCCACAAACCGCCCAAGCCTGTGGCGCCCACAATTTTCATGCTAGATACAAAATTTTAACTGAACTGTATTGGTCTCGTCAATACCTATCGATTGACCCAAAAAAAATTTGCCACGCCCACTCTAACGCCCATAACGCTTAAATCTGTCTACCGCCGATAGGTGGCGCATTTCAATCTCGCTTTGCTGCTTGCATATCTCCATTTCCCTTTGTTCCCTTTAGCTGAGTAACGGGTATCTGATAGTCGAGGTACTGGACTATAGCGTTCTTCCTTGTTTTAAAACTATGGTATTTAGACAAATCATGTTAGAAAGGCGTTAAAGTATTTTAAAGTACCTAAAATAATTTTCAGGACACTAAAATAACGTTTTGGGACAAACTGACAATCAAAATTAAATTTTCATTTTGAGAAGTCCGCCAAAATCTTGTTTTGCGTATAACTTTTGAACGGAGCATCGGATATTTTTCGATGCGCATTTTAAACGAGAATGCAACAAGACTATTGAACTTGTGCATTTATCCCCAACCGCCCCAACAGATAACATTTTCTAAGTTTTCATTGATTGATTGATTTTTTAAAAGTTTTTGTATGCAATCCTTTTAGTTTTTGCGATACCTTTCGATTGATGTATCACTCGTAGCGATCGGACGATCACAGTAGATTTTCATTTCTTATATATAGTAGTCTGTATATATAGTAGTCGCCTTCGCACACTCTCCTGGTGCGTTTCGTCACTACGTGGACTGCCGTCCACAGTGATCTTATTCCCTCTCACATTCTATTGAGTTTGCTAACTATTGGTCGGGTATAACTTTTTTATGACTGGTCCGATTTAAATAATTGTAGATGGGTATTGATAACAGAACAAAATCTCATTTAAGTTTTTTTTAAACAAACTTGCGCTGCACAGAAAGCCTAAGAATCTACATGGCAAGTCCAAACATTCTAGCTCTTATAGTTTCCAAGATCTCAGCGTCCATACGGACGGACAGAAAATCGGACATGGCTATTTAGACTCGGGTAGAGATCGTGATCAAGAATATATACAGTTTGTGGGGTCGGAATGCTTCTTTCTACCTGTTACATACTTTCCAACGAAATCCCTTTTACTCTACGAGTAACGGGTTTAAATGAATACGCTTATATACTGTTCTAAAATGTAGTAAGATTAACCCTTAAATCTAGTAAAATTACCCTAAAAATTTATAAAGTATCTTACCCTAAAATGTATTTATATACAACTAGTAGTCGTTTTCGCACACTGTTACTGTATGGACTGCCGTCCACAGAGATAACCATTTATTTTTAAGTTATATAAAAGTGATTTAAAAAATATTCCCAAAGCGAGTAAAGCAGTATAGACAGCATAGTACTCACATGACTCTTTAAAAGAGGCGACTCTATCTCGGCATAATGTTTTTGCCCTTGATGCCAGCTAAGGGGTGGACTGGACACCACGGGAGTAAGGCTTTCGCTGTGGTCCCTTTGAGAAGAACTGTTCGGCGAAGAACTGGGCGATCCCTTTGGCTTACTGAGATTCAATGGAGCATCCATTTCCGAGTCTTGGGCTTCGGATAGGCTTGCCATGCTGTGATTGTCCGTCGGCGATGGTGGAAAGTTCTTGGGACATTCAGCTGTTCGACCATGTGGCGATTCCGGAGGTGTGTTGTGGCTATAAGAGAGGATTGAATAAGGTGGGTTTTCGTATGCTGGGGACTCTGGCCTTGACAAGCAGGCTCCTCCATTCCCGCCCCTTTTCATTTCTCCGATCTCCATTAACGGTAGAGAGGCGGAGGAGTCTGCGTTCGATGGCTCATTAACACTGGCCGATGAAGGCAGTACGTTGTTGTTGCTAGAAAAATTGTTGCTGCTTTTATTATTATTGGCAGCTGCTACCGCTGCAGCCGCCAGAGCGGCCTGAATGTGCGCAGCCGCCACCGCCGCAGTGGACCACATAGGAGCCAGAGCCATTTTGTGTGCGCTGGATGGCTCATTTAGCGGGTGACCGTGGTGGGCGACGGTTTGGGGGCTCGCATGGCCGGGAATTAGCTGCAAAAGTTGTTGAGCAGGCATTGGGGGTTGAAGGAAGGCCGGAAGAAATGGAACCAAGTTTCCGGAAGTTATTGAAACTGCCTGCTGCTGATGGTGAGGATTCGGTGCCGCAAATCGAGCTGTCCCAAACTGGCTGTTTAGTTGATTATGCAACTCCTGAAGGCAGCTTTCGTGTTGCAACCTCTGCACGTTTTGGAGGTGTTGTTGCTGTTGAGCACTTGCATCTATGTCGGTCATGCTAACGTAATGGGTCTGAAAGAAGCGAACATAAATGGTTTTCTTGTTAATATGCACCACCAAACGTAAAAAATTTTTGGACCGAAAAAATCAGGGCCGGCCATAAAAGTAGATATATAGAGTAACTGTTTAAAACAATGGTGCTGTTGGAGACATTGGGAATAAATGCCCGAGTTTATTGGACTAGTTGATTTCTTACTAAAAAAAAACCAATCGAATAGTCCCCTCATTTGTTAATATCCCAGAGTCCGGTCAAAATTTATGCCAAGAACAAGATTTATTTTGTCCCAAAATGTTGTTATTGTTACATATATGTTGTGTTGCTATAACTTTTTAATTACTTTTCATACTGCTGATTCCGAGATCTCATCGTTCATATTGATGGAGGGACAGACAGACATAGCTAGTTCGAATCGGCTAGAGATCCTGATCAAGAACATATGTACTTTATAGGGTCGGAAACGTTTCGTTACACCTTTTAGATACTTTCCTACAAATCTAGTATACCCTTTCACTCTTCGAGTAACGGGTATAACTAATACCCCTTTTTTTTAAATATTGCGATTGTTATGATCACTGGAATGTAGATAGGTAATTATAAATAAAATCTATTATATATTACGCCAAAAATATCTTCATGGGCGATTTAATAGCGATGTTGCACTGCGCAGGACGCCGAAGAATCTGCATGCCTAATCCCAACATTTTAACTCTTGTATTTGTTTACAGAATATATGTTTTAAGTAAAGTCTTAACTTTTCGGAGTTTGACTTGAGTAGTGGAATTCCCAGTTGGGAATTATATACAACACATCAGAGAATATTTGAAAAGTTATTGTAGCATACTTTTGTATAAAAGATGTGGATGGAAGATATGGAAGCGTAACTATTTTTGACAGTTGATTAACTATTAATATTGCTATATTAAAATGCATTCATTACGCAAACTATTAAACAGTATACAAATAAAAAACAAATACATATAACTATTTTAAATTGGAAATAACTATATTTAAGAACATTTTTTTGTGTATGGATACTGAAAACTAACTGAAAAAACCAACTTTTCACATACAAATTTAAAATCGTTGTTTTTATATATACCCTAATCAAACGGAAAATATCTCTTATCGAGGTAAAAATCTAGCGACGATCGCACCTTCAACAAACAAAAGTTCTGGTATGTATGTAATATATTATTATTCTACTTTTTTCTAAAGACATGTAGCTATTTATAGCTGTTTTCCCGCCAAACTATCGAGTTCTTCCAAAAGTGGTAGAACTGAGGATTTTTATATTAAGCTGTTAAGTAACACCTACAATTTTCAGAACGTTAATATAAAGTTTGGATACGAAAAAAAAGTTCAATTCTTAGGCAGTGTAAGATGTTCTGAACTGGAAAATGTGGTCATTTTTGTTGGTTAATAACTTGTGACTTTTTACATCAACGTGTCTATGTCAAAAATTGTGGAATCTCAAGGGCTATACTCTTTGAGGATTAACCGAAAATCGTTAGAGCCGTTTTTGAGAAATAAAAAAAATCTTCAAGAATCGGAATAAAAAAAAACTATTTTCCATAATTTTGTAACGGTGGTATTGAGACAAATCACTAGAAAGGCATACAAAGTATTTCGAAATACCTTTCTAACGACATATAGCACAAGCCTGTAGCTTTAGTAGTTCACTAGTTACGGGTGTACAGAATTTAGCTATTTATAGCTGTTCTCCAGCCTAACTAGCGAGTTTTTCCAAAAGTGGTAGAACTGAAGTTTCTTATATTAAGCTGTTTAGCATCGTCTAGAATTTTCAGGACCCTAAAATAACATTTTGCAAACTGACAAGCAAAAAAGATTTTATTTTGAGAAGTACCCCAAAATCTTGTATTGCGTATTACTTTTGAACGGAGCATCCGATTTTAACAAAGGGGCTGTCATTTCACGCGTATTTTAAGTGAGAATACAACTAGGCTGATGAACTCGTGCTTTAATCGCCAACGGCCCCAACAGATCAAATGTTCTACATTTTCACTTTACACTTTGATTTATTTGTTTTTAAGTCTGCACCAGGAGATTGTGCAAAGGCGACTTCTAGTTCGAGTCATACGAATCTCGAAAGAAATAAAAAAAAAAAGTTTTGCATACCAATACTTTAATAGTTTTAAGTGGTTGTGGACAAAGAGCGATGAAGTGCTAAAGTGAAAATTCGGAAGAAAATTGGAGCTGTTGTTGCCGGTGATGATAAATGTAAATTCCAAAGTTGTGATACCAAATCTTGTGACTAGAAATGGCAGTACATTCGAGTAAATAAATTCTAGCCATGTCCGTCTTTCCGTCTGTCCGTTCCTACGCAAACTAGGCTCAGTTTTAAAGCTATCGGGATGAAACCTTCCCATAAGTCTTATTTCCTTAAAGTCAAAAAAAACATAGACCGTTATATTTCGTTTTCGGTAAACATATACGGCAGTAAATGGAAATGGAACATTATCCTATAATTTCTGTAATTAGCTTTCAGATTCCTAAAAACCGGAAAGCTCTGTACACACAATGCTCTCAGGGAAACAACCTGCAAGGGTATAGAAATTTCGGCGTTCTTCCTCGTTTTGAAAAATGTTTTGGTGAAGGTTTTGTAAGAATGGCTTTATCACCAAAAGTCGATACCAGCCTTCACCAACAGTCGGTAGTTTGATTTAGAAACTACAATACGCGAGAGTTTTTATAAACCATGCTCAGTAGCTTAAACAATGTACCGAAACACATTACAAAAGATTTTTAGCACAGGGTTTATGTTTATTGACTTGTACCTTTTTTTTAATTTTTAAGTATCAAGTAATCACTGAAAATGACTATTTTGTGGGCATCTGCATCACTCACTTATCACTTATACCGCACAGAGTTCTTATATTCACAAATGATTAAGTGTAAACTATTATTTGCTTTACACGCCCACACTAGCTATGGATCTTGGTAAATACGGCAGGTGGCTCACCTCGCGCATCGTCAAGAGTTGTGCCATTACAGCAAGCAAGTCAGTCCTGTCGAGCAGTTGAAAAATTTAAATAGGGAGGATGGCCCGAAAGGTCTGCGCCTGATTGGCCAGGGCGATGCGACACAATAGCAAATCGCAGCGTGACGCGTATCCGTATCGGTATCAGTACCCGCAAACGTCACTGCCAAGCGACAGCGTTCCTCCGCCCCCGCCCCCGACCAGGTTGCCGCTGTGCCAAGAGCTCAGAGCCCAGTGTCGCTGCTCTCAGAGGCAGCGTTCGGCACACATTCGCTATCCACTCGGACGGGTATCCAAATCCAAGCGAACGTGCTGCTCGCCTCGGGAGTGCCGTTCCACCTGCCGTACTCTGTGCACTTACGCTCGCCCTCGTCGCCGCCGCCTTGGCGTCTGCTGCTTCTACTGCTCCTGGCGAGCCATCGCGGGAAACTGACGACGTGCCCGCTGAAACATCCGACTGCTTCTGGGCTGCGGCTCTGCGGTGGCGGAGCTGCAGAGTCTACTGTTCGGGGCGCTCAGGCGCAGCAGTTGCGCACTGTGGGACGGAACGGCTTGCAAGCGGAGACTGCCTCCGGTTGCGAAAACGTGTTGATTGGGATCTGTGCGAGCGTTCTTGATACATACACCCAGGAAAAAAGAACATTTAGGTGAAATTATGAAAACACCGTTCTTAAATTATCAACACCGTTCATGAAAACATGTATGTACATAGGTCTAGTGTCCGCCTTTGACACGTGGTGGCACAGGTTCGAGTCCGCGAGATGACGGTTGTGAATTGTGAGTTTTATTGGAATATTATCTCTAATGATTATATGATTATATCTACTTCTAATAATAAATAAATTCTTTGTCATCAGCAAAATAGCCGAAATACATTAAATTTTTGCAATAACAAAACAAAAGTATGGAAACTAAAAAATCTCTACCGGCCTCCAGAAAATCTAGCATGTACACAAACCCCGTGTTTTTATATTTTATGCTCTTAAGTTAAGCCGACATGTTCTTAAACTGACCCCATTTGTTCGGAACCCAACCCTAAAGTTTTGGACTTTTTGACTTCGTTTGGGCTTGATTTTTGAAAGTTTCAGACGGATTTTTGAAGTGCCCCAAGAGTTTGTCTCATTTCGCATTTCTTCTTCTTTCTGTTCTTCCTTCTCTCGTTCTGGCTTAGCGAGGCTGAAACATTTGTCCATATTGGATCACAAAAATAAAAAAGAATAAAGGCATTGGGAAAATTATTTGTGTGTCAACTAGACTAGTTTTGCAGTTAAATATAACGCTCGCACACCCACTGTGCAGCTTCGCACTTCACTCTCTTTTCGCTCTTTGCTTCTCTTCTTGCTACTCTTCGCTTCGCAAGCCGACAGCCGGGCAGGTCAGCTCTTTCCATCAGCACTCCCACCCCTTGAGGTCACGAAACTGCTCGCCGAGTGGTTGGTTGGGGATCGCCGTAAATGTGTGTGGGCGTGGATTCAATTGTTCTGCACATACATATTGTTGCACGAATTACGAGAATTGTCTCTCTCGCTCCTTGTGTTTCGACCAATGTTCTCCTGCCTCTCTCTCACTCAGGCAGACCAGGCTCTCCAACCTCCAGCCTCCATCCCCCACCCCCAGCCCCCCTCCCTGTAGCTCTGTCTCTGTCCCACCCGTGCACGCTGTCGAGTGAATACATGAATGCCGAGAAACAAAACCTTTTTGTTTCTGCTCGACTCCGAAATCGATGGAAAGAAAGCCAAGGAAAGGGCATTGTCCAACACAATCGTACATATGTACTCCGAGGCTCCGCCCCTTTTCGTGCAGCGACGTCGCAAGTAGTGGTGGTTACTGCTCCGCTTGTCTCAGCCAATTGTCTCGTCAATTATTTGCTATTGTATTGCAGCATTGCGATTCGGTTGGCGGACGGATAGCAGAAACCGGTACCGTAAGTATGTTTAAAGGAAGCACATGCCTATGTGGACACGACTCCGCAGAATACATGTGGGCATGTACAGCCCTTCGGCTTTTTAAGCCGTCTCCACTACTTCGACCATGTACGCATGGGCGTAGCTACTGCTAGGCACCAACCTGGTGGTGGCTCGAACATACTTTGCAAGACAATTTACTGCACAAGCCCACATTGTTGACCCCCAATCACATAACGTACATGAAACGTGTGGAAAAATTAGAAATATCACTTTCCTAAATATGCCCGTTGTAAGAACACGAGAATTTATTTGTCCGCCCAAGAATTGATTTGTGCGATTGGGATGAGTAATTGTCTGTCCTTGCTATATGCAGTTACCTTATCGCAGACACAACTACGAACATGATCCGTCATTAAAGGAATAAATGCGAAATTAGAGGGGAAAGGGGCGGGGTGTGTGACCGGATGTGTGTGGAAATCCAATACATAGGTATTTAATAATGTCTGTTGGGCATTCTATTTTGTTATTTAATTTAAGTACAACTTTCTGTAAACTTATTCGCTCGTCACAATATCATGACAAACTATTAGCTTTAAGTGTAAATTGTTTATTATAAACATCTATTCAATATCATGACGAACTATTAACTTTAAGTGTGAATTGTACATATATATAAATCGATAAGTGATGTGAACCGATAGACGGACACATAAATGTCAGATAGGATTTAAGAGAACCAGGGGACGGTCACTTAAGTCCAGCTTTTGGTGAGAAGAACACGTTTTTTGGAAAGCAAAAACTAAATAAAATGAAACGAAGCCCATCCTAGTGGCTTCCAAAAAACTAAGGTAAACTTACAACGAACTTAGGCTTATTCATAACAAAGAAAACAGTAGAAGAATGGAGTACGTTATTCTCTCCACACTGCATCGTAAACATTATCAGCCGATAATTCAAAATTCGTTTCCTCGTCCACACTTTAAATTTTATTGTAAAAGGCGTTGAAAAATTATCGATAACATTATAAAACAGCCATTCCGAGAGTTTCCCTAAATCACCCTAAGACAGACTTTTCGAAAATCGCCATAAAAAAGGGTACCAAGGCGAAAGCGAGGCGGACCCTATGGAGCTTTGGTAAAATTTAGCTTGCTTTTACTTGAACAGAGAACGATTTCCTGATTTTAGGATGGGTTGCACTGAATGTAAGGTGAGTTTTTCTTCTAAAAATTAAGACAATATTTCTAAAGAACAAGAAAGGAAGCTGGCCGAAGCTTTTATACCCTTGCATGTCGTTCACATGGGAGCATTGTGTATACAAAGCTTTCTGATTTTAAAAAAACTAAGAAGTAATTCCATTTAAATTAACTACCGCCACGAAATGTAACGTATAATGTTATATACCGGAGTAGAAAAGAAAATGATGAAAAATAACGAAGCTATAATTCTTTTCTTTTAATTTTCCCATTCGTTTTCCCGATCGTTCCATTTAATATAATTCTCCAAATTTTTTTCAGTTTCTAAATAAAATTTAATTTAAATTTCTGAAATATTAAAAAAATGACATTCTTAAGTTAGTATAAAGTTAGTATGTCAAAAAACACCGAAGATATAATATTTTTTACATTTCCTTCAAATTTTTTGTAATTCATTCCTATGTGTGCCTACAAGAGAAAACGCTATAGTCAATTGCCAAGGATATTAGATGCCCGTGGGTGTGCGAGAGGGATCACTAACTAAAACTTGCGATGTGCAGGAAGCCCAAGAATCTGCATGACAAGTCCCAACATTCTAGCCTTTATATTTTCCGAGATCTTAGCGTTCATACGGACAAGCGGAACTGTCTAGATCCACCTGGCTTGTGTTCCTGATCAAGATTATGGGATCGGAAACGCTTCCTTCTAGCTGTTACATACACTCAAAAAAAGAATCACCATAAATATTAGAAAATCGCCCGTGATTTTAAAACGCCATTAAATTAAAAAATATTTTCTTGATTGTAGAAAAAATTTCTAAGACTAAGACAGATTTCGCCATAACTTTTTTTTGTAAATTCCAGAAAATTATTTATTTAAAATAAAGGCGAGTCGCCGTTGGATGAAAATCATAGGCGATTTTTTTGGTTTAACGGCGGATTTCTTAAGTGAAGGGCGATTTTTTTTTGGGTGTACTTTCCGCAGATTCTAGTATACCGTTTTACTCTACAAGTTTCATCGCGATAGGTTTAAAACTAAGTGACTAGTTCGGACAGACGGACATGGCTAGATCGACTCGTCTAGTGATGCTGATCAAGAATATATACTTAGTGAAAATATATATATTATAACTGACTAAAATCATTATACAGTCTGCAAGGGTATAAAAATCGAATTTGGATTGGTTTAATGGAGGCTGGATTTCAAATTACTTAACTTAATAAGCTTTTGCCATATGTATGGGTAGAGTTGGAAGGCCGTGTGCAGCAACATTTAAACTGAAAAATCATCTTTGATAACTGGTTAAAGGAATATATATGAGGATAAAACAACTTACTGTTTTAAGAAAAAACTTTTTGGTCGCGACGAGAATCCAATCGTTTGCATTGTTATTTTCTTGGTGTCTACATTTAGTTTATTTACAAACACTAACATTATAAAAATTATAAATTGCATTTACTTACTAGAATTAGTACTACGTTAACTAGTGAACCGTTTGGCTTTTGTTTTCTGTGCAGAAAGCTTCTCTTCTCGTTTTCCTTTTATTTTCTTATAAAAAAAATCCCCTCTTAAGAGGTCGTGACGATCGCACATTCAACATACAAAAGTTCTTATACACAATTTCGTGACGAAAAATGATTGTACATCCGACTAAATAAATACACTTTCTAAAATGTTTTTTATTCTGCCCGCTTCATCAAAGTATTTAAGCTTCTTGCATACAAAGGTATATTCTTGCAAATTAAAACATTTTAGAAAATTTGACTAATTTATATTTATTTTATATCAGAACTTTTGTATGTCTTCCCGACCCATTACCTCGTTAAGAGGTGTTTTTGTTTGATAGTGGAAGTTTTTGTTTAAAACATCAATTATAAAAAGGGAGTCTAATTCTTTTGCGGTAATACTCATTCTCGTGTTCATAAAAATTAATATATATATATTTCCGTTGGCAAGGCCAAATCGACTTGGTTACTGTATGCCGTACTATACTTAAGTATAGAAGCCGTTTTCTAGCTTAAATAAAGTATGTGTATTTAGACATCGAAAATTAAACGTACCATATTTTACGTCTTAATAGTTAATTTGTTAAAAAAATTGTAGTCTTTAATTTTTGATGACAATCTTCTAAATGTTTTAATTTTACTTAAAAAGCATCTAATAATAATTTTTTCTGATCAAATTATTGTTGCGTAGTTTTGGGCATTCAAGGTAAGCAATGTTTTTCATACTGAACTGAAACGGATTGCACTTTTTATTGCTCAATATCTTTCAAGGCGTAATTTTGAAGAGGCGTAATGGGCAAGGCGTAATGGGCAAGGGTAGCGGGATTAGCAAATTATATTACCTTTTCAGTGACTATATGTCACATGTCATGGCCTGTATCTGTAGCATTAGTTGCTTAGAAACTATAAGCCTTTAAAATCTAGCTATTTATACCCGTTACTCGTAGAGTAAAAGGGTATATTAGATTCGTCGGAAAGTATGTAACAGGCAGAAGGAAGCGTTTCCGACCCCATAAAGTATATATATTCTTGATCAGGATCACTAGCCGAGTCGATTTAGCCATGTCCGTCTGTCCGTCTGTCCGTATGAACGCTGAGATCTCGGAAACTATAAGAGCTACAATACTGAGATTAGGCATGCAGATTCCTGAGATTCCTGCGCAGCGCAAGTTTGTTTCAGAAGAGTGCCACGCCCACTCTAACGCCCACAAACCGCCCAAAACTGTGGCTCCTACAGTTTTGATGCTAGAACAAAAATTTTAACTGAAATGTTTTGTTCTCATCAATACCTACCGATTGACCTAAAAAAAATTTTCCACGCCCACTTTAACGCCCACAAACCGCCCACAAACTTCAAAAAATCGTAAATATGAACGCGGATATCTCGGAAAATATCAAAGATAGAGAAACGGGATTTCAGATTTAGATTCCGTAGGCTTGAGCGCAGCGTAAGTTTGTTACGCGAATATGCCACGCCCACTCTAACGCCCACAAACCGCCAAAATCTGTGGCGCCCACAATTTTTATGCTAGATAAAAAATTTTAACTGAAATGTATTGGTCTCGTCAATACCTATAGATTGATTTAAAAAAACTTTGCCACGCCCACTCCAACGCCCACAATGCTTAAATCTGTCTACCGCCGGTAGGTGGCGCATTTGCTGCTTGCATATCTCCACTTTCCTTTGGTCCCTTTAGCTGAGTAACGGGTATCTGATAGTCGAGGTACTCGACTATAGCGTTCTTCCTTGTTTTTTTTGGATTTCCCGGCAAGCTAGCGGAGTTTTCCAAAAGTTGTAGAGCACAAGTTTTTTAGCTTCTTAATACACCCAAACAGTCCGAATGATCGTAAAACCAAATAGGTTTCATACAAACCCATAAAGGGATAAACCTTTTCATTTTGGAAAGTTCCCCAAAATGTTGTTATACCCGTTACTCGTAGAGTAAAAGGGTATACTAGATTCGTCGGAAAGTATGTAACAGGCAGAAGGAAGCGTTTCCGACCCCATAAAGTATATATATTCTTGATCAGGATCACTAGCCGAGTCGATCTAGCCATGTCCGTCTGTCCGTCTGTCCGTCTGTCTGTCTGTCCGGATGAACGCTGAGATCTTGGAAACTATTGGAGCTAGGCTATTGAGATTGGCGAGCAGATTCCTGAGCTTCTTACGCAGCGCAAGTTTGTTTCAGTAGAGTGCCACGCCCACTCTAAAGCCCACAAACCGCCCAAATCTGTGGCTTCTACAGTTTTGATGCTAGAGTAAAAATTTAAACTGAAATGTATTGTTCTCATCAATACCTATGGATTGACAGAAAAAAAGTTTTCCACGCCCATTTTAACGCCCACAAACCGCCCACAAACTTCAAAAAATCGTAAATATGAACGCGGATATCTCGGAAACTATCAAAGATAGAGCCTGTGGCGCCCACAATTTTTATGCTAGATAACAAATTTTAACTGAAATGTATTGGTCTCGTCAATACCTATCGATTGTACAAAAAAAAAATTTGCCACGCCCACTCTAACGCCCACAACGCTTAAATCTGTCTACCGCCGGTAGGTGGCGCATTTAAATCTCGCTTTGCTGCTTGCATATCTCCATTTCCCTTTGGTCCCTTGAGCTGAGTAACGGGTATCTGATAGTCGGGGTACTCGACTATTGCGTTCTTCCTTGTTTTTGGAATAACATTTGAACAGCTCCCCCAAAAGCTCCAATTTTCTAAATTCTCACTTTCACCGCTCATTCTCCCAAACCAATAAAGATTTCTAAAGTCTTGGTATGCAAAATTCTTAGTTACGATCAGACCATCACAGCAGATTTTCAATTCTGCTGCTATATATTGTAGTCGCCTTTGCACTCTCCTGGTGCGCTTCGTCACTACGTTGACTGCTATCCACAGCGACTATTTCTGTGACCGTTTCTAACGCTATACAATCAAGTAGTCCGTCTTAAAAAAAAAATGTAGTTCCAAATTCCCAAGAGTTAAAGATAATCTGTTTTGTTCCAGTACTTATTTCCGAAAGATTCACACGTATTCGAACTTCCCAGACCTGTTTTAAGAGTCACTTCGGAAAGAACTGCACGGATTTGAATTTCTTGTTCTTACTCTGTTAACGCTCGAAAAATTCTGACTGATAATCTCCGCCAAGCATTCGACTGGCGGATTTCAATAATATAAGTAATTTTTTGAGAAGAGATCGGAGATAGGATCATTCTCTATTACGTTCTTTTTACTTTGGTAAGAAAGAATATTAACTAGAGTTCTCTAAAAAGATCATTTAGCTTAAATACTTCTTAATTTAATGTGGAAATTGTGTGAAACGGTTCGGCGGGGATATTTTTTGATGACTTCACAATAGAATTTTTGTATGTTCAAGGTGCGATCGTCACCAGTTATTTACCTCGATAAGAGGGTTTGAACTCGTAAAAGTGCAAACATTTTTTGTTAAATAACTTACAAAAGTGAATTTTAGACTCTCTTTAAAATTGTACTGTAAAATCTCTCAAAAACGGGAGTAACAAAATAAGGGCAACATTTTCTAAAAATAGGCATGTATTGATCTTACATTTAGAGCGATTTTTCCTAAATCTAGAGTGCATTTTCTTAAAGCTAGGGTGATTTTTCTGTTTTGAAAGGTAAATACCCTTAACATATGAAACAAGTGTCGGCGCTATTTCTTGAAGTTATGGCGACTTTCGTATTTTAATGATAAATTGCCTTAAATAAAAGGCAATTTTTCTTGAATGTATGGTGTTTGTTTTTGTTTTAAAGGTAAAGCCCCTCTTAAGCAAGGGCAAGTAACCTATAAAGTAAAACAATTTTTTATAAAAAAATCGTGCTTGGATATGATTGTCTGCAGTATTTTTTCTGGATTATTTTTTAAAAATTATTTGATTTAGTGTCCATTTTTTTACTATAATTTGAGAGGGTGAGAAGGCAAGGCCGCTAAACGCATGTTGGTAAACTGCTAATTAGAATCATAAGAACTGAACATATAGTCACTACGTGTGTCCTTGATCAGGATCACTAGCCAATTCTATCTAGCCATGTCCGTCTGTCCGTGTGAACGCTCTGATCTCGGAAACTGTTAGAGCTGGAGAGCTTGGATCTAAGATTAAAATTCCTAGCTTCTCATTCAGCTCAAGTTTGGTATCCAAATGTGCCACGCCCAATCTATCGGCCACAAACGCTAAGAATAATTAGATCTTTCTAGCGGCTAAATTTTAAAAAAAATTTTGTGAATGTTTAATGAATTTTGTTTTGATTTTAATAAACAACATTTTTCCAATTTGGTCATTCTTTAAAAAGGTTATGGGCAATTAATGATTTTAACGCTAGGTTGCGCCAGTTTAAGAATTTGAACATTTCGGTCTGCGATCATATTTATACCCGATTCTTCGGAAAGTATGTAAAAGGTAGAAGAAAGCATTTTCAGGCCTATAAAGTAACGGTATATTGCGCCAACATTTTTGAAGATTTTAGGAACATATGCCGACATAGAGATTTAGCGTAATGCAAGTGTTTGTGGGCGTGGCATTCCGATGACAAAAAAATGGGCTGCGATGAAATCGCAAGAATCGGTAGCTTAATTCCAACATGCTAGCTTTTATACGGACAGGCGGACGGACAGGCAGACAGACTGACAGACGGACAGGGCTAGATCTACTCGGCTGGTGATCCTGATTAAGAATATATAAACTTCTTCTTGCCGAAGTTACCTTCCTTTCTTGTTTTTGTTGTTTTATGTTTCCGATCAATCCTATGGAAATTGTAGGAAACCATTGTCCGATCCGGTTCTTCCGACGTATATACTGTATGCAATATAAAAAAGTCTTTGGAAAAGTTACTAGTGTAAGTTGACTAGTTTGAGTAGAAAGTTAATTTTTCTTTTGTTAATAACAAACAATTTATGTTAAAAGCAAAAACTTGTGGTATCAAAATTTCTGATCTCAAATTATGTGACGAAAAATTATAATACAAACAAGCTTAGGCCCGTTTTCTCGTGCGCATGTCAATCCTAAGGGTTTTCTGTGCTTAAAACATACTTTTAGTTTATAATGCGAACCAGAAAACGGACTGCAATCTTCGTTAAATGACTTAAGGCGATAGGTTTTAAACTGAGCTCGGACATGGCTACACTCACTACGCAAATTGAAGTGATCAAGAGTATGTACACTTTATAGGACCGTAAAGGTGCCCTTCTCTCCGTTATTGACTTTTCCCGACAAGGACCATCAATGCAAAATGTGGATATTTAAATACTACATTAACGTTCCTAGTGAAGGTTAAAGACGTGTTTATGTATCAACGAGCCAACCATAATCGAATGTGACTTGGGCAATTTGTATTTGCGATTTCATTTGTTTGTCTTGTTACTTTGGTTATGGCTTCAAAAGCATCTATAAACCAGTCGAAAATTACGCTTTCTTAGGCAGGGGTTGAGCGTGGAGGAGGTGGAAAAAGATCAAAGGACAATTTCCTGATTGTTTTATTTCGTTATTTTATTTTGTTTGCGCTCCGTTTCGTTTTGTGTTGTTGTGTATATGTTGGTACAGTTTTATTGTTGATTTTTGGGCGTATGTTGTCTTTGCTTATTTATTCAATTCGTTTACTTTGACATTCACCGTCACTCTGTTTCAAATACCCTCGGCCAGGCGCATCCGCCTCCCTTATTGTCAACCACCCACCATGGTCAGACTTATTTGCTTATTTATTTATTTTCATTATTTAATTGTACTTCATTTGTAAATTCCGTTTTGTTTCATCTCATTTATTGTTCGGGTATTACGTTAGCTCTGTTCTGTCCACAGAAATCTGGGAATCTAGAAGCTTTTCGGGCCTTAAAGCCGATTTATTAATTGATAAGAGCTTGCTTTCGCCTGCCGCTTGCAGTCTTGGAACACATGGTGGTGGGTTTTCCGTAGCTCCAGTAATACAAAATTGAGATACAGCTTGAGCTCCAATTAAAATAGCAAGTGTTTTGAGCTACCATCATAGCCATAGCATCGCCCTCTTATCTTGCACCAACAATACGAACCCTCTGGCTCCCATCCTAGGAGAAACCGCAGACCCGGACACCGGCACCTCATTAACGCCGCGAAACGAACTCGACACAATGTCGAGCTCTTAAGTATACTCTTACAGCCCAGCTCATCGGAAGAGCTGCGTGGGTAACTCTGGAGGGGGTACTGGGGATGGGTTTTGTTGTTATAATGTTTTGTTTGCCGCCAAACAATTGCTTTAACCCCGTCAAATGTACTCTACCTGGTCGAGTGCCTACTGCAGAATTGCCAAAGGAGCTTCTCCACAGAACTGAAATATTATTCATTGAGGAACGTGACGGATCCATGCTCAACAGTCCACGTAGTGCCGAATCGTATAGGTATTGTGCTAAAGGAGACTACGATAGGTATTTCGACTTGTTGGCAACGATATTTTGATTTGTAATGATTTATCATTTGGATCGCTAAAGGAAAACTTCTGTACAGTGCTGCCAATTAAAGCGGGGAAAAAAGGACGAATATTTTTTAAAAACGAAAAAAAACCTGACAAAAGCTTATCATTAAAAAATTTAATGTTTCATTATGTTAGGGTATTGAAATTATTTTAGGCTTTACTGGATTCTTTTAAATAGCGTCACATCCAGTTTATTATTTCTGATTGCTTTAAGAACGATTCCCCAAACTTTTGTTTATATATTTCTTACACATCTTGAAAGTAGACAGAAACAGTCATGGGTAAAAACGTTAAGCGAATTGGTTTCAAAGTTTACAACTCATAAGCACTGTTGATGAAATATATTATTTTCATAAAGGTAACCCTGACTTGGATAGAAAGCCCTTTGTGTCTAATTCTGAAAACATATCGGTATTTTTCGTCAATTTTGTATTCATATTGACCGAGCGACTAGAGTTGACAAAATTGTGGAGCGGAAATCGAGCTTTTTGAAAAAAGTTATGACTGGTTTACGTGTATTATGAGTAATTTTTAAAGAAACTTTGAGTATGTTTCGCAAGGCCTAAAACTCAAGCACAAAAATGTAAGTTTTTGAATACACTTAAATCAACCATGTGGAGGGGTGAAACCAAGACTTCAATTTATCGACCGCCCTAGTGACCATACATACACCGATCGGTATTCAGAACTATCGAATGATACCGAAAAGTCTATTTAATGCGGCCATCAGTAAATAAGTTAGATTTAAAGAAAATAATTAATTTAGTTCGAAAGGCAAAAAAAACACAGATTTCCGGACAGGGAATGTTTGAATTTTTTTCCGGCTGAGGCAGTTTAAAATAGTACAGATCTGTCCGGAAAAGGGACAAAATGGCAGCACTGTTCCTGTATACACACAAACCAAGAAAGAACGTACACAGCACTTTTCCTTTATTTTCGTAATTAGTAATAAACTTCTCTTTTTATATAATTTAAATCTTAGAATGGTTAGGGAAATGTTAAATACGATTCTTAAAAACTTTTGTCTTCCTCTGCCTCAGTGTGTATCTGAACCGGGGTCCTCTCGCATCAGAGTCGCCTTACCAGTTGGGGCATCGCACCATATTACGCGCGGACTTATAAGTTTAAATTAAATGTAAAGTTAACACGTTTATGAACAGTGCAAGCTTGCTCAAACTTAAAATGCAACCTTATACAATATGTATGAAAAAATATTTATTACAACATTTTAAAAATTTTGTATTTCTCATTGCATTAAGGCATTGTACAATAATTGCTTGATTTTAAAAAATCTTTGTATTTACATAGATTTATAAAATTATACGTTTTAAACTTTGTATGCCTAAAAATTGTTCTAAAAGGTTTTGTTGTCCAATGACATTTTAAAACAAGAGAAAACGCTGTAGTCGATGTGGCACTCTGTTGAAACAAACGTGCGCTGCGCAGGAAGCCCATGAATCTCGGCGCTCATACGGATGGACAGACAGACGGAAATGGCTAGATCGACTCAGCTAGTGATCCTGATGAAGAATATATATACTTTATCAGGTCGGAAACGCTTCTTTCTACCTGTTACTTTCCGACGAATGTAGTATACCCTTTTACTCTACGAGTAACGGGTATAACAACACTTTGAGAAACATTTTCTCTGTGCTGATTGTAAACTTACCATTTACTGTAGCAAAAACAAAACACACTCATCACTATTATTAAAATTTGTTAACTGTTAACTGTGTGAATGAGCTATATGTCTGGTGGAGAACGCTTTCCAGTACAGACCAAAATGAGAAAATATTATAAAACGTATTTATTTAATCGGATGTATAATATTTTTTTTATATTAGGCATTTAAAAGACACAATCGATTCGGTGATTACACAATAAAATAAAAAAACCTATCCCGAATAAACCTTTTTTGTCCAATCTAAACCTATGTTAAAGCAAACAGGAACACTGTTAACCATTTTTAAAATAAATACGCCTTCAGGGTGTATACATTTTGACTACCGAGAACAGCTTTCCTTAATAGTGTATTTAAATTACACAAGTTATATCTACGGATAGATAAATACCATTGCTCATTTTATGCATTTGGAGGTCTAACATAGTTTGGCGTTGGTGCCATCCGTCATAGAATATGGTTCAAAACATTTAATATGTATAAATACAATGTAACATGGAGGTATGCATGTACCTATTTCGACATACTGCACTTGCCGACATAAAATTTGCGAGTTCTAGTAAATTTACAAGCATAAAGAGGTATGTATGTTTTCCCTGTCACAGGCTTTTTAAGACCCAAGTTGCGCCAGCAATCCTTTTGTGTTTTTTTATTGCAGACGCCTGACCCCAAATGATGAATAAATAACGAAAAGAAACAGACACCCTCACCATCATATTGAGGAAGAGGTAGCACAACTTTGAGATATAAGGTGAAGTGGCCGATTACTCTGAATGATGTGGACACCAACACCACCAATCTTATATACATGTATGTATGTGCATACATGCATACATAAAAGGCTAGAAACACCCTTTCGGAAGTTAGATAAAAAAGAAAACTTATTTTCATCCTTTTTTGTGTACTTTTACATTCTCAGAATATATGAATCAAAGATCAGTTCTACAATACATGTTTTGGAAATCTCTGCATATGTTATGTGGGTATTTGTTGGGAACAATACAAGATACATTGGAAACATGGGTTTCAATTAGCTTGCTTTGAAACTAGTGGTAATGGTATATTTCAGAATAACAATTGGAAAAGAAGCGCGAATCCTTTAACTTATGAAAATAATACTTTATTTTTTAGCGTTCTTTGTAAAACGGATATGAAACTTACACTTAAAGAAAATTTTTCCTTACTTTAAAGGGAGAAACAATTTATTGTAGACGGTGCTCCCTTCCGACTGGGCACAGATGCTTGTTTTATGTTCGCGAGGTGGAAACTGACTCCTTCGGGGTATAAAGGGAACCCCACTAAAGAGCTTTCAGCTTTTTATTCGAATTTCTGTCAAAAGTTTGTAACGCAGGGAGGAGACGTGTCCGACCCTTTAAAGTACATATTCTTGATCAGCATCACTAAACGAGCCGATGTTTCCATGCTGAGATCTGCGAAACTATTAGAGGTAGAAAGGTAGGATTGGGCATGTATATTCTAGGGATTCTTGCGCAGCGAAAACTTATTTCAAGAGGTTGCCACGACTCCTCTAACGCCCACAAACGAACTTTTAGTTATAACAAAAATAAAGTTTTTCATTCTTCTAGACTCCTCTTAAATTAAGAAAGAAGCTAAATAAAGCTTTATACGAAAAAAACTTTTTCTATACAAGTATGAATAATAAACGATTTTCTTCTGTCGTTCAAACTCGGATAAGTTTAAATATAATACGTAGGCGAGTGGCGAATCTTGCCAGACGAGTTTATGTTTCGACCATGTCTAATGTTTAACCTATTTGACGTATGTTGTCGAGTGTGTTGGTAATGGATGAAGATTGATGACGGCGATTGATGATCGTTATTATCCATATTATTGGAGGGGTGACTGCTGTGCTCGGTGCTGAACAACGTGTTGACAGACCGTAACACACAGCTACTCTTATCCTTGGTGAAAGCCGTGTTTTGGATCTACCGTACTTACGGAGGTTGCAGCTTATGTGAATACGTCCCCGCTCTTCATTTGTGACCCCATTGTCTGGAAGGAACAATGGGCGTTGGATGTCCCAATACATTGACTGTGGCGCTACTTTGGCAACAAAACATCGACAATGAGCTTCTAATTTGAATGCTATTTTGTCTTTTGTTGTCAGAGATTTAATCATCTCTTTCTGGGCGGGTCTGGAGCTGCCTGGCATTTTCCCATCATTAGAGCCACCATTGTTTTCGGGCTTAAATGAGCGCTTTATTATCATGGTGGGTGATGGGTGGTCAGAAGATTGCCCAACTGACTACATATCCGAATGTCACAATGGTCTTCTTAGAATTGCTATGCGATGCGATGCGACTTCCAAAGGTTTTCAATACTGCGAAGAGTACTTGCCTTAACTTTCTAGTCGGCTAGTACAGCTTGAAACGCCGTGGTAAAAATTTCTACAATCATATTTTCAATTCCAATTTCCATTTCCCCAATCTATTCCTGAATTTCCTGGCCGAGAGTAACGGTGTGGCAAGATGCGGACGACATGTGGAAGCTTCGTGCGTATCCCGTTTGCATTACGAACGTTAAATAATTCGTAATTGAATTGACGCCGACTCAGGATGCAGGCTTCAGTGTGTCGGGGACTGATGCAGGGAAGGGACGTCGAGGCGGAACAAAGTTACAAATTGTCGTGCAAAGAAAGAAAAAACAATTACCCAGCAAACGATGGGCGGTCCAAGATGAAATACGCTGCTATTGAAGAAGTGAATTCGGTTCCGTGGCCCGCAATCTCGTCTCTCATGTGTCGCGACCTTTGCTCTGCCTCTGACCAAGACATTTGCACTTGACATTAGCCGCGCGGGTGGGCCAAGGGTTGTTTTTAGCTTTGTGGGCTGTATCGTAATTAGAATAAAGCCAGAAGTTGAGTGGCGGTCTTTGCAGCAGCCACACCGGCTTGCCACTTCCACTGGCTTTTCTCCCCGGGAAAACACAAATCATTTATTTGTATTCTCAAACCATTCAATGACCTGCACGTGCAACTGCATCACCCCTCTTTGAGCACACTCCCATTTCCGTGTGGAATTGTAAGGGCCATCAGACAAGCGTTCAAGTTATATTCGCTTGCCATTTTTTTACGAAATGTCCATTCACAAAAGCACTGAAAAGCACAGGTGTGTTCCCACAGAGGGCAAAGCTACGTTTTTTATTATTTCAACAAAAAAGATATATGTATGTTGCAGGATATGGTCGTTTGATTTCGATAAGCATTATTATACAGGAACTACACGGCAGAAAAATGAGAACTAGTATCAAAAAGAACTAGTTAGGCAACAACAAAAAGCAACTTGATCTTATCTAGATACACCAGGACAAGATAGGGTCTATAATATTTGCACCAGTCGACACCCAATAATCAGAAAGAAAATGGAAATATGCAAGCAAAACGATTGTTTCTGAGATTGCACACCCCGCCACCTGGCGTCGGTTCCTTTATTTGCTTACAACTTGTTACTGAATGTCCGAATCAAAGGGTTTTGATATGTAGAAACTATATTGATAATCAACACAAAATCCCATTTACACTTAAAAAAAATCTTCAATAACGTGGGCGCCAGGCAGAAAGTTTTCCGACGAATACAATACACCCTTTATCCTACGAGTAACGGGCATGAAAACTAGTTAAAATGTAACATTTATATTCACGATACTTTCAGAGTAAAAGGGTATATTGTATTCGTTATATATATATTAATACGCGTTACTCGTAGATTAAAAGGGTTTAGGAGATTCGTCGAAAAGTATGCAGAAAGTGTACCCAGAAAAATAATGAAACAAATTTTAGGTCAGGCCTAAAAAATTTTAAATGACTTAAAAGTTAATTTTTAGGTCCTGTACTGCTTATCAATTTTTTGACTTTTTGCCCTACTTTTTAGGTCATGAATATCCTAATATTTTATGTCATCGTGTGCCTTAAAATTACAGCATTTTACATAAAAATATTTGACAGCTAAAAACCTTTTAAACTTAACATGTCTGTTATATATTGATGTTGGACCAAACCACAATTGCATTGCTCTTATTTATTTAAGATACTATTTTAAGAAACATTAACTGAGCCTTAGTATTAAAAAATTGAGCATTATAGGCCAAATATGCGCTAAAAATTAGGTATTTAAAAACAAAATGCTTAATGTTTAACATGATATTAACATAATTTATTTATTTTAATTTACCTCCCTAATAAAATTGTGTCTTACTAAAAAAAACAAGGAAGAACGCTATAGTCGAGTACCTCGACTATCAGATACCCGTTACTCAGCTAAAGGGACCAAAGGGAGATGGAGATATGCAAGCAGCAAGGCGAGATTGTAATGCGCCACCTACCCGCTATCTCAATATATGTTATGTGGGCGGCAGACAGATTTAAGCGTTATGGAAGTTAAAGTGGGCGTGGTAAACTCTTTTTGGGTCAATCGATAGGCATTGACGAGACTAATACATTTCAGCTAAAATTTGTTATCTTCCATGAAAATTGTGGACGCCACAGGTTTGGGCGGTCTGTGGGCGTTAGAGTGGGCGTGGCAAACTTAGGTCAATCGATAGGTATTAACGAGACCAATACATATCACTTAAAAATTTGTTTCTAGCATAAAAACTGTAGGCACCACAGTTTTTGGCGGTTTGTGGGCGTTAGAGTGGGCGTGGCACCCTGCTTAAACAAACTTGCGCTGCGCAAGAAGCTCAGGAATCTACATACCAAATTCCAACTTTCTAGCTTTTGTAGTTTCCGATATCTCAGCGTTCATCCGGACGGACAGATAGACGGACAGACGGACAGATGGACAGACAGACATGGCTAGATTGACTCGGCTAGTGATCCTGATCAAGAATACCTGTCCATTTGTCAATATCTATCGGAGAGCCAAAAATGGTTTGTATCGGACTTTTAGTAAATCAAATAAAAACACCTCTTAACGAGGTAAGGGCTCGTTAGATCCAATTTTAAGAAATTAGGCCAAAAGTGGTTTAAAAAAAACAACTTTTTGCTGTAACTTTATTTATTTTTTGTTATTTTTAGAGAATTTAAGCAAAGGTAGCGTGATTAGCATATTGAATTACCTTGTATGTTGAAGGTGCGATCGTCATGACCACTTACCTCTTTAAGAGGTGTTTTTGATTGACATAAATAAGATTGAAAATCAATTTTGCAAATCGGTCGTTCCTTAAAAAGTTAACACGGTTATCATGGTGATATAGAAAGAACCCCAACTCAAACAAGTCTCTGCAAGGTAGTGAGCCTTGGATATCTCGTAGTCGGGATATACTGTGCGATGTTATAGCACCACCAGTGCCAACGAAAACGTAAATTAAAGGCAGCGACATAAAAGGAGCAGTTTAATATTGTAATTGAGTTGAATTTCATTTGAATTTCACGGCATTTTGCCCAGGAAGAAAAAAATAACGCGAATCAGATTAATCAGTTTTGCATTACATTTTAATATTTTATTTCGCTTGTGTCGAAGATGCTGCGCCTGAGAAGGATAGCAATTGTTTTAAAATTCTGTAAAAAAGCTGAAGTATTCAAAAGAAGGCGAACCAGCCACCCGTTGGGTGTAATTTGTTTTCCCTTTAGGTTTGTTTTTAAATATTTGTTTTTATCTTATCTCATCGTTGGATCTAAGATGTTCTTTTCTAGCAGGGAACGCTATTGATTTTCTGGCGTAGAAAAAGGAATTACTGGAAGAGCCCATCGAAAACACTTGTAAAACCTTTTCGCAAACAACAATGCGGCAAAATGTGTACGACAAAGCGAAATTATTCAATAAGAAAAGGCTCAACGCAAAGAAAACTTTTTCACAGTCATCCTTCAGGACTAAGGTCTGAGAAGTTAGTCAATGAAGCGATGACACAGCGTGTCATCTGTGTAATTTGCAGCCCTAATGCCACCGGCTCACGTCCCGTTACTCCTCACTTTTAGCATACCTTGTTCTATTCGAATATTAACGGTTTTTGTTACAGCTTTCGGCGACGGGAGCAATCGCCTGGGAATTCGGATTCGACAACTACGCGGCTGAATGTCTCAGCTGGTGGTTGCGGATTGCGGTGGCTTCAATTTTTATCAGATTAAGCCTTGTTGGCAGACGACACACGGAGCGTGCCAATGAATTTTAATAGCAATAGCCACCGCAATAGCAACGTCAGTACCAATCTCAACAAAATCTTCTTTTTTCAGGCTTTGACAGTTCGATAGAAGTCCGCCCCTCATACCTTCTAATAAAATAGTGATAGAAAATGATATTAATTGGTTTTTGATTAGACGACATTCTGTTACTTTGAGCGAAATAAACCATTCTGTGTTGTATTGTTTTGTTTTCTATACCTTAAAAAGTACCTTTAAAACCCCCTTTTTTAAATTCCCCGACTTCTCGCTGTTTGCCTCTTGTCATACCATTTCATTTTGCGCCCTTACCCTACTTGTAAGATACTGGGAAGGATCATATACAATTTGTGGGTTAACGATTTTATTGTAGTTCTAGTTTATTGAGCGTTTAAGCAATTCCCGATAATTTACAAGAGCCAACAAATTTTTTTGAACCTAACATAGGAATATCCAAGGTGTTAATCGACGAATAATTCATAAACATGGCACCAAGAATTAGAGGAATCTTCAAATGATGGTTGATTAACATTTTGAATCAGACCATAATTCGTAAATTCGTAGAAATTACGTTTAGCAAGAGAGAACGCTATAGTCGATGCCATCGACTATCAAATACCCGTTACTCAACTAAAGAGGATGCGAGAGGGGTGGAGAAATGCTTGCTTGTAGCTAGCGCCACCTATCACAGCCTAGCCCATAACATAATCTAGCATATAGCGCCTCTAGCGGCTTGGTGGAATTTGCAAAACATTGACAATTACTTGGTTATAACTTTTCAATAAATGGTCCGATTTCAACAATTTTTGGTATGTAGGTGGGTATTGATAATAAGAACAAAACCTCATATAAATTATTCAAAATATTAAGAGGAGTATTGCTAGACGAGTTCTAGCGTTATGTGCGTTAGCGTGGGCGTGACACCCTGCTGCGCTGCGTAATAATATCTAGAATCTGCATGCCTAATCCCAACTTTCAAGCTTTTGTAGATTCCGAGATCACAGCGTTTATACGGACGGCCTAAAGAACATGGCCAGATCGACTCGGATAGTGATCCTGATAAAGAATATATATGCCTTATGGGGTCGGAAACGCTCCTTTCTATTTGTTACTTACGTTCCGACGAATCTCGTATACTCTTTTACTCTAAGAGTAACGCGTATAAATAGTGAGAAGTAAGTGTTTTCGACTAGAAGCGGCACGTTGATACAAAGTTGATCAACTGGGACGTTTATGAACTGAAGGGGAGACTCTTACATCTCAATTGCCTACCTGCGTGTCACACACGTGCGTACAACTCTTGCTGGACTCCGTGCTCAAACTAATTGCGTAGGACATACACGCACTTTACCACAGATTTATTTGCTATTTCAGGAGTCATTAGCTGCGCAAAGAGAAAGGACATCAACCCTATTCAAAGCCCTCTCCTGAAACGTTAAAGGGACATAAGAGGGGATATAAAAGATTTTTGAGATTGTCACATGTAGGTGGTTAATTCCTATCGTTGCTTTCAAGCAATTGGCTTTCCTAATACACCAAATTTTTACAGTCCCACTCCTCTTTATTTACGCTGCCATAAAAACTTAACTTATTTGTATTGGGTACAATAGCCGCTTACTTATAATTGCATTTTTGTTGCCCATGGCGCTAATACGCTCAAATAAAATCGACCTGTATTTAAGAAATTCACAATGTTGAGTACGCAGACAAAAATCATTTTAAAATTAAGAAAAATGTTCTTAAAATAAGAATGTTGTTTTTAAATTTAGACTGGATTTCGCCCTCAGTGTAAATAGGTTTTTCATTCAAAAATTTACTCAGCCAGAGGAAGCGCAGTGGAGTTTTAGGCATGCTAGCGGCACAACCGTTTAACAGTTCGGTGTACAGAAGAGTAAAAATAATGATAATTCAAAATAAATAAACTATAAAGAAAGGAAGCTAGCTTCGGCAAGCCGAAGTTTATTTACTCTTGCATGTCGTTCCTATGGGAGCAATGTATACACTCACAGAACAAAATTAAATATTTTTGCATATCAACTTTGGTCCCTTATTTTGCCATATCATATTGATATTTTCGAACAAATAAAGAGGGTGTTTTTCATACCAGATTGATATGCGCACATATCAAAACCATAAATACGCAAAAAATACAAAGGCCCTGTCATACTTTTTTTCGAAGACTTTTCGATGTTACGTTTGATATGAAAAATATATCGAATCGATACGAATTAATATCAAATCGATACGAATTCATTTCAATATCAAGGAGATTTTGTATCATTTGATATGAATTCGTATTAATTTGATATGTAACAAGGAAGAACGCTATAGTCGAGTACCTCGACTATCAGATACCCGTTACTAAGCTAAAGGGACCAAAGGGAAAAGGAGATATGCAAGCAGCAAAGCGAGATTGAAATGCGCCACCTGCCGGTTGTGACAGAATTAAGCGTTATGGGCGTTAGAGTGGGCGTGGAAAATCAATACCTATCGATTGACTCAAAAAAAGGTTTGCCACGCCCACTTTAACGCCCACAAATCGCCCACAAACTGCAAAAAACCGTAAATATGAACGTGGATATCTCGGAAACTATCAAAGATAGAGAATTGGGATCTAAGACTTAGATTCCGTAGCCTTGTACGCAGCGCAAGTTTATTTCGCGATTATGCCACGCCCACTCTAACGCCCACAAACCACGCAAGCCTGTGGCGCCCACAATTTTCATGCTAGATAAAAAATTTTAACTGAAATGTATTGGTCCACTCTAACGCATAAAAGCCGTCCACAAACTTCAACAAATCGTCGATATGAACGCTGATTTTTCGAAAACTATCAAAGCTAGAGAGTTTGGATTTCCGATTTAGATTCCATATGGTCGTACGCAGCGCAAGTTTGGCACGATATTGTGCCACGCCCAAAAAACGGCCAAAACAGTACCGCCTACAGTTTTAGTGGGTCAATACCTATTGATTGACCTAAAAAAATGTTGCCACGCCCGCTCTAACGCCCACAAACTTCCCAACAAGAAAGGCAATGACGTATGAGCCAGACAATGACGAACATAAGCATGTGCAGAAATATGAGAGCGAACAGCGCTGCCGGCGCTAAGCTGAATGTGCGACTAACTTATTTTATTGAATAATTAACTATTTAAACAATTTGTCCTTTTTGTGTCCACCTCCAATAAACTCTCTCCAATAAACTCAGTACCAATTTCAATTATCTTATTTCGATTAGATTAACGTATATTTTGTATTGCTGAAAACAATGTTAGGGTCGCGATAGGTGGCCTTCTCGCTCTTTGCATTTTCTCTCTCCATTCTGACCTGCAGTACATTCACATGCGCCAAAAAAGAAAGAGACGAAAGGTCGTTTAGCCAGTGCTGCACAGCACTAGAAGGCAGTAAAAAAAATCAAAAAATCTGAGTAACAGTCGACTGTAGCGTTCTCTCTGGTTTTGTTTGTCTTTAGTGAGAATGAAATGTAGAGCCCAACAAAATAAGATTCCCTCAGAAAGTGAATGACAAATTTCGTGCTTGAATTAAGCATTTTGAGTGTCAATTCTTTACCAAGCATCGAAACGATTTTAAGTATAAATTATTTACAAACCTAGTTGTATTTTTTCTTGAAACAAGTACGATATATTAACAAAACATAAGGGTACAGGCATGATTAAAGACAAATAATTCGTACATTCTTGGAGCTATAATAAAAATACACCTTTGTCGATTTGTTTTTTTACTATCTTAATTATTAGCTAATAGAATCTGTTTGGATGGATTTTAATTTTGGATTATACACGATAGTCCAACTGGTAAACTAGTTAGAGAAGTAAGATTTGGAAACTGAAAATTAATAAACAAGATTTAAGAAATGTTAGAATATTACTCCCGAGTTGCAAGCCATGCGAATTATCGACGCATGTTTTAAGCGCAATAGAGTTTTGGTACGAACGCTGATATCACGGAAGATTTAAAAGCTAGAAAGCTGGGGTTAAGTAGATTCTAGAGATTTTCACTCGTAGAGCAAAGGGCTTTATTTTATTCGTCGTGTGTACGAACGATGTTAAAATTTTATAAACGAAATCGTTCTTAAATCTGTTTGTACTTGACGTTGGCATAGTGTTTTTTTTTACAATGACGATTTGTCAGTTCAAATTTTGAACGGATGTGCTAACAGGTCGACCTATAAACTTTACCCCTGTTAAACGTGTTAATGAGATTTTGTTCTATAGTACATGCAAAAAATTGTTCAAATTGTACCGTTTATTTAGACCAGAACTATGCTGGCAAATATTGCTTAGAACGTTTTAAAGATTACGTTCCTCCCATAAAAATAGGAACCTTACAGATCGACAACACCTAATATACTCTTAAGGGTCGGAAACGCTTTCTTCTACCTGTTACATACTTTCCGACGAGTGAAGTAAGTAAGTTACATGATAAAGTTGCGATCTTGTACACAGACGGGATCGATCTTTAACACAAACGGCGAACAGACGTTTTTAAGTGTTAATATCCGACATGCTCTCATGAACATATCGCCCAAATTTCGAACAAAGGAATTTGTGCCCATGGAGTAAAAAATTTGTAAAAGCTTTATCAAAAAACAAAAACATAAAATATTCGCTTTTGCTAAAAATACTTTGTTTCTAAATTTGTAATGTAATTTTGAAAGCTGGGCACTCTAAATTTAATATCTCAACACGATTCCAATCCATAATTAAATAATAGCTTTTCTAATACGTTATGTAAGTTTTCCTTACTAAAGAACTGCACATTGTCTGTATAGGCGTACATGGTACAATTCCAAATCAAACCGGAAATACGTTTGCAAAATGTTCTGAAAATATAAATATTCTACATTAATCAAATTGTGCTAACCTTGCAAAGCCACTGCAATATCATAACATGACAACCTCATCGCTGCACGAGCTTGACAGCTCAGGAGGGTGAAGGAAGGCGAAGTATATACATATGTGTGTATGTAACTGTAGAAATATGCAGGCGTAGAGCTAGGGAGTGCTACTTCTGGGGAATAGAAATAGGAAGGAAAGACAGAGTTCTATTTTTAAAAGCAAAATTTATGAATGAAAACAGAAACAGAAAATCATACCGCAGTTGAAACGGAACACATCTGAACACATATCACCATATATAAGACATCTTTTGCGAACTTTATTTCGATCTTGCGCCGAATTAAACTCCCCGAATATCATAATGCTATTGGAGACAGAAAATATAATCTTTTGAGAAGATTAAATTCATATTAGAAAAAAATAAAAAAAAACAATTTATCAAAAAAAAGATCAAGTTAGTAATTTAATAAATACTAAAGCTAACGAACTTCAAATTTTATATACCGATGTTAACGATGTTCTTGCTAAAAACGTACCTAAGGTCATAACATTTTAACCAGTGGTCTGAATTCAGCAATTCTTGAAGTGCTGGTAGGTATTGACAAGCGGAATAAAATAAAGTCACTGTGGACGGCAGTCCGTCTGTCCGTCCGTTTCTACGCAAACTAGTCTCTCAGTTTTAAAGCTATCGGGCTGAAACTTCCCAAAAGTCATACATCTTTTGTAGGTAGTATATAAGTCGGAACCAGCCGGATCGGACAACTATATCTTATAGCTCCCATAGGAATAATCGAAAAATAAAAAAATATTAATAAATTTTATCTTTGGTGTATAACATATAACCTCATAAGCTTGGAAATAACATTTTTTAATTAGTTTTGAATTACGAATTAAATTTTATCGAAATCGGAAGACTATATCATATAGCTGCGGCTTTTGGGAAAGTAGATGCGTTATATGATTAATGTTTAGAACAAAAACTTCTGGTATCAAACAAAACACTTCTTAACGAAGTAAAAATCTAGTGACGATCGCACCTTTAACAAACAAAAGTTTTGATATCAACTTTTGTGAGGAAAATGTATTATACGATCTACTAAATAAATAATAAATTCTCTATGCTTGTGTTTAGCTGTATGTTTTTGATAAATGAGAAAAATGTAGAAAGTGTATTTAAATATTTCTTTAAATATTTCTGTTTTTCCATTAGGTACGACTAACTCTCGTACGGCAAAACCTGTGTGCTTAATGCGATTTTTTTCGAATCTTCGAAGCGTATTCCATTTTTAAGTCGGTCATCTTAACATTTTAACTTAACATCTATAAATTTTCACATTAAGTGCTGAGTAGTGGGTATATGATAGTCGAGACACTCGACTATAATTTTCTCTCTTGTTTTTATTCCAGATTCGCCACCTTGGAAGGCTTGTGTGCGTTACAGTGGGCGTTGAAATTTGTATTATTTTATGTTAAGGTAAATCAATAGGAATTGAATAAGCCTATACATTTCATTTAGCATCAAAACTGTCGGAGTGGCACATTCGGATAACAAACGAGATCACGGCATTCATGCGGACAGAAGGACAGACACGAGATTGTCTTGTGATCCTGATCAGGAATGTATCTACTTTATAAGGTCGAAAAACGCTTCCTTCTAGCTTTTGCATAGTATAATAATTATGTAGTTATATATAATTATATAAAACTTTTAAATATAATTGTCTTGGAATTAATTTATTTGGTACAGAAAACTTCCGTTCTAGATGGACAGCTTGTTATACTTTAAAAAAGTCCACCCTAATGTACATATATACTATATTGGATAAATGTAATTTGCCGTCATCTCGAAGAGCGAATAAACGATACATAAGTGTGAGTGCCATAAACACTAGCACATGCAGTAAATCAACACATATAAATATAGAAAACTCAAAAAAATGAACAATATACTATCCCAACGCTTCATATAGATCATTGCACGTACAAAACCTATATAAAACTTTTTTTATATATGTAAGTACAAAATCCGTGAAAGGCGCTCGGCTGCTTTGCCACCCATTTCCATTTTCCGTCCATTTCTGTTGAATCTATAAACCGATTCATAGTGTGGGCGAAGGAAAGACGTAACATTTCTAATATAAATTGATCAGCCAGTTCATATTTTATACACATGACAACACCAAAATGCTGAACTCATCCATAAATGTCATAAAATTCATAAATATTGCTGTAAAATGTTCATTGTCTTCGCTGAAATGATTTAGGTCAGACCAAATCTTCAGATGCTTGTGTGGGCTTTTCTTATTTTATCAATGTCCACATATATGCATGTATGTACATATGTATATGCATATAGTTTGACGTTAAAGCTGATTTCCCTTTATTTTTATAACATTAAGATAGCATAAACTAATCGATAAAATAATTCAAGCTGAAATTCTTGTATTTGAAGCCAAATTGTATGTTCTCTTGCAGTTATACCCGGAAATACATTATATGTAAGTATATAGGCTTAAAATCTATGAAACATATTTTTGGAATCGCCTAAATGTCAACAAACAAAACAAAAACATGAAGTAAAACGAAAAGAACACTGTGATGGAGTGCTTCGATTATCAGACACTCGTTACTCCGGGGCTAGGATTTCTTATCAGAATACCATTTAAATTACTATATCATTTTGTCCTGCTAACCGATCCGAGTGGTAAACGTGACAGTTCAACAGCCAAATGCAAAATTTTATTTACCGTACGATACTTAAAACTTATTTAACTTATTAAGTAATGGTTCGACTTAATCAATTCGATAGACATTGACAAATAAAAAAAAGTACACTGGAAAAAAATCTTTAAGCCTGTGGGCGCCACAAATGTTTGCCATTTTAGAGTGTGAGGGTCTAGTCAATCAATTCGAAATGACGAAACAAAAAAATCTAAGTTAACATTTTTTTTACTAGCATCAAAACTGTGGGCGCCACAGTGTGCGGTTTGTAAAAATGGGCGTGGCACATCGGCATAGCAAACTTGCGCTGCGCAGGAGCCCCTAGAATCTGTATGCTTAGTCCCAAACCTCTAGCACTTTTATTTAACTCAACGAGTAACGGCTATAAAAGCGGATATGAAATTTTTATTTTTGATATTACTTACCGTCAGCAGCTGTTATTAAACGACTTTATGCCGTGTTGTATGGGATAGAATTAATTTTTAAATGGTTTTGCACTCTACAGCTGGTAAATACCACTTAAAAAACAAGAAAGGAAGTTAACTTCAGCAAGCCGAAGTTTGTATACCCTTGCAGTTATAATTATTAAATTTAATTCGAAATTAATATTCCCAATAGTAGAAGATAATATGTCAAAGAACACCGAAGCTATAATTTGTTTCATATTATTATCCCGCCAATTTTTCGATCGTTCGCTATATGATATAAACGTCCGATTTTGATAAAAATAAATCCGAAATTCAGAACTAATTAAAAAATGTTATTTCTAAGCGTAGGAGGTTTAATGTTAAAAAACAAAAAAGATACAATTTAAGAAAATTGTTTTTTCCGATTGTTCCTATGGGAGCTATAAGATATAGTTGTCCCATCCGGCTGGTTCCGACTTATACACTAACTGCAAAAGAAAGAAGTCTTCAGCCCGATAGCTTTAAAACTGAGAGACTAGTTTTGCGTAGAAACGGACGGACAGACTGACATGGCTAGATCGACTCGTCTAGTGATGCTGATCAAGAATATATATACTTTATGGGGTCGGAAACGTCTCCTTCACTGCGTTGCAAACTTCTCACTGAAATCATTATACTCTCTCTGCAAGGGTATACTAACTAAATACATTTTTTTATTTTTATAAAAATTTTTTTAAGTTTTTATCAAAAGCTAATGTTATCCAAATAATGTCTAATGTTATAAAATAAGCAAATTGATTGCCACTTTCTTAAAATGTGTTCTTGGCGTTGTCAACCGTAAAATCCAAGAAGTTCGCAGAAAATCTGAGCTTTGGAACTGGGATTGCCCACTTGGGATTTTTTGACCCAATTACATTTCGTTTGTCGAAAGGAATCGCATCACTCCAGTTGGAGTTTTCTTCCATAACACTTGCAGCCGATTCACCACATACACTCAGAAAAAATCAAGTATATCGTGCTGTAATCAAGTAATTGCAGTGTCAAAACTTTGCCATGCATCAAAAATCACGATCTCGAGAGCAAAATAAAGTTTTCAAGTACGATGAGAAATCTGAGACCTTGAAAAATTTAAAATACATTATATTTTTTTCCCGTTTATCATTCGCACCAAAATTTGATCAAATCTGACCATTAGTTAATAAATAACGACCTTAGCAACATCTTTAATGTCGTCTCAGCTTGTAGATAAAATTAAAAGTGTAAAATGTAAAAATGCAAAACACTATATCGTTGGAGCCACGCCCACTCTAACGCCCACAATCGACCATAACACTAAAACCTCTCCAGCGCCCACATTTTTTAATATTTCTAAAGATTTTAAATGAGAGTTTGCTCTTATTATCAATACCCATCCACATGACACAAAATTATTAAAATCGGACCGTTCATTATAAAGTTATAACCAAAAAAATATTTTGCAAAATCCAAAAGAGATTGTAGCATGCAAATGAACTGTTCTTACGAATACGCCACCAAGCCGCTAGGGGCGCAATAGGCTAGTTGGTGTTATAGGCTGGGCGGCGTGGTAGCGCTAGGTGGCGCTAGCCACAATCAAACATATCGACGCCCTCTCGCACTCTCTTTAGCTAAGTAATGGGTGTCTAATAGTCGAGGCCATCGACTATAGCGCTTTTAAGTGTTTTAATGTATTTTTGAGTGATTCTGAGCAGCTAATTTGCATAATTTAGGTATTCAACATTGTCAAGGGTAAGCCTATGTGTGAAATATACTTTTAATGAAGACCTTTTGAACTTCTAAGGTAAAAGATAGTATCTTACATTGGGAGTGTACATTGCGGCGGCGATGTGATTGTCTTTTTTTAATGCCCATATTGGTGGCAACTACCCCAGGACAACAAACTCAAACCGGAAAATTCAGATTTCATTAGATCTTTTGCGCATTGACAATAACAAGCAGCTCATCATCATCGTCAATCATCCCCTTCTTCTCAGTGTTGTATTGGACAGATAAACATCACATTAGCGTGATTCCAAGCCGATTAGCTTAGTTAAGCCGGAGTCTGAACCTGAACTCCGCTGAAGTTGCTTATTCATTGACAGCTACAGCTGAAAATCTGCTACCTCACCGTTACTCAATGCTTATAATAATTCCCGGGTGAGTAATAAGTACTCTCCATCTGGGTGGTAGTAAAGCATAAGTATAATGCGTTCAAAAATATTCTGTGGTCAAGACATATTCACGGTGTATGTGAAAACGACGTGCAAAAAGGTTTACAAGTTTATATTTTATGTAAGCGTTGCATTTTATTGAACACAAAGGAAAGCTGAAGTTTGTTTCAGCTTGAATTCCGCACAAGTGTCGGATGTTTAATTTTTGAGTAACCTTAATCAATTTGTAATTTATTTTTAAAAACTTAAAAAAATCCATCACAGTTAACTAGTTCAATTTACTATATTAACCTTTTCGCTACCCACAAACAAGCATATCTCCATCCCTATCGTCTATAAGTCTGTCTGTATATCTGGGCGTCCGTATGAGCGCTGAGACTTTGGAAACTATAAAAGGTATACAGTTGTGATCAAGCATGCAGGATCTAGGGGTTCCTGCCCAGGACAAGTGCAGAGTGCCAGGCCCACTCCAACGCCCTTAACGCTAAAATCTGTCTGACCCCACCATGTTTAATGATTTTGTAAATTAGATGTGATTTGGTTTCGCTTATCAATTGATCAAAACGGACCTTTTATTTGTCAATACCCATCGATCGACCTTAAAGAACATTGCAACGCCTTTATAATTTAAATATTTGTCCTGAACTTATACATAATGCGCTCTGCAAAGGTATATAAAAAGTCGGGCTTTTAAATATTCGTCCTTTATCCAGGGACTGTAAAAAGTCACGTATTAAATCTAAGGCAGCTGTTGACAAATTACCATGTACAAGACAAAATAAGTGGTCACGTAATCCGAAAAAATTAAATTCAAAGTTTTCAATGAAGCATTCAGCGTTATCTTAACAGAAATGTATTTTAGAAAAAAACATTCCAATGTTGTACAACTATTTATATTTGTATAAATGTGCACTTGAAGAACATTTCATTTTTTACAATACCTATAATGATTGTAATAATTGTACATGAAATTCCATTTTTATTTGATTCTCTTCAACGACTGAATAAGTTTTTATTATTCTTTTATACGCCAGTGTGCCGCTTTGTATGTAAGTCCTAGTTAGTGCTTTCAGTTTCTTTCATCATTTGCGCTGGTTTGAATAGCCTTTGTATTTTTCTCTTCATTCAAGACTCTAACAATAAGCTTTGCTTTTCACTGGCTTGTACTTTCTCCCTTTGCTCACTGTGGTCCTCGTTTACGATAGCCCTCCCATTAAGCTGTATCCATAGCCGTAGTATTGTCACATTTTAGAAATGTATTCAAAAAAAGTGTAAAGTAGGCTTCTTTTATTATTTAACGTTATGTGTTTAGGTGATAAATTGGGAGTAAGAGTGCAAAGGAAACTTCAACCCTAAAGCAGAATCTTGCCTAAATTTAAACCATATTGAATTAATCGTCACTTTGGGATCCGCACCCCACAGTGTGCAGAAGAAGAATATAAATAATTTTGATTCAAATAACTAAACAAGCCAATAAAGGTGTCCTTCATGAAATTTCGCGATACAACATTGTTTTATCGATCATCTCCCTCTGCAGCTGTTAGCGACTTTAATTTTCGGAACTTTCAGTTTAAGAAGTCCGATGGCCAATCTTTTACTTACTGAAGATATATGTTATATGTATGAGCTTATTGAAATTTTTAGAAGAGGCTCCAGACTCACCTGACATAGTAATCGACTTCGGATTAATTGAAGTTGTTTAATCATCTCTAGATCGGAGCGTTCCTTCTCATTCGATTGTTCTTCTCCAGGAGGCGGCATATCGGCATATCGGCGGTCTCTGTAAGAATTGTTAGTGGGAGCTGTCAGAAATAAAATATAGAAGGGTATAGTCGACTGCTTCGACTATCAGATAACCGTTACTTAGCTAACCATTTTTAAAACAAGAGAAACCGCCACAGTCGACGACCTCGACTATCAGACCCTGTTGTTCATTCCAATCGGCTACCTACATAAAGTGAAACCTAGGTGGCTCTAGTGAAATTTCGTAAGCAGCCGATTTCTGCATTAATATATCTCCATCGCACTTTGCTAATTATTAATTATTATTTGGTTATAACTTTTTATGAAATGGTCAGGCTTGAATAATTTTTCGCAGGTAGATGGGAATTGATTCAAAAAAGTGCCCAACAATTTTTGAAACTATCGTATTTAGACAAATTACGTTAAGAAAGCGTAAAATACCTTTTTAACGACATATAGCATAGGTTAGTTCATGAGCAATTATACCTGTTTTTTTTTAAATAAAGTTTTTTAAGTTGACCTGCCTTACACCATTTAAACATTTCCAAGACCTTAAAATATAGTTTGGATACCCACAACAAAATTCAATGCATGCCATTTTTATACCCCTTACTCGTAGAGTAAAAGAGTATGTTGTAATCGGGGAAATGTATGTAACAACACGACTCCATAAAGTATATATATTCTTCATCAAGATCACTAGCCATGTCCATGTCCGTATCCGAGATCTCGGAAACTGTAAGAGCTAGAGTGTTGGCACTTGGCATGCATATTTTTGGGCTTCCTTATTAATTTGACGGTATAAATACTTTTTCTAAAATGTTCCTATTCGGAGAAAGAATGAGGTGTCATTCGATGCGTATTTATATCTAAAACGAGAAAAATCGCTATAGTTGACGGCCTCTAGATACCCGTTACTCAGCTAAAGGGAGTGCGAAGAAGACGGAGTTCAGAGTTCATACGGACGGGCAGATGTACGGACATGGCTAGATCGACTCGGCTATTGATCCTGATCAAAAATATATATACGTAATATGGTCGGAAACGCATCCTTCTACTTATTACATACTTTTCGATGAATCTACCCTTATCTCTATGTCGAAAATTTAATAATTAAAAAGTTGGTGAACCATTCAAGTTGTATCATTTCAACAACATTTTCGTAGGATTATATCTAATATATACCTTCCTGTTGTGTGGCAATCCACAATGTACAATTATCCGCTCAAGGTTACCAAATTTGCCAAACTTCCTATTTGGATTGGCAATCTAATCTAATTCCATTAGACCTGCACAACAAAACTACCGAAAATGTATTTTAGAGTGGTCTGGTGCGGGGGATTGGTTAGCAACCTTCCGTACATGCGCACAAAGTCTGTACATTATTAAAGGTTCTTTATACCCGTTACTCGTACATACAAAAAATGGTTCTTGGTAAAATTGACCAAATCAGATAGTTATGTAAGTATAAAACAGAATACTTTATTTTTTTTAAATGGTTGTATATGCATGTACATGATAATATTTAATAGTTAAACTAATATAGTAGTATAAGTATATTAACATATTTACATAGATAACGGGAAATCGTTCACCCAGAAGTATGCAACAATAAGTTTACAAGTGCTCTCTAATGTGTTGTTTATAATTCTGACTCTAATTACACTCCCAAGTCAAACTCTTGAGTAGCGGTTAACAGCGTCCAATTAAAGCTGCCCCGTGAAAATTACTCATAAGTAAAAGACAACATGTAATTGTGCTCGGTATATAAGACGCATAAAATACACGGTCTTAATGGCCGTGACCGTCAAGTCGTAAGTAAACTTATAAGATTAATGCAATTTAGATGTATCTCGTTTATCCATTTTCCAGTTCCTATTTCTCTTGCTAGCACATAGTTAAATCCCAATTTAAATTTAAACAAGGAAGAACGCTATACTCGACTACCTCGACTATCAGATACCCGTTACTCAGCTAAAGGGACCAAAGGGAAATGGAGATATGCAAGCAGCAGAGCGAGATTGAAATGCGCCACCTACTGGCGGTAGACAGATTTAGGCGTTATGGGCGTTAGATATGGAGTGGCAAACTTTTTGTGAATCAATCGATAGGTATTGACAAGAACAATACATTTCAGTTAAAATTTTTTATCTAGCGTGAAAATTGTGGGCGCCACAGGCTTGCGCGGCTTGTGAGCGTTAGAGTGGGCGTGGCATATTCGCGTAACAAACTTGAACTGCGTACAAGGCTACGGAATCTAAATCTGAGATCCCAATGCTCTATCTTTGATAGTTTCCATTGTGCGTGGGCGGTTTGTGGGCGTAGCAAATTTTTTTTCAATCGATAGGTATTGATAAGAACAATACATTTCAGTTAAAATTTTTATTCTAGCATCAAAACTAGCCACAGTTTTGGACGGTTTGTGGGCGTTAGAGTGGGCACCCTGCTGAAACAAACTTGCGCTGCGCAGGAATCTCAGAAATCTGCATGCCTAATCCCAGTATTGTAGCTTTTATAGTTTCCGAGATCTCAGCGTTCATACAGACAGACGGTCAGACGGACAGACGGTCAGACGGACATGGCTAGATCGACTCGGCTAGTGATCCTGATCAAGAATATATATAACGCTTCCTTCTGCCTGTTACATACTTTCCGACGAATATAATATCCCCTTTTACTCTACGAGTAACGGGTATAGATATCGAAGGGAGGCACTGTCGGGGTTAGTACAGCTCTAAGAAGGTCATATCCTAGTCGGAAGCGGTGGAGACCTGATAGTGGGAGAATCGCTTCAATGTACCTCATAAAAAAGAATAATGTTCCAATATCCTTTTTAGAGCAAGTCATAGAAAAGCCAACTTTATTTTTAGAGCAAACCTTGCAACCCTAAAACTCGATTGCAAGAGAACCAAGGTTGACCACCAAGAACTTCCTTTACGCAAATAAGAAATGGCGGTCCATCAAGGGTATTCTTCGCTAATCTAGGCAATTTCCATAGTTTATTATAATAAATGTAATAAAAAGTAACTTTTAAATTACCTTTATAAAAGTAAGTTCATCCTCAACTTTTACCAGACTGCAGTAAAGTTTATTGTATTAATTAATGTATATCAACATAGGTATAATAGTAACCTATATCCAAGCTATTTTATAGAGCCTTAAGGCACTCATAACGAAGAGGAACAGTGCCAAATATAACAAGGAAGTGAATTTTGTCATCATAAATCTGCATACTGCATCCATAATGTACATTTGGTATTATACGCACGAAAGATCCACACAACTTCTGTCCCACGCACTAGACTTAGCATTGCCATGCCCTTCAACAACAAATGATTGTTTTCCCTATTCGCTTTGAACTGAACATTTTATTTATAATGATGACTTCCGCTCTGCGACTCCATCCGCACGAAGCGTAGTGCTGCTGCGCCGTATCCCTTTATACGAGTACATAGAGACTTACACACTTATGTGGATGTGTATTCTCATACACTTGTAGACACAAATATTGACTTGTACACTTACAAATAGCTTCCGCAAATTTACTTCAATGGATTGCTCTCCGTTTAGATGGTCTTATGGCTTGGTCTTGCTCTTATATTAAAATTTCAATATTTATAGACACCTACATATATGAAAACGAGTGTAGCTTAAAAAAATGGTATCCTCTTCGCTGTTCTACATTCGTATTCCCAAGTAGTCATGCGACGCAAAGGGCTAGTAGCAGGAACCGAAAATAAGAAGTGAATAAATAACAAATTAGTTTCGGCAAGTGCGTAAGTTACAGCCCGGATAACGGATGTTATTGGGAAACGGCCAACCCGTTTATCAAAAAGTGAAGACATCGTATATATTTGTCAATGAATGTAATGAATGCAAGCCCTCACACAATCTATAGAATTGTTCACGTGATTTGGAGCAAATTTAATATGGAGTTAGGCACATTTTTTTCAAAGCCTAATATGTATTTGGTTTTAAATTGTCAACTTCTAAAAATTGTTATTAATAATATTAAAATACATTTGCCTTCGGTTTGAGGTGAAGAAATATCGATGCTTATCGATGTTGCCTGTTTCCATAAAAAAAATGTTTCACATCTACATAGATTCCGTCACTCTACTTTTTGCAAATTTATCTACTGAGAGAGGCACGTGAGGCCAGTCAGTTTGTCCCAAAACGTTATTTTAAGGTCCTGAAAGTTCTAGACGATGTTAAACAGCTTAAAATAAGAAACTTTAGTTTTAACACTTTTGGAAAAACTCGCTAGTTTGGCGGGAGAACACCTATAAATAGCTCAATTCTGTACTTCCGTAACTTGTGAACTATTAAAGCTACAGGCTTGTGCTATATGTCTTTAGAAAGGTGTTTTGAAATTCTTTGTACCCCTTTCCAACACGATTTGTCTAGATACCAACGTTTAAAAATTATGGGCACAATTTTTTTAGCTTTGTTTTTGATTTCTCAAAAACGGCCCTAACGATTTTGGGGCTATCCTCAAAGTGTATAGCCCTTGAGATTCCTCTACTTTTGACATACGACTCGTTGTCGTAAAAAGTCACGTTTTAAAGTTATTAACCAACAAATATTGTTACATTTACCAGTTCAGAACTTCTAACACTGCCTGAGAATTTAATTTTTTTTGGTATCCAATCTTTATCACTGTGGGCGGCAGTCCACGTAGTGACGAAGCGCACCAGGAGGGTGTGGAAGAAGTGAAAATCTACTGTGATCGTCCTATCGTTACGAGTGATACATCAAACGAAAGGTATCTTAAAAACTAAAAGAGGACCAATACCTTAATTAATTGGGTTGGAAGAAAGTGAAAGTGTAAAAGTGAAAATTTTGAAAATTTGGTACTTTGGGGCCGGTGGGAATAAATACGCCCGGCTTTTAACCTAGTTGTATTCTCACTTAAAGCACGCGTCGAATGACACCTCAATCGGATGCTCCGTTCAAAAGTAATAAGCAAAACAAGATTTTGGGGGACTTCTCAAAATGAAAATTATATTTTGTTTGTCAGTTTGTTCGCTTGTCAGTTTGACCCGAATCGTTATTTTAGTATCCCAAAAACTCTAGACGATGTTAAACAGCTCAATATAAGAAACATAAGTTCTACCACTTTTACAAAAACTTTCGTTAGAAAGGTATTTAGAAATATTTTGAAATTTTTTCAAATTGTGAAGGAAAGACAAGAGCTAGATGGCGCCTAAAATTACTCCTGATAAGAGCGAGACAGCAATATCCGAACTCTACAAAATTAAACAAGAAAAAAGCAAAACATGGCGACTAAAATTATTTCGAGTAAGAGCGAGAAAGACATATTATACTTGGTTTTAAAATGATGACCAGTGAGTAAATGTCATCGGACATAAACACTTTGGCAACTTATCTAGTCTGAATTCTATCCTCAAAGTGTTAATTATTTATAATTTTTTTATATTTTATTTTAAACAATTTCTTAACAATTTTTATGGTCTACACATATATTATAAAACTATTCGATTTCGGAAATTTTTCCCGTATAATCCCCGGTTCAAATCCCACGGCGGGTCACTTACACACAAAAAAATCGTTGTAAAATCAATTACTTATTGGTGAAATCTGCCTAAAAAAAGTAGTTTACCCATAACATTTTGAAATGTCCTATAAAATGTTCTTCAAGAACTTAAATAATTTTTTTACAATTTTAATTTTTGTTATTACTTATAAGAATTATTTACATGAATGTTATTTATAGACATTTTCACAATTAGTTAAATTTACTCTTCTGCTTTACTACTACATAAATGCCGAAAACAACAACAATATATATGAAAAAGAATTTTAAAGTTTTGCTACGATTTTAATCGTTATGTCACTATTAATCAGTCCAAGGAATACAACAAAAGAATACATGAACATTTCTTACATAGTTTCTCACTATTTTTATACCCGTTACTCGTAGAGTAAAAGGGTATACTAGATTCGTAGGAAACTGTGTAACAGACCGAAGAAAGCGTTTCCGACCCCATAAAGTATATATATTCTTGATCAGGATCACTCGCCGAGTCGATCTAGCCATGTCCGTCTGTCCGGATGAACGCTGAGATATCGGAAACTATAAGAGCTAGGCTATTGATATTTGGCTTGCAGATTCCTGAGCTCAGCAATGTGCCATGCCCACTCTAACGCCCATTAACCGCCCAAAACTGTGGCTTCTGCAGTTTTGATGCTAGAATAACTTTAACTGAAATGTATGGTTCTCATTAATACCTATCGATTGACTCAAAATCGTAAGTATGAACGTGGATATCTCGGAAACTATCAAAGATAGAGAATTGGGATCTCAGACTTAGATTTCGTAGCCTTGTACGCAGTTTAAGTTTGTTACGCGAATATGCCACGCCCACTCTAACGCCCACAAGCCGCGCAAACCTGTGGCGCCCACAATTTTCATGCTAGATAACAAATTTTACCTGAAATGTATTCGTCTGTATAATGTAATGTATACCTATCAAATGATCCAAAAAAAAATTTGCCACGCCCACTCTAACGCCCATAACGCCTAAAACTGTCTACCGCCGGTAGGTGGCGCATTTCAATCTCGCTTTGCTGCTTGCATATCTCCATTTCCCTTTGGTCCCTTTAGCTGAGTAACGGGTATCTGATAGTCGAGGTACTCAACTATAGCGTTCTTCCTTGTTATTGCTGAATATTATTCAAAAACACAAAATAATAGTTTCTCACTATTCTCATTGCTGAATACTATTAAAGGAAAAAAAATGTCGTCGTTCGCTGTCCCTATCGGTCTACTTTTGTAGAGACTATCGAAAAACCTATTATTTAGTTGGTAGTTCGTAGGTCTTTGAGTAAACGTTTTTCGCGTTACACTACTTCTACGAATTAGTACATATAATATTCCAGTCAAATCGAACACTTTCCCTGGTGCTCACAGCTTCAGTTGGTAGGAGAGTAATTTAAACATTGTAGTAATTTTTGAATAAATCGATTTTGTGTTTCTCTCTACTTGTTACTCATTACTTTAGGCCAACTGTGTCCGATTTCGCTAAGTAGGCACGTGGTTGATTGTTGTGAGTTCCAATGTGCATATAATAAATATTATTTTCCCCCTCTTTCAAACGCCACAAAAACACCCAAAAGGGCATAAAAAACATCCTGGTGCAATAATGAATTTTCAATTGAGGTCCTAACCTTCTCATGACATGTGGCCTTCTCTATTGCTTGAGGCGGTCATTGTTTACGAGCGGTGGTAGTAGCCCTAATGCGGCTGCTCAAGCACGTGCTGGCATTAAAAATGAATACAGCTCGAAAGGACCAAAGGGAAAAGTCCACAACTGAGTTCTGCAGACGTTTTTAAAAGACCGCTTTCCACTTTGCAAATTGAAGAACCACTAGGAATTTGACCAGATCACGTTTACCAAAAATACTGGGTACTTTAGGAAAAAGGGGTTCTAGTTTTTAGTATTTTTTCAGAATAAGCGCGTTTTACTGAAAATACCTTACCAGGGCTTCTGCGTGCCGAAAATAATTTATGCTTATGTTGTTTTTTATTCTTTTATTTTCTATTGTTTGCTTTAGACAAAGGTCTCGACCACTTAAAATCGCAAAAGTTATTCAAGATTTATTTAGTACACTTTTTATTTCAGTTCATTACAGTCATTAAATTGTTATAACCAAATAATAATCAATATTTTGCAGTTCAATCGAGATTGCATACCACATACAGCAAATCAGCTTTTTTCACTAATACGCCACCAAACCGGGGCGCTATAGGCTAGTTGGCGAAATAGGCTAAGTGGCGCTATAGGCTAGGTGTGTAAGTGAAAAAATAATTGCTTTAAGCATATCTTAATCGCTTTCGCACTCCTTTTAGCTAATGGTTTCTCTTGTTTCATTTAGTATATAGTTTTAAGAATACTTACATCAAAAATCTACTGATCGGACCGTTAGTACCCAAGATATAGCGTTTTAAAGCTACTCAACTCTGGGTACTACAGCAGAAAACTTCAATCGCCGTTACCTCGGAACACTGCTTTCCGAAATGTAAGGTATATCGGTGGTGCCACAGAAATCGCAGAGCGCTAAACGGCGGTAAGTTTCATATGTACTATAGTAATTTCTGTGGTACCCCTGCATGTATTCTTGTTTAGGATGTCTACTCGAGTCGATCTAGACATCTCCTGAGCACACCAATATCTGATACAATCGGACTATTTAACAAAAAGGTATAAGATATTAAAAACTACTCCCTGAGAAAGTAGGATTATATTTAAAAACTTGCAGAGGGTATAATGATCTTAGTCAGAAGTTTAACTAACTTGACTACTTAACTACTCTCTGAGGAGGTAGGATTATTTTTAAACCCTTGCTGAGGGTATAATGATCAAAGTCAGAAGCTTTCAACGCAGTAAAGGAGACCTTACCCTTTATGTATATTCTTGATCAGCATCACAAGACGAGTCGATCTACCCCTGTCTGTCCTGTTGGGAATATCATTCTTTAAATATTTCAGAACTTCGAATAAAATTTAAAAAAAAACGGACGATTATATTATGTAGCTACCTTAGGAACGATCGGATAATTAAAGGGAAAATAATTATAGCTCTTTATTTTTGATCATGTTTTATTTTCTACTCCGGTATATAACATTTTTTAACATTTCAGAATTACGAATTCAATTTAATAAAAATCGGACTACTAGGATCGAAAAATTAATGCAAAATAATACAAAGACCGTTATATTTCGTTTTCGGTAAACATAAACGGTAATAAATGGAAATTAAACATTATCCTAACATATATTTTTTTAGTTCTCTAAAAAAAAGCAATGTTCTGTATAGTACATACAATGCTCACATGGGATCGACCTGCAATTGTGTAAAAACTTCGGCTTGCCGAAGTAAGCTTCCTTTCTTGTTATATAATGGTTTTTATACCCGGTACTCGTAGAGGAAAAATAAAATAAAAACAAGAAAGGAAGTTAGCTTCGGCAAGCCGAAGCTTATATACCCTTGCAGCTATAATTGTTAAATTATACTCGTATCTAAAAAAGGTTTGCCCTCTCTAACTGTCACATACCGCTGCTGCTATATCTCTACCTCCCTCGCAATCCCTTTACATGAGTAACTGGTATCTAATAGTCGTTAGCGTGTTCCCCTAATTTTAATTTTTATACCCTTGCAAAGGGTATTATGATTTCCGTCAGAAGTTTGCAACGCAGTGAATGAGACGTTTCCGACCCCAAAAAGTATATATTTTCTTGATCAGCATCACTAGACGAGTCGATCTAGCCATGTCCGTCTGTGACTATATCATATAGCTCCCATAGGAACGGTCGGAAAATTGGTGGAAAAATAATATGAAACAAATTATAGCTTCGGTGTTTATTGACATATTATCTCATACTATTGGGAATATCATTTTTGTATTTTTCAGAATTTCGAAATAAATTTAATAATTATAACTGCAAGGGTATACAAACTTCGGCTTGCCGAAGCTAACTTCCTTTTTTGTTTTTTATACTTTTTTGAATTTATAAAACATTTGAAATAATTAACTTTAAGACACAAAAAAAAAAGTTTGAACACAAGTTTTTACATATAAATAAAACCTGGTACAATGTTATATAACCCCTTAAAAATGTGGAGTGGCAGAAAATATATATTTACATATGTGACACAGAGTTAACTAGAAAATCGCTAACAGTTGTCAGATCCTTTCTGTCTACCTAGGGATGTGGACGGATCAGAGGGCTCTTACAAATCGCAGTTCAAAGGGAGCTTTGCCTTTGTGTTTATGTCTGTTTTGTTACTGAATGCGCTTTGTGTGTTTATTGTTTGTTTGTTGATGGTGCACTTGTTTGGTCAAAAAGCCGCAAACAAAAGGCTGACTGGACCGCGCATAGCTTACAAAGGACTACATTTTCTGCTCCGTTTATCCGGCAGTCCAGACTTCCATCCGCCGACAGATTTATGTTTTATTTATGCCTGCTTATGTTTGTGCATTTCTATCTAGCACCAGCCATCCCTTAGAAAGACTCGCACATTTTCTCTCGTACACATATACTTAAGGACATACAGGACTCCTTTTATTACCGTTAGGTCTGACCATCCATTAGTTAGAAGCTTGCAAGTGCTGATCAGTGGCGGATCCAGGATTAATTCGTAGAGAAGAGTTAAACAGGTGTGTTATTTGTATTGTACATATATATCAAACAAAAACACCTCTTTACGAGGTAAGGGGTCGTGACGATCGCACCTTCAGCATACAAAAATTTCTGGTATAAAATTTTGTGACGAACAATGCTTGTACTTTCGACTTAATGGACACACTTTCTAAAATGTTTTCATTCTTTCCGCTTCAGCAAAATAAAAACAAGAAAGGAAGTTACCTTCGACAAGCCGAAGTTTGTATACCCTTGCAGTTATAAGAAATAATCAATGTTAGTAACACTATGTTAAATTTTTAAGGATTGTTGCTAGCTTCAGTGATATTTGTGTAAAATTAAATTAGTAATGCTGAAAAGTTTAAATATTAAAATATCCCAGAGTAGAGAAAAATACGATCAAAACCAACAAAGCACAATTTTTTTAAAATATTTATTTCATTAATTCTCTGACCGTTTCTTTGACAGCTAGATGTTAGAGTCGTCCGATTTTTAATTAAATTGAATTCAAAATTCTTAAAAATACACAAAATGTTATTCCCAATAGTATAAGATAATATGTCAAAAAACACCAAAGCTATGATTTGTTTCATATTATTATTCCACCAATTTTCCGATAGTTAGGCGACATTTTTCGGTGCAAGTCTGAGCTCTTCTACTTGACAGTGGAAATCGAACAAGGGAACAATCGAAAAAGGAAGGCGCAGAACCAATAGGTTCAGTTTGATTAACAAGATCCCCTGTTATCGGATGGTAGATGGTGGATGTGCTCTTTGGGAATCGGAGTTTCACATTAGAAAATGGGAGGCGGAGAACAGGTTTTGTTTGATTAGCCACAGGTCTTCAGATCAGATGTTATCGGATGGTAGATGGTGGATGTGCCCTGTGGGAATCGGACTTTCAAATTGGTCAAGAATCCCAACCGTTTCGAACGGATGGACTCTATGGGAAGGGAGTATAAGGCGATGTTTTTCGGTGCAACTCTGAGCTCTTCTTCTTGACAGTGGAAATTAAAACATTCACTACGAAATCGTAAACTATAAAATACAGGGAACAATCGAAAATAGAAGGCGCAGAAGCAACAGGTTTGGTTAGACTAGCCAGATCAGCTGTTATCGGATGGTAGATGGTGGATGTGCCACTAGAGGAATCTATATATCAAGATTTAACTCTCTAGTTTGAAGTTTGTGGGCTCTAGAGCGGGAGTGCCACATATAATCACGGCGTTCTTGTTAAAGGACGGACAATTTCAAGACTTGATATCTTATATCTATTTAAATTTGTTCAGAGTATTATCGAAGAGCATTCTTTACTTGTACAACAATAATACTAGACCGCCAAGAAATTTTTTCACGTATACTCCCGATTGCTGGCGTATATGCCGCCCATTTAGACACTCATTACAAATTAAAAATACATAAATAGGCAATATAGATCACGCACGTTACATTATTCCTACACCCAATTTTACCCCAAAAGTTTTTAAATCAAGTTAAACAATATTTTTAGGCTCAAACCAGGGTCAGACCACGTCACCGCCATCAAGTCCTTTTGTGATTATTACACTTGTCGCACCCCATTGGGTTTAGTCACGATGTTATTGACTCACCCTGCAGATTACTATGTTTTCAGAAACCGTCAGTGTCTGGTTCATCATCTGCGATGTACTTATTCTGTCAACTTTCCTGGTCATCACGTACATGCAATGACATTTTGTGGCTTATTATTCTGGCTGGTTTCCTTACCGTAATCTCCCCAATATAACAAAAGATTCTAAAAGGGGATGAAGTTTTTCTAATACCATACTGATTTTAGTCACCTAAGCTACTTTTATAACAGATCTAAAGCTTACACTTCGTTCGATTGTGTTCGAGTACAGGTCAAATTCATATAATACGAGAGTTGCTATATATAGTTCTGGCCTAATAATAAAAATGCGAATATTGATCACCAAACTTAGTTTAATTGGTTTTCAAAGTATTCTCAAGCAAGATTTGTACTCTTTTGCATACGCTCAAACCAATTGTCGAAGCACTTTTTTCACTCTTATTACACCTTTTTCTCATGATGTGCGGGAATATAAAATAGTCATTGGGTGCCAAGTCGGAGCTGTACGGAGTGCTCGCATTGATCTTTTTTTTAACTTCTCCGAAAACTTCACGCAAACAAATTGTGGTGTACCACTCATGCCACATGTCCAGTTTTGACGAACAAACAGGCGACCATTTGCTTCAAACAACTTTTGTTGGATTTGGCTCGTCTTCGAAGACCCACACGGTCGATTGTTGTTTTGTTTCGGGCTCATAAGCACAGATCCCTGATTCGTCTCCTGTGACGTAAACGTCTTTTGAGAATAGAATTTTTTCAATATTGCGATTGTCAAATTGTGCGGAATCTAACGAGAAAAAACCTTTTTTGCGGCCAGGTGTTCATGCGATATCGAATGTATGCTGGTGGAAGAAATGTCTAAGGATGCCTCTATCTCATGGTAACATGTGATATGACAATATTGCATTATCGGCTGTTTTTAGACGGCCTTCGTCTTCGCGCGAGCGTCGTCCACAATTCCTAATACGGCTAGAAGTGACCCAGGTTAGAAACTTAAATAGCAGCCCTCGTAAGTTTGTGCCTACACTCAATATACATCCTAAGTTACGTTCGGTGTACCTTTGAGTATGTGTCTCTTATTGAACGATGTTATTAAGATCAATTAGGATTTTCTTTTATATAAAAAAATCATATTGAATCGATAAAAAAACGAGAGAGACCGCTACGGTCGAGTGCCTCGACTTTTCCCTATATACATACCCGTTTCTCAGATAAAATTCGAAAATTTGGTATTTCGAATTTCCTAAAACTGTGACGTTGTGGACGGTTTGAAGTTTGGGGTAGGAATATATAGGTAAAATCCTGCTGGATTTTGCAACGCTAAGTCTTGGACTACGAAAAAGTACGGATTTGGCCGACCTGTGTGATTAGAGCATTGGGTAAATCTCTATGGGCCACAAAATGATGCTATTTGTGGGTGTTAAATTGGGCATGGCACTCGGCTGAAGCTAGCATAGACATCATGCGCTCGAGGAGGAGTTGGTTTAGAAACTATACAAAATTGTTCTTTTCTATTTAAAATGGTTGTATTTGTATTTATTTTTGCTTCGTTTTCTTTTTAATAGTTAAGCCACTATTAACATAGTTACGTTTTCGAAATGTGTGTAGAAAAATAGTTAATTAACTATTAAAAACACATACCCTAACGTAAAATCTTCCATACAAAAAAGTATCCAATAATAACTTTTCTCGTACACCTAAACTCGAGGCATTCGACTTTAGCGGACTTAACCCGTTACTTGTAGAGTGATAGGGTATATTCTATTCGTCGGAAAATTGTGTAACAGGTAGAAGGAAGCGTTTCACTTCAAAGTTTATATATTCTTAATACAGATCACTAGCCGAGTCGATCTAGTCCGTGTGTCAGTTGTATTTGACAAATAAGAAAAGCTAAATGTACACTGAATAAAATACAAGGGTGGTCAAAAGTATTTTCACAAAAAAAAAGTTAAATATATTCATAATTTGAACTTACATCTTGTTAACTTTGGCATCAATGGAAAGGTAATTTAAATGCCGTTTGAATGATACAATACATTTCTTAACACATTCAGTACTTATTGAAAAGGACGAATTTGTGTGAAAATGTCCTTTTTGAACTTTTTTCCTCGACTTGAAAACTTAAATTTTTTGACGCAAAAAGTTTCTTCAAACAAAAATAATAGTAACTGCAAAAAGAATTTTTCAAAAATCATTTTGCTTATATTTTTTATGATTTTTTGAAAACGCTTAGAAACATGCATTTTAGCCATATTTTTCTCTTTTTCATACAAATTTTTTCCGACAGTGTCAACTTTAAAAAATCATAAAAAATATAAGCAAAATGATTTTTGAAAAATTCTTTTTGCAGTTACTATTATTTTTGTTTGAAGAAACTTTTTGCGTCAAAAAATTTAAGTTTTCAAGTCGAGGAAAAAAGTTCAAAAAGGACATTTTCACACAAATTCGTCCTTTTCAATAAGTACTGAATGTGTTAAGAAATGTATTGTATCATTCAAACGGCATTTAAATTACCTTTCCATTGATGCCAAATTTAACAAGATGTAAGTTCAAATTATGAATATATTTAACTTTTTTTTTGTGAAAATACTTTTGACCACCCTTGTATGTGAGCGTAACGAACTTTTGTGATTTGTGAACGTGGCTCTTGGATGAAGCAAACAGGCGTTTCAAAGGCACCAGTAGAATCACACAGAAACACGCACTAAAAAAACTATGTAAAATCAAACAGCCCCAACCTATTAAGAATAGGCAATGCTCAAAAAATTGTAAACAATTTTATTGATTAATAAAAATTGGGTTTTTAATTTCATTTTTTTAACCTTTTTTTGTATAAGTTATAATACTAAACGTGGATTTTATCTTACCACAAAGCTACCGAAGAATGATTTTCGTTAAAGAAAATAAACAGACTTAAATTAACAACATTTTCGAAAATAGAACATTAAAATTTTCTATTATACTCGCTTGTTTGTTTAGTTTGTTTGTTTTAAAAACTGACTTTACGTGGTTTACAAAATTTTTTTTTTAAAACCCACTGAGTGCGTGGGAATATATATAAGCTTCGGCCAACTCACTTGCATTTTTATACCCGTTACTCGTAGAGTAAAAGGGTATACTAGATTCGTCGGAAAGTATGTAACAGGCAGAAGGAAGCGTTTCCGACCCCATAAAGCATATATATTCTTGATCAGGATCACTAGCCGAGTCGATCTAGCCATGTCCGTCTGTCCGTCTGTCCGGATGAACGCTGAGATCTTGGAACCTATGAGAGCTACGCTATTGAGATTTGGCGTGCAGATTCCTGAGCTTCTTACGCAGCGCAAGTTTGTTTCAGTAGAGTGCCACGCCCACTTTTACGCCCACAAACCGCCCAAAACTGTGGCTCCTACAGTTTTGATGCTAGAATAAAAATTTTAACTTAAATGTATTGTTCTCATCAATACCTATCAATTGACCCAAAAAAAAGTTTGCCACGCCCACTTTTACGCCCACAAGCCGCCCCCAAACTTCAAAAAATCGTAAATATGAACGTGGATATCTCGGAAACTATAAAAGATAGAGAATCGGGATCTCAGACTTAGATTCCGTAGCTTTGTACGCAGCGCAATTTTGTCACGCGAAAATGCCACGCCCACTATAACGCCTACAAACCGCCCAAGCCTGTGGCGCCCACAATTTTCATGCTAGATAAAAATGTTTAACTGAAATGAATTGGTCTCGTCAATACCTATCGATTGATACACAAAAAATTTGCCACGCCTACCCTAACGCCCACAACGCTTAAATCTGTCTTCCGCCGGTAGGTGGCGCATTTAAATCTCGCTTTGCTGCTTGCATATCTCCATTTCCCTTTGGTCCCTTAAGCTGAGTAACGGGTATCTGATAGTCGAGGTACTCGACTATAGCGTTCTCCCTTGTTTTTAATCAACTCTTAATATATGGAGGTTTTTAAACTTACCCACTTCTTTTATTGCTGCCCAATCATTGTAACGATATTTTTTTTAATAATTAGCGTCTACTAAGCCATTTCTATATGTCGTCTCTGTAACGAAAAGTATAGCATGAGTATAGTTTAAAGTCATATATTATTAATATACCTTGTACAAGCTTAAAAAAATTTGAACGCATAAAAAAACGTAATTTAAGGTTATGACAAGATTAATTTTTTCCCAATCGAACCGCTCTTAAAAAACTGCTTTGGGCGGTACAGATAATCAAACAAAAACATCTCTTAACAAACCAATTGGGACTAACTTTTCTGCTAAGTAAACACACTTTCCAAATTCTCAGGACCCTTTGTTACCCTTTGAACTTTAGCCATTTCTAGCGTTCTTCCGCTAAACCAGAGGGGTTTTCCAAAAGTTGTGGATCAAATGCTTTTAGCTCAATCGTATAATACGATAAAAAAGTCAATTTGATGTTCTTCGTATCAGAGATTTTTTGACATTCAATTGTACACACTGACACCTAAATAGGGGCATATTGAAGACGATATTTTTTTGGGTGTAGCCATGTCCGTCTGTCTACTGTCCGTCCGTTTGAAAACTATAAAAGCTAGAAAGTTCGGATTCCGCATGCTGATTCTTGAGCTTCTGCGACAGCCCAAGTTTATTGCTACACCCACTCTAACGCCCACAAACGCACATACGCTCACGCTAAAGCCTGTCTATGGCCCACATTTTTAAAGATTTCGTAAAAGTGTAAATACAATTATCAATATCTATCTGCATGATAAAAATTGTCCAAGTTGGACCATTCATTAAAAAGTTCTAGTTACCTGGTCAAAAAGTGCGCCAGCACGTTTGTTGACAATTCATGGATGCTCGTTCATAAAATTTGATCGAAACCTTAGGGTTGAGTTCCGAAGGAATGGGATCAGTTTAAGAACATTCGGGCTTAACTTGAGACCATGAAAATATAAAAAACGAGGAGAACGTGTACATGTTCTAGTTCTTCTGGATGCCTGGTAGAGGTGTATTTTAATTTCCTTACTTTTCTTTTGTTATTGCTAAAGACTTGAATGTATTTTGGTTACTGCTAATAATAAGCAATTGACACAAATAATACACCAATCGAAAGGTATACTTCATAAGGTCGTAAACGCTTCCTGTTACCTGTTACATACTTGCCAACGAACCTATTTCACCCCTTTTCTCTACGAATAACGGCTATTAATAGTGAGATGTAAGTGTTTTGTTTACTAAATGTTCATGTATTTTGTTGTTTTGCTTTCTCGGCATTTGGATGGAAACACCACAATCAAAATTGTAACACAACTATTAATTGTTGGTCGAACGTATACTATTTGGTCCAACCCCTTTCGCCAGCACCTATGCTTGTATTCTTTTCATATCTTCCTTTCGCTTGTTGTGTGTCCAGCTTATGGTTGAATGTACTTTCAATGTAATTCCTAACGCCGTCTCTCCATATGGTGTGTCCGTAAAAAGGAAATCTTTTTCATTACTATTGAATTACATGAAATGTGACCACTCGGACATTCAATAAATTTTGTATGCGTGCTTTTTTAAATCATCCATAGCAACAGAAGCGACCAAGAAAAATAATCAGATTTATAGTCCCAATGCGGTGTAATTGTGCAGGAAGAAAGGTGTTGAAGTATTGGACATCTTTGTTAAATTCAGTTTTATTGTACCCCAATAAAATTTCTAACATGTAGAAAAAAGTGCGTCTTTTTAAAAGAAATCAAAAAGTTGTACTTTATACTGTTAATATGTACTTTTAAAAATTAGCGAACCTCTTGCCAGTAAAAATAATCATAATAAAATACATTTATTTGGAGTAGTAAAACAAGGAAGCAAGTTAACTTAATTTAAACGGATTTTAAAAAGCAAGGAAGCTAACTGAGCTCTTCCGAAATCTATGTACCTTTTCAGCTTAAGCCATATCATGCAATTAAAATAATACTTATTATTCTAACGTACTACTGTGCCCAAAAAGAAAGGTGAATTTGTTTTTTCGATTATAGTGGTATTGTGCACTATGAACTCCTTCCACACGGCCAAACTGTTAATAAGGAATATTATTTGAGCGTTATGCATCGATTGCGTGAAGCAATTTGACCAGAATTATGGACAGCAACAACTCTTGGCTTTAGCATCACGATAATGCACCGGCTCATATTTCACTCAATTTCGTGGCCATTTGGATTTGGCTCCGTGTGACTTCCGGCTATTCCCAAAACTCAAGAGACCACTCCGGGGAACCCGTTTCGAGTCGATTGAGGAGCCGAAGTTTCTATACCCTTGCAGGTACAGAGCTTTCCAATTCGTAGAAAACTAAAAACTAATTGCAGAAATTTTAAGACAATGTTCCATTTCAATTCACTGCCGTGTATGTTTACCGAAAACGAAATAGAACAACCTATGTAATATTTTGACATTAATTATTCGATAGTTCCCTTAGTAGCTTTATTTAAAATTCTGAAATATTAAAAGAATGATATTCCCAAGAGTGAAGCTGATATGTCAAAAACACCGAAGTAATAATAAAAATAAAAATTTAAAAAAAAATCCATTTTTTCCGATTATTTCTATGGGAGCCGTAGGAATTCGGACGACTATGTCATATAGCTTGGATGTGTTAGTTTGTCAAAGCATTTGAAAAGTGCAACTATTTATCCTTCGTTTAAAACTGAGGCTCTAAAGATAAAGAGTGTAACTTTTTAAATGCTTTGACGAACTAACAAACTAAGAATCCGTTCGTCTGTAATTGCAGTTTAAGAAAGCCAACCAATTAAAATTTTTACACTTTGAGGTCCTTTTTCTCAGAACCCTTGCATAGGGAAATTTGGTGAGTAGATAATAGGGATTCAAAGCGAATAAATTTTTCAGCAACCATCGATGTAAATAAATAAAGGTCCACTTTTGTAACACAGTGTAATTATACCTTCGTTATTTTTGATCATATGCCTTCTTCTCCGCACATATGAAATATTTTAGAACTTCGAATACAATTCTTAGGAAACCGGAAGACTATATCATATAGCTGCCAAAGGAACGGTCGGATTGTTAATGGGATAATAATCATAGCTTCGATTTTATTATAATTATCTTTTCTTCCCCTGAATATAGCACTTTTCTTATATTTTAGTAATGCGAATTCCGAATTCCGATCACTTTTATGATCACTTTAGAATACTTGTCCGATCCGTCTGGTTGCAACCTTTATACTAACTACTATATAAAAATGTCTTAAGATCGACTCGTCCAGTAATTCTGATCAAGAACATACTTTAAGGGTCGGAAACGTCTCCTTCACTGCGTTGCAAGCTTCGGACTGAAATCATAGTACCCTCTTCAAGGGCATAGAAAGCATAAAGATGATGTCATGAAATATCTGTCTGGCGCCCACATGCTTAAAGTTCTTGTAAAATTAACAACAGAATACACGTCAGTCGATGACCTCGACTGATACCCGTTACTCAGCTAAAGGGAGTGCGAGGGAGCTCTTTCGGATTCGGCATGGATAGGTACGCAGATTCTGGAGATTCTTGCGTAACGCAAGTTTATTTCAGCAAGCTGTGGCGCCCACATTTATAAAGATATCATTTTAAAAAACATTTTATTTTATTTCGCTTGTCAATACATATTTTTATTAGTTCATAGGTAATGATTTTACGCCCGTATCTAGCCAGAACATTGTCAATGAGGTAACGCGATTAAATTAGAGTGAAAAGTGTATGAGTAAAAGGTGTAGGTGTAGAGCGGGCGAGAAATAAGAAGATATTAAATATTGTATTTAATAAGTGAGTCAGGGCTCTTGTATGTTGTAGGTATGATCTTCAAGTTAGTTTACCACTGATGACTTTAGTCAATAGTTTTCAACAAAGTAAAGGAGACGTTTCCCACCCTATAAAGTATATGTATTCTTGATCAGCATCAATAGACGAATCGAACTAGCCAAGTACCAGTTTTAAAGCTATCTAAATGTTTTGAAAACTCTTCTTCTTTGCATGTAATATAAAAGTTAAAAAAAGCTGAATCGGACAGCTATATCATATAGCTTCCATAGAAATGACTGGAAAATAATAGTTCATATTCTTTTCCACTCGGAGGTGTACCAACATCTTAAGATTTCGCAATTGTAATTTTGTACGTAAAAATCGGACAACTAATTCATATAGCTGACATAGGAACTATTGGTATTTTATACACAAATCTTGATAAGATAGCTTAATATGATTCAATTTGCAAGAGTATATAAACTTAATTTCGAATCTTTCAGAACTACAAATGATTTTTAAACGATTGACAATGAGGTAATGCTGCTTATTAAACACATCTGAGCCACATCTGCTCTGCATATGCCTATATCCACGTACTTATGTGTATTTGTAACATGTGCTGATCCGCGGGGTGGGTGTGTGTTAGGGGGTCAAACCACCTACTCGGGTGAAAAGTAAAAAAATATATTTAAATTTAAGACATTAGACAGAGTAAAAACAAATTAGGAAAATTAATAAAAAATGTCTGTCCGTCCGAATGAACCCAGAGATCTTAAAAAACTAGAAAGTTGGTAAAAAGCATACAGATTGTGCTGAGGTCTGTACAGCACCCAAGCCGCTAGGGGCGCTATAGGTTAGGTGGCGCTATAGAGGAAGAAGATAGGTGGCGCTATAAGCTAGGAGAAAAAAGCAGAGTTGCTCTAAGCATATATCCATCCCTCTCGCACTCCCTTTCGCTAAATAAAGGGTATCTAATGGACGAGGCCATCTACTGTAGCGTTTTATCTTGTTATATTTAACTTCGGGATACCTAAGTTTCTATTCTCTTTCAGGTCGTTCTCGTGTGAGCTTTGTAAGTACAAAGCTTTCTTAACTTTAGAATACTAAAAACCAATTTCAGAAATTTTAAGATATTATTCCATTTCAATTAACTACCGTACATTTTTACCGGAAACGAAATATAACAGTCTTTGTATTATTTTGACATTATTTATCCGATCGATCCTATGGCAGCTATATGATAAAGTCGTCCGACTTAAAGTTTTAATTTTGTACATGTTCCAAAAAATATTTTTGTGGAAATTTCTATGGGAGTTATGGGATCGCAATAGAAAGAAGACTTTTGGGAAGGGGTTACCCAGATAGCTTAAAACTGACAGCTTCCGTAAGAACGGACAGACAGACATGGCTAGATCGACTCGTATAGTGATGATGATAAAGAATGTGTATACTTTATGGGGTCGGAAACGTCTCCTTTACTCTCTAACGGCAAATGTAAAGCAAGAGCTTGCCAAGCTACTGGGTAAAACGAATCTGTTGAAAGGGTAATCTTATAATTCGGATTCGGGTACAATGTGTTGCCACTTGCTGATCCAATAACATAGTATTCACGTGCGAGTGTGTTGTAGTGCTTTAGAAAGCGTGTGACGATCAGCAAGTAGATTGAGACTGAGTCGGAGACTGCAGCGAAAAGTGGTTTGGTCCCCTCCGATTCTTTAAGTCGCTGGAATACTGGCAATGCATCATTTTGCGTTGGGCAAAACCTCAGTTGCAGCCGCAGCATCAGCAATGGTCACAGAGTCGTTGACTTTAGCTCAAGCTGTTTTCCTTTTTGTGTTCTGTTTGTCTCTTTTTCTTGGGGAAGCGCAGTCATGTTTGTCTTCTGCTTGTTTTATTTTTGCAGCCTTGTGAGAAGGAACAAATTTTACGGACTTTTGTAAAAGAAAACGAGAAACATCGATATAGTCGAGTTTCTCGACTATCAGAGAGGCTAAGCAGCACAGCGACTGTTTCCGATATTATATTCTAGCATTCAATCGATCAATAGCACCTCTCAGCGAGCTAAGAGTCGTGACGATTGCAACATACAACAGTTCTAATATTACATGTTGTGACCAAAAATTCTTGCAAATTTTTTTTATACTGAACTGAGTCAGGCTGCACTTTTAATCGTGCAATTACTTGCAAAATCACATTTTTTAGACAAAAAGTTGTATATATTAAAAGTTGAGGAATCTCAATAGGAAATAAGAAAATAGCCAAAAAGTGACAAAAAAAATTTTGTGCTATAATTTGAAACTATTTTCCTTTAAAATTACCTTTCAAAAAAAGGTATAGCACGAATCTGTATATTTAGTCTTTTAAAAATTATAACTTTTAAAACCGGGCTTGGTATGCACTTTTAGTATTCGCGATTCGTCACTACGTGGACTGCCGTCCACAGTGAAGATGCTCCGACAAACACATTAATTTTGGTCGACTCTAAGTTTGTATGCTGTACATACCGTAAGAACTAGACAAAATCATAACGTGTTCTAACTTGAAGTTGACATCCCAGCGAATAAAACCATTGCAAAATGCATGGAAAATTGGATTTATAGTATAAAAGTCTACTAGTTCAGTTTTTTTGGCCGATAGAAATTACAATTTATTCGCAGAAGGAGAGAAGTAAAGTAAAACAAGGGAGAACGCTATTGTCGAGTACCTCGACTATCAGATACCCGTTACTCAGCTTAAGCGACCAAAGGGAAATGGAGATATGCAAGCAGCAAAGCGAGATTTAAATGCGCCACCTACCGGCGGAAGACAGATTTAAGCGTTGTGTGCGTTAGGGTAGGCGTGACAAATTCATTGTTCAATAGAATAAGTTAGCCGCGCACTTTGCTCTCTCTGAGCGCCGGCAGTGCTTTTCTCTTTGCCGCTAAGTTCGGCCGGCAACTATTTACATACACACACATACACGCGTAAAAACATTTCGCACTGTCTGGCTCTGACGTCATAGCTTTTTTTCTTGGGAGGTTTGTGGGCGTTAGAGTGGGCGTAGAAAAATTTTTTTTGGGTCAATCGATAGGTATGGACAAGACTAATACATTTCAGTTAAAATTTTCTATCTAACATTAAAACTGTAGGAGCCAAAGTTTTGGGTTTGTGGGCGTTAGAGTGGGCGTGGCAGTCTACTGAAACAAACTTGCGCTGAGTAAGAAGCTTAGGAATCTGCACGCCAAATCTCAATAGCCTGAATCTCATAGTTTCCGAGATCTCAGCGTTCATCCGGACAGACGGACAGACGGACATGGCTAGATCGACTCGGCTAGTGATCCTGATCAAGAATATATATACTTTATGGGGTCGGAAACGCTTCCTTCTGCCTGTTACATACTTTCCGACGAATCTAGTATACCCTTTTACTCTACGAGTAACGGGTATAATGAGTGGTGATCTACATAATCTACATAATCTTTGATAACAAAAATAAAAATATCGAAAATATTAGTAAAACTATTTAAACAAATAAACATTTCATAATTCCTATGATTTTCTTTAATAGTTTTTTCGATTACAAAGTATTATTGATTGTCGATTTTAACGACGTTAAAACCAAAAGTTTAACAACACTGCCTAAGAAAATAACATGAACCTCTTTACGTTGATCAACACTGAAATTCAAATTTCAGGCTCAATTCTGTTATTGGCCTAACAATGCAAAGCTATGACAAATAAAATTAGACTTATTTTACCATGGAATTTGTCGAGATATGGCTTGTTTGGTTCGTATGAACGGTAACTTTAAAGTTGTGCTCGTCTCCATTAGTGGTCGGATTTTTTCGAGTTCTTACGACATCAACATACATTCACTAAACTGTTAAAAAGTTCCACATTTTCCAAATTTGGCGATCTGTAGCTCACAATATACTCAATATATACTTTTTATTTATTTGGCAAAATTAAAGGGTGACATAATAGTTGAAAGCTAAAACATATATCACCTAAATTAGTTAGGCGCAACTTGAGATATAATAAAAAACACAAGGATACCAAAGAAATTTTCTTTAAAACATCTTTAAAGGAAAAATCTTTCTTTTTTAAATATTTTTGATTTTTTGAGGAGTGCGTACACGTAGTGTTGTGCTGTAGTGAAGTTACAGCCTTTTGAGACTTGGCTATTAATAGCTATAAATGTTTTTCCGCAAATATAGTAGGTTTTTTCAAAAGTGGAAAACTAAAGTTTATTTAATTCAGCCGTTTATCGCCATCTCGAATTTCCACGACGATAGATTAACGTTTTGGGACAAACACAAACTGGCAAACAGAACCAAATTTTCACTTCGAAAAGTTCGCGAAAATCTTGTTTAATAATAATAACTTTTGAAAGGTGCATCCGATTTTAGTAAATAAGGTGTCATTCGACGCGCATTGTCAGCAAAAATGCAAAAAAGTCTAACGAAATAGCCCGAGCACCCCACCGGCCTTAATTTAAATTTAAGATTTTATAACTTTTACACATTTACGATCTTTCTTTCAAACGATACCTTTCGTGCTGTATCAGTCGTTACGATCGGACCTTCACAGCAGATTTTCATTTCTTTGTGTGAATATAGTAGTCCTGGAGTGCAGTCTACAGTGATTATCTAGTGGACACATTTGCGGGGTTATCGATGGGAAACTTGTGTTACTGTCCCTGCATAGTTTTTGCTTGTACAATTTAATATTGGGTCAGAAGACAAATGTCATTGTTTTTAGAGAACGATGTTTCGCTGCCGCATTGTTTTGCACTCGAGAAAACGAAAACAAAAGCATCGTCTGTTGCTTTGACGCTGAATGGATGGAGAAGTGGTCTTCTAGTCGGAAGAACAAAACAGTTTTTTGTTTCCGATTTGTATATTGGCCTGACTCTCGTTACGGACTCCAAGATTTTACTTATTTTTGCTTGACTACAAGATACCGCGTTTTTTTGATAAGCAAAGCATCAAGTTTCACTCATAGAATATTTAACAAGTAATATGATAGAAAAAATAGCATTACAAAAATTGGCAGTGACAGTACCCACACGATAAGGTCTAAAATCCATCTGTTTTCTCAATTCTGAAAAATGTTTTAACTTTGCATAAACTTTAAACTTAGTATCTTATGTGAAGTATAATTTTAAATAAATCTCAGCCAAGATAAATTGTCCATAAATTGACCCAAGCTGAATGTGTCATTTGTAACCGAATTTTCAATGTCCTAATAACATTCACCATTAAGTTAAGTTCTTAGCTAGAGGTAAATACTTTTTTCTTGGAAAAACGGATAAACTAGGACTATCAACAAGGCAATGTCTGAAAGCCTAAGTTTATATATCCTTGCACCTATGAGGAAAAGTCAATGCTACTAACATCTTTTTTATTTTTTAAGGATTGTTGCTAGCTGCAGTGATATTAAACACATTTTACATTTTCTTTCATCTATGTTAAACAAAACACATCGATACCCTTTACTCTGTTTGTAACTTAAAATAAAATAAAATTCCCTGGCATTTCTGTTGGCGTGGCACTCACCACCGATGTCAGCGCCACGGCTCCAAGCGGACGGTAGCGGTACTACTGACCACGCCAATGCCTGTTTAACTTTGTTAGTCATAACATTTAAGGTAACAAAGCGTTCTCTGCCTTTAGATAGGTACTGATTAATAAAATCAATTTGAAATTACACTGAAAGAAAATTATGGGCGTTTGTGGGAGTTAGATAGGGCGTGGCACTCGACTGAAACAAACTTACGCTGCTTAAAAAGATATAGAATCTGTATGCTTAATCACAAATTTCTAGCTTTTGTACATTTTAAAATCTCTATCTCATACGAGACAGACGCACAAGGCCAGATCGACTCGGCTAGTGATCACTATCAAGAATATATATACTTTGTAGGGAATCGCTTCCTTTTACCTGTTACATACTTTCCGACAAACATAGTATACCCGGTTACTCTACGAGTAACTGGTATAACAAGAGAGAACGCTATAGTCGATGGCCTCGACTACCAGATACCCGTTAATCAGCTAAGGGGAGAGCAAAGCGACTGTTCTCAAGACTGCACAGATTCCTTGATTTGCCCACATTTTTTACGGATAGTCTGATTTTAACAATTATTAGCATGTAGATTGATATTGATAATCAAAACAAAATCCCATCTACACTTGCCACAAAATCTAACAAAACTTGGGCGCAAGACGGTTTTGGCTTTATGTGCGTTTGCGTAAGAGCGCAAGAGCCTTAAGAATCTGCATACCCAATCCCAACTCTCTACCTTTTATGGTCTCCGAGATCTTAGACTTCATAAGGACGGACATGGCTATCAAATCAAAAACACCGCTCAACAAGGTAAAAAATACAGACGATCGCGCCTTTAACATAAAACAGTTCTGATACCAACTTCTGTGACGAAAAATTATTTTATATTGAGTAGATAAAAAATCTAAGTTTTGCTTTTCCGGTTTCCCTAGATTAAATCCTCCAAATTTAACCTTTTCTACTTTTGCCGCAGTGTTCCTGAACCAATCAACTTAAAAAAGGCCCGAGAATTGAACAAAATTAAATACCTTTCTATCGGTGTATTACTTGCTTCGATCGAACTATCGCAGCAGACTTTCAATTTTGCGGCTATATATAGTGGTTGCAATTCGTCCTTACGTGGACTGCCGTCCACAGTGATATATATAAAGTAATGTATGTAAAAGTAAAATCAATTTTATTTTTTTTAATATCAGAATTTTTGTATTTTGCAGGTGCGATCGGCACGACTCGAATAGTGAGTCTGATCAGAAAAACATATTCCTTTGGGATGGACACACTTTCTTCACTGCTACATTCTTTTCAGGTAATTCAATAAACCGTGTTAGTTATTTAGTTAGTGGCGTATATAATAATACCTAGGGTTGAGAGTCTGATATTTGTTCCCTGTGGGGGAGACAGAGAAATCTTTGTAACTTTGTCTAGTAGTTACATATCTCTGTTTCGTTCAGATGCAGCTTAAAAACGCAAGGAAGCGAAAATTGTGGTCCGGTTTCTTCAAAACAATGAAATTCAAACTACTAAAACTGGCCCGATTGCGATTGCACAGGTTTCTTCGCTCATTTTGCCAACCAGACTTCTTTCGTCTTGCTGAGCCTCCTAGCACACCTTTCTTGTTTTATTTTTATTGATTTCTTGGATTCGCATTCACCTGTTGTTATTTCGAGTGTGTTGTTCCTTTTTTTGTTGCATCGGCGTAAAAAAAGCAACAGCATTAGCGTCGACAATACAACTAGTTTTCCGTGCTGCATTCCCGTCGACTGTCGTCTTATGTCGTCCCGGCGGATCGACGCTATTTGCAGCATGGCTATGTGGATTCGGACTTTATCTATATAACCCAAAACATGTTTTTCGCTGCATTTTCTTAATAGACAGAGACTTGCAAGATCTATGCTTTTTGAAAGGTATGCACATTAGGACAGACATTACTTTTAAGCTTTAACTAATAAACTTTCAGAACAAAACAGAATGACGATTATCTAAATACGTTAATCAGAATCTGAAATAAATGTTTTGCAGACTCTGTAAAGATTTTTCAATATAATATTGAAATAAATGTTGTTTGAACTACAATGATGAAATAACTGTTTAGTTATAGAGATATTCCTAAAGAGGGGCTATGCCAAACAGATATATACAATGTATTCACTAGTTCGTTGTTGCACACATGTACATCTGTTCAGGAACCCTTACATCGAATTCGCTTGGGCCATTTAATATTAATATGAGAAACATATCGGACAAATGTTAATGGATTGGGACTCCTCACTGCTAGAAACATACACACATAGAAATTCATTTCTCAAATGCACTCTAAGGGTATTCCGAGCTTCGGTCCCGAAAGCTAGCCTTTCTTTCTTGTTTAGTTCGTTGCTGCTAATTTTTTTCTGTGGGCCAGTTTTGCCAGATCTCTCAGGCAGAACTGGATAAACAACCTGTCATGTTGCCCCCGTACGTACTCCCCAAGATGAACTTAATGATCGTGCGTGCAAATGGGTAAGCGCTGTGGATCTTTTAAAAGTGCATGCTGTATTTCTGCAAATAAATGACTATTGCAGATACTGGCGCAGTTGATAACATATACTTCGACGCATACGGTAATACAAACTGTAAGACAGGAACCGCACAATGCCCAAGCAGGCTTTTTTAACGAACTGAATGAGACATTTGATTTGTAGGACAAAACCTCGTCCCAAACCTTACTGTCCCCTTACAAGTACTCTCTACTGCTGTTGCGGAATATGTGTTCGCGCTGTTTGAGTGCATTTTAAAATGGGCAGATCCTGGATCGGAGTTAATAGCTTCAGTTCTTTTTGCGAGGGCACCCGGGTTTCAACAGTAGGTAGTAGGCAGGAGGGCGGCGGGGCGTGCATCATTGTTTCCTTTGATTGTCTCTTTGATGTAACCGTGGACCTTATTATAAACGCGGCGGATGTGTCACGGCACCTTTCCTGTCCTTACGGTCTCCAGAATTTATGGCGTTCCACGGTGACACAACCAGTAAACAAACCTAGCAGACAATCGAAAAACGATAGCAAAAGCAATAGCTCGAAGGACCGAGTATGCATGACTGCGATGCCATTGGCATTACGCCGATACGAAACTAGAAACTAGAAAGTGTGAGCCCAAAAGCTCCATTGGGGCTCAAACTTAGGTGTATACTTCAGAAGAGAGAAATGTACGTGGAATATACGAATATACCGAATCGCACAGAAATACTTTGGCAAGTACTGCAATATTGTTGCGATTGCATTTAAATCTACATACATGCACGGACGTACAAGCACATGCGTACTCAAAAACCAGTCCACTCCGAGCCAGCGCATACAAGATCTCCAACTCCTTTGAGCCAGCTACTGATGAGATACTCCTCCCTTGTCCCGACTCCTCTTCGAGCAGCGCGAATTTCGATTCCAGTTCCGATCGCGAACAGCCCCTGGCCCCCTTGCCCCTTGGCCCCCTTTCCAAAGACATTCTCGCGTGGCAATGCACCTGTCGCGACCAATGCTTGTATGCTGCAGCAACCGGCACCAGAGACCACGATGAATCAGGCAAACTGGCCGGGCCACAGACTAAAGATCTCGGGGCATTGGGAGAAACAATGCCAAACGACGTGGCAAAAGGAAACATTTACGACCATCATATGGGGAATTTGTATATTGCCCCTGCGGAGGTACGCACTGTACTCACCTTTCCTCACAGAACCCGGTTGAGATTGCGCATCTCTGAGTTGTACTCCTTGACTAGGTGCAACAAAGACTGCTTTGTAAGCCGTTTGCATGTTAGATATACTTATAGAACAAATATGTGTGGATGATGTATAAATTATCGTATGGCACTTTCGAAAATTCACATTATATTACTGCGTCACATGTAACTAGGTTCCATAATGCGGCTCGAGGATTTCGCGTTTCGCTGCCCCACGACACTTCGAAGAACCTGGGATCATGGCACAAGTTTGGATACGCCTGGGAGCACGCTCAGAGGCACAGTATCGTATCTACAAATCAATGTTGGGCACTGCAAGGGTGTCCCTCGTCAGCCTGGGCGCTAAAAGATTTTACTTTTCACCTGCTATTCGTCTGTGAACTACCCACTGGCGGTTCGTACTTAGTTTTGTGTGCGTCTCATTTCCCGTAATAGCACTTTTGAGTCAGTATCCTATCTGCAAGTGTGGCCCTACGAGACGCTTTCATTGTGGCATAACTCTGGGCACTCGAGGAATCGATTCAATGGCATTTTGCACCAATAATGGGCTCTTGCACCACATTGCGCTTGGGTTTAGGCCTTTGTCCTACCGCTCGGTGTTATCGATGCAGGTGTTGTCACCCACTAGTGACAACAAGTGACGAACAAGTGTTGGAAACGCATGCACCACCGGTGCTCGGGCCCTGACGGACATTGTACTGAAGGCATTTGCAGCCAACACAAAAACACAAACACACCGCACAGGGCAGGGCACAGGCACATTGTTCACATGCACTGTGTTTCTACGGCTGTCTTGCTGCCCCTTCTCCAGAAGAACACTTTGGGCACTCGGATGCTGCCACCAAATCTCCGCAATCAGCACATGGCGGGTTCAAAAACAAACACCATCCTGGCCAAGTCGAGCGAAGCTATGCAGCATGAGGTTGGCATAGGGTCTTTAAGTCGGCACGCGCTCGTGGAATGTGACCCAAACCACAAGTGAGACGGCAGAACGCGCGTTTTGAAGCACCACCACTGCGTAGCGATGTTCAATAGTCACTGACTAGTCACTAGGTTGTCTCCGCCCACGGTGCGCAACTGGTGCGCTCTGAGCGCAGTTTTCAGTTTGAATGTCGTCGGTTTCCCGCGGTGGCTCGTAACGGACGTGTCGGCACGCGTAAGCGAACGTAAGCCACCGTAAGCCAGTTAAGAGGGAGATGGCAACAACGTAAGTGTCAGTAAGAAGCGAGACATAAGATATCTGCTCCTTGCTCTCCGAGAGCAGCGCGCTGCGAGAGAGCGAGAGTGAGCGACGCGACGCACTCACTGGAGCTGCGTAGCACGCGTTCTCTTAGCTTGAACGAGGTTCTCTTCGTCTTCTCCAAGAGAGGCACGTTGAAAGGCGGCGGCCAACGATTTGGCCAATCGCCGGGCAGTTTTCTGGCCACCCACGCCCCGCACACAGTTTGGCATTCACGCGCATGTCCAGTTTTACAGCAACTGCCTGCGAGTTCAATACAGTTTGTTTCTCCTCAATGAACAGTGGGTTTTCCAACTTTTTTGGCATAAATTATATTTCTTAATGATAGGTTATTGATAAAATAAAGGGAAACCATTTTTTATTTTTCAAAGTAGAAATGGGCTTGTATCTATGAGCAAGAAAAGCAGTTTCGGCAAACCGAACTTTATATACCCTTGTTCTTCCTTTTCATGAAGATGAGTCATATTTTTCCATTGATTTGGCAGCGCTTGATTCTTTTAATTTGCCAGTGGCAACGCTTGATTCTTTTAATTTCTCTGAAATTTAAAAAAAAGTAAGGTAAATTTTAGGTAATTTACTTCTTACTTTACTTTACTTCGATTGTTATCCAAATGCCCAAAAGCGCCCTTAACGCTTAAGTAGATTACAAAGTGCTCCACCTAGCGGCGAATACTTGAACTGCTCATAACTTTTTAATCTGCCAGAAAGTCTTTATTTCGCTTTGATATTATTTAGTACACTGACAAGGTTGGTGTATCAGCTTTCTAAAAGGTGCTGATATTTAATAATTAAACAAGGAAGAACGCTATAGTCGAGTACCTCGACTATCAGATACCCGTTACTCAGCTAAAGGGACCAAAGGAAAATGGAGATATGCAAGCAGCAAATGCGCCACCTACCGGCGGTAGACAGATTTAAGCGTTGTGGGCGTTAGAGTGGGCGTGGCAAAGTTTTTTTTAAATCAATCGATAGGTATTGACGAGACCAATACATTTCAGTTTAAATTTTTTATCTACCATGAAAATTGTGGGCGCCACAGACTTGGGCGGTTTGTGGGCGTTGGAGTGGGCGTGGCATATTCGCGTAATAAACTTGCGCTGCGCTCAAGCCTACGGAATCTAAATCTGAAATCTCGTTTCTCTATCTTTGATATTTTCCGAGATATCCGCGTTCATACTTACGATTTTTGAAGTTTGTGGGCGGTTTGTGGGCGTTAAAGTGGGCGTGGCAAACTTTTTTTAGGTCAGTCGGTAGGTATTGATGAGAACAATACATTTCAGTTAAAATTTTTGTTCTAGCATCAAAACTGTAGGAGCCACAGTTTCGGGCGGTTTGTGGGCGTTAGAGTGGGCGTGGCACTCTTTTGAAACAAACTTGCGCTGCGCAGGAATCTCAGGAATCTGCATGCCTAATCCCAGTATTGTAGCTCTTATAGTTTCCAAGATCTCAGCGTTCATACGGACAGACGGACAGACGGACAGACGGACATGGCTAGATCGACTCGGCTAGTGATCCTGATCAAGAATATATATACTTTATGGGGTCGGAAACGCTTCCTTCTGCCTGTTACATACTTTCCGACGAATCTAGTATACCCTTTTACTCTACGAGTAACGGGTAAATAAATATTAATGACTAATAAATAAATTCAAGAGAACATCATACAGCATTTTAATCAATATTTAAAACTCTGAAAATGAAAACGATTGCTTTTGGTTTATTTTCTGACTGAAATAAAACAATACAAAAGAATTTAAAAATTTTATTTTTGATTTGTAAATAGAATTTTATTCCATTTTGCTTTCCATGCACATTTCAGTTAAAGAAATTTCAGAGTTACATTTTACTACCATACGTTCTAATTATTAACTTAAATATAAAATTAAAAAGTGGAGTACCACCAGGGGCGGAACACGGCAAAGTTTTTATAAATATTTATTCACTTGAGTTGAATTCAAATTTGGCAAATTTGAATTTCCAGCAAAGTATTCAAACGGTCACTCTGCAAAGAAGTGAAGTCCAACCAACTAACAGAGCCCAATTGGGAAACTACTAACACGTCATCTATAACAGCACTGTTAAGTGTCAGCGTAAGTGCGTAAGTGTGTCAGCGGAAAGTGATTCGTTTTGTCGGGAGTGTGTATCGGCTAAAATTTGTCTGAACGCCCTATCAAATCAGAAATTGGTGGTGATTCACTATCGCCACCTAGGCTTCACGTTGAGTGGCGTGTTAGTGAAATCTCTTCACCAGCCGATAGGTGGCGCTTTTCTGTAAGGCCAGTAACGGGTATCTGATAGTCAAGGCCGTCGACTATAGCGTTTTCTCTTGTTTTAAATTATAAAAGGTAAGAGAATAAATCTCTGTAACGATTTGCTTGATCTCAGATGGTACTATGCACTTTAAAAATAAAATAAAAAACGGGGTTGGTCGGGTTGATGTGGAACGTCCCATATTTAACATAAAATTTCCATCTGTTTTTGTACTCACCTTCAATTTTGCTTGTAAAAGTAGCATTTCCCGAATAGATGTCCAAAATTTGTGGAGAATGAATTGAAGTGTCTAGAAACGTTTATATAAATAATAAATCAGTGGCAATGCGCCTTTACCAAAAACGAACCTGAACAGGACGACGTTGGTCTTGGGAAAATAGCACGGCTAGCTAGTTCTCGATTCTTTGACGAATTTAAAAGATTACTTGTTGATGATTGCATGGAAATACTCAACTTTCTGCTCTGAATTTCATTGAACAGTTCCTTTGTGGTTTTAACCTTTTTAACAGTTGAGCCACCAAAAAATATTTGCTGAGACAGGCTAGAAGACTCCTAAGCGATAAATGCGTCCTGTTTAATTAAGAAGTCCCACTAAAAGTTATACCCAATACTCGTAGAGAAAAATGGTATTCTTTGTCTATGGTTGTGGAGCCCATGGCGCCACAATGGCCAAACGGAATAGGAAAAAATTGTGGGACTTGGTTAAGAAGGCTTTATTTCCAAAAAAGTTGTATGCTGCGCGGATATGTCTCAACACTGTGAAATGACAAAAGAAAAAATTGAAAAAAAAACATGGAACTTTGGGGTCGCTTACTCTACCACTTTATACTTAGCACGCGTCTTCGAATTATTTCCGAATTTTTGTTAAGCCCGTTTCTCATAGATTTAAAGGGTATACTACATTTGTCGAGAAGTAGAAGGATCTGGATCACTAGCCGAGTCGATCTAGCCATATCCGTCTGACCATTTATCTGTTCGTCCGTATGAGCGATAAGATCTCGGAAACTATTAAAGCTAGAAAGTTGGGACTTGGCATGTATATTCTTGAGGTTCTGGGAGAGCGCAAGGTTGCCACGCCCACCCTAACGCCCACGGTTAAGCCTGTCTAACACCCACATGTTTGAAGAATTTGTTAAAGTTTAAGCAATTGTAAACAGTCTCTTAACAGCATATCTCCATTTCCCTCGCACTCCCCTTAGCTGATCTCTCTTGATTTATTATTATTTACACATTGTAATTTTCAGGACAGCAGCGCCAGGTAGCATGTTCTTGCGCCTTTCCGACATATCTAAAAGGGGCAACCGCGTTCTTCTGGCCGCTGCTTGGGAGGACCTTACCAAAAACAAGTACAATCAGCCTTGAACAGGGCTGCATCCGATATATACCTTGGCGAGTGGTTCAAAATATACTGTGAGTGACTACGACTGGGGCCATTCTGAAAATTGGGTTTTATTGTTTTATTATCGAGATGAGTGAGTTTACAGTATACTGGATTGTATTAAGTCACCTAATTTATTTTGACATCTACGAAGTTTAACAATAGTTTAACATTTATTAATGCTTGTTAAAATATAAAACTACATTGAAAGAACCCTATTTGATAATTAAATATTAGGTATGTATTTGTATTGCAGGGTGGGTCGTCAGTTTGTATTGAGTATTTAGACATTGGCTTTCCACATCTTTGAAAATATTTTGTTGATTACGTTGCAATAGAATATATTAAGGTCTGTTACTTCTGTGAGACTATTTCGATTTTTGGTGGTGGCGTGATAGAAGACGGCCTTGTTGTTTTCGACGCCTCCATACTAGCTCTTCGCGCAGCTGCAGCCATGTACGTCCCGTAGTACCTACTCAGCATGTGCGGATCAACGTGGTTGAGTTCAATATACGCGTTTGGAATGGCTACTGCCAGCGTGGACGGCCTCGCGGCAGTCGGGGGCCCTGCAGTGGACTCTGCCAGTGGACACTCCTCTAGTGAGCTGGACTCCTCGTGTTGGCTACTACTACTGCCCAAGGACCTTGCTGCCGAGCTGGAAATGGAGTAGTTGTGCTGCTCAAGGTCTTCGGGATCGTGATCGGGGTCGGCATCAAATGAAGACAGCCTGCCATCGCTTAGGTACGAGTTATTGTCCTCAACGGAAAATATTTGCTTCATGGTTCCTCTGCGATTTTCTTGGTCGTCCGTCTCCGGATACGAATCGGGATCGGGATTAATGCTTTCCTCCACCACATCAACGTTAACTTCAACATCGATATCAGTGTCAATGTCGGCGTCAGTCACAGGCTGTTCCAATCCCAAAACCACTTCGCGGTGTATAGTTTGCTTGGTAATGACTGTGTGGTGCGTTTGAGTCGTAGTCCTCGCCGTGGTCGCTGGCCTGGCTGAGGACTCCTGATCTTCAGAGACAATATCAACGATCTGGACATCGGGTGCCAGTAGCGAGGCCACGTCGAACTGGCGCTTCCGTGTCTGCGAAAACATGTTCGCAATGGTCGTGGTCGTGGTAGAGTTGATATACGCAATGTGCTGATGCTGGCCGTGTTGCTGCTGGATTTGGGCTGGTGGAATCACCTGATCCAGATGGTTGGCCTGTTGTCGTTGCATCACAATGGCCGGGTCAGCACAGGAGTACTGTGACAGGCCGGGGGCTGAGCTCCGATTAAGGAACTGGCCCAAATACTGATGGTGGTAAGGATAGCCCAGGGACGACAGTTGCACTGCGGACTGGGAATTGGGCGGAGGCGGGGTTGTGAGATCCAGGGGCGGCGGGCTGGGCGAGTCAGTGCTGGCATCATCCACCGACAGACCCATATGCTTTCGGACTTTACGCTGAGCCTTGCGTCGTCTGAAATCGCCCTTTCGAAAATCATCCATGTTGGCTGGGTGTATTGCCCAGTAGTGCCCCTTTCCGTTGGCACTGCGACCAGACTTGATAAAGCAATCGTTCAGTGAGAGATTATGTCTGATGGAGTTCCTCCACCCCGGACCGCGGCTTCTAAAATACGGATAGTTATCCAAAATATATTGGTAAATGTCTGACAGGACCAACTTCATCTCAGTTGAGCTCAAAATGGCCATGGCTATGAGACCAATGTAGCTGTGTTGCGGCTTAGGCTCCTCGGGTTGGAATATGCGTTGCGTTTGGGGGAAGAGTGAGATGGTTGAGAGCGCGGCCATTCGGTTTACTGCAGGAATATTGCCTGACGCATGGGGTCCGTAGGGACTTAGGTGCAGCCACGGAGCATTTGCGCCGGCGCCTCCGGTGCCTCCGTATTGGGGGCATCGAAATCGTTCAATATTAAGGGCGTAGTTGTACAGCTGCAGGCGGTATTGCTCTAGAGCCATCGTCGTGGCTTGAGCTTGCGGATTTCGCGGGGTTCCAAGAGGATAGATGCTGGGCACAGTTTGCTTAGGCCCATGACCGTTGTTTGATGTGGTTCCTTGATCCTGGTCGGCCGTAGTCGCCTGCGACGCACCCAAGTCAGAGTGAGCCATTTGCTTTTTTTACAGCCAGACTACAATGGTCTTTGCCCCATCAAAGGAGATCATCGAACCTGTTTAAAAGAAAATAAAAACCATTCTTATTAACATTACTTAGTTATGCTTAAAACAAGACAATTTAGAGCAACGAATATAACTGAGAAATATTCTAAAGCACTGAGCAGCCGGGTTTTTCGATTACTTGAACACCATAAGAAATCAGTACACTACATTTTTGTATATAGAGTTTAATGGAAATATTTTTAATTTTAACGTAAAGTTAAATCATATAGCCCTTACAATCCGAAATAACAATAATTATTTTTATGCTCATAGTTTAAACATTGAAGTTCATTTGGATGATCAATTTTTGGGACTCTTTAAAATTTTAACGACGGATTAGAAATTGACGAAACTATATTTTGGTAGTAGGGCCAAGAAATAAAACAATTTTTTCGAAGAGCGTTATAGTCTAGTGCCTTAACTATTAGATACCCGTTACTCCGCTAAAAGGAGTGTGAGGGAGATGGAAATATACAAGCGGCAAAGCGATTGTTTCCTATTTCGCGAACCGACTTTACACAAATCCACTATTCTTAAATACACAAAAATACACAATGATTTCCTTAAAATTACTCCATTATGTCCTAAAAGCCAAGTACCATAGAATTCTAAAAAAATTGGCTTGCAGATCGGACAACCGCGCGTTTCCGACCCCATAAAGTATATATATTCTTGATCAGGATCACTAGCCGAGTCGATCTAGCCATGTCCGTCTGTCCGTATGAACGCTGAGATCTCGGAAACTATAAGAGCTACAATACTGGGATTAGGCAAGCAGATTCCTGCGCAGCGCAATTTTGTTTCAGCAGAGTTTTTAACGCCCACAAACCGCCCACAAACTTCAAAAAATCGTAGATATGAACGTGGATATCTCGGAAACTATCAAAGATAGAGAATTGGGGTCTCAGATTTAAATTCCGTAGCCTTGTACGCAGCGCAAGTTTGTTACGCAAATATGCCACGCCCACTCTAATCCCCACAAACCGCCCAAGCCTGTGGCGCCCACAATTTGCATGCAGGATACAAAATTTTTAATGAAATGTATTAGTCTCGTCAATACCTATCGATTGATCCAAAAAAAATTTGCCACGCCCATAGCGCTTAAATCTGTCTACCGCCGGTAGGTGGCGCATTTCAATGTCGCTTTGCTGCTTGCATATCTCCATTTCCCTTTGGTCCCTTTAGCTGAGTAGCGGGTATCTGATAGTCGAGGTACTCGACTATAGCGTTCTTCCTTCCTTTTTGTCTATAAATGTTATTCTCGTTACTCACAGAGTAAAAAGGTATAATTGATTCGTCGGAAAGTATAGAAGGTAGATGGAAGCGTTGTATAATGTATAATTGAAACTTATTTAGGCTCAAATTGATCCCAAAAATTTGATTTTAGGTGTAGTGTCATTTTCACCACCACTTATCAAATTGACACTCAAAGAATTTTTGTTGGTGTTTATATTCTTGAACAGGATCACTGGCCGAATCGAATTAGCCATGTCCATCTGTCCTTCTGTTCGTCCGTCCGAATGAAGTCTGAGATTTCAGAAACTATTTGCGCTAGAAAGTTGGGATTAGGCATGCAGATTCTAGAGCTTCTTGCAAAGTCCAAATTTATTTAATCACCCATCTACGTATTCAGCAGGGTGCCACGCCCATAACGCTAAAACATGTCTAGCGTCCACATTTTGTAATATTTTGTTAAAGTGTAAATGAGATTTTGTTCTGATAATCAATACCCATCTACATTGTTCAAACCGCAATCATTAAAAAGTTATACGCAAATAAAGTGTGGAATCTACCCCGCACTCCCTCTAGATAAGTAACGGGTATCTAATAGTCGTGCCCATCGACTAAAGCGTTTTCTCTTGTTTTTAAATGGCTAATCTAAATTGTACATTTATTGGAATTAGAGTGGTTAGAGTGTGTGCCCGATAATCTCTGGGTCGTATTTTTGCGTTTTTCTTATTTCAAGTCTACTGATGTTCTTTAACGAAAATCATGCCTAACAATTTTGGACAGAGCTCCCGACTCCGAAGATCAAAGCCCCGGTTCTAAGCTGCACTTTTCTATTCTTGTTCTTGGTGTAAATCCAGGACGTTACCATTGACGCACCCTAGAAATTTTGAATACAGAAAAAAAGTGCTTAAAGTGCTTCGACGTGGCGTGAAAATTGTATTACATAGCTAGTTTGCTGGACCTTTAAAGATGTAAGTATCACTACATTCGGTTTTAAAGATCACCTAATAATTAACATTAACCCACTTGAAAGCCCCCTGCACCTGTCCGGATTCTACCATCTGCGCATTCCCCTGCCCACGCACAAGATCTTTTACACGTTCTTCTAGGGACTATCCGCCCTATCAGAGTTCGTCGCCAATCGGACAGCCTGCACATGCCAACCGGATGGCATCAATCCTGACTACTGCGGCCCAACTTTTAGTACGCCGCAGCAGTCAAGTTTCTTTCATAGGTTACCATTAACGACCCCACACTTTAGAGGTTGCCTTTATATTAGGTAATCATAAGTTTGCCTAATTTTAAAATGTAATCAATTTGTCGTACAAAAAAATACATGCTTAATGGTTTAATAAATATTGATGTCGAGATTTTTCTCGCCAATTTTGAGCTAAGTGAAGACAATACTTGTTATACCCATCACACTCACACTTCGATTTTCGATCTCAAAAGTGAGACAATATCGAATCAATCTCGATTGTGAGATGAATCGTTCTCGGTTTAAACATCGAATCGGTCTCGATTTCGAGATGAATCGTTTTCGGAATTTAGCATTAAATGTTCTTGCTCCCAGACTCCATTCTGAAAAAAAAATACTATATTTTTTCAAATTATACATACTTTAGCCCTACGGCCTTCATTTCATTATATAGTTGATATACTTGGAGGGGTGGTTTCCCAATATGGGATAACTTATAAATGTAGTTCCTTTTATTTCGGCCTTTATTAAGCTGTACTCGCGGAGCAGGTCCTTAACCGCACACTTTGCGACACAGGGTCGCAGCTAACTTCGATAGCTTCCCGATAAATGGGTCACATTCCTCTTCAACAACCACAAAACCGAGATTGCTTTTGACTCGGAATACTAAAACCGACATAGCTTTCGCTCGATATCGAAAAGAAAAAGTTAAAAGACAAATTTCTCGAACTGAAAAGAACCGAAAAGAACGGATTTTTTCGTTCTCAAATTTTCTGGGTATACTTTTGTAACTATAAAAGATATAACTTTACTATTTAAAGAAGTTGCTTATCCATCTCTCATGGCTTTACTCTTTAAAATAGTTTTTAATGTGTGGATTTCAGAAAAGTCCTTTGCTGCTTTCATATCTCCATCTCCCTTTCGCTCTCTTTAGTTCAAAATTGGCACAAAACACCAATATTTATTAAACCATTACACTTATATAAGCGGCATTTTCTGAGGCATATGTGTTCTTCACTTCCAGACGAATTATTTGGGGTTGGCATGCGTTCAAGCAAAAAATAAATAAATAAATAAATCCAATCCCTACTCGAGTGCTACGTCAGATTCTCTAGTGATGAATCACCGAAAATAGGCAAAAGAAACATCGAACAAACCAAAGACCACTTTTGCTCACCTCTAGTTGCATATGAAACACCTACTAAAGTGCGCAAAAAGTAAGGTAAATTTGTTTGTAAAGTGGAAAATCTTTATTTTCCCTTCTACATCATCCACTTTTAAATAATCCCCTCTCGATAAAATGCCAACGTTTTTTCCGGTCCTCAAAACATGCCAAATAGTCCCTTCCCGGTATAGCCATCAGCGCATTCTCCGATTTTATCTCCTCAATCGACTCGAAACGCGTTCACCGGAGTGGTCTCTTGAGTTTTGAGAATAGCAAGAAGTCACACGGAGCCAAATCAGGCGAATACGGTGGCGAAATGGTGACGAAGACCGAGTGATATGCGTTAATATGAAATGTAAAGTTATCGTGATGCAAAAACTAAGAGTTCTTGTTGTCCAGATTTATTTTTTTAGACGAATTTCTTCACGCAAAAAAATTGAGAAGACCCGATAAATTTATAACTCTTAAACTCCACCACAGTGTAACAAAATAAGTCAATACAAGAAAGGAAGTTAACTTCGGCACGTTTTTAACCTTTGCAGGTCGTTCCCGTGGGAGAATTGAAAGTACAATCGATCGCTCCTATGGCAGCTATATGATGAAGTCGTCCGATTTTATTAACATTTTATACGAAATTCTAAAACCTTAAAAGAATGATATTCCTAAGAGGTCTTATGGTCTTATAGGGTCTAAAACGTCTCCCTTATTGCGTTACAAACTTTTGACTGAAATTATTATACCCTCTGCAAGGGTATAAAATGTACCGATCAACCGGTCTACCGATCTACTACTTAACTAATTATACCCGTTACTCGTAGAGTAAAAGGGTATACTAGATTCGTCGGAAAGTATGTAACAGGCAGAAGGAAGCGTTTCCGACCCCATAAAGTATATATATTCTTGATCAGGATCACTAGCCGAGTCGATCTAGCCATGTCCGTCTGTCCGTCTGTCCGTCTGTCCGGACGAACGCTGAGATCTCGGAAACTATGAGAGCTAGGCTATTGAGATTTGGCGTGCAGATTCCTGAGCTTCTTACGCAGCGCAAGTTTATTTCAGTAGACTGCCACGCCCACTCTAACGCCCACAAACCGCCCAAAACTGTGGCTCCAACAGTTTTGATGCTAGATAGAAAATTTTAACTGAAATGTATTAGTCTTGTCAATACCTATCGATTGACCCAAAAAAATTTTGCTACGCCCACTCTAACGCCCACAAACCTCCCAAGAAAAAAAGCTATGACGTCAGAGCCAGACAATTTGAAATGTTTTTACGCGTGTATGTGTGTGTATGTACATAGTTGCCGACCGAACTTAGCGGCAAAGAAAAAAGCACGGCCGGCGCTCAGAGAGAGCAAAGTGCGCGGCTAACTTATTCTATTGAATAATGAATTTTTCACGCCTACCCTAACGCCCTTCCGCCGGTAGGTGGCGCATTTAAATCTCGTTTTGCTGCTTGCATGTCTCCATTTCCCTTTAGTCCCTTAAGCTGAGTAACGGGTATCTGATAGTCGAGGTACTCGACTATAGCGTTCTCCCTTGTTTTTTTCTACCCAACTTCATTTTTGTGCATTTAAAATGTTCTACTTTAATCAGAGCTTTTGCTAATCCAACCGATTTCTAAAACGTTATCGATTGAAAGAAACTAAGAATACCTTTCAACTGCTTATCCCACGTTGTAATCGGACTATCGTATGTATGGCTAACGACTGTAACGTAAAATAGGGTTTTATTACGACCGTCTTTGTATCTTACTGTGCGGCCTATGGCCTGACCAATGCTCAACACAATAATGATCTTCGAAGTTTATGTTAATAAGTGCTCCTCTTAACGCCACTTTTGAAGTGATGTGCAGTTTTTATTTGTTTTGAATGATATATGTAGTAAGAGTACTCTTCAGCTTTAAGTAAATCAATATTTACGGTGATTGGTATATCTGTGGAATAATTCGATAGCAAATTATGAGGTGCGGCTCACATGTTATTACCAAAAAAAAGCTGAGAAAAAAATGACAAATCCAGAAAAATAGCTAGTTGATACTAAAGTTTTCAAACTATATCTGTCCAGGCAGAACTGGTAGAGGTGTTAGTAAAAAAAGTTGCTAGATAAACGTGATTCTAGAACTAAATCAATTCAGTATAAAAATTAAACAAATGCACAGTAGAATGCTTTAATCGACGGTGCGCTAGAAATGAATTTATTTTGATCTTTTCGAGATGTGGAAAATTATAGAACGTGTTTAATAGTTTAGACGAATATTGATTTAAAAAATTGTTGTACGTAGAAGGAACGTTCGTCCCGACTTTTTACTTCTTTAAGATGTGATTTAGTTCGATTAAAATCAAGAACGTTTTTATCCTGCTTTTATTTGTGAGCTTTGCATTTTTGAATGTAGCGTCGGACAGATTCCGACTTACTATCTGAAATGAGTAGACATGGGATATGGGTCAAAGCATGTAACAGTTAGAAGGAAGCGTTTCCGACCCCATAAAGTATATATATTCTGGATCAGCATCAATAGCCAAGTCGATCTAGCCATATCCGTCTGTCCGCCTGCCTGTCTGTCCGTTTGTTTGAACGCTGAGATCTCGGAAACTATAAAAGGTATAAAGTTTGGATTTGGCATGTAAATTCTTGAACTTCTTGCGCAGCGCAAGTTTTGTTCAGAAGGGGTCCACACCCTCAAACGCCCATAACGCTAGAATTCGTCAACCACCTAGCAAATTTCTTAATATTTTGGAATAATTTAAATGAGATTTTCTTCTCATTATCTTGGGAACTGATGCCAAAAATGATTGAAGTCGGACCATTCATTAACAAGTTATAACCAAGTAATAGTCAATATTTTGCAAATTCAACCGCGGCAGACAGATTTAAGCGGGATGGGCGTTTGTAGGCGTTATAGTGGGCGTGGCAAACATTGTTTTCAGCCAATAGATAGGTATTAGCAAGAGAAATACATTTCAGTTTAAATATTTTTCTAGCATAAAAACGGTGGGCGCCACAAAATCTGCATGCCAAGTCCCAACGTTCTAGCTTTTATAGTTTCCGAGTTCTCAGCGTCCATACGGACGGACAGACAGACAGGCAGTCGGACAGACGGACATGGCTAGATCGACTCGGCTATTGATGCTGATCAAGAATATATATACTTCATGAGGTCGGAGACGCTTCCTCACATACTATTCCCCGAATACAATACACTCTTTTACTCTACGAGTAACGGGTATAAAAATAAAAACAAGTCTTGAAATAAAAAATAAGCCTTCCTTTATTTATTTGACCTTTTAAGGTCTTTGAAGCGTTATTCGTAACGTTAAAGTGTATAATGTATATGTATTCGCTCTATAAAATCTAGAAGCGCGCCTTGTTATTCGTTAACACAAAAACTCTTCGCATAAACGTTAACGTAAGAGTTACGATAAAGAATAGTTGTTGTACTATAAACAAGAGAGAACGCAATGGTCGATGGCCTCAACTATCATATACCAATTGCTCAGCTGAAGGAAGTGCGGTAGATATGGAGATATTCACGCTAAAAAACAGATGTTTTCGAGATTGCACACCACACCAACACGCCACCTAGTGTATATTCCTTTCCTTGCTTAAAACTTTTTAATGAATGTTTAAACTTAAATAATTTAAATGTTGGCATGTAGATGGGTACTAAAAATCGCATTTACACTTTTACAAAATCTTAAACAAGTGAGCATTAGATAGGTTTTAGCCTCATGGGTGTTTGTGGCACATCGATAAAACAAACTTACGCTGCTTAAGAATATCTAGAATCCTTATGCTTAATCACAAATTTTTAGCTTTTATAGTTTTTTGAAATCTCAGCGTTCATACGGACATGGCTAGATCGACTCGGCTGACGATTCTGATCGAAAATGTATATACTTATAATGTCGGAAACTCTTCCTTCTATCTGTTATATACTTCCCCGTGATTTGAATATACCTTTTGATTTTACAAGTAACGGGTATAAAACGGTGGAATGGTCTAACCCAACGATTGTAGTCAAATAACTATTTTCATAGTTATCCACCCAATAACTATTCAACTATTAACGTTTGCAATAACATAACAGACATGTCACGTGAACGTTACTATGTTAACAGTAGTTAAACGATTAAGTAGTAAATAAAGCAAAAACGAATACATGTATATGTATAACTATTTAAAATAGTGTTGTACATTTTTAAAGATACACAACTATCTGTATTGGTTAATTTGACCGAAAAATGTTGTTTCAGATTGTCACGCCCACTCTAACGCCCTTTAAGCGGCCATGGCGCCCACATTTTAAAAGATTTTGTTAAAGTGTAAATGTGATTTTGTTTCGCTAGTTAATAGAGCCATCTAAACTCCCAAAATTAATTAAATCGGAACATTAACTAAACAGTTATGAGCAATTAAAGTTTGGAGCTAGGTGGAGCTAGTTCGCGAAATCGAAAACGGTCGCTTGCCGCGGTCACACTCCCTTTAACTGAGTAGTGGGTATCTGATGGTCAAAGCACTTAACTATAGCGTACTTTCTTCTTTTATTCTAAGTCCATCGGAATCTGCTTTATAAGCAATAAAGTTAGGTGGCGCTTTCAAAGTAAGTACTTCAATAGAAATATTTTGATTTCTTGGAAAAGGTTTTGGGTTTTAACCCAAATTAATTATTTCCTGCCGAACTTACATTTTATAGGCCAAAAACTTGTCCATATTATTATTATTGTTATTATTCACTGTCACTAAGTAGGTAACAGTCTATCGTACAAGTTACACATAAACAACACATAACACTTTGAGCACAGGTTTCTTTGTCGGGAGCACAAGTTTAACAATACTTGTGTAGTAAATATTTTATTTACAGTATCATGGGCAAAATTTTGACGGAAATCAGGAACGTGCGGTCGACGCGGTGTTCGAATTAGGTCTGAGTCCGTCCAAAATGGCTGAGGGCTTGGCCATAAGGGTGCAAGCAGTGCGAGTGTCTTGCAGGCCACGCCTCGCCTTGAACTGCCGCTTCCCATTGGCCCAAACAATCCCGGCGCGGAGGGTGGCATCCAGATGTAATCGGGGTTCTTTGGCCTGTCCTCTTCAGTCTATTCATGGCATTAGCGCTGTCTCTGTTAGGCATTTTGAAAGTTCGGAGGGGCACGGACAAAGCAATTACACCTACACCTATCTTGTTCTAGCACTCGCACTTCCGAGCAGGGAAGGAAATCATGAACTACTTGCAGTAAGTTTTAATTCCCATTGTAGGCACTGCAGTATATACAGAGCTGATATACATCCAAGTACGTTTATGTGAATTGTTTTCACATGTATAGATTAAAGAACAGCGAGTTTACATTATGGGTAATCAATAAAAGCGCCATCAGATTGCTTATATAGGGGATTTCTTTTAAATTAATTTGTTTTTACAAAACACGCCAATAAAACAAAAAAACGGTGCACATGCAGAATTAATGATTTTACGAGCTTTACGCGCTCATATAAGACTAAAAGGTCACCATTATTTATTATTATTGTTCCTAAATTAAGATCGACTGAAATTAAACATTCAGTTAAGAATCGTGTTTCTAAACACATCCGGATATTTGGTAAAGCGCAATCGTCTTTAACAACCACAACCAAAGATGTCTTCAGGATTCTTCGGTATAAACCTTTTTCTTTCCAAATTAATGTATATATTGTTAAAGATAGGAAATTAAACTATCTCAAAATAAGAAAACCTGGGCCATTAATTCTTCAGTATACCGTTTCTTTACAAAAGAAAGAGTTTTACTGGAGCACAACAACTAACGCATCAAAAAATATATATATGCTAGTAATTTCGTAAATAGATCGCTGTATAATCCTATACTTTTGACATGCGTTTATCTTTGCTACTTAAACTAAATTTAAAGCATTCCTCATTTCCTCACTACCATAGAGGTGCGTTTATTGTGGTTTCCCCAAGGACCTATTCCACAATTCCGATATTTAGTTGAATTTATCTTTTAATTTCAAAATGTTACATTTTCTGCAAGACTTCCCAATAAACGATATTTTTGGATTTTCCCAATGGTGCTATAGCATCATATTTGTATGTATATATACTATTGTTAATATTATTTTCATTTTATTAACATTAATGTAGCGAAAAGGTGTGAGCGAAGAACGTAAATCTATTTGTTTAAACATTTAAATGTATTTTTTAAACAAAGGAATGCAATATCAATTTGAGAATAACAAAATTAGTTTGTAATTTAAATTTAGTTTTGCCCTTTGAGGGAAATGTGTTGAATCTGTTTAAGATTTGATAATAAAATATTCTTTTACAAAAAAAATTGTTTGCTGCAGGAGCTACTTTCCATTTTTTAAATTGTACCTTTATAACTTATATAAGATAAATGATGTAAGGAAAATGTCTGTAGGTTGCGTTGTCCTGTAAAGAACTGTCAACTTTCTCCAATATTTTTAAATTTTTTTTGGCAATTTCAATTTTATATGCAATAATGTTTGGTAAGCTTACTCACCGAAGGAAGTTTAATCCAGTCCTTAACTGTCTATAAAGATGATTATTCACACTTTTTTAAAATGGAATCAAAAATCAAAAAAATGATTAAATTTATTTAAAGACGAAAGCAGCACCAATCAAAAACATTAATAACACCCGTCACTCCTGCAGTAAAAGCGTATATTGCGTTGGAAAATATGTTTGAGGTAAAAAGAAGGTTTTCTGAAGTATATTTATTCTTGACTAGGACTGCGAGCCGAGTCGATCTAGCCATGTCCGTCTGTCCGTCCCACTACGTGGCCACAAATCCATTTTTCAAAAATCGTTAATAGAAAATTCTTTTGACGTCATCGTGTTAGGATAACATCAGAATTCAATGTTACGTAACAGAAAGCTTAGCAGGGACGCACTGTTAAGATATCGTCTGTTAAAGCAGCTGTTCGCAGTGACGGGCGCCGTGGAGCAATAATTGAAAAAACAACCACTTTTTAATTAATTCAAATAACTGTTTAGAACGGTTTTAACAAAACATGTTTAATGTCATCGTAAGAAAATAGATTCAACTAGTTATTTGTGAATTTCGAGTATATATATATATATAAATAACACGTTTTCTTTCAATTAAGTGTCTTTTTACCGCTTTAATCTTTAACAAATTGAAATTAATACTCAACTTTGAATACAGATATAAAGTAAGTAAATACACTTTACCTAAACTCAAAGAACAAAACATATATGTATGTATATATAAATGTTGCTACGTTTTTAAGTAATATATTTTGGCCACTAAAAGTGGTTACCCAGCCTATAGTGCGTTCGTATGAACGCTGAGATATCGAAAACTAAAGGCATGCAGATTCAAGGGATTCATGCGCAGCCCAATTCTATTTCAAAAGTTAGTTGTGCCCATTCCATCGGCCAGAAATGCGTATCATAACTCTGTAGAATCATGGTAGAGGTCCGTAATAATGCCCTATATCGGTTTTAATTTATCAACACAAAATGATCCGTCTACCTGCAACAAAAAGACGACTTTTGGGTGAGTTTCAACGCGATAGCTTTCAATCTAACCTAATCTAATTTTAGGACTTATGACCTAAAATACCAGCCAAGGCTGGTTATTATTAGACCCTCAGTGTTTTCAAAAAGGATTATTAGTTGTTAACTCGTGACAATAATTTTGTTTTAATTGCTTGTGAGTTAAATCTAGCTTTTCTTGTTAAAACTGTAGTTTATTTTTATCAATTCATAAAATAAATATACTGCAATGAGCCTTTGAGGTATTTTGCTGCTCACCGTGAATAGCAGTACAGCGTGCAAAAGCGTCTACCCGAGCTGTTCCCAATTGATTACTTTGTTAATAAAAAAGTAGTGCTATTTTCTCAAATATCAAAAACAAAATTAACGCAAAATAACGAACAATTTTTCAAAAAGTATTGTATAATAGTATTATACAAAAAGGGGTACAAATTAGTTTTTTTTTTTTTTGAAAATTTTTAGGTTTTTTATCAATTACCCCTTTAAACATTAAAATTGAAAATTGGTTTAGCAGTCCATGAATTTACAATTCCGACACCCTTGAGGCTATTGACTTTCAAATCTTATTTCCGTCTTAAATTTTTTTTATAAATGTCCTTAGTTAAGTGTTTCACTTGTTATGGGTCTGAAGACTTTGATTCAAGTGAATACTAGACTTAAGGAAGAGATAACATTTTTTATAAAATTGTCGCGCTAGTCAACTCACATGATTAGCACAACACCCAAGCTTTTACGTTTCAGTTCTTAAGTAATTTTTAATTTAATTTAATGTATTCAACAGGACGAAAGAAAAAATTTACTACATGGCGAGTTTTCGACCCCAAATATTAGTGGCACTCTGCCTTAGCTGGTTGTTTTGTTTTTTGGCCCTTCTCCGGAAAGAACTTCAAGTATACTCCAGAAGATCCCTAGATGCACTGGTATTTCAACAATTGTATTATTTTAAATCTACCTAATCCCGGTTGAAGAACTGCAAGCCCGTATGCACATTGTTAAAATCTTAATCTTGTCGACTCCTAGTAAAACTTGTCACCTTTGTGGGACTGGCGGATGCACAACCACTTTGAAAGATTGCCAGCAATGCGATTAAGATTTGCCAAATAATCCCCCTTTGTCATTCAATACTACCATCTCATCTTTCTAGGACCGAAGGACTTTATGAGTAAACATTTTGTTCAAATCATTATTATTATTTGTATTCTACACTTTCTTTTTAAAATCGTATGAGATTATAATGGCATCTTTTATGAAGCTAAATGGGGATCTATACAATGGCAGCCTTATGGAAACCACTTTAAAATGTTCTTTGCTTTTAAAGGATGATTTTCCTTACTTGTTTGAGTAAATAAACATATGCACATTTAGTGTGTCTGTTGATTTCGGTAACCTACATGATTTAAATATTCTCCTTTAATATAGGATCAATACAGGATCACTAGCCAATTAGTTCTGGCCTGTGCGTCTGTTCGTACTTCTGCTGCACAGAGAAATAAACGGAACAATACCCCTTTGATATTGTCTCCTCTATTTTCACACATCGTTTTTTAAACCCTTGCAGACATTATAATGATTTCAGTCAGAAGTTTGCAACGCAGGAAAGGAGACGTTTCCGACCCCATCAAGTATATATATTCGTCATCAGCATTACTAGACGAGTCGAACTAGCCATGTCCGTCTTTCAGTTTTGAAGTTATCTGGATAAACCCTTCCCAGTCTTATTTCTATTGAAGGCAGTACATCAGTCGGAACGAGCCGGATCGGACATCTATATCCCATAGCTCCCATAGGAAGGACCACAAAATATTGTTTAATAACAAATGTAAATAAAATTTAAATCAAATCGGACGACTTTATCAAATAATAAAAGTAATACATAGACCGTTTATATTTCGTTTTCGGTAAAAATACACGGTAGTAAATTGAAACGGAACATTATCTTAAAATTCTTATGATTATTTTTTAGTTTTCTAAAAATCGGATAGCTCTGTACATGCAATCCTACCACGGGTACGAACTGCAAGGGAATAGAAACTTCAGCGTGCCAAAGATAGCTTCCTTTTTTTAAGGTTTAGAGAGTCACTAGTATATCAAAGTCGCGTCATTTGAATATAGTGTTTGTATCGCAAGTAAAAATCTAACTTGCCAATTCGGATGATTACCACTCGAATAAGATCAAGAATATATATACATTATAGGGTCGAAAACGCTTTCTTCTACCTGTTACTTGCCATCGAAAAAATATTAATGACATTTTCTTATCCAGTTGTACAAAACTAAACAAGGAAGAACGCTATAGTCGAGTACCTCGACTATCAGATACCCGTTACTCAGCTAAAGGGACCAAAGGGAAATGGAGATATGCAAGCAGCAAAGCGAGATTGAAATGCGCCACCTATCGGCGGTAGACAGATTTAAGCGTTATGGGCGTTAGAGTGGGCGTGCAAAGTTTTTTTTGGATCAATCGATAGGTATTGACGAGACCAACACATTTCAGCTAAAGTTTTTTATCTAGCATGAAAATTGTGGGCGCCACAGGCTTGGACAGTTTGTGGGCGTTAGAGTGGGCGTGGCTTATTTGCGTAACGAACTTGCGCTGGCCACAAGGCTACTGAATCTAAATCTGAAATCCCAATTCTCTATCCTTGATAGTTTCTGAGATATCCACGTTCATATTAACGATTTTTTGAAGTTTGTGGGCTTAAAAGTGGGCGTGGCAAACTTTTTGTTTTATCAATCGATAGGTATTGATGAGAATAATACATTTCAGTTTAAATTTTTATTCTGGCATCAAAACTGTAGGAGCCACAGTTTTGTGCGGTTTGTGGGCGTTAGAGTGGGCGTGGCACTCTGCTGAAACAAACTCGCGCTGAGTAAGAAGCTCAGGAATCTGCACGCCAAATCTCAATAGCCTAGCTCTCATAGTTTCCGAGATCTCAGCGTTCATCCGGACAGACGGACATGGCTAGATCGACTCGGCTAGTGATCCTGATCAAGAATGTATATACTTTATGGGGTCGGAAACGCTTCCTTCTGCCTGTTACATACTTTCCGACGAATCTAGTATACCCTTTTACTCTACTAGTAACGGGTATAAAAAGTTTGTATCAACGGCTTAGAAGCATGCTAAGCCAGTGTTATTATATTTTAATTTTAGGCTAAAGAAATCCGAAAATGTTGTCAACGTTTTTACAACTATATCCCAAATAGCTATATTTAATGTTTCGTTTCGTACCCTAGTTTTTTTTGGAGGAATCAAAAGAAACAAAGAGGCATCGATTGCCATCGGGCCGCCTCCTACCAGTATGACTTATCATATTCTTTAACACTGGCTATCGCCGAACTCCATCTCACAGTAGATTGAAATGTGTGAATTTATTGGAAATTGATAAGAATCTTTTCTTCAAATTAAAGTGCAGGTGCGTTCCAATCTTTTCTTTCTATTAACGTTACGGAAAAGTACAACAATTAAAACTGAATCGGGTTAATAATACTTAATGAGAAAATAAGAACTGATGTATTTACCTGAACAGGTAGTTACCATTTTTGTCTGAAGTTTTTAACTCTATGAATGAAATGTGCTCGATCCTGTAAAGTATTTATATATTCTAGCTCAGCAAAACTCATATAAAAACAAGAAAGGAAGTTAGCTTCGGCAAGCCGAAGCTTATATACCCTTGCAGCTATAATTATTAAATTTAAAAACACAAAAAATTATATTCCCAATAGTATAAGATAATATGTCAAAAAACACCGAAGCTATAATTTGTTTCATATAATTTTCCTACCAATTTTCCGATCGTTCCTATTGCAGCTATATGATATAGTCGTCCGATTTTGTTAAAATTAAATTCGAAATTCAGAACTAATTAAAACATGTTATTTCCAAGCGTTGGAGGTTATATGTTAAAAAACACCGAAGCTATAATTTGTTTCATATTATTTTTTCATCAATTTTTCGATCGTTCCTATGGCAGCTATGTGATATAGTCGTCCGATTTCGATAAAATTTAATTCGAAATTCAAAACTAATTAAAAAATGTTATATCCAAGCTTAGGAGGTTATATGCTAAACCAAACCAAAGATATAATTTTTTTAAATTTTTTTCCGAATATTCCTATGGGAGCTATAAGATATAGTTGTCCGATCCGGCTGGTTCCGACTAATATACTACCTGCAAAAGATATTAGACTTTTGGGAAAGTTTCAGCCCGATAGCTTTAAAACGGAGAGACTAGTTTGCGTAGAAACGGACGGACAGACGGACATGGCTAGATCGACTCGGCTAGTCATGCTGATCAAGAATATATATACTTTATGGGGTCGGAAACGTCTCCTTCACTGAGTTGCAAACTTCTGACTGAAATCAATATACCCTCTGCAAGGGTATAATGATATATGCACAGACAAAATATTTGTTTGTGAATACATTTATACGGCAAATGAACTGTTAAATTATGGTGTAATGGGGGTTGGACTAACCTCATAGGTCTTTTCATATAAGTAGCCCTAATTTAATCAAGAACATTTGCTTGTGTGTGGCATCTTATATGCTTTCCTATAACTTTTGCTCGCCAATAAAAAATAAAGAAATTTAATACAATAGATTTTACATGGAAAAATATTTTCTAAAACATGGGCTCCACAAACATTGGCATTATGTGTTTTATGGTCGCGGCTTAATTACAAAAAAATGAAAGAACGCTACCCAATACTTAGCTAAAGAGAGTGCATCTCACTTTTTTCGAAGATATACAACGCCAACACCTCACGTAGCGTAGCGTCGTTCCTTTATTCGCTTATAAAATTTGAATGAATGGTCCGATTTGAATAATTGACATTTGGTATTGATAGTTTTATTGATTATAATCAGAACGAAATCCCATATAAAAACAAATAAACAAAATGTTCAAAAATGTGGGGCTAGACGGGTTTTAGCATTATGGGCGTGGCACCCTGCTTAAATAAACTTGAGATGCGCAAGAATCTCTAGAATCTGCATTCCTAATCCCAACTTGCTAGCTTTGGTGATAGTTTCCGAGATGTCAGCGTTTATGCGGACGGACGGACCTGCGGCGGACAGAAAGACATGGCTAGATAAAACACTTAAACAATAGAGAAAGAAAAGTAAACAATAAAAATCACGGCAAAATCTGCATGTAGAATTAAAACTCTATATTAATGTTATGGTTTCCGAAATCAGGATATGGGTAATGTTACTCTGTTGAAACACACAGATGTCTTAAGTTGGTTTTGGTAAAATTCGCGCATACATCAATACAAAATTCATCCGAAATCCACCCCAAGAACTCCGTATATTTGGGGATGGCACAGAAATCGTTTTATATGACAGTAGTAAGCTAAAAACTAAACGAGTTTCCAGAGACTTATAGAATGGACTTAACCTAGCAAACCTTTACAAATCGTATACGAATAAATTCCAAGTACAAAGTTTTTGGGTACCCATTACTTTAAGCAATAATAAATAATGCTGCGACTGCACAATTTCGTTTCGATCGGGGCTGTCAATAAAATCTCTTCGGGTGAAACTCGGGGGAAACTTGTATTGATGCTTACGAACGTATCCCCCAAATCCCGCCCAAAAATATTTATGTGACACCCCCGAATATGATGTTATCCTGATGTCACAATACCTTGAGTAGGTACAGGAAAATAATTTTAAATTGGTAAAAGATATTTTTAACGTTGAAAAAACGTCTCAAAAAATTGCCAGTATGCCACCTTGTTTACCACCTCCAATTCGCGGGTTTTAAATGCGGAGACCCTTGCATAAAACTCATCGTACAACTATAAAAACAGAAGAACATGTTACAGCTCCAATACAATTTTCCTAAAACCTATTTTCTAGTGCCGAAGACAGTTTTTATAGGTGGACCTTTATTGAATGATAATTCGAATGATCCCAGTCAAACATTAATCCGTAATGCGTGCAAATTGTTTGATAATCACCAGTCCCGAAGGAGTTAATGTATTTTGTGAAGTCCCATCTAACAATGGAAAATAAATACATACATTACTGCCAACGAAATCGGATATGAGGGTAGTTGGGCTACACTCATAAAAATAATTTAAATTTCTTCTACTAAAAGTACAAGGCAGGGACCTAAAAAATGGTCTTAAAAAATCAAGAACACCAATAAGCTCAAAATTGGTCAATGTATGCAAGTCCACCATGTCTTTTATTTTGTGAGTTTAATTTTTATAAAGCGATGGTAGGAATTATTTGTTGAGTTTTATTATAAAACTCAGACAATAATCGTTATTGAAGAGTAGATAAAAATAAAAGACATTCATAACGATTATATGTGAGTTTTGTATTATAAAACTTAAAATAAAACTCAAAACGCGATTGCGGCTATTGTATTAGGTATTTTAATATGATTCAAATTGGTTATTGTTGGTTTGACCTCGCAACTTTAATATACATAATTAAAAAGTATTAAGAATGGATTAAAGGTAATAAGTGGGCATTTCTGTAGATGTTTTTGTGCTAGTTTTTTTTATTCGTGATAAGAACAAATTTTTCATCTTTCGTTCATTAATTACGATTATTGCGTGAAATTAATAATAAAACTCAACAAATAATCATTTTTTTTGAGCAAAAAAAAAATCAGGAATAATAATTGTAGTTTGAGTTTTTTGTATTCAACTTATAATGATTACGGTCCCTGGTGCAAACAGGTTTCGATGGACTATTTTGAGTTTTATAAGTTGAAAAAAACAAAATTAATTTTTCCTTTTAAGCTCAAAAGTAAGTTACGTTTGACTCCTTAACTCTTTAATAACTGTTAGTAAAGACTTTACAAAATTTAAAGTCGTACATGAAAGTCTGACAAGAACCTTAAGCCAGTGTTTGTAAGCTTGTTATCTAGTAACGGGTATCTGATAGTCGAGTCGAGACACTCTACTGAAGCGTTCCCTCTTGTTTGTTATATGGTTTTGAATTATGTTTGCCCAGTTTTAATTATTTTTTAGCATTACACTACAGCATTACATGATTACTACAGCTAGGCTAAAACCAACTAATCTCAAATTTATGAAGCGTTTTTACAGAGTTCCAAAATAAAGACCTTTTTACGAGTGTAGCCCTTCTTGCTCATTTGCTATTAGCTCAAAGGCACAAACAAGATTGCCACTGCTCGCCGACGGGAAATTGTTAAACGGTATTTAAACAGCAGCCGAACCAGGTCTGGGACAAGGACAAAGGCCAGCTAATCCCAAGACGCACGCACAGCAGGAAGCAACCACAAAAATGTGTAATTTTAACAGTAACGGAGCAACAGCGACATCAGTCATGCAAGAATAACACCAACAATAAGGCGTATCAGCGCTGGGAAGAAAGGGAAAGGACACTAATGAAATAAATGGAACAGCGCCGCTGAATACCGCGTGGGGATGGGCCAGGGTGACTTTAAATGCGGACAAGTGAAGTGGGTGGTGGTGGCCGCTGGCTGGTGACTACCAAAACAATTATTCCTATCTAGGGTGTGTCGGTCTGCCATTGGCGCTGGAGCAGATTCTACGGAGGCCGGTGTAGCAGTACTCTGAGCGTATAATCCGTTTACAACCAATAAATCCCATTGGGGAATAGAAGCCATTGAAACTCGCTAAGCTATATGAACGCAGACCCATGCAGGTTGGTATCCACGTTGGTTGTGGGCTTCAAAGTCCCAAGCCCCTCTCTCTAGGAAGAACAAGAAGGGAGGCTAGAGTCGAGTGCCTCGCCTATCGGATACCCGCTACTTAGCTGGCCGGTTCCAAAACAAATAAGCCTCCAGATGTTGCCCAGTGCAATTCGATTGGCGCGGCAAAAAGTTATGGCGAGAGCGCCTTTATCGACTCTCAATAGCGAGTCCTGATCAAGAATCGACTGCTTCTACCTGTTGTTCCACCTGTCGATCATACTTTCACTTTACGAGAAACGAGGGTATAATTTATATTTATTCTTGATCAGTATCCCTAGCCGATTCGATCTAACCATGTCCGCCTGCCCGGCTGTCTGTCCGTCTGTGTGTACGCTGTGATCTCGGAAACTAAAAGAACTAGAGAGTTGAGATCTCAGATGTTGATTCCTTATCTTCGAAAGCAGCGCAAGTTTGTCCCACAAACCAACCAAACCAAACCAAGTTTCGCCCACAAACCAACCGGACAAAACTGTGGCTCCTACAGTTTTTATGATAGAAAAAAATGTTAACTGAAATGTAATGTTCTCGTCAGTACATATCGATTGAACTAATAAAAAAAATTGCCACTGCCACTCTAACGCCCACGAACTTTAAAAATCGAAAGTTTGAACGTTTATATCTTGGAAACTATCAGAGACAGAGAATAGATTTTAGATTCAGATTCCATAGCTGTGTCCGCAGCGCAAGTTGCAACATGCCACGTCCCCTCTGCGCCCACAAACTGCAAAAGACTGTGGCTCCTAGAATTTTTTGTGCTAGAAAAAGAAAAAAAGTTGCCACGCCCACTCTAACATGGGAGCTAAAAGATGTAAATGTCCAATCCTACCTGAAAAAGAAATATACATTTTTGAAAGGTTTTAACGCGATAGCTCTAGTTCCCTTACAAGCGGACAGACGGACATGGCTAGATCGACTCATCTAGTGATGCTGATAAAGAATATATATACTTAATGGGGTCGGAAAGGTCTCCTTTACTGCGTTGCAAACTTCTGACTGAAATCTTTATACCCTCTGCAAAGGTATAAAATGTACATAAATAGTTATATTTTGCAAGTAAATTGAAATTTAACATTATCTTGATATTTCTGATATTATTTTTAGTTTTCTAAAAGGCGGAAAGCTCTGAATATACATTTCTCCCACAGAAACGTCCTGCATTGGGTATATAAGCTTCGGTTTGCCGAATCTAGCTTTTTTGTATTGATTTTTAGGAATATTTGATAATAATTATGTACATGGAACTTATATATACAAACTTACTATTCCAGTTATTACTTTAATCATCAGAGTAGAGAACTCCAACCTCAAAAACATCAATGGACTAGAAACCAAAAAAGGAAGCACTAGCTGTATAAGCTGGACTCAAACGCACATCCTAGAGACTATGCGCAGATACTCTAACCACTCTAATTCAAGTAAAATAGGTAATCTACAATTTAAAATTTTATTTAAAAACAAAAAAATACATGAAAAGGTTGTGTACGATTTTAATTGTGTTTTTACTAATTGTCCAATGAGTAAACCTACAAAACACATTAATATTTGGTAAGTATATTTATATCATTTCAATTGCTGAAAAAGTTGAAATAGTTTTGTTACAGTCTTAGTTGTGACGTTACTATCCAAAGGCGGAAACAACTTATTTTAATTGACAAAACACTATTAATTTGTCCGAGGAATAAAACACCAAGAATCAAAAGGCCGTAAAAAATGTTCTACTGTTTTAGTTGCTCAATTCAATGACACAAAACATAAGGCATGCATATTTTTTAAAAAAGTAAATTACAATTTCAATGTTATTTATACATAGATTTTTTTGCGTATACGGACGGACAGAATGACATCGCTTGATCGACTCGGTTTGTAATCCTGATCAAGAATAAATATACTTTATCAGATCAAAAATGCTTCTATTTGTTAGCTACCTCCTAATAATTACAATACAGTCTTTTAATCAACGAGTTACCGGTGTAAAAAGTAAAAGTCTTAAAATAAGAGTACCTCTCGATCTTTCTAAAAGATTTCATTGTTGCAGCTATTTTCATTTACATTTACATTGTCTCATAAGCTAGTATTTGTAATTACAAAACTCCGCACTTTCGAAACTACTATTCCTTAACCATATCCAATTATGCTTTTTTGACTTTGTACTTTTTTCGCAATGTTGCGAGCCTAAAAAAAAATTAAAAAACAGTAAAAAAGGAGAACTAATTATCTTTTATTATAGTTAAAAGTAATATCAAAGTCAGACTGAAAAGAATTTGACGCGATTTCATTTTTGGAAAAAGACTGCTATAATTGAGTTATATGAGCTTTGAATTGGTGTTGTAATTGGGAGGTTGCGACAGATGTTTGAACGACACAATTGAAACCAGATACCTGTTTATTATCTGATAAAACTGGTTGCGTTTTCACTTTGAGGGTGTGCAGAATTTTATTCATGGTGGTGTTTCTCAACAACTCTGTTCAACGCCCCAAATTGACGCACTTGATAGCAAACACTTTACTTAATATACACCCTTTAAGCGACTTCTTCATAAAGACATTATTATAATTTAATAAGTACTCAATTAAAATCAGTTTAAGTTGTCCGATAGAGCTTTTATTGTGAGTACGCACTATTTCTAGTTTTCCTTAACATCGTGGTGAATACATACAATCATTTAATCCTATGTTTCACAATTTTTTTCAATATTTGGTTTACATAATTGGAAGTAGCTTTACATAATTGAAAGTAGGGACAGTGCATTTTTTGCTTAAACACATTCCCAGCCCACCGCACCCTTATAATCTGTCCGACCACTTCTACGCGAACTAGACTCTCAAATTTAAAGCTATCGGGATGAAACCTTCCCAAAAGTCTTTTTTCTTTTGCAGGTAGTATGTATGTATATAAGTCGGAATGAGTTGGATCGGACAACTATATTCCTCTTATAAGAATAACACTAGATTACAGCCAAAATGCCCCAAGAAGGATGATGGTAGTTTGTGGTAGAATTAAATCCCTAGATAACAAAAAGAAGTCCAAAAAAATTTTAAATGGATACGTTTTTTCACAGATTTTTTAAGAAAAGAAAACGGAGATACCAAATCTCCGTGTTTAAATTGTATCTCGAGTTGCACTGCCTGGGTGAATAACATCCTTACGTTGGTCAATACTGAAATTCAAATTTCAGGCGCAATTCTGTTACACGCCAAACAACGCAAGTCTATTATAAATAAAAATAAACTTATTTTACCATGGATTTTGTCCAAATATGGCTAATTTGGTTCGTATGGACGGAATTTTAAAGTGGTGCATCTCTCGATTAGTGGCCCGATTTTTTGGAGATGTTACGATATCAATAGACGTTTTACAGTCACTAAATTCTTTTAAAAATTCAAATTTTCAAACTTTGCCGACTTTTAGTTCAAAATATTCTCAATGTAGCCTATTCATTTATTCCGCAATATTAAAGGGGACCTTATTATTGTAAACTAAGCCATATATCACCTAAACTAGTTAAGCGAAACTCAAGATATAACTAAAAAACTAGTAAAGAGTATAATTTGAGTTTATGCAATCTTTCCATTTCAAATCCCGCATTAGTTTTCAGCGAATGCCATAGAGGATCACATGCCGAATTTCTTCTTGAAGTGTTGGAGGAACTTTAACTGAGCCCTAATCAGTCATTATACCCGTTACTCGTAGAGTAAAAGGTTACATTCGATTCGTCGGAAAGAATGTAACAGGTAGAAGGAAGCGTTTCCGATCAGGCTCACAAGCCGAGTCGATCTAGCCTGTTCGTAGGAACGCTGAAACGCGGAAACTATAAGAGCTAGAATGTTAGGACTTAGCGTGCAGATTCTTGGGCTTCCTGCGCAGCGCAAGTTTGTTTCAGCAGGGTACCACAAACGAATATAGCACTAAAACCCGTCTAGCATCCACATTTTAAATTTTGTAAAAATTTGAATGAGAGTTTGTTGCCAAAAATGATTGAAATCTGACAATTCAATCGAGATTGCACACCACACACCATTAATACGCCACTAAGCCACTAGGGGCGCTGTAGGATAGTTGGCTAGTGGCGCTAAAGAAGAAGATAGGTGGCGCTATAGGCTAGGTGTGTTTGTGAAAAAAGCAGAGTTGCTTTAAGCATATCTCCATCCCTCTCGCACTCCCTTAAGCTGAGTAACGGGTATCTCTAATTGTCGAAGCCAACGACTATATCGTTTTCTCTTGTTCTTCCTCTTATTGTATATTTTCAACCGATTTAGCTGATTATTAAAAATGAGGTCTCTTCGGACAATAAAATATTAGTACTTTTGACTGATAAGTTACCATTTTACCGAGTTTTTATTAGATCGCTCGTTTAGTAGTCTTCCAGAGCGATTCGTAATTACGTGTACAACCTTCCACAGTGACATCACTCACTTCAACCGGATTAAAGTTTAAAACTTGCGAAACCCGTGTCTGTAATAGCAGTGTTTTGAATCAAAATATTTCAGATGCATTCAGCTTTAATACAAAACTTAGAAGCGTTAACTCTGTTTTGTATTATTTTGCGTTCAAGTGGAAAAAGACAAAAGTCGTTAATTTGTTTGATTGCGCAATGTATACATTTTTGAGTGCACAAATTTTATACAACAACGACCAAATAATAACGGCAACGACAAAGCCAGCGGCAGGCGGAAACAATACCAGCTGAGAGCGACAGAGCCGCAACTAATGTACATTCTTCGAAACTCACCCTTCTCCTGTGCTTTATGGCCGGGGGCTGGGCAGTACAACCCTGACTGGTCTGACCGACAAAGCATACGAGAAGGAATCGACTAACGAACATTTATTTGGTAACAATAATTGAGTAACAACAATTTTCTTTGTGTATATATATATTTATATATATTTTTTAAGGTATATCAGGGTTTAGCGCATATCCACTTGTGACCTAACATTTAATTTAATTTCGTAGTTTATAAGATTTGTAATTTTATATAAAATTTGAGGTTGTCGTTGGCCTTTCCAGAGTGGTTATGGTCCTTCGACATAGTCACGAACGCCAACATTTATGCGACCCTCAGCGGCTGTGACCGAAAACCCCAGAATGCGGGCGTCCATTTTAGTCATCTTATTCTTCTTAACCTTTTTCTGCTTGTTCTTAAATAAGGGACAATTAATAAAATATTTGAATTGCATTTACTTGACTCACCTTGCTGTCAGTATAGTCATTTGCCGAGGGTGTTATGGCTGGAGCCGGTTTGCACATATCATCGTTGTGTGCATTTTGGGCACGTTGCAAGCTCTTGTACTTGCTGCGCCGTTCCAAAAATTGCCTTGCGAAATCCAGTGACTCTTTTCCTTCACCTGAAAGATTAACCTTGGTTAGCCCAATTTAACTATTTGTTATGTTATTTCCTTAAATTGTGTACTTTCTTAGATGTTAAACTTGAATATTTTGCAAACTTTAAAAATATCGTTGCTTTATTTTAATGCTAATATTTTAATGGAAAAGCCTACGAACCGAAAAATGGTATACAAAACAAAATAGAACGCTATAGTCGAATTCCTCAACAATCATTTAGCTTAAAACTAACGGTCCCAACCAATCCTAGCCCACCGAGACAAAATAACAAAATATAATTTTAAACTATAAAAAATCTTCAAAAATGTAGAGCTAATCGTCTAAAGCAAACACGGGCTTCATGGAACCTAGTACAAAGTTGACTTCAAAATTGAACTCCCTAGCTTCCAAAATATGGTCGCCAGACGGTACTTAGAAGACAGGTATACGTTCCTCTTAGTCGGTTTTAAACATTAATCTATGAACTTCGAGGTGAAACTTGGAACCTTGAACAAAAAATTAATCAAACTTCTGGCGAAGGATATTAAGTGAAACAATAGAGAACGCTATTTTCAGTTCCTAATTTAAACTGCAACTACACATACATATGTACGTTATTGACTGGCATTGACGTCATGGCAAACTTTTCACAAAATAGTCTGATTTGTGGGCTTTAGATGAAACGCAGATAGGTATTAAAATAACAATAACATGAAAAGTCGCTTAGTAAGGTTGAGCACTTTTAAAATAAAATCCCAGGGAATTCCTATTGGAGCGGCATATGGGCATTTCCACGGGTCGCGAACGTAAGTTCGTACAAAAACGTTTTCTGAACTTTTATTTGCTTTTCAATTGCATTTTGCTAGCATTTGCTTAGTGTAAATTATGGGGTTTATTGAGCTATAATTTGCATAATATTGGCAAAAACATGCGGACGCGGACGTACGCAAAATGGTAGTCGACTTGGGCTTAATCTAGTAAAATGCAAAATCTGCGAATTGGGGCGCAATATTCAAAAGCAATAACTTTACTTTTAAAAGGGATTCATGTAGTTTTCTATCGAGTCTGTTTTCAAGGAAATATTTCGATTTGTTTTGTTTTTATAGAATTAAGAACCGGTCGCGAACGTACGATTTTTCCATGTTGTTTTATTAACAATTAATTGAAAATATTTTCGCTCTCTTTGGATTTTTATCTTATTAGATTGAAATAAAGAGATTTGGTAGACAAAGTGCAAAAAAAATCATATGTTTTCCTTTCGAAATAATTAAACATAAAAATGGCTTTCAAAGTAACTAAAAGTGAAAAATAAATGAAATATGCTATGGTTCCACTGTGTTATGAAAATATAGACATTTATTTATGAAAATACACAAAAAAATACGATGATTATGAAGATTTTTTTTTCGGTCCCGGTTTATCATTTGGCGGATATGCCCATTTATAACTTAACTTAACCATAACTTTTAAAACAATATTATGATTGGTCATAATCAATTTTAAGTTACACTGAAGCAGAACCCAACTCTCTAGTTTTTAGTTTCCAAGATCTCAGCGTTCATGCGGACATGAATACACTATACATCATATGTTCGAAAAAGCTTTCTTCTCCACAACTACCCTTTTACTGTACGAGTAACGGGTATAACAAAAATATGATGCTCGTAAGCAACATAATTGAAATTTCCTCTCAATTTACAAGACAGGCTCGAACTGCATTTATATATTATTGCGCGTTTACTTGACAATTTTTTACGAATTTTAAAACATGTTTAGATCTGTATTTCTACTATGTAGGTATTTTAGAAAACGAAGAAGAAACAAAAACACCCTTCAGGTATTAAGGATTTTGTTTTTTCTAAAGTTTTTGAAATTGGAATATGCAGAGGACGCGTATTTTCAGTACGATTACAACTAGGCTTGGCTTATAAACTGGCCACTTATTCCCAACGGCCATTGAGATTTGGCATGCAGATTCCTGAGCTTCTTACTCATCGCAAGTTTGTTTCAGCAGAGTGCCGCGCCCACAAACCGCCCAAAACTGTGGCTCCTACAGTTTCGATACTAGAATAAACATTTTAACTGAAATGTATTGTTCTCATCAACACCTATCGATTGACCCAAAAAAAAGTTTGCCACGCCCACTTTAAGGCCCACAAACCGCCCACAATCTTTAAAATCATAAATATGAACGCGGATATCTATCAAAGATAGAGAATTGGGATCTCAGATTTAGATTCCGTATCCTTGTACGCAGCGCAAGTTTGTTACGCGAATATGCCACGCCCACTCTACACTCATAAAATTATTTTTCTAAATACTAGAAAAATCGCCCTAAACCTGAAATCGCCCTAACATTAAGAAAAATCGCCCTAAGTATAGGACAAATCGCCATAGAAAATATGTTTTAGGGTTAGTTTTTTTAAAATTTCTATTATTTAAGGTGAATTTTTCCGAGCATATGCTTTTAAAATTTTCTCATATTTAGGGCAAATCGCCTTATTTCGTAGAACAAAAAATCATCCAAAATCGCCCTTAAAACTAGAAAATCGCCCTTGAAATTTGAAATTCGGTAGCCTAGCGGTCTAATGCGCTGAACTTTCATACTCATCTAAATGGCGTGAGTTCGAGCCCACAAAGAGTCAACATTTATTTTTATTTTTTGTGCAAGTTTTAAGAATTGAATTCTTAAACAATTTTGCGTGCAGAGGCAAAAAAATTTTAGAACACGTCAAAATAACAAATAAAAAAATGTATATTACATTAAAATAATAATTTTTTAATGTATTTAGTCTAATTGGGTAAAATAAAACAAAGTTTGTTGTCGTTAGTGTGAATATTTCTTAGAATTAAATTGAGAATTGATTCCAAGAACAAATTTAGATATGAATCCTTTTTGCGCGTCGCCTAGCGCGATGCGTCTTTGGTGCAGCGCTAGTGCTGTCGACTGCGAACCCAGCGGTCGTGAGTTCGATTCTCGCTGCGACCACGAAGATTTTTCTCAAGAAGTAAGTTGTTTTATATTAATGTTATTTCCCTGATTCTGTTTAATGACTACTTTTAAGTTCATATGACTCTAATTAGCAGTTTACCAACATGCGTGGAGCGGCCAAATAATAAAAAACCTTGCCCTTTTCCCACCCTCTCAAATTATAGTTAAAAAAGGACCCTACGTCAAATAATACTAAAAAAAATTCCTGGAAAGAGAACCGCTGATAATGTTTGCCGAGAACCAGCAAACATGTCCGAACACTATTTTTTATAAAAATTAGTTTTAATATTTAGGGCACTTGCTCTTGTTTTTAGGGCGATTCACCATAATTTCAAGAAATACCGCCGTTGATGCTTAAAATATTTTTTCATATGTTAAGGGTATTTACCTTTGAAAACAGAAAAATCGCTCTAGACTTCAGAAAATTAACCCTAGATCTAAGAAAAATCGCCCTAAATGTAAGACCAATACATGCCTATTTTTAGAAAATGTTGCCCTTTTTTTGTTACCCAGTCGCCGTTGACCCCCGTTTTAGGGCGATTTTCCTTGTTTTTAGGGCGATTTTACAGTAAAATTTCTATGAGTGTAACGCCCACAAACAGCCCAAATCTGTGGCGCCCACAATTTTCATGCTAGATAAAAAATTTCAACTGAAATGTATTGGGCTCGTCAATACCTATCGACTGACCAAAAAATAAATTTGCCACGCCCACTCTAACGGCCATAACGCTTAAATCTGTCTACCGCCGGTAGGTGGCGCATTTCAATCTCGCTTTGCTGCTTGCATATCTCCATTTCCCTTGTTACTTTTACATTATCACTGCTTTTTCTCCCAAGCCAAGAATAATTTTTGAAGTCTTCGTATGCAATCCTTTTAGTTTTTGCAATACCTTTCGACTAGTGTATCACTCGGTACGTTATTTTTGAGTTTTTTTAATCCGGAAAATTTATGATTTTTATTATTACTATAATAATCTATATTTTTGAGGAAAGTAATCATTATTTTTGAGGAATATTATAAATATAAAAAATATTCATTACTCAAAAAAAAAATAACAAGAAAAAAGTTCATTTCGGCAAGCCGAAGTTTGTATATCCTTGCAATTATAATTATTAAAATTAATTCGACATTCTTAAAAATATAAAAAAATAATATTCCCAATTGTAAAATAACATGTAAAAAAAACACTATGGGAGCTATAAGATATAGTTGTCCGATCCCGCTGGTTTCGACTTATATACTACCTGCAAAAGAAAGAAGACTTTTGGAAAAGTTTCAACCCGATAGCTATAAAACTGAGAGACTAGTTTGCGTATAAACGGACGGACAGACGGACATGGCTGGATTGACTCGTCTAGTGATGCTGATCAAGAATATCTATACTTTATGGGGTCGGAAACGTCTCCTTCACTGCTTTGCAAACTTCTGACTGAAATCATAGTACCCTCTGCAAGGGTATACAAATAATTTAAATAGTATATGAAAATAGATAGTAGTGGTAGGTATTTTACTTTTCTTCGTGTGTAGATCCTAAAAACAGATCAATAAGCATTATTTACAGTCAATGCTATATAGTCTAATCATAAGTCTTTCAGCAAACGGATACTTAAAAAAGAGGCTAAAAAACTTTAATATACTATGATATTCAAAAAATGTATGCATTTATATATCTAAGAGTATAAAATGTAATATTTTAATAGATATAGGCTTTGAAAGTTGCGTCTTTTGAGGTCATTTGCACTGAACAAACTTATAGATTCCGAGATCTCAACCTTCATACGGACAGTTTGTGGTCGGACAGATTCACATGGCTAGTTTGACTCGGATAGGGACCCCTGACCATTCCAGTAAGGGGTACATTAATCGGGCTTCCAAGTTGACAGTTTTTTTTTATTCTTAATCCAAACTCAATAAAAATGGAAACTTGACTATTTTTTCCAAAAATACGCATTTTTAAACGTTCTGGCAAACGCTTGTTCACCGATATATTACCCGAAAGAATCGGGTACATGTTATTATAATAACACTTAATAATATACAAAAGAGTAAAGTCCAATATACCTAACCAGATTTCAAAGAAAAGTGCAAAAATAGGCTTTTTTGATGACAAGAACCCTATTGGAGAAAATAACCTTTTTACTAAAAGAAATTGACATTAAACTTATACGATTTACCGATAAAGTCTTTATACAGAAAACTACATACCAAGATATATTCGCACATAGTCCTTCACCTCATATGGGGCTTCCAAGTCCTGCAAGAATGCTACGAACGTTGGCACTAAAAATATTAAAAAATAAAATAAGTTGATAAATAGGTGAAGATTAAAAATATTTACCATCCACTTTGGCTGACATGTTATCTAGGCTCTTCATACACCAGTTAGTGAACTCACTTTCGTACTCATTAACCTTACTAATGGTCTGATCCGTGCCTTGCTGCACATGGTTTTTAACATTAGACTTTCTCTCTTTATCTTTATCCTCTATAGAGGCAATTGCTACTTTTGAACCCGCACGCACCTGGATCATTTTTTGTTTCTCTTGTTGTTGTCCTGTGGTGCTTTTTGTTGTCTTTCCTGTGTTATGTATGGCTGGCAATGTTTGACTCTTGCGTAAATTTCGAGGCGATGCAAATGAAGTCGACGGTTTATTTTGAGTTTGCTGATTGGTTTTACTCGCCGAGTTAAGTCCAGCTACCAAAACTGCGGCCGCAGTAACTGTACTGCTATTGCTCGTTCCAGATACATGCAAAGTTTGATTAGCACCTGATGCACTTGGTTCGTCCCACAGTCCAGTTCCGGTGTTTGATCTCATTGGGAGTGATGGAACAAGGGACGAACCACTCCATGCCTTATTAGCGCTCCCCCAGATGTTGGTAGTTCCACTCGTCCCTACAACGGCTGATGGTAGTGTGACATGTTGGTGTTGCTCTAGTTCGCGCCGACGCTGCTGATCCACAATTTCATTGGCCAACCGCTTGGCCTCCTCCGCTTGAATTTCGGCAAGGCTCATTACGGGAGCCGCCGCTGGTGCTGCCTGCCACTTTAGCAAAGCATCGTTAGCTTCAGCAGCAGCAGCAGCATTGGCACGCAATTGCTTATCTAGTAGTTCCTGATGTCGCTGCTGGTCTGCACGGCGCTCCCGACGTTCTGCCTTTTGTATCTCTGCCAGTCCAGGCGCAGTACTGTTAGAGTTTGGTGATTGAAGAGACCATGGTGCTACGGATGTAGAAGGTAGACGAGAAGCAGACTGCGGCTCAGCCGATTTGACAGCCTCATTCTTATTGCTTTGAAGAGACACGGAACTAGCTGGAATTTTATTATATATTTTTATACAAAAATTATGTTTTTTTTAAATATGTGAGTTTATGTATTTATGTAAAACTAAATTAAAGTACACATTTTTTAAAATTTAATAATTAAAAAAAGGTTTTGTCGATACCAGCGGCTTTCTATTACCCTTTTAAACACAGAATTCTTTGTATTTTTCATTTGATACGCTAACATGTTCACCGCATGATTCCAAGCCCCTATAGATCTTTACACTCATAAAATTATTTTTCGAAATAATAGAAAGCTCGCCCTAAAAATGAAATCGGCCAAACATTACGAAAAATCGCCCTAAAATCGCCCTATAGGAAAAATCGCCATAGAAAATTTGTATTATGGTAAATTTTTCTAAAATGCAAAATGTATTCTATTACTTAATGCGAATTTTTTTGAGCACATGCTTTTAATATTTTCTCGTATACTCATATACTTCGTAGAACAAAAAGTCATATAATATCGCCCTTTAAACTAAAAAATTGCCCTTGAAAATCGGTGGCATAGCGGTTAAGTTAAGTTAAGTTAAACTTTCAAAATCATCTAAATGGCGTGAGTTCAAGCCCACGATGAGTCAACATTTTTTTGTGCAAGTTTTTAGAATTTTATTTTTAACAATTTGGTGAGCAAAGGCAAAAAAAATTTATGTAGCAAAATAAGAAATATCGCCGTAGTTTTATAATAAAAATGAAAAATAATCATTATTTCTGAGCGAAATAAATAAAAATCAAAAATAATGATTTCTAATTTTTATTTTTTTGATTGCAGATGATAAGTGCTTTTGACCTAAAATGAACTCAAAATGAACTAATAAACCAATTAAAGCCGCGAACTCTTCAAAGCAAATGTGACCAACATTTCACACACATACCAATATTTATACCCTTGCACAGGGTATTAAGATTTCAGTCAGAAGTTTGCAAAGCAGTGAAGGAGACGTTTCCGACCCCATAAAGTATATATATTCTTGATCAGCATCACTAGACCAGTCAATCTAGCCATGTCCGTCTGTCCGTCTGTCCGTCCGTTTGTCCGCATACTAGTCTCTCAGTTTTAAAGCTATCGGGCTGAAACTGTCTCAAAAGTCTTCTTTCTTTTGAAGGTAATATATAAGTCGGAACCAGCCGGATCGGACCACTATTTCTTATAGCTCCCAAAGGAATAATCGGAAAAAAAAATTTTGCACTGAGGAAAAGCGTGATATCATCCAAAAGTTGATAAAGGATGGAAAATCTTACAGAGAAGTTGGCCGATTGGTCGGATGTTCAAAAAAAATGATTAAGAACACTCTAAACTATAAGGAAAAACATGAATCACGAGGTCGAAAACAATCTATGACCCCCCTTCACGTCAATCGATTGATTCGTCAGAGCAAGAAGGATCCTTTCAAATCTGCTACGCAGGTGTACTCTCTATTTTAATGTTATATAATTGTGCCTTTAAGCTAAATATTTTTCTATCTGCTACTGAGCTTAAAAAGGTGCTTAAAATAAATGCAACGGTGCAAACTATGCGTACATATCTCAGGGAATATAACCTAAAAGCCTGCAGCCCGAGAAAGGTACCACTTTTAAATGCCAGAAATATTTCTAAGCGGATTAAGTTTGCCAAGGATCATGCAAATTGGTCACCCGAACAGTGGAGGAATAGTTAATGGTCTGATGAGAGCAAGGTGGTTATGTTTGGTGGAAAAGGATCCAGATCGTATGTCAGACGTCCAAAGAACGCGGCATTTAAGCCCCAGTACACCACAAAGACCATAAAGCATGGAGGGTATAGTGTGATGGTATGGGCCTGCTTTTCCTATTACGAAATAGGTCCGATACATCGGATCAAGGCCATCATGGATCAGCACGTATACGTGGATATCATGGAGACCATTATGCTACCATTCGCAGAGTTGAAATGCCGCTCGTGTGGGTCTTCCAACAAGACATGGACATGGCTAGGTCGACTTGGCTAGTGATCCTGATCAAGAATATATATACTTTATGGGGTCGAAAACGCTTTCTTCTACATGTTACATACGAGTAACGGGTATACAAATTGTACTTAAAAACTCGTAAAAACACAAGCTATACCCCTAAATAAAACTGATAATAGATTGAGTAGAATATGACGGAAGTGAAAGATCGACTATGCTGTTGATGCTGATTTAAAACTTCTGAGTTTATCTTATTGTTTTCCTTGAGGTTAACTTATAACTTCTAACAAATAACTTTTCTTTCTACTAATACAGTTAGTATATCAAATATTTAAAGTAATAAAATAATATTTGACTTAAAATTAAGTATGAAAACCTACCTGTCATGCCACTTTGAATTGATTGAGCATTGCCTAATAATGCCTTTCGACGTTGAGCTTGTATTTGCTGTTGCCTTTCTTTTTCCTCTTGCATTTGTCGCGCTCTTTCTTCCGATTCCAGAATAGCCCGACGTTTTTCTTCTTCGACCTGCTGGCGCTTGCGCTCCTCCTTCTGCCGCTTCTTTTCTTCTGTCTGCTCTCGCTTGCGGTCGTCTTCGTTAATTTGCTTTATTGGAACCGACTGTGGCACATTCTGCTTTACATTCAAAACCTGTTTGTTAGAGTGCTTTCCCTGTTGCTGATGTAGATTTGGCTCCTTATTTTGATACTGTTCAATATCGGAAGCAAAGGATTGAACTAACTTTTGATTATGTGATTCCTTTAGATTGTCAGTTGTAAGGGGCTGATCTAATTCCGTTGAACTGCTGTGTTTAAAATTATTTTCTGACTGCACTTGCGGTAGTGGTGGTGCTTGCACAGAATGTACTGTGTCAGCATAGCAGTTTTGCGGGGTCTTGAGCATTAAAAGTTGTTGCTCTTCATTGGGCTCTTCATTTAGGTTGCCCACTTCCCATAGAGTTGCCTTTTCGTTAGTCATTCCAGGCCATTGTGGGTCAGGTTGTTGTTGCTTGTTAGGGGGTAACCACATTGGAATCATTAAGTTTTGACCCGCTAGCAATTGTGTTTCAGTTATATAATCCCCGCCAGAGAGATTTTCGTTAGCAGAATTTGGCAAAGATGGTTGTTGCTGTTGGGTAACTGTTGGCTGACCACGCAACAGCATTCGCAAGTTGTATTCATTTATTAGGTCCAAGTCATTTCTTGGCAGCTCTTCAAGTTTATTTAGGTCGCCTGCAGATCCACTTTCCCTAACACAGTCCACGGAGGCTGCCAAGGGAACAACCACTGGCTGAGCTTGCTGATGCATAATTTGAGCATTTAGTATGAAATTATTAGCATCTAGTAGATTACCCCCTGGTCGTTGCTGCTCGTTGCTGTTTCCGAACATATGCTGCTGATCCTTCTTGGCCTGTTCAGCCACTGCACTATATAACTGGCTTCCGGCAGCGGGATTCAACACCGAAAGAGAGTTGCTTAGTCCGTTTAAACTGCTCAAATACTCTGGTAGAACAAGCACTTGAACTTTGCGGCGAACAACCGCCTCTCGCTCGACAGCCGAAAGCCGTTGAAAGCATTCATTTTTGGATAGCTCTGCCAGAATTTGGTATTCTTGGTGCTGTAAGTATTGATCTTGTAACATCTGAAATCGCATTGTAAGCATTTGCGACGTAGTGGTCATGCTATTTCCTCCCAAATTTCCTTTAATGGCTGCACTTAGAGATTCGGCGGCTGCGGTTACATTTGCCTTAAGTTGATCACATCTTTGTTGTTGCAACTGCTGTTCAACAACAGTCAGCGGGAGAGCAATTGGTGATTGCTTACGGGGCGTAATTGGAAGTGCCGCTGAAAGAGTCGCTGGTATCTGACCAACAGGAAGATTCTCTAAATCCATCGGCGAAGGAAGTAAGTGGCTGTGTGTAAATGGCATGTTCCCATGGCAAAATTTTATAAGCTCGCCCAACGGTCTAAACCTATTATCGGAGAATCGTCGCACGAACAAATTCTCATTAAAGTACCCAGCACGATACCATTCGGTCATCTCCATCGCACTGAATGGCCCCTGTACATTTGCCTGGGGATCCCGGTAAAACCATAATTCATTGAGATTTGGATTGATCAAATGTGGCGTGGGAATCATTGAAAATTGTGGCTGATGATGCAAGGTATGGTGCTGCATAGCCACAAGGTTTGAAAACGGAATGGCTGAATGCTGATGAGATGGGTGAGTTGCATCTGAAATAGTAGTTGCGATTTGTATAGGCATGGTGGGAGGTGCTTGCTGTCGCACTGCAGCAGCATTCACAGAATTAGGTTTCATGTTCAACTCATTATCTGTCAAGCTTGGCAGCGCAGCAGGAAACTGACCGCTATCACTTTGAAGTTGGCTTGGATTCGTTAAGGATTTATTATCATCTTCTGTTATAAGTTTTTCCACTTCATCGGCGACTTCTTTGATTCGATCTGAAATATCCCCATGGATCACATCCATTTTTGTTGCTGTTGAGTTTATTGGAGATAGACGGCTTTCGTTAATTTCCTGTGCAGCTGCTATATTGGAATTTTTCATTAACGGGTCATCAGAAGTTTTATCGTTTATACTATTTTTATCAGCAAGGGGTTCACTTTCAGGTTTTGACAAACTCTGATCAGAGTTAAGTCCTTTAGCCATTAAACTTTTGTTATTTTGGGGATCAGCATCACCATGAAAGGCGCCACTAGCATCAAAGCTACCACCCAATTCTGATGGATTTTCCATAGCCCATTCAGGAAGATTGTCATCGCCATCAGCACCGACTGCATTATTGACAGTCCACAATGGTGAGTTCTTTGAGCTTGACATTCGTATAGAAGGGTTGGATGTGTTTGCTGCCTCTCCAGCTCCCATTCCGGATCCTTTACTGGTTCCAGGCCGCTCTCGATCTGGGCCTACAGTCCCAACCGTTGAAATTGAACGTTGCAAACTACTTGGATTGTCGACGTTAACATCTTCGTCACGCCAACTTGTAGACCTCCCTAAAAATAAGAGTGTACAATTAATAAACTTTGCTACATATAGTTATCTAATAGACTTATTCCTATCAAGAAGGGTCGCTATAGTCCAGTGCCACTACCATCAGATACCCGTTAATACTTAACAGTGTACTCTTAAAGTTCGACTTTATTATAATAGACAATTTTAAGCAAAAAATGAAGCTACTTCGCCAAGTAGAAGTTTATATACCCTTGCAGCGAAATCCATGCCATGCAATTAATGTCATACGTATATTTAAAAAACTGTATATCGACTCCCATGGCTGCTGTATGACATAGTCGTTTGGTCTAGGGACTGCCATATTTGGCCCAAGACACTTACTTATTTTTTTCGGCAAATGGAAAACTTTATAAACTTTTTTTTAGTAAGTAAAATAAATCTAACTTTTTTATTTTATAATAAAAATGGAAAAAAGTCATATTTTTCAACTTTTAAAATTTAATTTTGAAAATAGATCTTATTCAGCGATTTTTAATTTAAATATTCAAAATCTCTAATTTTTATTATAAAATTTTAATTCAAATATCTTTTGAACCAATCGGTATGTTGATAAGTACATAGAAAAAGAGACGGAGAGTAAGGTGCATTTCTAATCATTCTAATTTTCTGGTACTATTTAATTGATTGTTTTTTTTCAATATAACATAGAAGTCACATATATAAAAGGTATCATAAGTCCTGAAAATGTCCTTGAATATCTCCATGTCATATTTCATATGAAAGAATCTAAAAACATATATGAGTCAATAGGTAGATCATATATGTTTTTAGATTCTTTACCAATTGGATCAAAAGATATTTTCATTCAATTTTTATAATAAAAATCACAAAATACGACTTATTTTCAAGTTTTATAATATAAATTGGAGAATAAGACTTTCAATATTTATATTAGAAATCACAGAATATTTTTTTTAAAAAAGTTAAAAAAAAAAGACTTTTTTAAAATTTTTAAAACAAAAATTTAAAAAATAAGACTTATTTTTAGTTTTAATTATAAAGTAGAGAAATACGACTTATCACAAGCCGAGTCGATGTAGCGATGTTGTTGGGACTATCAATAACTTCATGTCAAAAATTCCTCAAATCTGACCATCCATTAAAAAGTTAAAGTTAAAAAGTTATAAGCAAATAAATAAATCGACGTTAGGTGGCGCTGTTGCGGGGTGTGTAATATAAAAAGCCCATACGAATAAGGTCTGTGTCAATGCCGCAAAATCAGCTGAAATGCTTACTTAAGCTTTGCTTTGAACTGTACGAATACGTCTATATATGATATAGATATTAATATATATTAAAAAACAAGAGAGAACGCTATAGTCGATGCCATCGACAATCAGATACCCGTTACTCAGCTAGGGGGCGTGCGAGAGAGATAGAGTAGTAGTATGCAAGTATCAAAGCGACTGCTCCCAAGATTGCACACTTTATTTGCTTTTAACTTTTTTATGTATGGTCCGATTTGGTTTCTGGCATGTAGATGTATATTGACAATCAAAACAAAATCTCGTTTAAATTTGTATAAAAAATTTTAAAATGTGTGTGCTAGACATGTTAGCGTTATGGTCGTTTGTTTGCTAGAAGCTCAAGAATCTGCATGCCATGTCCCACTTGTTTTAGCTTTTAAGGTTTCCGAGAGCTCAGCGTTCATACGGACGGATAGACCAACGGAATTGTCTAGATCGACTCGGCTAGTGATTCTGATCAAGAATATATATACTTTATAGGCTCGAAAACGCTCCATTATACCTACTATTGCATTATATATATACACTGCATTTTTTTGGGAACAGACTTATCTGCTTTAGACTATTAAATTGAATTTCTTTGGTAAATGGCAAAGTAAATTTGATAGGCCGACCTGAACAGCAGCTCCGTTTAAACTGAAATATCTTCATTGTGAACCAGTGGAGCCCGCATAAATACAATGAAATGTAAGACTTCTAGTTGTATGCGTATGCATGCCGAAGCCACACGAGCTTTTACAGTGTCGGTGTAATCAGAGCGTCGTTAAAGGAACTTTAAAGACTCGCAAGTCAGGCTAGTGGGCACCACGGTTGTAAACTGATAAAGGATATTAACATAAGGTTAAAACAACTTACTCTATTGAGGAACAATTTTTGATCGCGATAAGAATCGCTCGGTTTGCAGCCGAGAGCACCATCTCTGCACCACATAGAGCCATCGTACTACGCGTCGCAAATAAAATTTTTAAGGCGAATCGCCTGTCTACTTAAAAAGTGGCACGAACAAATCTAGGGTGATCCGCCGTTGGATTTAGATAATGTCAAAACGAGGACGCTCCGAAAAAATGGTTATCTAATATTAAGAACATAGTTTCTAATAGAGTAGCTTTTGTAGAAACGGACAGACGGACATAGCTTGATCAACTCGTATGGTACCCACCATATATGGTTGACTGGTCGTATAAATAAAAAAGAGTGACAAGTAGAGACAATCAAAGGAATTTGCCGTTCACTCTTAACCTATTTTATGAAAATGGAATCGATGTACATATGTTTAAAAATTGAACTAGATACTAAAATAACAGCCAGACAGAATTAGCTTTTCTTGGATGTCCACTCCTGACAGAATTTAATTTCCATACATTTTTTACGGATATTTTCCCCAGAATGTCGCGGGTCTATTTCCACTAACCTTAACTTTAGAAAAAAAAAAAAATTTGAGTCTGAAATTCTCCTGTTCAACTTGATTCGTCCTCAGGTTAAATGTTTCGAATGGTCAAAATAGTCGCAGGACTGTATAATTAATAATACTTAAGTTTGGCTCACTTTACTCAAGAAAGTATAAAATGTAACCCTCGAATTTATCTTGAACTTGGTATTGCAAAACGACTTCTAAGATCTCGCAACTTAAGGCCCATTCCTCGAGTGCCGGCTAACATTTCTCGGACCGAGCCTGCTAAGGAAACTAGGTTTTCTCCAGCGTCAATGTCAAAAATGACTCCAACACGGACTTCCCGCTAATTATATTTCGGCTTGATAAAATGGCAGCTAATTTCACAAAGTCCACTATTATTAAATTTTCTAATCTCAAAAATAAACAAAAGCTTAACAGCTGATGCAATTATCAAAGCAAACCGTGTTGCCTCATTACAGCTCAATTCTGGGATGAACAGCACTTTGTTAAAATAAATTAATGATGTCGAGAACCCTGATTTGCTTTTACATGTTTACTTTTTCAGACAGATAGTTATCACGACTTGGTCTGGGACTCGAGAAAGCAGCCCATAATCGAATGTTATGTCAGAAAACTTTTTCAACCTTAAATACTTTTTAATTAAACCTAATGGTTAAATAAAGGGTCCCTGGTTTATAGAAAATTAGTGTCATTTTACACAATGTCGTGTATTGACAAAAGTACCTTTCGTTTAAGAGACAGCAGTATAAATTGATGGTTTCCACCGCAATAAATAACTAATTAACTATAACCTCCTCTGTAGAAAGGCAACGGATGAAGAACTCTGTTCTTAGGGTACCTATGCACCTCTCCAGCCTTTTAGGATGTGGTCAATATTAGACCCTGGTCAAATCCGGGGCGTAGCCATAGGGGTTTAAGCGATTTGCCTGAACAGGAGAAATCCCATGCAAAACATTGTATTAAAATGTTTGAAACGACCTCAACCAAATCCTGGCTATGCCACTCGGTCAAATTGTAAAGAAAATATAATGGGAAGTAACTGACCCCATCGATGACTGTTGGTACCAAAACTTGAATTAGTACTTCCTGCGCCACCACCGCTTCTCCAACCAGCTACGTCAGGGCCGCTAATGGAACCACTGACAACTGGACCGTCTCCGGATCCGTCTTCGTTCCGTGATCGTCGCCAGTTCTCCATGTTGCGATGATGACTGGAAAAGTCTTTTCGAGGACTTGAGCTTGGAGTCCCGTTCCAGTCTATGGCACCTGAGCCACTACTAGATATGTTGGTCACTGCAGAATCGCCAGTTCCGTTGCGTTCACTCCAAGTGCGTTCAGCCTGCAACAATAAAACTATAAGGTAGCAACGAATCTAACTTGCTTTAAGTGTTTTAAGTTACCTTGATGGATATTACCGACAAGCCCTCATCGTAAAGACCACTTGGTCGTTGGTATATAGGATGATAGACTGATTTGCCGCGTATTCGGCCCCGGTCGACTGTCCCACCACGTCCAGTGCCCCGAGAGGCAGTACTAAATCCGCCGGACGATCGCTGCAACCAGGCAGGACGCGACTATTGGCAAAGTAAACTTCAATACTGAAAGGCAAAGGAAATCATTTCACCTACGCTATTCCCAAGCACATTTTGGTTGTTGTCCTCGTCGGAGCTCGGTGTCAAAGCAAGTGGGTATTGGACCTTCTCCACAAAAAGCTTTTTGAACGAAGGCAGGATCTGCGGAAGCATACAGTTCCGATCGAACAAGGACAGCATTTCCTCGCGACCGTACCGGTATTCTGGAAATAGATTTCGCGATGCAGAGGCTGTCGTGTTGTTCCCCAGGTTGTGCACTGCAATCGAGCTGTTTGGGCCTCCAGTACTGACGTTGTAGGTACTGGGAGAGCCCGATGGCTCGGCTGACATATTGCGCAACCATTCCGGACCAAATTTCATCGAATCTGTCATTTTCAGTAGCCTCTTGTTCTATGTTACGCTGACGCTAAATTCAAAAAGAATATGTTTTCAGTTGCTTGATTAATTTATTTATTAGAAGAACGCCAAAAAAAACGTTTTTGTTTGTGATTAAATGGAGATTGGGATAAAACTGGGTTAAAATTGAACGACTCTTGTTTAAAAAAGTTTTACTCTTAAGGCCTAACAAATAAATCACGAGAAACATTGCTCAGAGAAATCGGAGCAAGGGACCAATTAATAACTCCCATCAAAAGGACGCGCGCTCACTACTGATAAGAAAACTTGCCAAGTTATTACCGAATATACGTATAAATAAAGGGAATTAACAAGTAAGACAACACAGCAACCTAACCTAAAAAATCGAAATGAAATATCACACACAAACGTAATTACACATGCACTCATTTTCAAAATTGTTGAGTGCCCACATCTTACATTTAATCTATTTTCATTCTTCCATATTTCAAATCACGTTATTTCAACTAGAGCAAGTATTGATAGCAACAGACTCAACAGTACAAACAGAAGAATAATAAATATTTTAACTACATACTACATACATTTGTATGTAGTTTTGCTCAGCACTCTAATATGCGTTCAGATGCGTGAATAAATGTAAGAATGCATAGCCAATATGCGAAAGCTAACTGTATTGAGTAAATACTTATGTTCGCCTTTGGTCAAACCATTTAAAATCAATTTTTTGGCAATCACATTAAGAAATACTACAAAAATTATTTCAAATCGCAAAATCTACTTACACGTACGATATTATAGTAAAATACCAATACCAATACAATATGCAGTCGAAACCAGTGTGGCCACTTTCCAACATGTCTACTCCCTAATTTACTTAGTGTTAGGGGCATTCCTGCAGCTGGTTTTGATGTGCTTTATAGCCTAATTCCACAGAGCATATCCCCGTGAAACAGTTTTTTTTTATAAACAACTCGGGTTTGTCCGATATAACACATTTTAGAAAAACCAGAAGTGTCGGGACCGCGAATAAATCAATTTTTTGGCCATAGAAAGACGATAGAACACATTTCACCGAAACAAAGAAGTCACTTCTGGATGTTACAAAACGTTTTAGAATTTTTTGTTATCGTTATCGCAAAGCAGTGTCTGGGCGATAAAAAGACGATATAACACATTTTACAATAAACAAGATTATTGGAAAAAAACTGTATTCCTATTGACTTCTAGAAGTTGAAATGAAGATAAAAGGAAAACAAAAAAACAACGGTTACCCGATCAAAGGAGGTCGCGAGGTCCTCGGGTCTCCCTTGTGACCAACGCTATAATTTTTCGCCCGAGCGTCATTTCGTTTCGCGATTTGTTTGTGTTCAGTGCGGTTTTGTATCAAATTTGGATGTCTACAAAATATTGCTTTGTTTTTCTAAATATGTTTAATTGTATAACATATTAAAATGTTAATCTCAACAAAGGATGCGAAATTACGTGCATATCGTAAAGGGATTATTTTAAGATATTTACGGGCAAGCCAGCTGTGGACATTACTTGGCTTGTAACTGCAGAGAAATCCAGCATCCAAAGATTCTTCACATATTTGATAATAAAAGGTAATGCATTAAAATTTATTTTTATTTTGCCTGACCAAAAAACCATTTTAGTTTATTTTTCTTTTAGATTTGGCTATTGGTAAATTTTTCATGTCAACGGAGCTGGACATAAATACTTCTGGAAGTGTACAATTTTAAGCCTAGTACTCAGATCGGCTAAAAGTTTTACTAGTCCAAAAAACTCTTTCTTTGCAGTGGAACCGAAGTTTTCAAAGTTCACCCACAAGTTATGTAACATGGTCTTACCTTCAAGCAAATGGGATTGTTTACAAACGGAAAACAAATCGATTGGAGCAGTTAAAAAATAGTCTGCACCAGCTGAGTCTGCAACAATGAAATACAAAAAAATATAAATGGAATGATAAACGAATGTTTTTATTTACGTAAATTAGTAGCTTAATGCTTCCTTCTCGTCCCACGGATGCTTCGCCATCATACCCGCGTCATCCGCAGTCGAACTCCAAATCTGAATAGGCTTATTGGACCACGAGGCAGTGGTAGCCGGATCGGGAACGGGGTTGTTCCGTTGATGCTGCATAATTCGCCCAGCATTCTGGCAATGGCTGGTAATGGCTCCTCCAGCTGTCCCTAGACGGGCGTTCTTTTTCCTTCCACCCTGTAGAAGCCAACGCGTTCTCCATCTCCGCTTTAGCTGCCAAGTAGCTAGTTTTTGGTGGTGAAGTCCTGTGTTTCCCAAACACACATAAATAAAAACATTCGTTAAACATTCCATTTATTTTTATTTTAATTTCTTTGTGTACCAGCAGACTACTCCTTTTTAATTTTCTCCAATTGATGTGTTTTCCGTTTGGCAACAAACCCAGCTCCTTGTGGGTGAACTTTGATAACTTCGGTCACACTATAAAGAATAAGATTTTTCGACTAGTGAAACTCTTAGCCGATTTGAGCACTAGGCTGAAGTCACTAAATAGTGCCTTTCGCGATAGAAAATGCATGTAGGGTAGATGGTAGATGGATCTCAGTGGAAAGAGGCTATTACTCATTTCGTTACCTTTCACCGTTATCTCATCTGAGGAAATGCCCTAAATCACTTACACAATATCTATTTGGTTAACTTAAAGATTTTGAATGCATTTTTAGTTGAATCCAAATAACTTTGTTTGCAAATTGAAATTAGTTTTGCATCCTTCAGGAAATTTTAAAATATATGCTTTTAAAACGGAAAACATTTTGATAAAGAAAAGGAAAATTTGAATTGGAATCAAAATTTTTTTACGTTTGTAAAAGCTTGTTTACACTATGGTTTATTTATGGAGTTATATGGTTATTGGTTAAAGCCTTGTACTCAGATCGGCTAAGAGTTTCACTAGTCGATAAATCTTATTCTTTATAGTTCAGTTCAGTTTAGCCGCAATGCATGTAGCATTGTCTTAATGTCAAGAACCTGGGCTCCTCCATCTCCGCTTTAACTCACGGCTTTCGACGGCAACTGGAGGTGAGCAAAAGTAGGGTCTTTGTCGGGCGTCCGGTGTTTATAGGAATTCTTTGGTATATTTTCCTATTGGTAAAGTTCCATCACCATAAAAAAACCAAAATCAGCTGTTCTGGCTCCACACAGACATTATATGTCATGACAGGAGCGCGGAGAGAGGGTTTTGGAGGTTTAACCTCCCCAGAATGGTTTTAAATTAATTTTAAATAAGCAAAATTATTACATCTTCAAGTTTTTAAAGAGCCTTGAGACAATTAAATAAAATGTATTTAGACGATTTAAATAGATAGTCTTTTTTCGGTGCATCTCTGAATTCTTCTTCTTGACAGTGAAAATTTTAACATTCACTACGAAAACGTAAACATTGATGACAAGGAACATTTAAAAATTGTAAAACTCCGAAGCACCAGATATATTATAATTAGTCACAGCTGTTCAGACCAGCTCTTATCGGATGATATATGGTGGATGCGCTCTGTGGAAATCGGGGCTGCAAAAACCCCAGCTATTTCAAATATAATTAATAAAATTATGAAACCCCTGACCTTGGTAGATTCCTTTTTATTCTTCATACGCAACCATGCAGACGCTGTTTGGCCTTTAAGCCTAGTACTCAGATCGGCTAAGAGTTTCACTAGTTGAAAAATCGTGTTTTTTATAGAGTGACCAAAGTTTTCAAAATTTACCCGCAATGCATGTAGCATGGTCTTACTGTCAAGCCGCTGCGTTTGTTGACAAACAAAAAACAAACAAAATACTACGCTCCTGTGCTAAAATATATTTAAAAAAATATATATAATGTTTAGCGGATGTTTTTATTTATGTAAAATAGTAGTTTAATGCTTCCTTCTTGTTTCGGAGATGCTTCGCCATCTTCTCCGCGCCATTTGCAGTTCAGCTCCGATTACCAACATGCCAACATGGGCCCTGGGGGAGTGGGAGCCGGATTGAGAACGGGATGATGATATAAGCAATTAAATGGTGCACAGTATCGCGTCATTGAAAAAACGTCAAGTTAGCAGTACTTATTGATTACTTAATAGGTACAAATCTGTTACTAAAAAAAATAAATCTAGCCCCTCATTTAGAAACAAAAAATGTAAAATGATTCTGACCGTAGGAGAAAGTGCTTAAGTAATGGCCACCACTATGTATATTATAGATATAATTTTTACAAAAAATTATTATAAACTTGTTAAAAAAAACCAGGTTTCCAGACAAAAGTTTGCAAAACTCTTTTAAAGAAGTAGATTTTCTTATGTGTCCACTAAATAATATTAAAAACCTTATTGGATACATACGAATCTGTAGATATCACATAATCGCCAAACAATTTGCCCACATCACAACATCTTGCCTTCAAGGTGACATTAGAAAGGTCGATATCTAAATAAAGTTTTTTTTAATCTATGGTGAAATGTTGATATTTATTTCGACAATTTAAATACTATTTAAATTTTATTGCAATAGAAAAAAATAAGAATTCATATGGACTTATTGTTTATGTGAAGTATGTATCTTTAACAAATGTTTTCCAGAATTTCCAATTAATATTTATACAGGTACTTATTTACACAAATAGGAATGTGCGTTTAGTGATTTTTAAATGTACAGATGAAAAATGGATTTCGTAACCAAACATGTCTGCGTCTGGCCAGCATTATGTACAAATGTACGAGAGTATGCAGATTTAGAGACGTACGTAAATATGTATTGCCAGAAGTTAGTATGATCATTTTTGTGAAAATCTGAGTGCGAATTTTAATATTGTTAAGGACATTATAAACTTGGAGGTTTGGGGATGTGGGTCAATTCTTAAATGTGACAGATTTATGATACTAATTTAATCGTCACAGAGCATTTCTTTTATAACATACATAGTTTTCATAGATAAAGGATTTATATATATATATATTGTATATTATATGTATGATTTGTTCTATATGAGATTGTTGCCGAGAAACAGTTTTCAATAATAACAAAATTAAATAAAATAAATAAAATATAATTGGTTTTGTAAAACTAAATTTTTTGTAATATTTAACATTGAAGGTGTAGTTCTGGAGATTGAGTAGTACGGGCTGCCATTCTTATGTGCCCATTGTTGGCTCCTGCCTTATTTCAGATTTCAGCTTGACAAATTCCTTGGCTACTTCATCATTGTTACGTTGTGACAAAATCCTTAAAATGGTCCAACCCGTCTCGTCCATTTCAATACGCCTCATTAAGGGTAACCAGCATGCGACAGAGCCCTTTTAATAATAATATGTACATTGTATAAATAACGTGTAGTAAAATTTAGAAAAATACTCCAAACCTTTTCTGATATATCTTTTAGTGGAATTACAGCAACGCCTACAAGTCTATCATCACGAGCAAAACAATAGTCCTTAACGCAAATGTGCAACTCAAAAAAGTCTAGCTGCTCCTCATTTCCAATGGTGCTAGAAAGAAATTGTAATATAATTAACTATTTTAGTATTTGTTTTACAACTAAATACTTACAAACTAAAAGATTCGTTGTATTTGGGTGACCAATTGTTGGACTTTGACTTTGTAGCGAATTTTCGTTTTTTTTCTTGCAGGTGTGGTCCGATTAGATTAATGTCAACAAATGGTCGAAACATTCCCGACGGTATTTGCCATTTAAGATCATTAGCAGCAACGACTGAGGGAGAGAATACAATATTTTAAATACATCTTTTGACAAAATTTAGTTTATTTTACCTTTCACGTTCACTTTATGTTCGCCAGTGCCTGGATGGGAAAATAAGTCTATTTGCACGGAAATTTCGCCGACACTTTCCTCTGCGCTTTCAGGATCAACTGTATAAATTAAAAATTCAATTTAAGCATAAACTCGGGAAGGGGTTTTTTTTTGCATAAGTCGCAAGTAAAATTTATACAAAATATATGGCTAAAAGGGTTTTTCAATGTTCAATTATGTTCGAAAGTTACAGCACCAAAAAGGAATTCTTCTCAAAGCCTCGTTTTTCAAACTGGTAAAACCTATTTTCTTAACTGGAAGCTAGAGGTGTGGCTACCGGCTATTGTATGATCCAAATTTAATTTACCAATATTTTTCAATTTTTGGTTTCTACCGTTGGAGTACCTTAATTTTGTTACATTAAAGAGTTGTATAACTGAAAGTTTTTATTTTTTAAACTTCTAATCATTTATAAATTTGCTTTGTAACAAATTCAAAGTTTCAAGTTTCAAAAGCTTCAAAAAATTGCCAAAAAGACCGAGACATGGGTGAGCCTTCTTTCGTTTTATCTTTAAAAGGTCTTTGCAAAATAACAAAAATTAAAAATTAACGGCCTAATCGATAATTTCATTTATTCATCTGTTGAAAATAATTGTTTGAATAGATTTTTTATCTGAGAATATGAAAATAAAAACTTCATTACGTTTCGAGCACATTTAGCTGTACTTACCCTCATGGACTTGGCTAGATATAAACGTTTTGATTAAGGTGTCGGTCATTTGGGTATATAAACTGAGTGCGTAACGTAGACTTTGCAGTTCAGAGGATTTTTCTAGAAATGTCTTTTTCAGTCCATTGCCACCGGCGTGGAAATATTGTTTTATTGTATCTAAGGCAACGTCAAGCACGGCACATTGTTTTGGTGACAAATTTTTTTCGACTTCCTTCGATATGTCCATTACCCCGCTAAGGGCACTTTTGACATCCTGTTTTCCTGCCATATGGGACTTGAACAATCGTCCCATGTCTTCAATTTTTGCATTGGATGCTAAATTTTTTGCATTGTCAGTAAGGTGCTTAAACATCATCTATTTAAAAAAGAGTATATCAATTTCACGACCTAAAGATTTATTATCAGTATACGAACGGTTTTATCAGTCATTGGTGGTAAAACAATGGTTTTCTCTAATATTCGCATTACGATCTTCCATAGCTCTTTTAGTAATCTCTTCAGTACGGTTTTTTCACATGACTGGGCATAAAGTGTTAAAGAACCATCAAGTAAGTCCATGAGCGGTCTCAAAACTTCATCTGCCTCAACGGCGACGGCGTTTCTTTGAGCTGCTAGGTTACCAGCCGCCAGAGTTCCACTGCCTCCCTTAATAGAAAGCAGCATATCACCTAGTTCTCTCACCGACTGAGTTATTCGTGGCTCCAAACTAAATGAAAATAAATTCAAAATACAAATTATGATGCCTGCACTGTATGTTTCGGGTCGCAGTATAACCCACCTGATAGCAAATTGTGATGCCAAATCGTCCAACGCCGAGTTAAGGTTCTGCTGAAGTTCTTTCAAAATATTGGCTGCATCCTCCTCTAGCTTATCTCCTCCCATTGACTCAAACATCTTTTCCAATTGCACCCTTAGTTGTTGAATATTGTTCATAAGTATGCAAGCCTATAGCCGCAATGGCAAAAGAAATGGGTTAATAAAAAATAGCGCGTAGGTGTTCGATTCTCCGCTAACTTCTTTTTACTCACAATTCTTTCATCCTTCATATGATCTGGAAACTCTACTTTTACAATATCCGCATAAGCTATAAGCACTTTTACGATTGTTTTAGCAAAACGCCTCATGTAACGTTTCCAAATTTCTGGATCAGGACACTCGAGTTTGCTAACAACATCGAAACATTGCGTCAATTGCGTAAAAACGTCGACAACCGAATTTGAAAAAAGCGCGTGCTCGCTGCTCTTTTGAAACTACAAGATAGACATTGCAGATATTTTATAATTTTAGTATTGGTTATAGTAACGACTATATTTCCTAGGGATCTGCACAAGCACAAGAAAGTAAAAGCAATTGAAGGACTTAAAAAAATAATAAGACAGAAAGCTTCCTTTGGGAAGCCAGGACATGCGTAAATTAAACCTTCCCAAAATTCTTATTTTTTTGCAAGTTGTATATAAGTCGGAACTAGCCGGATCGGACAACTACACTGGTCGGCATAAGTATTTTGACGAAACAAACGTTAAATATACGTTAATTTGAACTTACTTCTTGTAAGCTTTGGCATCAATGGAAAGGTCATTTAAATGCCGTTTGAATAATACAATACATTTTTTAACCCATTCAGTACTTATTGAAAAGGACGAAACCAAACAAAAATAATAGTAACTGAAAAATAATTTTTCTAAAATCAATTTGCTTATGTTTTTTATGATCTTCTTCGCGGACTTTGGACCATCGTGTAGTGCGGGGTGCAGAGGAGACAAGGAGAGGCGGAAGATCAACGGTACCAGGAGGCCTTATAAGCGGGTCCAGTGCTGAAGGCTGGACTAGTCAACAACGTCAATTGAAATCAAAATCGAGGAGATACAGCCGTGAAAGTCAGCAAGGAGCAGCAGTTCGGAACAGCATTAGTCTTCGAATTGAGACACAGGCAGCTGAGGTTCCTAAAGGCGTATACACGGTTAAGTTGAGTGGAGATTCGGTCGACTGTTGCGAGGTCTGCCCTAGCTACGTCGAATAGTTAAGCAGGATTGAGCAGGCGTGGCCCCGACGTATCCTGTCGATCCTATAGTATGTAGGATCTATAGGATATAGTTTTTCGATCCAGCTCCTTCCGACTTATGTGTTACATTCAATTGAAATAAGACTTTTGTGAAGGTTTTATCACGATAGATTTAAAACTAAGAGACTAGTTTGCGTAGAATTGGACAGTGTATAGACGGACATGGATGGCTACACCGACTCGTCTAGTGAAACTGATCAAGAATATATATAATTCATGGGTTTGGAAAGATCTCTTTCACTGCGTTGCAATCTTCCGACTGAAATCATACTACCATTTGCAAGGGTTTAAATATTTTAATTGCCTCTAGGTCTCGCCCTGTAATCTCGGAAAAAGTAGCTTTGCTGCTTTCATATCTCCATCACCCTTTCACTCCCTTTATCAAAGAACTTGACTATAACGTTCTTCCTTGATATTATTTGTTTGTGAGTTTTTTTAAGACGAAGAACAAAAATAAGGCATAACTAAATTTAGCAATGGAACAGAACAAAGAAAAATGATTAAGATCCATGGTTATTTATTAAATTTGGGGGTAGCATTTTTGACTAGGTACAGAAATTTTTATTAATAAGGCAAACAAAAAAAAATATTACTATAAAGTAAAGTATGCAAACATCGATGATTGTTTGTATGTATTTGGATGTGTTATTTTTTTTCTTTATTTTGCCTATATTGTTTATATTCGTAGGTAAATGTTGAAAGTTAATCGTTAAAAAAATACAAAGTTACTAAAATGTTTCATGATGTCTTGCTTGGCCGGATTTACACGACATTCTCAGCTGATCGAGATGCCAAAATGAAGTCGGATTGCAATTAGTGTAATTGATTTTAGACGTCAGGCTTCTTTGCCGTTAGCATTTCATAAAGGGAAATCGTTAAAAAAACAACATGAAAACTAATTTCTATTGCAGCTCAGTGAAGAAATATCCTGTTAAGGACAAGGTGGATTTGTTAACTTCATGCGAACGGGTTTTTGCCGACGGAAAAAAATGTTTAATTTCACTTCAAATTTGTTTTTCTGTAACATAACATCTTCAGTTATAAAAACAAAAGAAAATAAAAACATAAGCCCCTAGAATAGATAACATTAACAAATATTCAGAATATACGGTTTCTATAATACATCAACTTCAGCTTGCCGAAGCGGCACAGGTGTGCTTAGATTTACTAGAGCAGGCTTATACCTTCATAATAGAGTTCTTACCCCGTCTTTTTTGTCACGTTTAAATGCGCCGTGAAGGTATTCCAATGACACATCGTCATTCTCATTAAGCCACTGCATCACAAAAGGCTCGAACCATGCTGGGTAATCGGGGACCGCCCCTTTGTAGGGAGGCACCTCTTTAACGTAATTGCTATATAGCCATTTAACTCTAAAGTGAAGATTCATATAAGCCGACGACTTGCATAGACGGTGCTGTTCGTGTTCTTCGAGTGCGTACTTCATGTCGACAGCGAAAAGGTGCCACATTGAGGATGCTGATAACTGCACGTTTGTATTCAAGTAAAATGTGTTATCCTTAAAGAAAATATGAACGAATGGTAAACTAACCTGGCCAATATTTAGTTCCTGGGGAAATTGGTTTAAAACGGTTCCATAACTGTTCTTATCTTCATCTATAACCGATACGATTAAAGCTATTAGCTTGTGCCAGAAGTCAACGCTATCCAGTTTGGGTTCATGATCATCCGGTGCCCGTTTTGCTTCGTTGGGGTCAACCTGTGTGTGGTTTAAAAAACCGTTACTCTGTTATCCAATTTCAAAATAAAGTATCCTTCAGACGACTAATACTAATGACGGCAGCGCGACCTACCTCTACTGCCAGTGACGTCCCTGACCATTTAAGGCCTCCTAACCCTCTAACCTAACCTTTTTAAACTTGATCAGCCTCTCTCGTTGCTTACTTTTATGCAGTTACCTATAAAATATCCTTTTAATGTACGAGAATCGTGTACTCAAGTTCAATGATATGTCATCTCATAGATAATGTCATCAATATATAAGATAGATAATAACGGCACAATAACTGAAAATGTGTTACCTGAAATTCTCTGTTGTAAAGTTCGTAGCAGTTTTCAAACAAGAACTGGTAGGTTGATCTCAGGCATGCTTTAACACAGTCTTTAACTACAGTACTAGCTCTCGGCGGACTAGACAGCTCTTGTACCTAGGAGGATATGTTCATAATATATTTTACTACAACTTAACGTACATTTAAATTACCTTCATGCGGAAAAATGTTATGCTGGTCAATAAATCGACTGTTGATTTTAGATCCATTAACTTTTCTGGGCTCGATGCAGGAAAGTTGTTTCTGTACATTGACAAATCGATTCTAAGGGAGTTGTGCAACTGGTCCAGCAATTTCACAAATTTTTCTTTCTGAGAAACGATAGGTGTAAATGTATTAGATTGAACATATACTTATCCATAATAGGATTTTAGATTAGATTTCGAAGTGTAACGGCAGTTTGGATGTCAAAATCTGAAAGTTCTGATCGAAACCGATTTGACCTCATTTGACACAAGAACTTAAATTGTTGTGAAAAAGTTATCTCTATCTATGCTTTCAAAATGAATAATGTGTAATAATATGTAGATTACCCCAAAATTGCTGGCTGCAAAACGATCACTGGCCGACACAGCTGAAGATGCAGTCGTATGAGCATAATACGCGTTTATGTTTGCCAACAGCGTACTCATTACAGCTGGTACTCCGGGGCAAAGGTATTTGGCAGATAGGCAATGGAAGTGCGTCATAGCTTGATAGATATTCTCGATTCCATACCGCATAGAAAACTCGTCTACAATCTCCTCGGGAATTTCATCAAAGTATAATTTCCAAGCATCGTCTCCTTTTAGAGTTGGCAACTTAACCTTTAACAATGTGACAATATTTTAAAAGTATCACAATTTTTAATAGAAGAAAAAACTTAATATAAATATTTTTCCAGTGCTTACCATTCCGGTATTTTCTTCACAAAGATAATGAAAAAGATTCTCGTGCAAGCAGGTATATTGTACATGATAAGGAGCTACCTTCTCCTCGCCCTTTATTTCAACAGATATATGTAGCCGTATGGCGCCTGATACAGCGGATTTATCTGTGCGCTTCTCCAAGTTGTACCATACATCCATTTCGCCGGAAAGTGTACGAACCTCGATAATTGTTTGGCCCAAAAAATCGTCCGACTCTCTAGTTAATTTCTGACGAAGTTTCGACTTAAGATCATTGTCTTCGTCCCAAACTCGAACTTTTATACGGTCTGAGGAGTTGTGGCACTCGCTATATTATATACCCAATAAATAATAATTCAGTTATCAAAGTAAAATACAATTTGTAAGCAATATAATATGGTTAACGTGCTAAGTTGTGCATATGTAGTATTATTTGGCACACGTGTATTGACATCGCACCGCGAGAGTGTGAAAGGAATATTACTATATAGGGAAAGAGGATGAATTGCAGCCATTGAAAAATATGTAGAAGGAAGCGTTTCCGAACCTATTAAGTATAAATATTCTTGACCAGGATCAACAGTCGAGTTGGTCTGACCTTACATCCGTATGAACGATGAGATCACGGAAACTATTAAAGCCTTGTCACCCTTTATCGAGTAAGCTATCGAGTTCGCCATTAGCCCGATTACTCTATGATAGCGTTTAAACTTTACTTAACTCCATAACTCGAGTCTGAAGATTAATAAAAACACGACACCATTATTTATGAAAAGAAAGCATATATGTGCGGCGTTTCTTAAGCATATGAGTTCTCCACCCTTAGGCATAGCGTCATAATTCCCTTTATATAAGTGATTTAAGGTTGGACCGCGTTCAAAAGATTTAAATTAAATAATAAATAATTTTTGTATACGTGTCAAGCTTAGTCGTGCCGGAAAAATCGAATCCCTAAGCGAATGCTACGTCAGATTCATTAGTGATAAATTGCGGAACGATAGACAAAAAACACCAAATATCAGGGGTACCTCGGAAATCGCAGATCAAATTCACTAGAAGAATCGAAAGTTTCGAAACTTTTCCACGCTCACTCTAACTCCCTTAATAGTAAGGTCTGTCTGTTTCCAGCCCAATTTTGCCTTAGATCCGCCCCTGGTGTCTGTTTGTTTTGTCAAAAATTGTGCAAGCACGACTACTTTTATAAAAGTTAAGATTAATTTAGTTCTTGCATGTCAGGGACTGGCAGTGGTGTTAATGCGATCGAGACCTTAGTATGTGGCGCGACAACAATAATATAATCGAGGAACTTTTCTATAGCCGTTCATCGTGCAATATTAGGTATTTTAAAACCAATCTTGAACAAAGTCTTAGTCCTAGCCTTAGTCTGATCACTTAAAGAGCAAGTTATGATTACACTGTCACACTCACAAAAATTAAGTAATAAATTTTAGAGTACTAGACTGTAAGCCGGCCTGCCTTTAAATCAAGAAAACAAAAGAAGAAAAGGCAACGGATTTTTCTTAAATAGTGGCCCAGTGGGAAGTTCCTCGGGCCATTAAATATTGGTTAAATAATGTGGTCATGGGTTCAGTCCCTAACCTGGATTTTAAATTTTTTTATTTTATGCAGATTGATATATAAATTGTATTGATTTTTAGTTTTGGAGAGGTTTGTGCTTATGAAACTTAAAGTGCCAGATACCTTTAGAAAGCTTGATAATTTTCTTGGAGACAAAAAAAAAATTTGTTAAAAGTGTCATAAAAGCTATTTTTCGATAACTTTTTATTTTTGTTAATTTAACTAATTTTAGTTAGCATTAAATGTTTTCCCCCCTTTTTATACATATATATATATATATATATATATACTCGTAGAGTAAAAGTGTATACTAGTATATGGAAAGTATGTAACAGGTAGAACGAAGCGTTTCCGACCCCATAAAGTATACACTAGTCGGCATAAGTATTTTGATGAAATGAAAGTTAAACATACTCATAATTTGAACTTTCTTCATGTACATTTTGGCATTAATGGAAAGGTCAATTAAAATCCGTTTGAATGATACAAGACTTTTCTTAGCCATATATTGAGATTGCTTGTAGGTGGCGCATTACAACCCGCTTTTCTGCTTGCAACTTTCTATCTCGCTTTGGTTCCTTTAGCTGAGTAACGGGTATCTGATAGTAGTCCTTGTTTTTAATGTATTTTGACTCATGTATTTTGATCCAAACAAATCGGTTTTTTAAACGACTCACATTTGCCAGAAATTCAAAAATTGCGGTTAAAGCATTTTTGTATGCAAGAATTACAAAAGTTGTTAAAAAAAACCTTTTTTCCTAACTGTTGAAAAGTGTTTTTATAAATATTGTTAGGATTTTTTCTACTTATGTGTGTAACCTTTATCCAATTTAATTTAGCAATGTTATTAACTTGTTATTAATTTAAAAAAGTGAAATAAAGCTGTTATGGAAAAAATGGTACACGCACTCAGTAAAAAACACAGCTCTTTGATCACGATTTCAGTATTTTCGATCTTAAAAAAGATCCAAGATCGATTCATGCTCAAACTCTCATGGTCGAAATCGGTTTGCGAACGGACTTTTGAGAATGTTAGATCTCGATTTCGAAATGAATCGTTTCAATATCGAATCGATACCGATTTAGAGATGAATTGTTCTCGGTTTCAACATCGAATCGCTCTCGCTCCCAGAATCCATTCTCAAATAAAAATGCTATTTTTTTTATTTTATATATAAATCAGCCTTACAGATTTCATTTTATTATTAAGTTGATATACAAATTCGGATAACTTATAAATGTACTTTAGTTCCTTTATGAATCCCTATCGGTGGAATAGCCTCTTTTATTTCGTCCCCCCTTATGTATCTTAGAAACTCGTAAGAAACACCGGCACCTAAAACAATATATTATCATGGTTAATATAATTATTGTTACTATTATATAATGTTAATATTGTATATAGAAATATATATATATAGAAATTCTTATTTTAGTTGGAAATGTACAGGCAAATACAAGATCTTACATTTTTTTGGAATTGTTCATTAGTTTCCGATTGGTTAAAATTTAATTAACTTATTCAATATGTAGGGAAGTGAGGTAAGTAAGGAAGTTAGTAATTGTAGTCGATTTCTCTTATGTATTTAAAATAATATTATTAAGAGTTCGCGTAGTTTGTTAATGAGATGATTTTGATTTAAAAGGCGAAGCAAAAATCAAAAAAACCTAGTAAATAATATTTACTAAATATATTTGTGCCATTGCAGTGCCACAGCAAAGGTCTATGGAAACCAAGACAGATAAATTTATACAAGCATTAATAAGATCTTTAGAAACTGTTCTTGGTACTTTGTGTTTTATTCTTTTGCGCCTTATAAAAGTGGCAGCTTCATATTTCGAGCAGTACCTTGTAGGGTATTGTACTTATCAAAAGCAGTTAATACAACGCATTACCGACTTGTTTTTCTTAAGAAAAACGTGCTTGAATAAAAACACAGATTAAAATAACACAAATTGTAAAAATATGATATTACTTACGTTGTAGGCGTGTGAAGGCCTTTTTTAAGTTGAACTCTCGACGCACGTCTTCAAATTTTTCGTCACTTTTTTCTTTAATCAACTTAACCGCAGCGACAAGAGAGGAGTTCGGTCTCCTCTCACCCTCATTTTTTCTACGTCTTCCCCTCACGTCCCTCTTCAACGACCCCAAAACCGAGATTGCTTTTTGCTCGCAATAATAAAATCCACATCGCTTAGATGTGAGCGAGAAGACAAAATTCTCAACCTGAGAAGAACCGATCTCAGGCTGAAGCCTGGCTCTTAATTCTGTTACTAAAAGTTTAGTCACTAAAAACATAAAAAAATGATGTCGTGAAAATCTGAGAACTTCGACTGTCCTAACTAACAGACCTCTCCCTAAAGTATGGCCAAAAAAATAACGTCCATTGCAAACAAAAATTCTTAGACGTATTGTTGAAAATTAATTAAAAATTTGTACTTTTTTCCAGCATAAAGGCATGATATTCTTGCGATTATTTTGACAAAGCGAGACGACCTCTTTCAAGGGACCATCTTGATCATATTTTTTCTACGTTTCAACACCCTGGAGCTTTTCCTGTAAAAATACTACAACAGCAATAACCTGGGGCAGTTGAAGTTTTTATATTCCTTTTTTCTTTACTGGCGTTCCTTCAGTACTTCTGTATTTTCTTGGTTGGTTTTTAAACCAACTGTCCCAAAACCATTGACGCTTTCATTGACACCCTTGTTTTGACATAATTATTAATTCAAGAACATAATTATAAAATTATGGTAATCAAACTTTTGGCAAAAAAATGATTAGGCAGGTTTAAGCCTTTCCCTTTGGACATATCTTTGAAAATGTGAGACGTTCAAACAGCCTTAATATTTAATTCTACTTTTGTTAAAGTACCCACTTTAAAAGGGCAGAAAATTTGGAGCTAACTAAAATAGTTTCTGAAAGTTTAGGCAAGCACTTTACGAGTGAGTTTTTTAAATTTTTAAAAGGCCAACCAGCACTAAGGTAATGGCCAAATAACAGGGAAAGAGATAAGTCTTCTAACCTACGGAACTTTGCCCTATATACTCGATTTCATTCATTTTTTTTACTTAATACGTTTTTATTTAAAAAAAAATTTTTAAAATTGTGTTTAAAAAAATGTATTTTAAAAGTAGAGTTTTCAGAGATTTGTTTAAAAACGTTGAACTAAAAAGTTATTTTTACCGAATAGTATACGTAAAAAAAGTTTCAGAGAAATCCAAAATGTGAAAATTTTTTTTGCGCTTTAAGAATAATTTTCTACTAAGAACAATTCTTTTGACTAAAAAATGCATTTTTTTCTTAATATCATATGCACAACCTTAAAAAGGTAACAATACACTGCATTTTTTTAGAAGAATCCATGAGTCCTAAATAATTGCAAAACAGAAGCTATATAGTCGATCCGCAGTTCATGTAAAAAATATTCTTACACAATCTTTTACAAAATTAATCATCTTTTATCTGTTATTATAAATGTATCTGTTGTACTAATCGAGTTTCGAAAGCATTCACCTAGAACCTATCTATGATTGCAATCTTTTAACAATTATGGCAATCATGGTGAAATAAAGAATGATCGACATCGTTGCCATCAATAGTCTTGAAAGAGTAATTCAATTTTGGAATTTTCAGACTTTTAAGGAACTAACAGAGAGACGAGAGTATACATAAGTGAGAGAGTGCATCTTAGGTGTAATTAATGTTTGTAAACATACACAGTTCATATTGTTTTGTGTGTTGATTAAGTTAAGGATTGAATTTAGGGCACAAGTACTCACAAGTGAAACTTCTCGTTCCACACAGGGTTAAGTTCCTGCGGCATTGTTCGCGTTCGTTTTTTCACCTTGCTAACCTGCACCGTCACATATGGATCACTGGTACCGCTTTTATCCTTCGCTATCAGGCCTTGAGCACAAATCACTGCATCAAATTTCAGGTCAAATTAAGTGGGTTCATCAATTTATTCGTTTCCAACACCATGTTCCAAAAGTCGCCAATTTAGTGTGTTGTAGTCAGATATTCCAAGCCGATCAGTATAATGTCCCAGATGTTAAGTATGTAATTTGTATTTCATAAGTTGTCGTTTTTTATTGGTGATTGTGTAGATTTAATTTAATTTATAGATTTTATAAATTTCATTTTATAACGAATTCGTGGGGTTTGAAACGAAGAAAATAGTTTGAGATTTATATTATGTGCATTTGAAAAATTATTTAAAATTTTTTTTAGTTTTTGATTTTTGTTCAGTGTTAGGAATTGATTTTCAAGGGAGAAAGAAGAAGAGAAAAAACGGAGTGTTTTTAATAATGATCTTTAACATCAGTTCAGCAGAAACAGTGCAGTGCTGCTGACTTGATTACACTGTCACATATACATATATGTATGTACATACAAATTTTAAGAAGTATAGGTATATACATTTATGTAAATATGATTACTAATCAGAAAGATGCAAGTGAAAAAGGTATAAGTGTTAATGGTATATTGCTGATATCAAAAAAATGTAGTTCGGTACAATTTTAAAAACTAATCACAATTTTAACGTAAAGAGCAGAAAAGTCAAAAGCAATATATAAAGTTGTTTACCTATAAAAATTACACACACAAAGAAAAGGACACCGGGTATAAATAACTTGCATTGAAAGTATGTTAAACAATTTGTATGTATGCTTTTAACGGGAGACATACATTACTGGGAAATCGGCATTTGCTGCCCATAAGATAACCTTAGACACACATATATATTAGGTTTATAAATTACAGATTCGGCAAAAGCTTACAAGAAGTCATTTCCGACATAACATTTTTAAAGCTTTAACCGTCGTAGATCGAACAACCTCATGCGCTAGCCAATATAAAAACGATCTCATCCGAACTTGACATAATTATTATTATGTTATAAGTAGATGCGTGTAATTAATAATTTACTCCTGATACTGGTAAAAATGTATATACTTAAAAAAGGGTAGCTTTAACACTATCTGCAAATTTACCTTGGTAATGCTTCTTTAATTTTAATTCAATAATACGGTTTGTCTTTTTATAAAACTTGAAAAGTTACGAGAAAAGTATACTGAAATTATAAACATAAAAAATATAAAATGTTGACACTTACAATTCCAACTTATTAGCTTAGCGGATTCAAACAAAAATAAATCCATTTTTGGTGTGAAAACTAGTATATTTTAAAGACCTTAATCGCACTTTCTCGAAAACTATGTATCTGTCTTTATAAAAATATTTGTTTGTGACGTTAAGGTATTATTATAATAAAGTTAAAAAAATAATTGAATATGTTGAATGATGGGAGCAATCTATAACACAGGTCGACAAAAAAAGTCTAAGACGAAACGATACAAAATCTGAATAGTTTTACCTGTAGATTACGAACCCGAACGTAGAAACTTTCCATCACGTCGCAGCTTTAAATAAATCCTGGTCAAATATCAAATTTTAATTTTTTCTGACTTTTTACGGCTATATACATCTAAAATGGAACTCTTAACCTTTAATTTCAACAATGGAAACCCCCCGATTTGTGAAACCTCTACATCTTGAGTTAACATAACTGTTACTCGTAGAGTAAAAGGGTATATTGTATTCGTCGGAAGGTATGCAACAGGTATAAGGAAGCCAAATTTATAGATTTGCTTTTAGTATACATTGAAATGGATTTCATTGATCCATACCTGACTAATATTTAAGTTCTAAGAATCGCATCAATTTAAGTAAGTCAGTTAAACAGGCACTAACATGGTCAGAAGTACCACTGCCGTCCGCCAGGTGCCGTGGCGCTGGCATCGGTAGTGTGTGCCGTTTCAGAATTGGCCTGGAATTTTTATATGAAATTTAAAAAGAGTAATGGGTAGCGGACAGGTCAGACCTTCGACTATAACGTTGCTTCTTGTTTTATATGTAGTAGCCTGGTACTACAAACTAGGAAAATATAAAGTTACTATAGATGCACTATACAAAATGCACTTTTACTTAAGGGGAGGTCCACAGAAATAATGATTGTTCACTGTGTAAGTTAAGCTATATTCTGCTTCTGGACTAAGAATGAATAGTTTCTGAGTTTGGGGTCGTAATCTGCAGGTAAAACCATTTCAGATTGTTTAGCGCTCAGTCTTCGGCCAAGAAAACGTCGTGTTTTTTTCGACTTGCGTGTACATTTGTGTAATTCGTATGTGAAAAAACGAATTTGGCAACCTTATTGTTTTGGGAGCATTTTGGCTGTAAACTATTACTGTGTTTAGGCATAGCACTATTTGAGAATGCATTTATTATATTTTGTGAAAAGTAAACTATGTAAAGTGCTCGCTAAAAAACATAAACATTGGTAACGTTTTTACTCCATTCTTACAAAAAAGTTGTTGTTCTTACTAAAATATTAAAGAAAATAAAGGTTTAGTCGTTGTACTGTGAGAAATTAACATTATGAACCATACTATTTTTCTTGTCAAATAGCACAGGAACACCAAATTGAACTTTGTGAAATTTCCACGAACCATTTCTAGTTTTCCAAGATATTTGGGTGCTCCTGAATAAAAGTCCCATACAAACCTTTTTTCCATCACCTACAGGCTCCGCGGCATAGCTAAGAATACATAAAACCGATGTTTGCAGACATTTTGAATAATATGGCCCACATAATTGGACATATCTTAAATATTTTTGCTGAAACACTCTCTTAATACATGAAGGCATTTCTAAAAAATAAACCCCATCTCGATCCATTGTCCATGTCATTGGAATTTAACGTCAAAATTGAAACTCCCAAAATTTCACAATTTCTGTAATGGAAAACCGCCTCTAATCTTATATGGAAGTAATTTTTCCTTTTCTTGGAATCTATTTGCCACTGTATGCTTTAATTTCGTCTTAAAAGGATTTCATATGGATATTATATTGCATTTTTTTATAGCAATAAGCCTGTTTTTTTCGTTTTAATATCTTCTCCTATATGTTGTCAAACTTTAAATAAGTCATCGCAATTTAAATCGTCTTCGGAATATAAATTGTAAAATCCGCAATCAAAAAGAATTGATTTCGAAATGTTGTGTACGTGTTTTAAATTTAAAAATGATATATTTCGAAGACAACTTTCTTGTTTATTCGCATAGTATAGGTTGCCATGGGAAATTTTAAAATTGATAACATATAGGAGCAGATAATAAAATAAAATAAACGGTTTTATGCTATAAAACCGAAATTAAAGCTTACAGTGGCCAAAAGATTTCAAGAAAAATAGAAATTGCTTCCATTAGAGAAAATGTAAAAATTAAGGATTTTCAACTTTGTCGTTAAATTGCAAAGACATGGGTAATGGTTAAGATGGGGACTATTTTTCAGCACTGCCGTCATGTATTGAGAGAGTGTTTCAGCGAAAATATTTAAGTTATGTCGAACTATGTGGGCCATAAAATTTTAAATGTCAGCAAACATCGTTTTTATGTATTCTTAGCTATACCGCGCCTGTTGGTGATGAAATACAACTTTGTATGGGACTTTGGCTCAAGAGGGTTCAATTATCATGGAAAACTAGAAAGGGTTCGTGGAAAATTTTGGGTGTGTACCTGTAAAATTAGTTGTAAATTAAAAGTAAAGAAAAACTGAATCTATTAGGAAGCTATAATATTCTTTGTACAAATTATACATAGTCTGATTTTTTAGTGCTGAAAGAAAAGACAAAAATTCTCAAAAAATTTATAATATATAATATGTTATATATACAAATTTGTAAGACTCAAACAACATAACAATACACTCATACGCACTGTTGACGTTGATAAAATATATTATTTTTCGGGCTTACGTTTTTCAACTCAAAAAATCTTCATATTTTTGTACATTTTTTTATTTTATTAATAGATTTTTTGAATCGCTCTAACTAATTAGTTGTAATATTTGCTCTTTTTGTATTTAACTTGGCATTTCCTATCTAAATGACCAAGACACTACATAGCTTGAAAAAACGGAGTGAGAAATATATATTAGAAATTGATTTGAACGTTCCAATGGTAGCTATATTATATAGTCCGATTTTTATACCCGGTACTCGTAGTGTGTATTGTACTTGGACAATAGCTTGTAACAGTACAGTCAGTATATATACTCTTTATCAGGATCACTAGCCGAGTCGAGCTAGCCATGTCTGTCTGTCCGTATGAACGCTGAGATCTCGGAAACTATAAAAGCTAGAAAGTTGGGATAAGAATTACAGATTATAGAGTAGCCCACAAACGCCCATAAGGCGCCCACAGTTTTTAAGATTTGGTAAAAGCGTAAATGGGATTTTGCTTTAATTATAAATATTCATATACATGCTAAAATGAAATCGGACGATTTATTAAAAAGTTATAAGCAAATAAAGGAACCGACGTTGGGTGGCGCAGTGGCGTGATGTGTAAGCTTGGGAACAGTCGCTTTGTTGCTTGCATAAATCTATCTCCCTCGTACTCCCCTTAGATGAGTAACAAGTATCTGATAGTCGAATGCATCGACTATAGCGTTCTCTCTAGTTTATTCTTATTCCTATGAGTAGCAAAAAAAAATGCAGTCCAACACTAAAAACACTAAATGCAGTAGAACACAGATTTTTTCGTGGTCTAGGGGTCCAACTTAACCAGGAACTACCATCTTACAAAATATAATTTTTTAAACTAGTGCAATTATCGACACTGCCACATCGCAAGAAATGTTGTTTCGCCACTCAGCAGCAGTTTTACCGATTGCAAAGGTTTTATTGTACTTTTGCACATTTTGTTTGTTTAATAATCATCCGTTTATTAAATGCACATTGACAGTATTGAGTCGGTGCAAAAAAGGATCATAAGTTTTTTTTCTTTAATGTGGCCAAACTCGCACACTTTTCTCTATATCGTAAAAAAATGGTTGGTACTATTTTTGATTACATAGAACTTTTAATCTTTAAACTTCCCATTAGGCTAACATTACCCATTACTATCTCCGAAACTAAAGTCAGTATGACCCGTCAAATTTGTGAGGTTACTTCTTCCACCTTTTTAATATTTAGCAAGCATTGCTGCTGATTGAATTTACAGTAATTAAAATGTATACAATTTAATCTTGAAATAAAGTTCCGAGCGATTTAACCTAAGTCTCTAAATTTTATAGTGGTTTCTCTTTATCGAAAGAAAATAATTAAGTTAATTCCCTTTCTTTCTATTAAACGAAAACAATTACTTTACGGAAACTAAATACAGCCATGGGTTAGATATCTAATAGAATTAAGATTTGATGCAAGCTGAATATTTCCAAGAACCGTAGGCGATTTTTTGGAGTTTTATTTGCTTTGGTATAGTAAAAAATAAAAATTTTTTTCATAAAGCTATGCTATATTTAAAATTTTAATTTTAGGTACACTATAACTAAAATCATATGAGTTTTAAAGTAACCGCAGGATTAACTTTACTGATAGGTTTCATGACAACATGACTTTTTTATTTAATCGTCCGATTTTTTATACCCTTTCAGAGAGTATTAGAATTTCGGTATATCCGATTCTTCGCAAACTAGACTCTCAAATTTAAAGCTTTTGGGATACGACTTTCTGAAAAGTCTTCTTTCCATTGCAGGAAGTACATAAGTCGAAACGAACCGAATCGGACCTCTATATCTCAAAGCTGCTATAGGAACGACTGAAAAATGAATGAGAAAATAACAGAATCCATATTTTGAGTGTTTTGAGCTTTTTTGATTTGGTTTGTTTTATTCCTGCACAGATGGCAAGAATTGGCATTTAGAAATACATAAATAAATTTAAATTTCTATTTATAAAGCAAAAAAAGTTAGATTTATGACAATATTTTAACTATTCGATGCAAATGAAAAACCAGTTCGTTTTTGAAACAAAACCACCACCTAGCGTCAACACCTTTATAAGCTTACCACTTGTCAATGGATGGCTAAACAACTTTTTATTTTGACGACTGCATTCCTACGGTGTATGTACAATTTGTATACCCTTGCAGACGGTATTTTAATTTTGGTATGAATAATGTAACTTTGTAAATAAGACGTTTTCGACCCTACAAAATGTATGTATTCCTAATCAGCATAGTCCGTCAGTCCGTCTGTTTTAATACCTTCTGCAAGATCAGCTTAAAAGCTAGCGTTTTAAATCTTTCACAATTGTCATAAAATGTGTACCCCCAGATCAAGATTGAAACCCGATCTTTTTTTCCGTACTACCTGCAATAGAAAGAAGACTTTTGAACATTTTTATTGCGATATCTTTAAGACCAAGTGACAAGTTTCCGTAAAAACGGACAAAGCTATATCGAATAGGCTGTTGTTACCGATCGAAAATATATGCGTCACAGCGTCTCAAAATTCTGGCTAAAATTGTAATCTTTATTGGCAGTTTACAGTTTAGAGCATGAAAATTAAATTAATACTTTTTTGGTGTATTCAATTCAATAATTTTAGAAATTGAGCATATCTTTATCTTGAGTGCGAAAGGACAAAATTTAATTATACCGGTTACTCATCTGACGCCCACTCTAGTGCCCATCCTAGCATCCACAATTAATCAATTATAATTTGAAACGGAATAATCAGATAGTCTAGGCACTCGACTATAGCGTTCTTCTTGATTTACATTGGTTTTTTAAGCAGAGCCTTTTTGGTTGTGTTAGGACGAATCCCCAAAAATAATATATTTTACATTTGATAGTTCATTGATTTAAAATTAAGCATCATTGACTTCAATGTAAAGGCCGTGAATAGAAAGTGATAAGTTTTCAATTCTTTTCAATTTCATTTTTTTCAATTTTCTACACGACCTACCTAAGTGCCGATTAATTTATAACGTTATATTAAATAAATGAAGAATTTGTTTTGATAAAAGAAGGGTTATATTTAAGATAAGTAAGCACGAGTATAAACTGGTGGAGGAAACATAATTATTTAACAAAGAAAACCTTCAAATATATTAACTTAAAACTGTAATTAAAGAAATAATTAAATTAATATTAGCTTTTTCCAGAAATTTTTTACACTTTAGTTTGTGGTTGTGAAATAGGAAATTAAGGATGCAAAAACAAACGATAAAATTATAGATCAAAATAAAGGGAATTCATTTAATGCCAAATGGCTTTGTTCGTGTACCTGTAATTGTTAGTTTGCATGACCACTTAGATGTTCCCTCAACAGTTGCGTACTCAGCCTGCTCTAATGAATCTATGTGTGTATCAGGATCCACACCGAATGTCATCCTTAAATTAAATCGATTGCATACATTTATAATTTGTGTTTACTTTTTGATCTCCATTCTTGCTTCTGAAATATTAAAACACTAAAAGTATGTTATTTAATTGGCGGGTGCGTGCGTTGTACCCCCTGTATGTTTACGTTTATCGACCTTTACACTTTGCTAATACCCTATAAAGATGTAATTAGTAATTTGGTTTTGAACCTAATCATGTGTATGCCTATGCCTATAAAAATTGCTTCGCATATAACACTTTGTGATGAAGCCCACACATAAAATGAAGCCGCAAGGCTACTTAATACTTGTATAAAATTTCAGGTTTGCTTTTATATGTGGATTTCAAAAATATACATGTATGTAATGCGTACATGCATATCACACATTTTTCAAATACAAAAATAAAATACAGTTACATATAATCGCACATTCATTATTGTAAACCAATATTGCATTTTTAATAGATCAATATAATAATAATAAATACAGCGTGTCATTCAAATGCGAATTGCAAACACATTCACATACATCCAATTCAAATTAAACCGACAACATAATACGACGATTAAAAGTTAGTTTTTTAGAATTTCAAACCTGTGATTGCTATCTTGGCCGACCATTTGCTTGTGCCATCCAGGACGCTTTGTTTAACAGCCTTCATATGACCGGTGTGACTCTTCTCCTCAACGCTGAATACGGCTCTAGTGGATAAATTCCATGTCAAAGTTAACTATCTTTTGTTCTTAGTGGTTCTGGCCGCTTAAAAACCTAACTAACTTATTTTTACTTTGTAATGATAGATTTGGAGGCTGCATATCAAATCAATATCGTCATATTAAGTGTTATGTTTATAAGTGTGTATATCCCCATTAAAGGTAAGTTATATAGCTGCGATAATAGGCACTATTCAAGTATATATATATTACCTAATCAACTCGAATATTTCTGGCTTTTCTCGCTCACGTTGCTTCATTCGCTCTTTCATCGCGGTGATGATCGAATTCGCCTTGTCCTCCGCGCCGTGTTTTGAGCTCTTTTCGGCAGCACCTATAATCATAAATTAAATGAAAATCTTAAAAGCACACCTCTGGATATATAGAACACTTACGCTGAAGGCAATCAGCGTTCAGCAGGTCTTTGCACTTTTCATGACACTTTACACCGCACTCAGTGCACCTCACTCCTTGTCGTGCTATTCCCCACAGAAGACCCTCACATTCGTAGCAGTACGTAGGAGATGTTGCCGTCCATAGTAGAAAGTTGTGGGGCGTAGTCGATGATATAGGGTAGATCAGAGCCTGTAGAGCCTTTTTGTACACATGCATTTTCTATGGATTGGAAACAAATACCAATTAAGGTTACATTTAGATTGCCGATTCGCTTACATATTGTTTTCATAGTGACTTTTTGTCTATCGGTAGGATACAACATTTTAATAAGTTCTAACAGTTGCAAATTTTTTTAATCTTAAGCTAGAATAGTAAATTTGGACACTGTGCAGCATACCCAATTATAATACTTTTAAAAGATTATTTAATTATTCGTTAGTTATTTAGTGAAAAGTTGTTGCCGTTTGTATTACTATAACTTAAGAACGGGATTTTACCTGAAAATGTGTTGTATGTAAAAAAGCAATTTAAAGAGCTGTAAAATTATACCTTAAAGAGAGCGGAAGCTAACTTCGGCCAGCCAAAGCATGTATGCAAAGCCCTTGCAGATTTCCTACCCTATAAGGTGTATATATTCTTGATCAGCATCACTAGTCGATTCGATCTAGCAATGTCCGTCTATCTGTTCGTTTGTACGCAAACTAAGTTATCAGTTTAAAGCTATCCGGATAAAATCTTCGCAAGTCTTTTACCTTCGTTATTTTTTTTATTATATTATCTTTTACCCCGGAATATTTAAATTTTTCAGAATAATGAATTAAGTTGTTAAAAAATCAAACTATTATATACAAAAAGTTTATCGGAAGTAAAATGTATTTATTTGAACAAATCCTTCAAGCGCGCAACCACGGGGGGAAGTGGTATTAATTTTATAAAACTCGTTTTTTTAAGTATCACTGATGCTAGCAACAATCATTAAAAATTAAAAATTGTGTAACTAACTTTGACTATTTCTAGGGTGTATATACTTCGGCTTGGCGAAGATTCAAAAGATCTTAAGTTGAAAATATTTTTATACCCTTGCAGAGAGTATTATGATTTCAGTCAGAAGTTTGCAACGCAGTGAAGGAGACGTTTCCGACCCCATAAAGTATATATATTCTTGATCAGCATCTCTAGACGAGTCGATCTAGCCTTGCCCGTCTGTAAGTCCGTTTCTACGCAAGCTTGTCTCTCAGTTTTAGAGCTATCGGGCTGAAACTTTCCCAAAAGTCTTATTTCTTTTGCAGGTAGTATATAAGTCGGAACCAGAAGAATCGGACAACTATATCTTATAGTTCCTTATGGTTCCGACTTATATACTACCTGCAAAAGAAAGAAGACTTTTGGGAAAGTTTCAACCCGATAGCTTTAAAACTGAGAGACTAGTTTGCGTAGAAACGGACGGACAGACCGACATGGCTAGATCGACTCGTCTAGTGATGCTGATCAAGAATATATATACTTTATGGGGTCGAAAACGTCTCCTTCACTCCATCATAATACCCTCTGCAAGGGTATACAAATATTTTATTTTTATCTTCCTTGTCCCAAAATGTTATATCAGGAATTTTGTTTGTACTGAGTCGTCATGTCATTATTACCTCGTTTAGGGGTTATTTGTTTTGTAGAGTAGTAATATAAAATAGTGCTCGATAGCCGAAATTATTTGCAGTTGTTTTGCGACACTTTTGTTTTAGATGCTGAGATGAGTTTTGAGCTTACCAGTTCTTCGTCGTTAAGCGTTGCACGTGGAACAGCAGATGTTAGTCCAGCATTTCGTTTTGTAGCGGCCATTGTCTGAAGAGACGTAAGTAGAAATTAGTCTTCTAAGAGTACATATGATGAGTTAGTTAAATGTATAAATCTTTAAGTTATGCTTTAAGAACTTGGTTTTGAAAACATACTAAGCAAATAAAGCTACTTCATCGCAACTCTACTGCAGATACCTATGTAAGTTACAATATGCTTTTGAGCTTTAAAAATAACTAGAAGAAGCGTAACAGGCAGAATGCAAATACAAATAAAAGTCGTTGGAAAAATATGCAAATTTGAGATAACTACAATAAAGAGTGCACGTATCTTTATGTACGAGAGCAATATGTTTATTTTCTTAATTATTAGTACATATTTTTATATTTAGAATCTCATCTATCCGAATGTAAAGATTTATTTATTTTGAATTCTAATAGATATGCGTTGCAAGCGTGTTCGACTGTTGTCTACCAACCGTGGTTTGGTCATTTTCATGCACACTTAACAGATTACATTGATCCATTTTCGCGGGCGCATATTGTAGCTGCGCCTGATAGCCATTGATCAAAAGAATCAAAAATTATGTATTACTCAAGGCAACTTGCTAAATACATATCTGTTCATAGAATATGCTTATTATCACGATTTGTTGAATGATATACTCTTGGAAGTCATGAAGATATTATAGGCTCTAGGACCCTCCTTGTGTCATTATTGATAACACAAGCTTACAAAATAATATTTTGAAAATGCCTTAAGAAGGATGATGGTAGTTCCTGGTAGAGTTCCAACCCCTAGGTTACAAAAAAGAAGGTGTAAAAAATTTTGACGGATAAGTTTGTTTAAAGGGTTTTTTAGAACATTTTTTTTGTTATTAGTTATATCTCGAGTTGCGCTTAATTAATGTAGATTATTATTCTTTAGTTTACAAATATAATGTCACCCGTTAACTCAAAGTTAAGTAAGTCAAATAAATTAATAGAATAGAATTTGAAAAAAGAACGTACAAAAATGTTTTTTCTTATTATTAGTGATCCAGAGGTCCAACTCTACCAGGAACTACCATCATCCTTCTTGGTGCATTTTGACTGTAACATGCTGATGGCCATATGAAGGTTGCTTTAGTTTTTTTGTTGGCAAAGAAACCTGTTTAAGAAAAACCTACATATATCAGAATTAAGTGTAAGAAGTATTTATTTGTTTATAATAAACACTTGTAAAGTCATTTTCAAAAAAAAATGTTATTACATAAGTTTGAATGGACATTTCATGGAAATTTTAAGGGGGCACCATTCCGAAAGAACAGGTAATACTAAAAGTTATAAAGAAACTTTTCAATTTATTCTTAATAAATCCATTTTAAAAACAAATAAAATTCAGCGTTTAGCGACAACTAATTTCCTTGCTATAAGTAGAAGAAAATTAAGCGATCGGACTTATAGTTAAAAAAAGACTATTTGGAGATAATTCCGTTTCAAGTTTCAAGTTTTCTACTAAGAAAGCCAGAAAAGTTAGCTACATATCAAAAAAGAAAATTTTATGAGAAGAATATAATGTAGACTTCTCTTAAGTGTAAAAAAATGTAAATAGGTTGACATGATCCAAATATAATTTTTTGGGGATAGCTAGATTAAGTTAGTTGACATATTTTGAAATATGTTTTCAGATTGAAGAAATGTTACTATATTTGTAAGACACTCCAAAAATGGTGCAATTTGAGCTAAAAACCTATGTTTAACTTAAAATAAATGATAGAAAACTTTCTAATTCAAAATAGTAATAATTTTAAACTATAGGAAATTGTACGATTCCGTAATATGAAAGTAATTTCGCTATTTATGAAAACTATCTTGCAAAGGACTATTACTGTTGATTACTTTTTATACATAACTTAATTAAGTAATTAAGACTGGATTTATTTTTGAACAAAAAACACTTCTGAAATAAGTGTTGCTACAAAAACCATACTTTGCTTTGCTTTTCCAACGCAAACAATTTTTGTGGATGCTTTGAAACGAGTGATTTAATGCCCTGTAATGGATTCCCACAATGTTTTGCCCGCATGCATGACATTTTTATACTTCTTCTTTTATTCTTTTCTTCTGCGCTTCACACTGTACGTATTGTACGAATGGTTTAAAGTTGTACCAAAATTGTATATTATTTAATCCATTTGAAATTGTATCGTTGACAATTTTGAATTTAGGTATTGCCTGTATAATTTTTTCCCATTCCCTTATTAGGAGTTTTCGCTTAAATTTGTGTTTTATGAAGTCTACGGTGCAAAACTACATTTAAAACAAAAAACAACAATAAATGTTGCACTTGGCATGTATCAGTGAGTTTAAAATGTAAATATAAAGTTTTTCGTAGTTTTAAAACGGCTAATAAAAATGTAATAAAATTGTTTAGGTTGAAAGTCTTTAGTCTATACCTTGAGAACCTGCCGTCCAACAAATCATCGACGAAAGAAACCAACATTTTTATAGGAGTATGTAAAAGTAAGCAAAAGGTCATAGACAATAGGGTTAATATCGTGTCCTTTTGTCTAAAGGATTTATGAATTATTATAAATCAGTGACGGCTCCGCGGGAGTGTTTGAAAGTTAAAACCCTTAAATTATAGAAGATGCTTTACTTTAGCCCTTTAAACACCCCACAACCAAATCTTGGATCCGCCACTGTCACAAATATGTTTACTTATAATATGACTTAATTTCATTATTATATATAGTACATATACTAATGAAATTAAATTAAATTATATACACCCAGTCGATTACTTTGAAAGTTAAGAATCTTTCTCTTTTATCGAAAGACCGGACAAGAAAGCAGGTACATATATCCAATCCGTCCTAAAATTAAAACGTCAAATTTCGTGTTTCGTTTTAATTCTCATTACTATTGGCAACAACCGTTTTCATACAGTCGTCTTCAATTTCGATATCAGTATGAATAGATTAGGTTTTTAGTTGTGTAAAAAAGGAGTTTTGTTTTTCAGAATGTGTTCTCTAACTTACGACTGGGTGTATCTTGCTTTGAGCCTAATAATAACAAAGGTTAACAGAAAAGATTTGTAAAAGAGTCAGGTTGATCCATACAAAATAATGTTAGTATAGAATATTCTAAGCACAATTGCGAATATCCATCGTTCGTATGAACATAGTAACATAATAGAATTCCCGTTGGCCATCACCAAAAACACTGCTGTTCAGTATAGTGTAATATTAAAGAACTTACCAGCTCAGAAACAAGGGGAATAGATTTTCTACGAGGCCGAATATCCGGCATACTGTCAATATTGCTATAGAACGGATTGTCACTAGGATGTCCATTGGTACGTAATCCAACATCTCCAGTACCACCGCCATTCTGAAAAAAATATTAAATATTAATCAAGGTTTGTACATTTGGAACCCTTACGTTTGGGTATGGTATACACAGTGATTGCGAGTCGAGTACCTCGACTATCAGATACCCGTTACTCAGCTAAAGGGACCAAAGGGAAATGGAGATAGGCAAGCACCAAAGCGAGATTGAAATACACCACCTACCGGCGGCAGACAGACTTAAGCGTTATGGGCGTTATAGTGGGCGTGCCAATTTTTTTTGGATCAATCGATAGGTATTGACTTGACCAATACATTTCAGTTAAAATTTTTTATCTAGCATGAAAAATGTGGGCGCCACATGTTTGGGCTGTTTGTGGGCGTTAGAGTGCGCGTGGCATATTCGCGTAACAAACTTGCGCTGCGTACAAGGCTACCGAATCTAAATCTGAGAACCCAATTCTCTATCTTTGATAGTTTCCGAGATATCAGCGTTCATATTTACGATTTTTTTAAGTTTGTGGGCGTTAAAGTGGGCGTGGCAAACTTTTTTTTGGATCAATCGATAGGTATTGATGAGAACAATACATTTCAGTTATTCTAGCATCAAAACTGTAGGAGCCACAGTTTTGGCGGTTTGTGGGCGTTAGAGTGGGCGTGGCACCCTGCTGAAACAAACTTGCGTTGCGCAAAAAGCTCATGAATCTACTTGCCAAATCCCAATAGCCAAGCTCTTACAGTTTTCGAGATCTCAGCGTTCATCCGGACGGACAGACGGACATGGCTAGATCGACTCGGCTACTGATCTTGATCAAGAATATATATACTTTCTGGGGTCGGAAACGCTTCCTTCTGCCTGTTACATACTTTCCGACGAATCTAATACACCCTTTTAATCGGTGGTTTTCGGTAGAAAATCGGTGGCCCAGGGGTCTAATGCGATGCACATTGCACTTTCACATTCATCTGAATGGCGTGAGTCCGAGCCCACGAAGAGTCAGCATTTATTTTATTTTTTGTGCAAGTTTTTACAAATTGAATTTTTAAAACATTTTGTAAGCAAAAGCAAAAATAAAATTGAAGCACACGTTAGAATACTAATCAAGAAAAGTTGTCCTATAAATTTAAATTTCAGTTTTATAATGCTTTCGTTTTAATTGTGCAAAAAAACATAATTTTTTTCTTCAGTATGAATAAAACTTAGACCCCAACACTAAACGATATGAACCGTTTTAAAGCGTCGCCTAGAGCTTTCTCTCTAGAGCTCTAGACTGCAAACCCAGCGATTTGATTATTTGATTAATATATATATTTCCTTGGTTCTGTTTAATGACTATTTTCCGTTCTTATGATTCTAATTAGCAATTCTACAACATGCGTTGTGCGGCCGAATAATAACCTTGTCTTTTCACCCTCTCAAATTATTGTAAAAGGGGACACTAAGACAAATAATTTTAAAAATATCCCAGGAAAAGTTTTTTAATTTTCTAAAAATAGGAAAGCTCTGCATAATACTTATAATGCTCCCAAGGAAACGTCCTGCAAGGATTTCCTTTCTCGTTATGCATTGCAACGTTATCGTTATCTCGTTATCGATTGCAACGCAGTGGAGAACAGGTTTCCGACCCCATTAAGTATATTCTTGATCAGCATCACTAGACATATCGATCCTGCCATTTCCATCTGTCCGACCAGTTTTAAAGCTATCAAGATGAAACCCTAAAGTCTTATTTCTATTGCAGGTAGATACCCGTTACTCAGCTTTTAAATTGAAAATTGATAAAAGTAAGTTTAAATGTTAAGATGACCGCTTTAAAATTGGAAAACGGAAAAAATCGGCACACGGGTCACGCCTTAAGAGAGTTAGTCGTAGACTAAAAGGAAAACAGAAAGATTTACAGCACTGTTACGTGCACAAACTTTCGGTCCTATTACTGCCTTCTAGTGCTTTCTAACACTGGGTAAACGATATTCATTATCTTTCTGTTCGCTTATGTGAATGCTCTGCAGGTGAGAATGGAAAGAGGGGTAATGCAAAGAGCATTACAGTAGGCGTGGCACATCAGCGTAACAAACTTGGGCTGCGTACGAAGCTAAGGAATCGAAATCTTAAGTACCAACCCTCTATCTTGATAGTTTCCGAGATATCAGCGTTCATATGGACGATTTTTTGAAGTTTGTGGACGGTTTGCGGGCGTTATAGTGGGCTGGCAACATTATTTTTAGGTCAATCAATGGGTGTTGACGAGAACAATACGATTCAGTTCACTTTTTTTCTAGCTTTAAAACTGTAGGAGCCACAGTTTTGGGTGGTTTGTGGGCGTCACGGACTAGAATCTGCATGCCTAATCCCAACTTTCCGCAAACCCATTTTCGGCAAAAAACACCGATCTGGGATAATAGCGTTTAAAGTTTCAAGTTCACTGCTTCTGTACCCATAGGTAGTTAGCTATAAAATGCTATATCTTCGATTCTAATGGTCCGATTGGTATGACTTTGTGTGTGAGTATACCACATTTTTTTAACAAGTGTATATAACTCTTAACTTCATTAGCATTAGCATTTATTCTCTATGTCCTTTGGTTTAGTAGTAGTGTAAACAATCGGTATAATCCTTAATCATATATAACATATGCCGAGAGTCTGGAAAACGGTTTATCTGAAATCGAAAATGTAAAAACTTAAAAAAAAAACTTTTCCTTTATCAATTTCTTGTCGCTAAAAGGGCCTTTTCTATATAAAAACAAGAGAGAACGCCACAGTCGAGTGTCTCGACTAATAATGTACTTAAAGACACCAAAAACAGAATTTGAAAAAAAACTTTCTTTTTATTTAAAAAGAAATCCCAGAATCTAGTTTTTTTTCGTGTTACAAGTGTATATAGCCCATCAAAAACCCTGTAACGAAGGCGTATCATTTTTTTTCGGAATTAGTTTTGATAAAGCATACAAGTTCAAAAACATTTTTTGTTCTGCTATTTTGTTTATGTGTGAGTATGATTCTTCGAATTTGAATAAAGTTTAAATAAAATCGTAAAGTCATTTTTATAAAAGTGAAATCAAAATTAATACATTTATTTACTCTCAACTGATATAGATGCTAGCCGGGTAAAACAAGATTTTACACGTCTGGCTTCTTTGCTTTAAGCATTTTATAAAAGGCATTCGTTAAAATATTTTCATTTCCGATAAATAATGATACAACCTGTTAAGGGCAATGCGATTTTGTTTACTTCTTTCGATTGGCTTTGTCACCTAATTTGCGAGTGTGTGAATTTGTTGGTAGGTTTTTTTACAAACGGAAAAAACGTTTGATTCCAAAATAAATTTTACTTTGGCAGGGCAAGGATTATTGAGGAAAGAAGCAAAACGCAACCGGGTAACGAGATAACGGGCGAAGGGATAACTGAGGAGAGGCAATTAATGCTCGCATATCGATTCCTTTAGCTGGGTAGCGGGTGTCTGATAGGACTCGACTATTGCGTTTTTATACCCTTGCAGAGGGGATATTCATTTCAGTCAGAAGTTTGCAACGCAGTGAAGGAGACGTTTCCGACCCCATAAAGTATATACATTCTTGATCAGCATGACTAGACGAGTCGATCTAGCCATGTCCGTCTGTCCGTCTGTCCGTCCGTTTCTACGCAAACTAGTCTCTCAGTTTTAAAGCTATCGGGCTGAAACTTTCCCAAAAGTCTTATATCTTTTGCAGGTAGTATATAAGTCGGAACCAGCCGGATCGGACAACTATATCTTATAGCTCCCATAGGAATAATAGGAAAAACATTTTTTTAAAAATTATATCTTTGGTGTTTTTTAGCATATAACCTCCTAAGCTTGGAAATAACATTTTTTAATTAGTTTCGAATTTCGAATTAAATTTTATCAAAATCGGAAGACTATATCACATAGCTGCCATAGGAACGGTCGTAAAATTGGTGGGAAAATAATATGAAACAAATTATAGCTTCGGTGTTTTTTAACATATAACCTCCTACGCTTGGAAATAACATTGTTTAATTAGTTCTGAATTTCGAATTTCATTTTATCAAAATCGGACGACTATATCACATAGCTGCCATAGGAACGATCGGAAAATTGGTGGAAAAATAATATGAAACAAATTATAGCTTCGGTGTTTTTTGACATATTATCTTATACTATTGGGAATATCATTTTTTGTGTTTTTAAATTTAATAATTATAGCTGCAAGGGTATATAAGCTTCGGCTTGCCGAAGCTAACGTCCTTTCTTGTTTCTTGTTCTTTTCTTTTTAATTAGGAGGTGTGAGTGCTTGTGTGGGACTCACATTAAAATATCGATTCAATTTTTGTTACCGTTAACCTTTGCATAAAGTAATTGGCAACAAAAGGTATGGTCTATGAAATTTTGGTTTAAGTTGCCACGATATTCACTATTATTTTTGTGTACTAATGGCCTTCCATGAACATTGATTTTATGAAAGACTATAGAAAAAATTGATCATATGCGATATAACCTTTAAGACCATTAAGCACCGTCTGAAACTAGGTCATGTCCACTTTTTTTTTATGTTATCCAGAATGACCGTCAAAGAAATTCTTAAAGGTAATATTTTTAAGACCGAATGATTCCTTTACAGAAATCCGAGTCCAAAGAAAAACAAATTCATAATTGACTGATATGAGAGAAGACCATTATAATCATACTATGATATAAAAACTTTAATCATTTTACTTAAGTAGTACCTTTGTATCTGCGTGTTTTTTAAGAACAACGAGTTTTTAAAGCAGATTTCTTAATGGAAAAACAAAAAATGTACAACTGGGAAAAGAAATTTTTAGACATCGAATTTTATGTGAAATCGTTTTTTTATCCGCTTTTATCCGACCCCTCATTGTATTCCATTTGATTTCATTAAAAAAAAGGTTGATTCAATCCGACGCCAAGACATCATAGTTACTGACACGATTACACTGGGTATAAATTAAGAATTTGGTTGTCTGTCATAAACTTAGATTTAATTACCTTTTCCTTGTCCTTGGTCAATTCATCTTCCTTAATTTTATCTTGATTATTTTTCTCCTCGATCTTGCGCTCCTTTAAAGTTTTTAATAACTTCCACTTGCTACTGCCAAGACCCGCTCCACCATTGCTACCTATAACCTGGGATCCATCAAAATCTGATTCTTGACTAATTAACTTTTTAGGGCTCTGAGATGGACCTAATTCGTTTTTAATATTATCCATTGAATGCGTATTACTCTGAGCAGGTTCCAGGGGCTTGTTTTTCAAATTTTTATCAAGAAACTCTGGATTGTCCAGCAAAGGGTTTTCATCATTTTTAATACATATTTCTGCTTCGCTTATCTCAACATCGCTCATCTCTGCCGGTGTATCAGGTCCAGATGTCTCACTAGATGCCGTTGATTTAATTGGTCTATCTTTTTCTTCCTTTTCTGCGTCGAATTTGGTAATACACTGGTCAAAGAGTCGATTATGTTCCTTTTGCTCACATTCATTTTCAGAAAAGCATGACGAACTTGAACTGGCTTCATCGTTAGAAATATTTACATTTCGATCACGTGCTTTCTTCTTTAATCGTCGCAATTTTCGATGTTTTTTAGGTAGATGACATGCAATCCCCGCGCCTTTATCTTCCATCTCGGCATCGTCATTCGAATCCATTTCTGAGGCTGCCACTTGGAAATCGCCGTTTACATCCTGCCAAGCGCTATGCATGTCACATACTGTTGCAAATTTTTCACCTGCTGCCTTTGCAACAACAAACTCTTCAAGAGTATCGTGAACAAATACGTCTGCCTGTAAATTAACGACGCTTTTAAGCTCACTAAATACTTCGGACATCCGTAACTTTACACTTTCACTTGGAGAAAAAGTAGTAAATTCCTCGTCATTTTTACAGACATCAGATCGAAATCGATCTCCTCCGTTAATATCGTTTTGGACCAGTTGCCCTATCTGGGAAAATAGCACCTCATCATCATCACGTGGTTCGCCAGATGCGACTCCAGAAAGCTCTGCACGTTGCTGTTCCTGTTCTTCTAGCTGGCGAAGCTCATAATAGAAGTATTCGTCGTCTGTGTCTATGCTATCCTCAGTGCTTTGCCTACGCGAAGAAGAGAGAGTGCGAGCAGAATGTTGACTTCGATTATCGTCATCCTCCCGCGACCCATAGCCAGGATTGTTTGGAATGTCTAAACACTGCTGCGTGACCCACAAAACACCACTGGCACTGAGATTACGAGTGACTGTTGTTGTTGTGGCTGCTGCTGCTGTTGTTGTTGTTGTTGTTGCCGTTGTAAGTAATGCACTTATTTCTGTATCCCCAACATCTTCAGATGTTTCATGAATACTTAGGGTGGGGACATTCACATCAATGTTGGCCGAGTTTCCAAATATGTTCTCATCGCCGAGGTCGTCAATATAAACTGAGTTGAGTTTTTGAAGGCACGCCTGTGACGATGTTTCCAAGAGAATCTCTGGCATTTTGATGGTAACATTTTCCACATTGCAAATTTCATTACTATTTGTAATGGAATTTTTGTCGAGAGGAATTGTTGTCGAGACATCAATGGTTGATATGGGGCTTTGAATCTTTTTCAGGTCACCCACAACAGCGAATAAATTATGTGACAGACTGTCCCTTACCTCCTCCATTGAACCACCTAATTCCTTTTTATTCTCATAGGCACAGGTGAGTTGTTTAAAATCTTCCTCTACATCATCCTCGTATTGATTCCTTGTAATTTTACTTCCGATTATAGAGCTTTTATCGTTATCCGATGAAGTAAAGTCCGGCGTATCTAATTCAGAGTCCGACAAGTTACAGCCGCGGCGCAGGAGAGAGCTGTGCCGTTTGTAAGTCTTCGCCTTTTGCATTAGATTATTCATTTTCGACGAAAGTGATTTTTTGTGTACACCAGTATCACTTGGAGTAGGTTCACCGGCAGCGGAATCTAATGAAACAGAAGAGTCGGGATGAGACAGCCGTCGCACGAATGGGGCTCCTGTCGCTCTTCGTATAAGACGCATTGGTAGCTTTTGTAATCTTTTTGATAACTGAACCTGGCTTCCACTTACGTTTGACCGCTTGTGAGATATTAACGGACACGACCCTGCCTGGCCACGAGGCTGTCTTTGATTGCCTTGACTTTGCACATCACCGGGTAAGGACTGAGATCGATTAAACTTCGATATACGCTTAAGCTTTAGATTATCTGTTAAAAGGGTATTTAGCTTGTTCCATACCTTTGGTGGCTTAGCAGACGAATGTCTTGATACAAACTGTTGATGTTTTTTAGCATAGGTAGAAGGATCAGCAGAGTTGACACTAGATACAGATTCAAAACCGTGCTGTGATTGATTTGAATTGGCTAAGCTAAAAAGAATTGGCACATGAGCTTCAGAATAGTTATTAGCATTATACTCAAGATGAACCGGTGGAGGTGAAACAATTGGTATGTACCCGGATTCCTTAATAAAACGTACTTGATTTTGTTGTCCTAAATAATCTAAATTATTGCTGCTATTGTAATCGGTAATAGAGTTGGATGACGGATAGAATACAAGTCTATCTGTCAAATAGGGTCTGCTTGTTTGATGCTGCGATTTTTCATGATCCAAAGATGCTTCCACACGGCTATACTTTGAAATGTTTGAAATGTGTGGCCGTTCGACAGTTTCAAGATTCTCACTTGGGTATTTATTTTTTACAGTGGCCTTTAAAGAGGATTTTTGTGTTTGGGTAGTCAACAGGTCTGGCATACGGGCAGAATTTAACCGTTCGGTAGACATTTTTTTTTTATCCAGTTCATTAATCTGGTCCCATTCTAGCATTTCGTCAACAGTTGAAAATTTTTCGATCTCGTTCAAGTCAGAATTCATATCAAAGATAGACTTGTTTTCATAGGCAGAGCAAATGGGTAAATTTTTAGAAAGCTCTTGAATATAGTTGAAGTTTTCTTCTGATATTACATAATCGTTCTGTTTACCAATATTAGTTTTGTCATAGCCGGCCGGTAAACTATTAAAGTTTGAACTTCCAGCTAATGGCAATGAATGATACGATTGCAATGAATCTTTACCTTTTTTCTCTACGCCATTATTACAGAAAAAATTGCAGTTTTGGATACCAGCTGACACGGGGGAATTGGGTGACCAACCGCTCATCGACGAAAGGCCCGAGTCTGACTTCGCATTCTTTTGTTGGTGAGAGTCAATATCTCCACTGAGTTCATTTACGGCCTCGTTAAAGGTAAGGATATCGTTGGGAGCTGGTGGGGGCGGACTGAGACTGGATCGGTTTGCATCCATTATTGCATCATTCATATCAGCCGACACTTTGTGTTTCTCAGGATTTTGTAAATGAAGTAGAAAAATCATGCTGTTGTGACGCTCCAGACTCTTTTTTAAAGACTTTATATACTCATCCTCATTGTAAATATTTTTTGTGGAACTTCTAAAATCATCGGTTGAGTTGGTATAGCTGTAATTGTTTTCATATTCAATATCTGAGTTGAAAGGTTTGTCTACTTCCTCAGCAAGCCCGCTTACAATTTGGTCTATTTTCTTTTTACGGTTTATTTCAATCTCTTGAGTCTCGAGAATCTTTAGCTGTTCATCTAGATCGGAATTATTTCTCAATAAATGTGCACTAAAACTACAACCATTGGATGTAAGAGTTGGATTGAGACTGTGAGATGAGATCGTATTTGCACGCGGTTTGTCTTTTTTAAAATCGTCCAGTGAGCTACCAACTAATTTTTTTAAAGTGTCAATATTTTTATTGAACTTTTTCATTACTAGAACAAATTTTTCATTCGTATTCGTAATTCGAAGCCTTCGCAATTCTTCAGATAAAGTAATCGGGTTAAGAAGGAGCAGAGTCAATTTTTTATCGACTTGACTGAGTTTGTGAAAAAACTTTTCCTCTGACCATACTGTGTTGCGTAACTGACTAATTTGTGATGCACTTAAAGATTGGAGGCCTGCAATTTTATTTATTTCCTCTATTAATGTCTCTGTTATGTTGTCCAAAATTAGTCGGATGTCATCACTTAAATAGGTGATACTAGTTGGTCGAAGATTGTCTAACCCATTCTGTATGTTGTCGGCTCCAACTTCAATTTGATCACCCCTACCTAAGAGTTCCGTACCCAATTCTACAGTATCGTTGTTAATAATCTGTGACGACTGTGCTTTCGCAAGGATACATTTCAGTTTATTTATCATGTCCATTTCATTTGTATGATGTTTTTTTTTCCGATGTTTTCTTGACTCCCTACTGAAATTGTTGATTGACTGCCTTACGAGACTGGTTTCTGACGTTTCCAAGGACTGCACTTTTTTAACATCGTTCTCTTCCTCATTGTTTAAGGCTAAGGAAGAAGCTAAGTGGCCACTGATAGCTGAAATTTGTTCGTGGGTAGCTTCAGACTGATGGAGCAAAGCATCCACCTTGAATATCTCAGAACTCAAGTCATTGTCACGATATGCCTCGTTAAGTTTCTTGTAAAAGGATTCGTTCATTTCATTGACAATAGATGAGATTTCCGTTCCTCCGGTATCTTCAATGGGTAATACTTGATTTCCGCCCTCCCCGGTTTTAGAGGCTGCTAAACGAAAAAACTTAACATCTTCAATAAGGCTATCTACTTCGTTGCTTGTCTGTCTTATGTGATCACCATCTAAATCGACATACGATTGGTCATTTTTGAGTCCTTCTCTTGGCTGTGAAATATTAGTAGATTTTCTGGTTACTTTCGATGATGCACCTGAGGATGCCGAAATCTCATTTAAAACTCTACGTCCATTTATAAATTCCTTCATAAGTTCCGCACGTGCATTATTTGCCAAAAATTGCTGCTGCTCATAAAACATAAGGTTGGAATCTGAGTAAAGTTTTATTCTCGATTCCTCATTTGATGTTTCAGTGCTCAATCTTTCGTCATTCAAATCAATATTTTCGAAATTAAGATAAGGATTGTCAGAATCTAATGCACAAGCTGAATTTAAAAATACATCCGACTCGCGAGCCTGCGTAAGCTCTGTTACTACAGTGTGATTATGATCTCCAAAACTTAGTTCTTTATTATAGTCCGGATCAGATGGTTCGGCCTCTAAGACCATGTCTATGCCCATAGTATCGTCCATTACCAATGGTAACAATTGATCTTCATCCTGAAATGAAGGATATTCTAATCCTTCGAAATTGCTTTGCTGCTGTTCTTGATTTGCTGCTCCGATAAGGTCCATAAGATTAGTAACTACAGACTGTTGTTCTATTGATATGTTTTCAAGCTTCTCCAAACGAACCCAAATCTTTCCATACTCTGTAGAAAGCAAGTCCAATGCACGCCAAGCAAACTTTAACTCTGTTTCGAGTAAACTAATCCGCGTAGCAATTTTATCCATATAATCGGAAATAATGTAATCGGAGTGTTGCTGCGAATTGTATATTTGACACAACTGCTGTTCACTTTTTATCGACACCATGCTTCCATTGGTGTTTTGATAACTGGAATATGACGTATCCAGGCCTATGGGCGACTTACATATTGGTGGTTGCATTTGCGATAATTGTTTTTGAGCTGGGGTCAAGTTTACATGGTGCAGGGAATTAACCCTCAGTGGGTAATCAGGTCTTTCTGCTGGTTGAATGAGGAATTGTGCCCGAACTGAAGCGGCAGCTGGAGAGTTGGCTAGTGACGTCGCATACATAGTTGATTGTTGTTGGTGGCGTAACTGATCCTTTATTTGAATCTGGCTCTTTAGAGCGTTTTCTGCGAAGATAAGCCTTTCCTCGGTGTTGGATTTTGGGTCCCGCTTTTGGAACTGGCTTTTTTTTTCTGGCATCCCTGGCGCCAACGGCTGAGAAGTGTTCATCGTATAGGTTTGTGGAACCGTTTTTGAAATTAGTTCTCAAATGTTTCTAACCTAAATAATGTTGCCTTTAAAGATCTGCTGTTAATGCTCTTTGTAAAATACATACGTTTAATCCGATAATCAATACGAAGCGCCTGAAACACTGAATGTTTATATACATATGTACCTAAAACAATGTACAGATTTTAGTGAAAAAATAAAAAACAAGTATACATACATATTAAATAATGTTCCAAATAATATGTATATATGTTGAAAGCATATTTCAATCAAAACTGACTTTTAACATTCACTTTATTTTTGAGAAATCTTCAGTTGTTTTAGATCCAACAAATTAAATCTTTGGGTTAGATTACTTTAAATTGAACTCTATGCTGAAACTCGTACTATACGTTATCTAGTTCCAGTTTTAAGATTGAAATAAATTTTACTCGTATGTTAGCCAGTGTTCGGACATTAAAGGGCGTTTGCAGCTGCCACAAATGTAATTTAATTCAAACAAAACTCTTTTAAAGCCTTGAATATGGCAAAGTTATTATTTTGCACAAAAATTATGTATACGCAATTGAACAAAATGAAAATTATGTTCTTTAAATTTTTCAACTGTCTTTTTCAACTAATACTGTATATTAATACTACGCACAATTATTTGTGCAGTGATGTGATTTGAAAAACGTTGAAATGTAAACTGCTACTTAATAAATTCTTCTTTGTTGCGCCTAGCTTCGTTTTCACGGAGCTACAGCAAATAAGCATTTATGCGGTTGACGCTTACGCACTAAAAACTTTAGTTTTTAGTACATTCACCTTGGAAAAGCTCATGTATACAGACAAAAAATTTCAAGTCTGAGTACGAAAGCGACAATTTAAGAGAACAATTTGGCTTCCTTCTGCGCATGCCTCGACCATTTCCTATTCAACGCTCTTTAAGTCAACGTACTGTTTAGAGTTTAAAAGCTTATTTGTCGAATTCAACAATTCTAATCTGTATTGAATTTTTGCTGATAAGGAATACTACATTTGGTAGTGTTGTAATTGCACTTATTAATCTCTAATTTTATTGTATGTCCCCAAACCGCGTTGAAGAAACGCCTTTCAAGCGAATTCCACCTTTACACAAATTAGGTTGAAAAAGAGACATGGACACCCGGCACAGCTTTGTATGTTTTTGTCCGAAAAGCTTTTTAGCAAGTTAAGAATAGCTATGTGTATTTTAATAATAAGAAGAAAACGAATAAATATATATAAATTTAATTCAATCCTTAGTTTCCTAAGAAGCTGCTGAATAATAGGGGAGTCGATACTAGTTAACTTATAAAAGATAAAGTTTTATATTCCGTTAGGAAGCATGTCCTTTCGGCTTAGGCCGAAATCTCACCTCAATCAACAAGACCACGAAAGAAAATTTCCATACAAAAGTAAAAGGCGGTAAATTTAATTTACCAAATTTAGCATGGAGATTTTGTAGACTTTTATATTAAAGTACGTACTTGTGTTGAAAATTAACACGAAAGAAACCAATCAATTAAATCTCTTAAAGCTTTTAGAAACAATTTTTTCTTGTTACTCTAATTTTAGTTAGAACTTAACTTGTTATATGTTTTGCCGAAAACGATATATAACGGGTGTTGTAACATTTTGACATTAATTTTCCGGTCTTTCCTATATAATACAGTCGTCCGATTTTTATTCAATTGAATTCGTTATTTTAAAATATAAAAAATTATATATTCGTCCGATTTTTAAGTAGAAGTTATAGTTAGTTATAATTATTTTCCTATTATCTTTCCATTAATTATCCGATCGTTCCTTTGGCAGCTATATGATACATTCGTCCGATTTTTATACCCTTGCAGAGGATATTATGATTTCAGTCAGAAGTTTGCAACGCAGTGAAGGGACGTTTCCGACCCTAAAAGGAATATATATGCTTGTTCAGAATCACTAGACGGGTCGATCTAGTCATGCCATTCTGTTTGGAGGTAGTATATAATTCGGAACGATCCAGATCGGTCAACTATATTCTACAGTTTCCATAGGAACGATACAAAAAATTTTAAAACAAGGCAGAACTATATAGTCGAGTACCTCGACTATCAGATACACGCTACTCAGCTAAAGGGACAAAAGAGAAATGGAGATATGGAAGCAGCAAAGCAAGGTTGAAATGCGCCACCTACCCGCGATCTCAATAGATGGTTATGTGGGCGGTAGTCAGATTTATGCGTGGCAAAAGTATTTTGAGTCAATCGATAGGTATTGACGAGACTAATACATTTCACTTAACATTTTTTTCAGGCTTAGGCGGTTTGTGGGCGTTAGAGTGGGCGTGGACAACTTTTTTTGGATCAATCGATAGGTATTGACGGAACTTATACATTTCAGTAAACTTGTTACCTAGCATCAGAAAAAAAAAATAACCCAATACTTTGATTAAAATTTTAAATTAAATAAAGTGCCAGGCATTTCTATATTTATGATCATCAAATCAAAAACATAATTGATTAACAACAATTGAATGTTCAACCAGGGAAAATGCTATAGTTGAATGCCTCGACTATCAGAAACCCGTTGACCAGCAAGCCAACTTCAAAATAAATATTCCTTCGAGTACTGGCAAAGGAACATCGATGCTTAAATTGTTATCTACTTTACATTTTACACTTTTCACTTTTATCTACTGGTCGTGGCGTAATGACAATGTTCTTGCTAGACACAAGCGCAAGGCCATTACTTTTTAACCAATGGTTGACAAGCGGAACAAAATAATAAAAAAGGTTTTAATTTTATATTTTTTTTAATAGGACGATTTTTGAGCTTTTCAAGAAAAACTTACTAAAAAAAATAAAAATATAACTAATACATTTGAAGGTCTACGAAGCCAGAAAACGACACTTACATGAAGAGTTTCCGTTTGATACTGTAGAAGAATGCTTAGCTTACGTGTACGTTCTGCCGTGGATTGACTATTTTCTACTTTATTTTGGCTATCGCATATCGGATAGCCCTGATTCCACTTATCGCACATGAAAGATGTAGATCGTTGACAGAATTTATCATATAAAATGTTCATCGAAATGTTGCTGTTAACAAGTTTAACAATTCAAGAGAAATAAATTACGCCCGAAGCTTTAACGTATATATACCCTAGGCATACTTAAACGCAATAGTCGAATAACTCGATACCTGTCATTTCAAATTATATAGTTTGAATAGAAAAATAATCCTTTTAGCTAACCTATTAATAAATTAAAAATTGCAAAATCGAATAATTTTCTAAAAATAATTATTTACCCGTTGCTAACGTTTCAAATGTATATTTTGATATTTCCAGTATAATCTTATTAAGTTCAAAAAGACTTTAGAGAATAAGATTTCCGACTTCGAAACATCAACTCTACTGTGAAAATATGTTACCTTATTTTTCTGGAAATGCGGGCAACAAAATTTCCATTTACGTGCCACTTGCTTATTCGAGTTTTTGATTGCCCACATTTAGATAAAAATTAAGTACAAAATGTAGCCATCTTCGGCAAGCCGAAATTCTTATACCCTTGCAGTTTTGGTAAAATAAAAACGAATTTTGAATCCAAATTATACGTTACTCGTAGAGTAAAAGGGTATACACATTTTTAAGTGTTTTGAGAAAATTTAAATGAAATTTCGGTATTATAAATACATGCCAAAAAATTTTCAAATCGGACATTTCATTAAAAAAGGTAAAAACCAAATAATAATCAATAATTAGAAAATTTAGTCGAGGCATGCAGTAGGCGCTATGGGCTAGGTGGCGTATTAGTGTAAACAGCCGATTTGCTGCAAGCATTTCTCTATCCCTTTCGTACTCCCCTTAGCTGAGTAACGGGTATCTAGTAGTCGAGGTCATCGACTATAGCCTTTTCTTTTGTTTTATTTATATTTTGTTTTGTTTGTTGGCTAAAATTAACTAATCGCTCAGTTCAAAACATATTCACTTAAAACTTTACCACTCCTAATTTTATATTCCTGGGCATATTAAAGAATAACCTACAAATAAGTTGCGTTTTTAAAAACGGAGTGCAGTCTTATTCTAGATTTATAAGTCGAAAAAACGGTCCCTCAATACAAACAAAAACAACCGAAAACTTTTTTACCGATAAATTTGAAAATGAAATTGAAAAAAGATGACACCAAACTACCACAAACTACTTGTAGGCTTCAACAACGTAGAGATATATATTTTTAGATGCAAGCGCGTTGATCTAATCTTTGATGTAACTATTAAATTTTTTGACCTACTGCTAAAAGTCTGTATCGACTACAGAACACAAAGACTATAAATATTAAAAAATATAAGCAAAATGATTTTTGAAAAATTCTTTCTGCAGGTACTATTATTTTCGTTTGAAGAAACTTTTTGCATCAAAAAATTTAAGTTTTCAAGACGAGGAAAAAAGTTCAAAAAGTAGATTTTCACACAAATTCGTCCTTTTCAATAAGTACTAAAATATATTGTATCATTCAAACGGCACTTAAATTATCTTCCCATTGATGTCAAAGTTAACAAAAAGTACGTTCAAATTACGAGTATATTTAACTTTTGTTTTGTGAAAATTCTTTTGACCACCCCTGTATATTCTTGATCAGCACGACTAGACGAGTCGATCTAGCCATATCCGTCTGTCCGTCCGTTTCTACGAAAACTAGTCTCTCAGTTTAAAAGCTATCGGGCTGAAACTTTCCCAAAAGTCTTATATCTTTTGCAGGTCGGAACCAGCCGGATCGGACAACTATATCTTATAGCTCCCATAGGAATAATCGGAACAACATTTTTATACCCGTTACTCGTAGAGTAAAAGGGTATACTAGATTCGTCGGAAAGTATGTAACAGGCAGAAGGAAGCGTTTCCGACCCCATAAAGTATATATATTCTTGATCAGGATCACTAGCCGAGTCGATCTAGCCATGTCCGTCTGTCCGTCTGTCCGTCTGTCCGTCTGACCGTCTGTCCGTCTGTCCGTATGAACGCTGAGATCTCGGAAACTATAAGAGCTACAATACTGGGATTAGGCATGCAGATTCCTGAGATTCCTGCGCAGCGCAAGTTTGTTTCAGAAGAGTGCCACGCCCACTCTAACGCCCACAAACCGCCCAAAACTGTGGCTCCTACAGTTTTGATGATAGAATAAAAATTTTAACTGAAATGTATTGTTCTCATCAATACCTACCGATTGACCTAAAAAAAAGTTTGCCACGCCCACTTTAACGCCCACAAACCGCCCAAAAACTTCAAAAAGTCGTAAATATGAACGCAGATATCTCGGAAAATATCAAAGATAGAGAAACGGGATTTCATATTTAGATTCCGTAGGCTTGAGCGCAGCGCAAGTTTATTACGCCAATATGCCACGCCCACTCTAACGCCCACAAACCGCCAAAATCTGTGGCGCCCACAATTTTCATGCTAGATAAAAAATTTTAACTGAAATGTATTGGCCTCGTCAATACCTATCGATTGATTTAAAAAAAAGTTTGCCACGCCCACTCTAACGCCCACAAACCGCCCAGGCATGTGGCGCCCACAATTTTCGTGCTAGATAAAAAATTTTAACTGAAATGTATTGGCCTCGTCAGTACCTATCGATTGATTTAAAAAAAAACTTTGCCACGCCCACTCTAACGCCCACAACGCTTAAATCTGTCTACCGCCGGTAGGTGGCGCATTTGCTGCTTGCATATCTCTATTTTCCTTTGGCCCCTTTAGCTGAGTGACGGGTATCTGATAGTCGAGGTACTCGACTATAGCGTTCTTCCTTGTTTTTTAATTATATCTTTGGTGTTTTCTAACATATAACCTCCGAAGCTTGGAAATAACATTTTTTAATTAGTTTTGAACATCGAATTTAATTTTAACAAAATCGGACGACTATATCATATGGCTGCCTTAGGAACGATCGAAAAATTTGTGGGAAAATAATATGAATCAAATTATAGCTTCGGTGTTTTTTGACATATTATCTTATATTATTGGGAATATCATTTTTTGAATTTTTAAATTTAATAATTATAACTGCAAGGGTATACAAACTTCGGCTTGCCGAAGCTAACTTCCTTTCTTGCTTAAAATATAACCTCCTACGTTTTGAAATAACATTTTTTAATTAGTTCTGACCTTCGAATTTAATTTTATCAAAATCGGAAGACTATATAATATAGCTATCGGAAAATTGGTCGTAAAATAATATGAAACAAATTGTAGCTTCGGTGATTATAACTGCAAGGGTATACAAACTTCGGCTTGCCGAAGTTATCTTCCTTTCTTGTTACTGTTACACTTTCATTGCTCTTTCTCCCAAACCAATAACAATTTTTAAAGTTTTGCAATCTTTTAAAAATCCGAGTTTTTAACGGAACAAACCATTTAATCTGACAACACTGACTAAACACTTTATAATATGTTCTATCCGTTATTGAAACAATCTACAACATTCACTAAATACAATTAAACAATTTTCAATTTTGCAGCTATAATAGTAGTCTCCTCGCTAACACTCCCGAAGCAAACCGTCAGTAGGTGGACAGGACAGAATTTTCTTTCAATTTGTATAACTTCTTGTTTAGTTTGTAATTAAATATTCGTCTTAAAGTCCTCTTAAATTCACCAATGGCAGAGCTTGATATTTCCGCTTTATTTTGATCAAACAAAAACACCTCTTAACGAGGTAAAATGTAGTGGCGAACGCGCCTTTAACAAAAATTTCTGATATCAACAATTGTGATGAAAAATGATATTACATTCGATAAAATAAATAAACTATATTAAAATTATGATTTCGGCCCGCAACAGTAAATATTTATTTACCTACAAGTAGATTTTCCGTTGTAGCGTGCCGAATGCATACATTTAATATAGCTTTTTTATTTTATCGAATGTAATATCATTTTTCGTCACTATTGTTGATATCAGAAATTTTTGTTAAAGGCGCGTTCGCCAGTACTTTTTACCTCGTTAAGAGGTGTTTTTGTTTGATATCAGAAGTTTTTTTTGCACAAGAGAGTACCCCAATACCATTACTAGGAGTCGTCCCCATATGGCTTGGCTATTGAAAAACCAAACACACAGATTCGACCCCTAATCTTAGCTGAACGACACCTTTAATAGCACAAGTTTGGAATCTCAAGGGCTGTATAGTTTCAGATTCCAAGAGAAATCTGTCGTTTCTTACATATTCCGCCGAACTAGCGGGTTTTTCCAAAGTGGAAGAACAAATAGTTTCCTATTTCGATTAGCTTCAGACAAGTAAAGGACCCTAAAACCATAACAGATTTTCCGTTTGAAAAAATCTAATAAGAATATTTTTCATCAAATTGGCTTTTTTCTTGTTTATTCCAATAAGTATGAAATATTTCCTATACGGAGCTGAAACGAATTGCACTTTTAATCGCTTAATATCTTCCAAACGGTAATTTTTAGGGCAAAAAGTGTTATATATCAAAAGTTGAGGAATCTCAAAAGCTATATGATTTGAAATTTAAAAAGAAATCGATCGACTCAATTTTGAGAAAATAGTCAAAAAGTGATTTCAAAAATAACTTTTTGACATAACTCTATATCTATTATATTCAGACAACTTTACTATATGAAGAGAATTTAGCAAATTAAATTATCTTTTCAGAGATATATAGCAGAACAAACTTTTCTATTTCAAGCTACTTTATACATCTATAGGGTTTCCAAAACCTTAAAACTAAGATGGGATGCATACAAACCCACAAACAAAGGGACAAACATTTTCATTTTGGGAGAAGAAAATCTTGTTTTTATACCCTTGCAGAGGGTATAATGATTTCAGTCAGAAGTTTGCAACGCAGTGAAGGAGACGTTTCCGACCCCATAAAGTATATATATTCTTGATCAGCATCACTAGACGAGTCGATCTAGCCATGTCCGTCTGTCCGTCCGTTTCTACGCAAACTAGTCTCTCAGTTTTAAAGCTATCGGGCTGAAACTTTCCCAAAAGTCTTATATCTTTTGCAGGTAGTATATAAGTCGGAACCAGCCGGATCGGACAACTATATCTTATAGCTCCCATAGGAATAATGGAAAAAAAAATGTTACAAAATTATATCTGGTGTTTTTTAACATATTACCTTGGAAATAACATTTTTTAATTAGTCTAGAATTTCGAATTAAATTTTATCAAAATCGGAAGACTATATCATATAGCTGCCATAGGAACGATCGTAAAATTGGTGGGAAAATAATATAAAACAAATTATAGCTTCGGTGTTCCTTAACATATAACCTCCTACGCTTGGAAATAACATTTTTTAATTAGTTCTGAATTTCGAATTAAATTTTATCAAAATCGGACGACTATACCATATAGCTGCCATAGGAACGATCGTAAAATCGGTGGGAAAATAATATGAAACAAATTATAACTTCTGTGTTTTTTTACATATAACCTCCTACGCTTTTATATAACATTTTTTAATTCATTCTGAATTTCGAATTTAATTTTATCAAAATCGGACGACTATTTCATATAGCTGCCAAAGGAACGATCGTGAAATTGGAAATAAAATTTTTAATTAGCTCTGAATTTATATACCCTTGCAGAGGGTATATTGATTTCAGTCAGAAGTTTGCAACGCAGTGAAGGAGACGTTTCCGACCCCATAAAGTATATATATTCTTGATCAGCATGACTAGACGAGTCGATCTAGCCATGTCCGTCTGTCCGTCTGTCCGTCTGTCCGTCTGTCCGTCCGTACGTCTGTCCGTCTGTCCGTCCGTTTCTACGCAAGCTAGTCTCTCAGTTTTAAAGCTATCGGGCTGAAAATTTCCCAAAAGTCTTATATCTTTTGCAGGTAGTATATAAGTCGGAACCAGCCGGATCGGACAACTATATCTTATAGCTCCCATAGGAATAATCGGAAAAAAATTTTTTACAAAATTATATCTTTGGTGTTTTTTGGCATATAACCTCCTAAGCTTGGAAATAACATTTTTTAATTAGTATTGAATTCCGAATTAAATTTTATCGAAATCGGACGACTATATCATATAGCTGCCATAGGAAAGATCGGAAAATTGGTGGAAAAATAATATGACACAAATTATAGCTTCGGTGTTTTTCAACATATAACCTCCAACGCTTGGAAATAACATTTTTTAATTAGTTCTGAATTTCGAATTTAATTTTATCAAAATCGGAAGACTATATCATATAGCTGCCATAGTAACGATCGGAAAAGTGGTAGGAAAATAATATGAAACAATATATAGCATCGGTGTTTTTTGACATATTATCTTATACTATTGGGAATATAATTTTTTGTGTTTTTAAATTTAATAATTATAGCTGCAAGGGTATATAAGCTTCGGCTTGCCGAAGCTAACTTCCTTTCTTGTTTGAAATACTTTTGAACGGGACATCGTATTTCAACAAATGAGGTGTATTTCGACGCGTATTCTCAGTAAAAATAAAACTAGCTAAACAGCCTGGGGCCTTTATACACACCGTATCGCTTACACTTTTACCCCTTTTTCTCCCAAGCAAATATATATTTCGAAAGTCCTGGTATGCAATCCTCTTAGTTTTTGCGATACCTTTCGGTTGGTGTATCACTCGTTACGATCGGACCATAATGGCAGATTTTCAATTCTGCGGCTATATATACATAGTAGTTGTCATGTCAATAGGACTCTGCGAAGATCGATGGTCTAATGTAAATGCAGGAAAATGGAAAAAATGGTAATTGTAAATTTTTTTTTATATTTTAACAAATCTTAATAGGATTTTTATCTGTTTGAAATTTAGTTTTCTTTTAAAAATGTACTAGCAACACACTGAAGCGTAACATTGCAGATTTATTTTCTTTTCATGCGTATTGCAACATTTTAGAGGTAAGTTAATATTAATATCTTGTGCAAATCGCAATTAACTTCAGTAAATTTTTATTAATTGACCTAAAAATGTTGCCACCGCCACTCTAACCCGCACAAACCACCCACGTATTTTTATTTTTAAGTTGAGAAACGGGTATCCGACTATAGCATTCTCTCTTGGCTTAAAACTGAGAGACAATCGGAATATCTTTATATACCGTCGCCGTTCTTTTACAACCTGAACATCTTTTTTGGGTCACATTTTTGGTTTGCTTGAAATTTGTTTTACGTATACTATTCGGTATATAAGTAGACACGTGTTTAAGGATTTAACTTTAAAAAAATATTTTTTAGTTAGAATTTTTTAAAGTTTGTTACAAAACGACAAATGTTAGAAAATACTCTCTGTTGGACATTTATATCTCCAGCTGCAGTAATCCAAATGACTTTATCTCTTTCATTCAGCTAAATCAATATTGTGAAAAAAAATTAGTGTGAAATTCGTTCAGTTTGCAACAGAACGACCCATATGAGCGTTTGTAACCATTTTTGTAACATTCGTATGATTTTAATAGCGTGGTACGGATTTAATTGTAAGAGAATGTAAACATGGGCTTGTCCAAACTAGCTTCCCCTCTTGCTGTGTCTGTGTTTTATTAGGGTCTGTTAACCCTTTTAACGCACGAGTTAACGGTAGGCTAAAGATGTTTAGCGACAGATAGCGAAAATATTGTAAATATACCCAATACTCGTAGAGTACTCCAACGCCCCCAAACGCCCATAGCTCTAAAGTCTGTCTAACGTTAGTTAGTAAGATTAATTGGTTACCTGAGTACCGGATCTCTGGTTTTATTTCATTAAAAAAACTTGTCAATGTTTTAAAAATAATTATTATGTACTTACATTAAGCTGCATGATTATTTTGTTGTATGCCCAGTGCCATCGTTGCCTAGCTGTGATTTCCGGTTGTCGTATCATCTGCATGTGACCACCAACGACTTCTTCGGTTTCACCCCTCATGAGTGATTTCTTCTTCAGCGGCATAAGTTTATTTATCTCAGCTAGATCAGAAAGCTGATCATTTATGTCTTCACTCCTTTCGTCAAGGTCTGAACACATTTTTTCTTTGATAAACCCCGTTAGATTTGACGTTGATTCACCAATAACCGTGTCAAGCTTGTGAAGAGAATTATTTGTAAAGGAGTCGCTCTTCATTTGATTGCCGGTTGAAGCCAAAGATGCATCCCCGTTTGAGTCCATTTTTATGTTTCGCCCTTCGATGGGACCAACGCTACCACTCGAGCTTTCATCTAGATAATTGCCGCTGTCTTCTTCACTGTGATAGTTTTCGTAAATAAAGTCGTCATCCTGTCCTTCGTCAATGAAATCTAATGAGGATTGTGGTTGAGTGGTCGATAACAGACCTTTTGTCTGCTTTAGATATTTCTTGTTTTTCGGTTGATGTAGTTGCTCTTGCTCTCTCTGCTGCTCGAGGTACTTATATTCATCCTCCTCATTAAAGTAATCCTCTCGATAGTCATAACCATTATTGACGTGTTCATAATAACCATTCGCCTGATTTGACGGTGTCGTCTGCTGAAGACCCATGTAGTAATCATCCTGCTCACTATCAATGTGATAACTCGGTTTTTTGCCGATTGATGAACTGACATCTACCTCTTCTAATTCTGATTCATCGTCATATATCTCGGTCGGCATCTGTTTTGTTAGTAACCCCGACTTACCATTGACTGTGGGCAGTTTTTTGCCGGTGGATCCTGCTGGCGGCACCGTCGGTAGTATTTTTGTACCATTACTAATGACTTTAGATTGCCCGAAAACCGCCGTGTCATCTTTAAACTGGCTCTGATTACCATTGGAATGGTAATTAACGAATGCTTTATTATCTGTATATGTGTTATATTCATGCATTTTGATATTACTATTCTCATAATCATCTCCAGTATTTGCGTAATGGCTTGGCAGAGACTCTTCATTGCTAAGTTGATAACTGTAATCGACATTCATTGCATCGAAACCAACTGAATCCCTATTCGATTCACGTTTAATCGCACTAGGCGAGGTTATACCGGATAAATCAAGTATATTGTGCGTTGTGGGTACAACTGATGGTTTCTGTGACACGACTGATGCTACTGACGAAGCACCTTGATTGACAGCGTGCGTTGCTGATTGAACAGCTGCTGCTGCTTTTCCTAAAATTGATCCGAACATGCCACCAGATGTCGTACCTCCTTTTTTGGTCGTAGACTCCTGGAAATGAACTGGGTCATTTTTTATTCCTGATTGCTCTATACCAAAATCCGATTCAATTGGAATATCGTGCAATTGACTACATGCGTTTATAGGATCGACCTGTCCTTCGCCTGATACGTGATAAGAATAAAGATTTTCTGCTAAGCCATACCCAGAATTATGGTCAAGCATCCGTACATTCATTATTTTATCTGTTAAAATCATCTCATCATAGCTTTCATCATAATTGTCAGAAATATTTCCTTCTAAAGCCGTATTGGTTTCTATATGTGCTTCATTGTAAAAATGATTTACCTCCGAGGTGTTTGGAACTGTCACCACATATAAAGTGTCCTCTGTATTCTTATAAAGACATGATGGAGACGTTGTCGTCACATAAGTTGTAATGCTTTCACTGGAAACATTTTCTGCCGACGTGGTTATAAAAGTAGGAGTCGTATCCATTTTTGGGCCATGTGTGTGTTTGGTAGAATTGGAACTTGAACTCGAGAGCAACCCACCGACACTTGGTACAAGCTTAGAAGCCAAATTAAAGCTAAAACCTTTTTTGGTGGTGTTAGTCGCTTGTGTGACTTCAACTGTTGAACTGACACCACTGAAAACGCCATCCAGTCCTCCTTTTAAGCCTTTCGAAATTCCTCCCAGTACGCTTGTTGCTGCAGATGCAACTACACTCGCCTTCTGTTGTGTCTGTAATGGCTTATAATAACCACCTTGTCCTGAGCTTAAATTCTGATTTAAGTCTCTTGTGTCCACGGTCTTTTCAATAATAAATTCAACCGAGGGCTTATCATCGATGTTCGTACTATTTTCCATGCTTGAAATTGGGACGTTGCTCGAATCATTCTCTGTTTCAATGTTTGCAACAGAAGCCGTCAGTTCTTTTATGTCGACATTAAAACTATCGTAAAAACTATCATCGAATGCTACAGCATGGTCCTCTATCGCATCAGCCTCTGGCGTTAAATTAGGTCGATTCGGAGGGTCTACTGAACATACTATGGTGGTAATTGGTACTGAGGGTACGTTTACAGTATTGAATAAATCACCAACTTGGCCTTTGATGGAAGGGTCTTGATTCTCAATCGGAAAGCTGGGCACGTTATATGCATCGAATAGCTCACCTAAATACGAAGGTAATGGGTCACTACATTTACTGGCATCATCTAACTCATTTGAAGGACAGGAAATTTCGGCATTAGTAACAGTATCAATGGTAACAGCATCAGAAACACTGTGAGTAACAGGTCTATTTTCTGAGAGGTCCATGATTGGCTGAGGCAAATCTGGTAACTCAAATTGCTTCATGTAATCCGTGTAAGATAGAATAGGAACTGATGACGATGGAGACCCTAAAGTTAAGTCCGATGACGGCGGTATAGCGTTATCGCTTGTGGTAACTGGCACCACTTCGTGATTATTTATGTAAACAGTTTTTGTGAACGCGTTGTTAGGTGGACTGCAACTAACAGTTGTGTTTTTGTCGGGAGGAGAACTTGTTGAAAATACGTTGGCTTCCGTTAAATTATCGGAAGTGAAATTCGAAGATATGGAGAGAGGAGGAATGCAACTCCATGATGGTAACATTATTGAGTCAGTATTAGTTGTGACTGTGTCGGGTTGTGTTGAAATATTGGCACCCGATCCAACCTCGAACGGTTGATAATTGACACCGCTAGCCGTCCACGTGTAAGAATATGGTAAGAGATGGCTGTCATCTGATGGCTCAGTCGATTGCAATTTGCTAAATTCAGTACAGAGCTCCCCATTGTCGTCATAGGAATGTGTTGTGGTTGATGTACTGGCAGCATTGGTGATATGATTTTCTTTTTCTCCGGAAAAAGTAATTATGTCTAATGTATAAGGCTTCAGATACTCAGATATGTTAAATAAGGCTGATTCAGGCTCGCTATATGGCTCGGGTGATTTTTTACCTTCTAAAATCGATTCGATCAAATTTTCATGTAGGTCTGGCTTAATGTCTAATTTGGCTTTGTCGATTTCAGGTAAGTGACATGTTGGTGAGTTCTGTGGAATAACATTGGATGGAAGCTCCGCTGACGGACTAAAACATTGTTTTGATTGTATTGGAGGGGATGGGGTCCATGACGGCGTGGGATCTGCATCGATGGATTTGATCAAAAATACTTCATTTGGTTTTGTACTATCATAAGGATAGACACTCGTTTTGGCTTCATTAGAAGCTGCTAAAGACGGGTATGAGGTTGTTGTTACGGTTTCTGTGATTTGCAATGGGGGAGATGCCGATTTTGGGTTCAACGAAGTTAATGATAATGCATCTGCGGCAGAAAACGTAGTCAAATTCGAATTGGGCATTGAATATGGTTTGGTCTGCGGTAATGATGTTGGCAGCTTTGGCAGCTGCTTGGGCCGATGATTTTTCTCTGCTACAGGATCTGAAGAGTATAACGGGGAGCTTAATGCATCGGTGGCTGTGGTGTTGGTATGTAGCGATGATAGAAACTGTGGCGTTGGTAGAACCTTTGGCAATTTTCTAGTCTTTGATATTGTAGCCATAGCAACAGGTGGGGTGCCCGTTACGGCACCAGAACCACCTATAGTGACTATTTCACCACAGCATTCCGGCTCCAAAAATCGCTCTGAAGCTCTAGTAGCGGCGTTGGTACTGATGTTGCTTCCTAGTATAGAGTCTGTTTGGATTTCAGTAGGTTTCTTAGAATGCTTTGAGTGAACTGCCACTCTAGTCTCACCAGATGCTATCACAGAAGCTGTAGTCATCGCCATCATCAATGAAATCTTCCTCTGCTTTTGTAGCTTTAGTTGTGAATTGTTAGTTGGCGGTGTGTCACTATATGTTGAAAGATTGTCGGTATTGTAATAACTTTCGTGGTAATCACTGTAATCCAAGGGTAACATGGAAGTGTATGGTCTTGACATTTGTTCCAAAACGTCATATGTACTGGATCCAGTGTCCATCGTAGCTGTTTGATCCATCCCAAAGCTGCAATGGGACTGTTCTTCCCTCTGTGCCTCGTCTGCATTTAATCCAAATATATCTTGACTTAAATAAAAGCTCGACCGATTTGTTTGCGGTAAAGCACGCGATGGCGCCGCTGGCACTGCATTGTTTAGGAATGTCGATGTGTAGGCAAAACCAGCATATCCATTGAGATTATTGGCATAGATATTCTGGTAGTCACCAGGCAGAAGACGACGGTCATATTCGTCTGCCCTAGCCATGCAGACACCATAGCGTTGATCTCCTTCTATGCACATACCTTCCGTTTTGAACTTCATGTCCATTTGTGTGGCACTTGGTTTTGATGATCCGCTCCCACATTTATTGACTGGCAGCTTAGGCAATATTTTCGATGAGGTACATTTTTGATTTGCATATTCAAACCCATATTGAGCTCCGACAACCGAATGATTTTCATTCCAATTGTCGATAGATTCCGATTCAGCATCACGCTGTTCCTGCGCTTCATAACATTCTATGTAATCGTAGCCATAACTATTGTTGCTTTTATCTACGGTTGTAGGTACTGTATCACTGGTGAGCTGGCATACACTACTATATTCGTCTGGTCCTTGGTTGCCTAAATTGTACGGCTCGCCATAATATTCTCTGTTGTCCTGTGCTCCGTAAGGAATGTGACTATAAGATGATCGACCGGTGTCAGAGGATAAGGCACCGTTTTGTGTACTATGAAAGTAATCATGCCTTGCGTAGTGCTAAAAGGAGGAGTTTTTAACTATTAACGAATCATTGATACCAAACACTCACCGTCATGTTTTAAAATGTTATTTCCCCGCACTGTTATCTGGAACCTGTTTCGTCTACGTGATATTGTTTAATACTCTTCCAGTGCTTGTGTGGCATTGTAGCGTCGGTCGGACATCAGAGAAGAGCAGCCTAAAAATATTTTTAAGAATTGGTCATTTACCTAAAAATATGCACAACAATCTTAATTTCATATTTCGTTGTTTCGTGTTGTTTAGAAATATGAATCTTTGCAGCACAGTATTGAGGTGCATACAAACAATTGTTTTACTTTTTTCTTAACCTTGACCTTTTTAGACACCTAAAACACAAATTATCGGGGATCTACAGAAATCGCTTAGCGCTGAAGGGCACGTTTTTAATGGCACGACTACAGTGCTGATCAGCGGTCGGCAGCCTCCCATTAAGCGGGCACAGGGAATAGTTTTGCTTGTCTCTGCCGCCACACACACAAATGGAAAACAAAACAGCTTTGTAAAATGTGCCGACCGCTGATTTACATACGTAAGAATATAAATAAATAACGATAAGCCCTGTTAATCTTTTTTCGCCACTTCAAATCTCAAAATATAACAATTATTGTATTGATTGGAAAACTATTAATTAGTTCGTGGTTGTTATGAATATGCACGAATTACTTTAGAACGAAAGATAGAAAGACCTTGGCACACAATTAACATGTATGTACATATGTACATACATATATATGTACATGCAAAAATTTGTAAATTGCGATAGCAGATTATCGCCTTTTTAAAGATTAACATTTAAATTACTTTCCTTGACTTACATATGTATGTTTGTATGTGCGTTTGTTAAGCTAAACTTCTAATCTATTAATACAAGCATATGTATGTAAATGTTTACATACGTATTTACACACAAAAAGCGTTTTTTACATGTGCACTCAGCTTAACACTATACGTACAAATGTATGAAGTGCGAATCAACTGCATATTTCTAGGCTGCACTTTTTTATGAAATACTGTTGGCATTTGTTCGTAGTGGATAGATAAACCAATGTTATTCCTCTTGCAACTTGGGGTCCTAAAATATTTGTGTTTCCCCACTTGCTAATTACATGTGTTTAAATAAAAAGTTCGTTTCATATGACTGACTATTTGTAATACATATAATTATATTACTTGAAAGTAATTTTAACTCCGCATTGATATAGTTCACAATAACTGAAAAATGGTTATTTTGTATTGTATAATTCCAATTCAATAAAAATCACTGAACATGCGCAAAGCAAAAAGTGGGTACTACCACCCGGGAACCCTTTACTGTGGTGATTATAGCTAAGCAAGCAAAGTAGTTGTAGTTAATATACCTTTGACACAGTCACAATACGACGTTTAAAAATCAGCTGTTTCCACATCACCGCTGGGCTGTGTGAATGCAGGCATTTTCTTTTGAGCCGATGGGATTTTACGCAGCTAGCTGAGTGTAGTTGCTGAAAACGAGAGTTTTACATCCTTAATACGCCTGCAAGCAGCTTCAAGCTGTTCACATAGGACGCCGCAATATCGACGAAAACCGCGAGCTAACCATAGGAGTGAGCGAGAGGCAAACAGGCGGCTAACACCTTTGTTCGGGTCTGTTTCGCAGCGCGGTACTCAGATGAGCTAAGGAAATACCAAAAAAAATACCAGATTTATCAAGTGAATTTCGATGAACGCCGTTAGCCGCGGCCCAAATAATAAGAAAATTAATCTTTGGTGATGGTCGTGCAAACGCGTTATAGAAAAAAAAAAGGAAGGAAAACTACAAAAACGCCTGCAGGATGTCAGTACAGATGAAAAAGAACGCCTAATGCCTGCTGTTGCCCATTATTGTGGAACTTCACCGACAGGAAGCAATATTACAACAGGGCGAATCCGCAGAGTAGTTGAAGTGCTGGAGGAGATCAACTAGAGAATCATGCCGAGTGGGACTTCGCTCTCTACATAAAAATCCTGCAAGGCGTGTCCTCGCAAAGTAAGTTCTGGCCAAAAGAATTTGGTTGAGTTGTACTTAAAGAGGTATCTGTTTAGAAGAACCACCAGTAATACAATTTTAGACGAGGTTGCCATTGGGGAACCACAGGACTTCACGACCACCAGCTATTTGGCAGCTAAAGAGATGGAGAACGGGCTGGCTTCTAAAAGGTGAAAAAGATAAGGACGCCTCTAAAAAACAGCTGGAGGAGCCATTACCAGCCATTGCCAGGATGCTGGGCGACTTTCTGCAGCATTAACGGAACAACCTCGTTCCAAATTCGGCTCCCACTCCCTCAATGACCATGTTGGCATATTGCGAATCGGAGCTGGACTGCAAACGGCGCGGAGAAAATGGCGAAGCCTCCGTGACAAGAAAAGGAAGCCTTAAACTACTAATTAACATAAATAAAAACATCCTTTGAATATTGCATTTATTTGTATTTCCTTGTGCACCAGCGGAATCGTCTTTTCAGAAGCCTTCAATTTTTCGTTTCAGATCAGTGTGCTTAACAAAAAAATGTAATAATATACATATTATAATATATATATAATATATATATTATTATATAATATATTATAATAATATATAAATATAGTTTAAAAATATGTGGTATAATATAGTTATCTGGGAATTCAATAAACTGATTAATCGCATAATTGTTGAACATTCAACAGAAAATGTCACTTATTGAGGAAACGACCGTAAATGATTCCCATTGAAAATTCAAGCAGCTCCGACCGTTGTTAAATTTTTCGAAAGTAAAATCATGTAATATTGACTATACGATATAAAGCATGGCCCACGAAAGATTTTCGTTTTAAAATCGCTATAAAAAACAACGAGTTTATATTTTTCAAAACATTTTTTTTTTATTTGATAGGTCTTTGGTTAAAATCCGTTGCAGGGAAGTGCGCGAAATGTCCAACTCTTGAGCACGGTGCCGAGTTGACGTCGACGGATTGTCATTGACACTTTCGGCAACCGCAGCGATATTTTCGACCGACCGAACTGGACGAGCGTAAACGTGTTTTTTTATCCATCAACGATCCAGTATCACGCACACGCTTCACAAAACTATCCACAAACTGCCTGGAAGGCACTTTATTTTTTCCGAATTTTGACCGCAATTTTCTTGCAGTTTCGGTTGAAGACTCTCCACTTTGGAAGAAAGTTTTCAATATTTCCCAATTGTCTTCGAGCGTTAACTTAACCATTTCGTAAACCGCAAACCTTCTACTAAATATCTGACACATTGACAATGACATTCGAAATTCAAAGTCAAAATTATTGATAGTTCAAAGAGCAAACGCTAGATGGGCCACCCTGTACTATAAGATATTGTCAAAACCGATAACCATTTCTGGTATTAAAAAATCTCCCGATAATTTAATAATAATCTAATAGCCCTATCACACTATGTAAGGTAAGCTATCGAGTGAGCCAATAGACCTATAACTCCGAAAAAGTGTACAATGGGTCGACCCCATTTATCGGGTTATGTTAGCTCTTGATTGTTTTGATTTTAATACAATTGTTATCCCAATGTTTTCTTCCTACAGGTCAAAGGACGTCTGTGTCGCCGCGAATGACCACTCGAATCAGAAATCGACCAATAATATACACTTGAAATTAATGTATTAATAAATCGATGAATGCATATACTTTCTTACCTTGTTAATGCGACATATTATGATATGACACAGTAAAGTAGGCACCATTTGGAGCGGTTTTAATATTTTTTTAAAAATTAATTCCTATAAATACATTTGAATTAAATGCCGCGAGTATCTCAAAATTTACAATAATATATTCTACTTCTGCTTATTTAATATTAATTTTTAGTACCAATTTATTTCGTTAACCAAGATCGTCAGGGAGTGGTTAAGCACGCTGTGTTCACCCCTCTCATGACATATGACTGTGGCCTTGCTGTGCCAGAACAGATAGCGATACTGTCGACGATAGGCAAAAATACCGCAAATTTCAGAGACGAAATTCCGCTTCAGCGACTTTCTTCCATACGAAATACACGTGTTAGAAAGAGACGGGTAGAGTCGCAACAACTTGCTTTAGTGGAAAATGGGACCGCATGCCTGGCACAGCATGCCTGAATGGAAGTCTTATCTTTTATCAATTTGCTATAAAGCCTAGAACTCACATCGACGAAAGCCGCGAGCTAACCATAGGAGTGAGCGAAAAGCAGATACGCCGGTAACGTTTTTCGTCGGGTCTGTTTTTCAGCGCGGTACTCAGATGAGCTAAGGAAATACCAGATTTATCGAGAGAATTTTGAGGAACGCCGTTAGCCGCGACCCAAGGAATAAGAAATTTAATCATTGGCGGTGTTCGTGCAAAAGCGGTGTGGAATTTAAAAGTTAAAAATGAAAGAAAAACCCCAAAATCGCCTAAAGGAGGTCAGTGCAGATGAAAAGGGACGCCTAAACCAAGATGTTGCCCTTTGTTGTGGGATTTCACTAACAGGAAGCAATACCACAACAGGGGCAAATCCGCAGATTAGGTAAAATGCTGGAGGAGATCCACTAGAGAATCCCAGTGGGAAGGAACATGCCGAGACATCCGGCCTGATGTCGCCGGGCGTGTCCTCGCAAGGAAAGTAAGATCTGGCCAAAAGAATTTGGTTGCGTTGTACTAATAGAAGTACCTTTTAAGCAGAAACACCAGTAACATGATCTCCGACGACCTGTCCATTAAGACTCCGCTGGCTTCTATATAGAGAAGGAAAAAAGGGCGCCCGCTAAGGAACATTTGGAGAAACCATAGCCAGCCACTGCCAGGATGCTGGGCGACTTCCTGCAGCATCAGCGGATCAACCCAATCCGCCTCCCACTTCCTCAAGGTCCAATATGCCTATTGGGACTCGGAGTTGGACTGCGGTGGCGCGGGAAAGATGGCGAAGCATTCGTGGGACGTTAAGGAAGCTTTTACCTAAATAAAAACATTCTTTGAACATTCCATTTATTTTTATTTTACTTTCTTTGCGTACCACCAGACTCCTCCTTTTTAAATGTTTCCAATTGATTTGTTTTCCGTTCGGCAACAAACCCAGCCGCTTGACAGTAAGACCATGCTACATGCGTTGCACACTACAAAGAATAAGATTTTTCGACTATTGAAACTCTTAGCCGATCTGAGTACTTCGCTTTAAGCAATGAAATAATGATTAGGCACTGAAAACATTCCACATGCTAGCGTTCAAATTGTATTCAGTTTTGCGTTGCTCTGCATAATTTGTTGGAGCCACTGAATTTGCACGTGTTCTCCCTTCAGATATGCCGATCAGGTGTTCACTTTAGGGTTTTTGATAATATATCAAAATATCGATATTTCGCAATATTTTTTACAAAAATGATATATTTATATCGTGACATGGTTTTTGGACAATTATCAAATATACATTTTTTTGTGATTTTTTTATATTTATACCCGTTACTCGTAGAGTAAAAGGGTATACTAGACTCGTCGGAAAGTATGTAAGAGGCCGAAGGAAGCGTTTCAGACCCAACAAGGTATAAATATTCTTGATCAGGATCACTAGCCGAGTCGATCTAGCCATGTCCGTCTGTGCGTCCGTCCGGATGAACGCTGAGATCTCGGAAACTATAAGAGCTAAGCTATTGAGATTTGACATTCAGATTCCTGAGTTTCTTACGCAGCGCAAGTTTGTTTCAGCAGCGTGCCACGCCCACAAGCCGCCCAAAACTGTGGCTCCTACTAGAATACAAATTTAAACGGAAATGAACTGTTCTCATCAATACCTATCGATTGTCACAAAAACAGTTTGCCACACCCACTTCAACGCCCACAAACTTCAAAAAATCGTAAATATGAACGTGGATATCTCAGAAACTATCAAAGGTAGAGAATTGGGATCTTAGATTTAGATTCCGTAGCCTTGTACGCAGAGCAAGTTTGTTACGCGAATATGCCACGCCCAATCTAACGCCCAAACCTGTGGCGGCCACAATTTTCATGCTAGATAAAAAATTTTAACTGAAATGTATTGGTCTCGTCAATACCTACCGATTGATAAAAACAAATTTTGGCACGCCCACTCTATGATGACTAAATTCTTTACTTTTTCAGAATAAAGCTTTTGATTAAAATTGTCTTTCATTTGAAAATTTCATTATATAAATTTTTTTTTTTTTATTATATATCAAAACAATATTTTCAAACATTTTTTTTTTTTCAAAAATATCGAAAACTTTTTTTTTGCAAACATAGATCTTTCTCGCGATAAATCTCAACCCACCGATGGAGCACGGTGGCTCTTAACCATAATAGTGACATCTATTGTTTCGATCCTCAAAACAAATTAAGAAGGAAATGGTGGCGATCAAGTCCAATTTTAAATTTCTATCTATCAATTCTGAGAAAACTGAATTGGAGAGCTTAAGCACTATTCAACTATACAAGGTAGTCTCGTCGGCAAAATTTACTCCGTCAACGATATTCGCATTACGTGCAAAATCGCTCAAGCACGTTCACGGACTAAAAGCCGAACTATTAGGCAGTCGACGAAACTACCTTGTGTAGTTTTACCATGAGCTAAGTTCTTTGAAAACGTTTTATCTGCAAACATCGATGTTTCTCCTGTGTAAGAAAACACATAGTTTCGATCCTCAAAACAAATTAAAAAGGATATGGTACTGATTAAGTTCAATTTCAAATGGGGAGCGATGGTATTTGTGTTTTCAGAACAACGTGCATCTTGCGCAATTTTGTTTCGGCTATGAAACTTAATAAAATAAAAAAGGCTTTAAAGGTAAAATTTTGAAAATATGTCGAAACAATATAGATATTACAACCCAAAAAGGAAAAATATAAATAAAATTAAATTTTCAGGTTATTGTCTAACTTGATATATTGTAGTCTTTTGTTGTTTATAGTATTTAAAACCATAAAACCCTACTTGTTTTTCTTTAATTTAATTTCAAAAACGTAGTTACGTAGTTTGTCTTTAAACTTGTTTACTAGTTTTCACCTTCAATAGAAAGTAGTCTTAAGGACGAGCAGTATCCATGTACAACTCTAAATTTCCTTTAGGTTCGCTTTATTTTACATATGTTATACACTTTTATATTGTTGCATATACTCTTAATGCATGAACCAGAATCTCTATTGAATAAGTCCATATCGAAATCTATATATACTGTTAATGAACATTCTTCACCAGCCAACTCTCTTTTTAATTAATTTTATTACAAATTTTAAATGTATGCTGTCTAGGCCAGCTACTTTGCGGTTTCAGTTGGCCTCATCGTTTAATAACGAGTTAAAGAAAGGATTAAGACTTTTTACAGCAACGCCTGTAATTAGGAAATAAAATATATATTATGTATAAAAGTAGTAATTGTTTATAGATATTTACCTTTGCCAGCTGACTGATCCTTTGAATCGCGCCACTTACAGAGCGATTCCTTTTGTATTACATAGCCATCATAAAGCTCGCCAATCAGTTCACTCAGCAATCCTGTAATCAATAATCATTATAATATTATGACTCTGAATTCCGAAAAATATATTCCCTTGCAGTTATAGCAAAAATGTTTTCGAGAATTCCGCCTTGTAAGGCGATTACAGACGGCCATTATAGTAGAAAGTGATAAAATAACTAAATCCTCTGCAAGGACATACAACTATACATGTGTGGTCTTACCCCTTGGATGCTCCAAACGGTGAACTAATAGTTGCATAGTATATAAGCATTCCAGTTGATGGTCTTCATTAGAATCAATGTATCTTTGCAAAACTGGTATGCAAAACTTTTGGAAGGTTTCGGTCTCAAGTTTATAACTATTTTCCTTGTACAGAATCGAGAAATTGCTTAATGTTTCGGTCAATCCCCTAATAAACAACTTATCAACCAGCATTATATTTCCCTTAAAAAATATAAATTTTATATTATTGGATAGCTGTTAAAATGAAGATGGAGTTCCTTACGTTACTATAATCAATAATGCAATCTGCCGTCGTTCCTTCCTTTAGCAAGTGCTCAATATGGTCTATCACATTTTTAACCTGCTTCTCTGGCGACTCTCGTTGCTCAATCACTGGCGATTTTGACTCGTTTTCTATATACTCCAGTCTCTGGAAACATCCGTTTTTAAAAATGAGAGTAATGTAAGATTATGTAGAAATTATTTTACCGACCGGCTTAACTTAGCTTTGAGAACTAATCTTATGCAATATTCATATATAAAAACAAACTCACGTTGAATTTTATAAAGTCAGGGACTTCACTTTCAGGCATAAAATCAGACCATTTTAGGTTGAACTTAATCCACATACTCCGAGCAAAATTTGGTCCAACTTCTTGTGTACAATATATCAAGTATGTTTTAAGGAACTTTTTAGCCACGCTTGATGGGCTGTTGTCTTTTAAATTTTTGTTCCACACATCTGATACTGTCAAGATCTTCTTCACAATTAATGGCCCTGTAAAGAAAAAACAGTTAACAATGTTTTAATTTAAATATAATACGGAAAATCTATAAGTCGGTTACCAGCAACAAATATCAGTGACCATCGATAATGACTTTAAAAACAACGAGGTCTCTGACTTAAAATTGCAGATATAGCAAGGTGATATATATATCTGATATATTATGCTAGTAAACGCGACCATTAACAATATTACCGGCAAATTGAAGAATGTATAGCCAAAGCTCTGGAATATCAACAATTAAATCGTTTGCGTACTCGCTAAATTCATTGTACGCCAGTCTGAAGTGATCCACAGAGATGTAATTCTGTTGAATAAGTTGGGAAACAGCAATGGCCAGATACCGTCTGTACTGTTTACCGACATTCGCTAAATGCAAATAATCTGTCAATATGTAATATAAGAAACTACAGCGCCATTCCTCTGGTACTCGTTTCATGCAAGAAACTACACCGGGCGTTACTGCTTTAGAAGCGGCTGCAAGCTCAATCATTTCTGAGACAACTGATTTGATGAGCTTAAGTTCCGTTTCTCCAGCCTCATTAAGCACTGCCACGGGAGCAACAGAACGACTACTCTGGGAGAAAGTTGCGGATGTAGGAGACGGTTGTTCACTTCCACGGTAAAGTCCACCTGTGTTGACGTTAGAACTGCCCAGCAATGTCTGTGTCTGTAAGATAATTTAATTATTGTTGGGAATATTAAAATATCGATTGATCCAAACGTCCAAAGATTTTTTAACTGTAAATGGGATTATCAATAGCTATCTAGAACTTTAAAGCGTTTTTCCTTGTTATATTATTGGTAAAGATTGTTGTCCGATCTTTCTTATGCCATTTACTTGAAGTTTATAAACCGATTATTTAGCTGTTACTAAAATTAAAAGCTACAAAATACAAAACTTAATGGAGGAGGGAGTTAAGTTCAAGAAGTCAAATTTTAAGTAACCTTCTAGCTAATGTATTTGAATACCTGTTACTAGTAGAGAAAAAGGGTATACTTGAATTGTCAGAAACTATAAAATCTAGTAAGTTGGGATTTGGCATGTAGATTCTTGAGCTCCTTCCGCAGCTCAAGAACGCCCATAACGCTAAAACCCATTTTTTAATATATTTGAAAAATTTAAATGAGATTTAGTTTTTATCATCAATGTCCATTTACATTTTAATTTAATCTCTAACTCCCTCGCTGAGTAACGGGAATATATTGTTCTCTTTTGTTTATTATTTTATTATGACAAAAGAAATAATACTTATTACTCACTTTGCCAGTATGTCGTGAAGGTGGTGCCTGTTGCGTGTATTTTGAATGACTAGCAGATTTTTGAACTGACGAACCTAACAAACTGCGACCTTGACCCTGCTGGCCAGCTCGGGAGGACGAGTTTTCTCGTGATCCTTGAGAAGATCCAGTTCTTGAATGAATACCTTATAAAATAATTATCAGATTATTATTTTAAATTATTAAAATGTTAAAGAAATAGTTACCTCTATCAAAACGATCGCGCTCCATAGATCCTTTGTTATAGGATCCCTTATTTCTGGGTCCACTGCGATCGCGATCCCTATCACTGCTATTTTTATCAATTAGAGAAGATAGCACAGCGAAAGGATTAGATGGTGTTGATGTAGGCGCAGATGATTGTCTTGTCGTGTTGCTGGGCCAAAGGAATTGCCCTAATCCGCCCATCTTTTTGGTCTCTAAGTTTTGGTCAGAAAGTTTAGACTGAAAAATTTAAAAATGCTTTTATTAATATTCATTAATTACTCCTTATAAATTGTGTATTACAATCACCAAGAATGATACTACACCATTATTTTCAAATTTAACAGAATACAAGTAAACATGTTAATGTAAAGTTTGCTTTTCTGTTATTTTTCCCGTGAACAAAAACTACACTAAACTTCCTACAAACAAAAGGGCAGATGCCTGGCTGGTATGACAGTTTCACAGCATGTAAGAAGGAGCTCCCGAAGTCTTTCAGTCGCAATCGAAGCGTAAGCGCTCGCAGGAGGTTAGCGGGAGGGAGAATGCCCACGGAAAGGCACTATCGAAGTCATTCTGCATGCGAAGAAGTTTGGCGAGGTGGTCAGAAACAAACAGTCTAGCAATGGCTCTGGTGAACGACCTCAACAATGACGGTCGCCTGCTCACCGATAACTGGGAGAAGATTAAGGCCAAGATGGTCATGATTGATTGCCATACCAAACGCGGTCCATTTCATCCTTCGACTCCTCGGATACATTTGGTTTAAGGTCATCTCGTGCACTTACGGGTTTTAAGGGAATTCCTGGTCGAGTGCACGAGGGCTGTTATTTAAGTTTCCGGCCATATTAGGAACAACGTGTGGCCACGTTTGATATCGATTAACGATTAATCAAAAACTTAGATCGGCAGAAATCGACGTGTGTTATCACGAGAAGAGTGAAAGGAACTTTTTAGAAAAATACAATTGCGGTGTTTCAAAAGACGTTTATAAGATCGTCACAGGTGACGAATCATGGATCTATGCTTATGCGCACGAAACAAGAGCAATCGACCGTGTGGGTCCTCGAGGATTAGCCAAATCCAACGAAACTTGTTCGTGGAGGAAGCACTGGTCATGTGGCGACTGTTCCGCTCGAGCCATTGTTTGCCTGAATTCTTCGGAGAAATTCGAATAACGAACAAGAGAGGACGGATCCAGGCCAGCGCCTTCTAGACCGGCCAAAACGTCGAATTGATGGGCCATTCGCCGTACAGCCCTGACTTGGCACCCAATGACTCCTTTTTATTCCCGGACGTCAAGAGAAAAATGCGTGGTTAATGATTTTCCTCGCCAGAAGAGTCTGTTGAAACCTTCAAAAACCATGTTTTGGAGGTGTCTCAATCGGACAGAAAAAAGTGGTTCGACATTTGTTTTGAGCGCATGCAAAAATGTATAAATCTTGCTGGAAAAGACAACAAACAATAAAATCATTTTTGTGGATAAATATTCGCATTTTCATTATTAGGCCAGAAGTAAAGAGAGGGGTGAACCGAGATGTCCAAACTGTGTACTGGATTAACAACGTCTCCTTGCATGCATTAAAATTCTGACTACAATTATAAATTCGCCAGCGAATTTTCCGGTCACGGAAAATTTTTCCGATTCACCTCACACTATTTGTGTAAGTTAAATACAAATAAAACTTAAATTCTTACCAGACCCTCCAGTTTATTACTGTCAACTGCTTGCGATCGGCTTCCTTTACTGGTTTGCACGTGCCAAGTATTGTCATCATTGTTCCCATTGGAGTGACCAACTCCGCCAGTGTTGTTTTGCTGCTGGTGTCGCAGATTCCCGTTGTCACCACGTTGACTGTGACTGCCACCATATCCGCTACCAGAGCGAGAATCACCGTATCGAGCGTTGCCACGATCTTCTCGCTTACCAGAGCCGCCCTGCGATCCTACAGGTGTAGTACTGGAAAGTGTACCAAAGTATTGAGCAGAAAGCTGTTCGTTTTTCGCCTCCTTTTCAATTTGTCCCATAGTTTTGGGTGCCTCATTGCGCGAAGTTTGCCATTTATTTTTGCGTAAATCAATTACATCTTGTAGCATAAAACGCACTCGAGAGCTTACTTTTGCTCCATCTTTGTCAGATTTTGAGGCGATTGCCTGCATCCTGGCTATGGATTTTTCCAATGAATAACACCGACTTGGGTCCTTTGCATTTACTGGGGTCTGCTCAAACTTGGCACCCACAGTTGTGAGCAGCTTGCAAAGGCATTCAAGCATGTCTTCAGAATGAGGATTAAGAAGTGTATCAATGCAAGAATATATTATTTTGCCAGTCAACATGGATATTTTAAAAAGTTCCCCGATAAATCTTACTGTGCCTCCGGAGCGCCGTCGTATTTTACGTTCTTCCTCTTCTAAGAATGCCTCAAGTTCAGCTTTTTCGTTTGGATCTGTACATTTCTTTATTTTATCCACAAATGGCTGTAATTTTTTTTCTTTTGCAGTGCTTTGTGAAACGTTCTGTGTGAATTCCCGTTCCGTTTTATCTAACAAAGCGTTTCGGAAGTGTGCCAAATTAGATTTTGTGCCGCTTTCCATGCGCTCGTCTCGCGTCTTTACTTCCGAAATTAAACGATGGCATAGTCTGGCATAGGACACAGAAAAGTTTGGCTCATCGATTGCTTTTTCAAATACCAGCACAATAACTTCGTCCATTTTGTCGGGCGTATCAATTTTCAATTTTATTATCTCCTCGACAAGCGTATCGAACCTTTCTGGGGTAAGCTTGTTTAAAATACCTCGAACCCGACGTACCAATTCATCTTTTTCATGTGTCGATTTTGCATCGCTATCACCATCCGATTTATTTAAGCCTCGTGGGCGCCAGGCATTTTCGTTCTCACTAAGTTTTACATCTTGGTTCAAAGATAAATTAACATGGATCATGCCTTTCATACTGCTTCTGCCGCCACCACCCTGGACACCTGACATCGACATTTGCTTGCCAATATAATTTCCACCGGATTCACTGCTACGATTTCCAATCATTCCAACCATCGATTGTACTCGTTTATTGTTATTGTTATTTCTGATAAATGATGGCATTAAGTTCGGTTGGGGAAGAATAGAAATATTTTTCACTTCTGGTTGTATACGAGAGGCCTTTACCTCCCGTAATTGTAGTAACTGCTCTCGGTTGTATTGTTTCTTGCCGCTTGGATTGCTTGGCGACCATTGACCCTCATTATAATTGATAAAGGATGATACGGTTGTTCCTGTACCTTCATCTTTTGGATCAGTAGACTGGAGTTGGTCCTCCAAGTCCTCCACTGGCTTTGAATCTGAACTTGAGTCGGACTGGTGATCTACATCCTCTCCTGTATTATTCTTTGAAAGGGACTCTGTTGTTGACTCTCGAGTAGGGAGGTCTTCTGAAATATCGTCATTATTATTTTTAGATTTTATAGTGTCTTTTGTTTCGGTTTGACGGTTGTCCAAATCAGTCACTTCTTTTAATGCCATTGATGATATTTCAGTCTCACCGGGGACACTTCTTAAATTTAGTTCTGGTTGTGTTTGTTGCTCTGCGCTTTGGTTATCCTTAAAACTTTCCACTGTAGAGTCTAATATTTCGATGGACAGTGTAGATTCAGAATTATCTAAAGCTGTGTGCATATTAGGCGAATCTTCGATGAAATCAGGAAGTGGAATTTCGCCAGTACTAGCGATTTCAGGTTCTTCAGAAAAATTTGATGGTGGTTCACTGTCTTTTACATTGAAAGACAGTAACTCTGTTGGATGGTTTCCGGAAGGCACACCAGAATCGAGGAGTTCAGCAATATTTGTATCCTCCGATTTAGATGGTTCCTCCTTTGTAATCTCAGTATTTGATACCGATTGCTTCTGTTGCGGTGATTCGGATGTGAGTAATTTTTGATGCGCCAGGCTTGGTTCTGCAGGTTCCTTAGTTGTTGCGACAATCGGTTTCGACACTGCATCATCCGTTTCATCTATAATTTTATTAAAGTAATCAAATTTGATGTTAAGTTAAATTAAAATTTACGGGTAAAATTATACAATTAAATTGCTCCGACCTACAATTGTTAAATAAATGTATGAGAATTTTCTCTATTTTATACTTATATATAACGTTAAGATTACTATTTTAAAGTAAATTAAACCAGAATATGCTTTTCAAAACTCTAACCGACACAAGAGATAGATACCAGTTACTCAGCTAAAGGGACAAAAGGGAAATGGACATATGGAATCAGCAAAGCGAGACTGAAATGCGCCATCTACCCCTGATCTCAATATATGGTTATGTGGGCGGTAGACAGGTTTAAGCGTTATGGGCGTTAGAGTGGGCGTGGCAAACTTTGGATCAATCGATAGGTATTGACGAGACCAATACATTTCAGTAAAAATTTTTGTTCTACCATGAAAATTGTGGGCGCCACAGGTTTGGGCGGTTTGTGGGCGTGGCAAAATTTTTTTTAGATCAATCGATAGGTATTGACGAGACTAACACATTTCAGTTAACATTTTTTATCTAGCATGAAAATTGTGAGCGTCACAGGTGTGGGCGTGGCATATTTGAGTAACAAACTTGCGCTGCGTACAATGCTACGGAATCTAAATCTGAAATCCCAATTATCTATCTTTAGTTTTAGAGATATCCGCGTTCATATTTACGATTTTTTGAAGTTTGTGGGCGGTTTGTGGTCGTTAAAGTGGGCGTGGCACCCTGCTGAAATAAACATGCGTTGCGCAAAGAGCTCATGAATCTGCATGCCAAATCCCAATAGCCTAGCTCTTACAGTTTCCGAGATCTCAGCGATCTCATCCCGACATGCAGACAGACGGACATGGCTAGATCGACTCTGCTAGTGATCCTGATCAAGAATTAATTTCAACATTTTTTTGGTTTCCTAGATCTTAGCGTTAAGACGGACAGACTTTCTGCGCAGCGCAAGTTTGTTTAGGCAGGGTGCCACGCCCACTATAACACCAACAAACGAATACCACACTAAAACTATTTAAATGAGCGTTTGTTTTTATTATAAATACCTATCTAAATGCCAAAAATTATTGAAATCGGACCATTCATTAAAAAGTTATAGCCAAATAATAATCAATATTTTGCTATTCACTCGAAATTGGACACCACATGCAAATAAGCTGTTTTCACTAATACGCCACCAAGCCGCTAGGGGCGCTATTGGCTAGTTGGCACTTCAGGCCAAGTGGCGCAACAGAAGAAGATAGGTGTCGCTATGGACTAGGTGTGTAAGTGAAAAAAGCAGAGCTTCTCTAAGCATATTTCCATCCTAGTAGTCGAGGCCATCGACTATAGCGAATTCTCTTGTTTCCTTTTAAGTTCGACTATCATTTGTGATACCCGTTATCCGTAGGGTTATAGGGTATACTGCAGCGGTCAAAACGGAATACAATGTCACTATACCTGTTACTCGTAGAGTAAAATGGTATACTAGATTCGTCAGGAAGTATGTAGCAGGTAGAAGGAAGCGTTTCCGACCAAATTAAATATATATATATTATTGATCTCCATCACTAGCCGAGTCGATCTTCTTCTTGAGCTCAAGTTTGATTTAGCAAGGTGATACGCCCATAAAAAAGCCGTCTGGCACCCACATTTTAAAATGTGTTTGAAAATGTTGAATTAGATTTTGTTTTGATTATCAATTTCCAACTACTTGCAAAAATTTGTTCATTTTGGGACTTCCATTAAAAAGTTATCGGAGGGTGTGTGACGACTGCTGTTGTACGCTGCAGTGTTGGAAACCATAAGCGCTAGAGAGTTGAGATTAATTAAGCATGAGCACTTTTCATCCTTTTTTTTATTTTACCAGGGATGCATACCATAAATTTTATAGAGCCATGTATTTTTAAGCTGATTTGCCTCTAGCAGCCCAAACCGCAAAACAGACGCAGCTGGTACTTTTTTGTGTTGTTTCTTAATCGCCCATACTTTGACAGCCGGGTTGATAAAACAAACCTACCTTCTTATATTTGTCAACAATAAAACTTTATCAAAGACAACTTTAGTTAAATGTATGTACTATCTCGTGGTTGGGTCGTTTGAAAGCTTGGTCTTGTATCATTAAAATGAAATTTAAAAAAAAAAAACAAGAAAAAGTAGTTATAGTCCAGTGCCTCGACTATCAGATACCCGCTACTCTGTTTCAAATTTCAATTAAAACACAATTCAAAGGCATTTTCAATATCGCGGCAAAGACCACCGATTCCAGCGCCACCGCACCTAGCGAACGGATGGGGCATTATTTTTCTTGTGCAACTTTGTTAGAGAAACAGGGCAAGCCGAAGTTTACATACCCTTAAATCAAAGCTATTTCATACAATTTAAATCATACGTACATTTATTACACAACCTGCATGGAATTTTGTTTGTTTATGTTTAAGTTTTCCTAACGCAGTTTGTCTAAATACCATACTCAATACTTTTAAAAAAAAAGCTTTAACTATTTCTGTTTAAACTTTAAGCTGCATAGCCCACGAGATCGCTAATTTTCTAACATATAACATTGTCTTAAATTATCACGTTTTAAAAATTACAATTTTTCTTCGCTTAAGAACGGTTAGGTAATGTTGCAAAAACCAAAAATTGTATATTCCTAAGAGTAGAAGATATAATGTCAAAAAAAATGGCTTGTATTATTTTTCCGATTATTCCTATGGGAGCTATAGGATATATATAAAACCTGTAATAGAAATAGGACTTTTGGGAAGGTTTCATCGCGGTGGCTTTAAACCTGAGAAACTAGTTGGCGAAGAAACAGACCGACGGACATGTCTAGATCGACTCGATTATGGGGTCGGAAACGTCTCCTTCACTGCGTTGTAAACTTCTGACTGAAATCATCATACCCTGTGTAAGGGTATATAACTTTTTTATAAACAATCTCTTTGCTTATATTTTTTTGATTTTTTTAAAATATTTACATATATGCATTCGAGCCACATTTTTCTGAGATCGTCACATTAAAATATCATAAGAAATATAAGCAGAGATTTTTACAAAATAATTTATTTGGAGAAGATTTTAGCACCAACAAAATTTGTTTTCAGGCCGAGGAAAAAGTTCAAACAAAAATTTGACATTTTCAACAGGTTAATGGGTTAAGAAAAGTTTTAAATTCTTCAAACGAAATTGAAATGACCTTTCATTGATGCCAACATGTACACGAGGAAAGTTAAAAATTTGTTTTGCCAAAATACTAATACATATATACAAAAAAATATCTTAATAATTAACGAAATCTTGGTTACTAAGCACTGACCGAATTTTATGGAAAGGCGTCGCCTTTAGAAATTCAAATTCAATTGTTTTGTTTCGAATGATTCATGATGACAAAAGAGGTATTTCGAGAAAGCTGTGGATATACTGTGTCGAATATGGAAAAAATGGTAAAATAATTCTGGATCGTTGAAATCGTTGCGAAGTTTGCAAACTTTTGTTTTCTTTTTGTTTTGTATTGAATGATGGCATTGTGTTAAAGTAAATAGCAGAGATTTGTGCAGCTTCCTCCTCTCATGAGAACGTAATATGGAGAGGATTAAATGTGAGCCATATTTATGTAGTAAAAAAAAAAAAGAACTCATTATCATATTTATAAAAACACAAGTATATGGTAATTTCATAACTGTTTTTGAGTTCTAAATGAAGTAACATATATAGTACTCATTCGCACTAAATATTCAAAAACTATATTTATGTCATCAGATCTTTCTGTACTAATTGAATAATTTAATTTATAATTTACAACGGTTTTTATAGTTTCATAAAACATGTCTTTTTGTATGTAATCACGTTTTTTAAGTTATGTATGTTTGGCGCATGCCCTTCTCCATGTATGTATATTTATTTCACATTAACACATGGTGTCTTACCGACCAACTGTCGAGTTGTTGCCTAGCTGCTATAGATAGACACAGATGATATCAAATCTCACTAACACAAAGGCGATCAAATCGATCCAATGCGCCACGAACTAAACGACGAACAGAAAAAACAGCCCGTCAGCCGATAGAACGTACTAGCAGTCTGCACATAATCTAGTGAAAACGTATACACGCAACACACTCGCCCAGTAATAATGCCAATACTCACGAAGATCACTTATGTGCGCCTCAAATATATACATATGCGGTAGCAACCATGTTGAATTTAAAGAAACAGGTCTGCGACCCGATTGAAAAACATTAACCTTATAGCTTTGCAAAATAAACAAAAATGTAACTAAATTAATTTCGGACAAGAATTGAAGTGTTAAGGCGATACATAGAGTCTGGACAACTAGACTATCGGTTATAAAGCTATCGAAATTAAACTTCCCAAACTACCCGTTTCGGACAACTTTATCCTACAGCTCCCATTGGGAATAATCCGAAAAATTTTAGAAAACAAATTCTAACTTCGTTGTCTGCGGTATACAATCTCAGAATTTTGAATAAAAATGTTTTTTAGTCGGACAGCTTCATCATATAATACGATCGGAAAATTAATGAGGAAATTATAAAAAACAAGAAGAAAGCAAACTTCGGCAAGCCGAAGTTTCTATACAGAGCTTTCCGATTTTTAGAAAACTAAAAACTAATTACAGAAATATTAAAATAAATAACGGTCTTTGTGTTACATTAAAATTAAATATCCGATCGTGCCTATGGTAGCTACAGCTGCGGCACAAGAAATAGCACTATTGTGTAGGCAGTTCTTCTGTGGCAGTGGTTACGCCCACAATACGGAAAGTTTTTAAAACTTCGATACATATATAAAAAAAAAGGAAAGTTATGCGGCAACAAAAATAGCACCATTTAAAGAAAAGGCTTAAAAATACTGCACAGAGAGAATTCTGACGTTCTGATCTGAGTTGAAAATGTTCTTAAAATGAGAACGGCATTTTTTGAGCTCAAAATGTTCTCTTTGTGATTGAATCAAGTTGAATTTGTACTTAAAATTTGGTTAAACCAAAATTGTTCTCAAATCAAGAACGAAATGTTATACATTTATCACGTGGTTCTTAAATCAATTTCAATTTCTTCTCAGAAACCCAATAATCTCAATATGTTCTTAAAGTAAGAACGGAAGGGACAAAAAATAGAACGAAAAGTGAGTTGCATTTCGACTTGAAATGGTGTGTTGCGGATTTTTTATAACGCGTTAGTATCTTTCGGTTAACAGCAAGCACGCGTTAGACCCTTCTACTTTGCTCTTCTTCTTCTGAACCATTCGACTGGCACATTTCATCAGCGTTTCGATTGGTTTGCAAAAGTTTAAAGTTAAAGTAATGGAAAGTGAAAGTGACGAGCAGTTGTCAAAGTTCCTGGAGGATATTAAAATGGAGTCCGTAAGGAAATTCCTTGAAGGTTAGTATAAATTCCTAAGTTCATCAGCTCTTTTACTCTCATTTTTTGTGCTAAAATAAACGTACGTATGTATGTATGTATGGTATGTACACATGTTCGTATAAGTGTTTGCTTTTATACGGAAATTTGGCTGCAATTAAGTGCACCAGCAGTTTATTGAGCCTCTAGTTAGTACTAACCCCGCATCGAAGTTAAAATTTAAAGATCAAGAATATTATGAACATATTTCCGAAACGCCAGATTATAATTTTTCAAAAGCAACTGTACATAAGCAACTAAATTACAATGGAACGGTTTACAAAATTGGATGTTACTTAGCTATTAAGAAATCTGGTTGTGAATTTTATAAAGTTGTAGATTTAGTTCTGGTTAATGAAAATGTATTTATAATTTGCCAGCAATCAGAAACTACAATTTTTGATAGCCATTATAGAGCGTATGAAATATTAAATGAAAATGAAGACTCACCTATTCTTATTAAAAATATAATTTCTTTCTCTAGTGCACCCTTACACAAATACTTATTAAATAATAAAAAACATTACCTTAGATTTAAATATTTATAAGCTTGTATATATACCTTAATGTTATAAGAGATTTAAGCCTGTAATTAATCACATATTATATACATATCCCATATATATTACAATTCAATAAAAGTAAAAAACTATTACAAGCCAAATATTATTATTTTAGCGTTTTTTTGGGAAGGGTATTCAATCTAGTATTTAGCTTATTTCAAGAACGATTTGAGCTCATTTTTTCCTTTTACAAGTCTAAAATGTTCTTCTTTTGATCCCAAATTCAAATAAAATCAATATCAAAATGTTATTATATTGATCCAAATATGTTCTTAAATTAAAACCAAAATCAACTTGAAAATAGAACGAAATCATCTCATTTCACTTTTTTAGTTCCTACCATTTCGTTCTAGAATCAAGAACATTCGGATCAAAATAAGAACATTTGTGCTTACACGGTTTTTAAGAACGAATGTGATCAATTCAATCACAATGTTCTTGGTTTTTCCTCTCTGTGTGCGGTTTTATATTTATTTTATATATTACTTATATATTGATTGAAATATATGATTTTATATATCTTAATGTAAAAAAATGTTGCTCTGAAGCTTGGGCTGCAACAACTAGGACCGGCTTTGACGTCACTTGTTGTGTGATTCTATCAAAATAGCTCAGAGGCAATATCTTTCTACGGACTTTCATTAAAAACATTGTTTTGTAACATTTCTGCAAAAATAATTGATGTGCTTTAGTCCTAAGGCCTAATGGGTCCCCATTATACCATTTAGCTCAAGGGTTTTGAAACTTTGGATGACTTTCTACCAGATTTGTTTTGGTTTATAAAATAGCATCATAATTTCTGAGCTATCAAAGTAAACATGTTAATTCTGTATGGGTTTACATTTTGGTATGGTACCATCATTATAGTTCGAGAATATGCTCATACCATGATACTAGCTTCACCATTATTATTCTTTGCAAATGTGAGTTGTGGACTCAATTTTGTGTTTGATGTGAATTTAAAGTATTTTTTATATAGGACACAAGCCATTTTCAGCAGCCAGATCATAATATGGTTTTCCTTTTATTGTGGGTCTTGTTTAAGACTCGTCTCGTCTTTTTTTGACATCAAGCGCAACCACACTTTTTTTTAGTTACTAGATATGTAACCCAACTTACACATAAAAACAGATTGGAAATATTGCAAAAATGGCCATTTTATAGCACAAAGAAGAACTGCCTACACAATGGTGCTATTTTTTTGCTGCAACTGTATATGATAAAGTCGTCCGATTTTTTTAAAACTTTATAAGAAATTCTGAAATATTAAAAGAATGATATTCCTAAAAGTGGAAGTTAATATGTCGATAAGCATCAAGTTATATTTTTTTTACATTTTGCTCGTGGTCCTAATCCACAATATATGTACTTTATGGGGTGCTTCTTTCTACCTCTTAAATACTTTTCCCCAAACAATATATATATATATATAAATAAATGAAGAAATTTTTAATATTCATATTTTATAAAAAAAAAAAACCTTTGAAAAAACTGTTTTTCAACATTTACCAAAAAACCATTTTTGCGTAAAGGAGGTTCACCAATGTCTCGGCCGTTTTTGAATGGTTTTTCGAACTTTTTTCTGAAAACTTTGACTTTTTCAAAACATATTTTACTTAACTAAGCCAATTAAGATTTATATGAAGTTATGCAATGGAGATATGCAAGCAGCAAAGCGAGATTGAAATTCGCCACCTACCCGCGATCTCAATATATGGTTATGTGGGCGGTAGACAGATTTAAGCGTTATGGGCGTTACAGTGGGCGTGACGAACTTTTTTTGGTCAATCGATAGGTATTGATGGTCAAATTTCAGGTAAAATTTTTATTCTAGAATCAAAACTGTAGCAGCCACAGTTTTGGGCGGCTTGTGGGCGTTAGAGTGGAATCTGCATGCCAAACCCCAATAGCCCAGCTCTTATAGTTTCCCAGATCTCAGCGTTCATACGGATGTACGGACAGATGGACATGGACACTCGGCTAGTGATTCTGATCTATAATATATATACCTTACGGGGTCGGAAACGCTTCGAATTTTTGCGAAGTGGTCAGAAGAACAAGTGACACGTGACCCGGTGCATTATTGTGATGAAAAAACCAAGAGTTGTTGTTTCGCATAATTCCGGTCTTTTGAGACGAATTGCTTCACGCAAACGACGCATAAAACTTAAATAATATTCCTTATTACCAGTTTGGCCGGCTGGATGGAATTCATAATGCACCAAGAAAATCGATCAAATAAATTCACCTTACTTTTTGCCCACAGTAAGTAGTATTCTTAAGAAACCACGGTCCATCGAGGATAATTTTTTCAGGAATTTCGCGGGAGAATCCCCTCTTTTAGAGTATTACTAAAAACGTCGAGGATTCTTTTTATAAAGTCGAACGTTCCGATTTATAGCAAACAGACATATAAATCCAGCGTATACATGTCAATTCAATGAATTAACCTAAAAACAAGGAAGAACGCTATAGTCGAGTACCTCGACTATCAGATACCCGTTACTCAGCTAAAGGGACCAAAGGGACACGGAGATATGCAAGCAGCAAAGCGAGATTGAAATGCGCCACCTACCGGCGGTAGACAGATTCAAGCGTTATGAGCGTTAGAGTGGGCGTGGCAAACTTTTTTTTTGGATCAATCGATAGGTATTGACGAGACCAATACGTTTCAGTTAACATTTTTTATCTAGCATGAAAATTGTGGGCGCCACAGGTTTAGGAGGTTTGTGGGCGTTAGAGTGGGCGTGGAATATTCGCGTAACAAACTTGCGCTGCGTACAAGGCTACGGAATCTAAATCTGAGATCCCAATTCTCTATCTTTAATAGTTTCCGAGATATCCACGTTCATACTTACGATTTTTTGAAGTTTGTAGGCGATTAAGTGGGCGTGGCAAACTTTTTTGGGTCAATCGATAGGTATTGATGAGAACAATACATTTCAGTTAAAATCTTTATTCTAGCATCAAAACTGTAGGAGCCACTGTTTTGGGCGGTTTGTGGTCGTTAGAGTGGGCGTGGCACTCTGCTGAAACAAACTTGCGCTGCGTAAGAAGCTCAGGAATCTGCATGCCAAATCTCAATAGCCTAACTCTTATAGTTTCCGAGATCTCAGCGTTCATCCGGACAGACAGACAGACGGACATGGCTAGATCGACTCGGCTAGTGATCCTGATCAAGAATATATATACTTTATGGGGTCGGAAACGCATCCTTCTGCCTGTTACATACTTTCCGACGAATCTTGTATACCCTTTTACTCTACGAGTACCGGGTATAAAAATGTAACGTAAAGTAACGGGTATCTGATAGTAGAGGCACTCGACTAAAGCGTTCTTCATTGTTGTTTGTTGTAAATGTGTAAATTTACGTACCAGTGGTAGGAGCAGCAGTAGCCTCAGATACATTTTTGGGAGACACTATGGGAATTCTGAAAGGATTAAGAAAATAAAGTAAATTGAAGTTAATAATTACACTAGTTTATAGTTTATAAGTCGGCTGAGTGTATTTCCTGATTTTCGGAAATTACGAAAATGTTTTTATTAAACATTTGTTGCATTCACGCCAAGTCATAATTACTACCTTAAGATACAAATTTGTACCCTTCTTTATGTTTTTAACATTGGTTCCGTGGACCAAAGTATTACATTTTTATTGCTTTTTTGATGATTTTACAGATTACAGATATTATCTACATTTCCCACAATTGTTCCAAAAATAAGATAATTCCCACACCTGCCGCCAAATAGGTATTGCACAATTTGTAAGCCAATTGTACCTTTTTGGAAAATAGCTTTCCTTACCGACATTCATATTTGATTTATAAATCGCCATCAAGATTGCACAGTGAGTATATTTATACCTTTAATTTCAGTCAGAAGTTTGCAAAGCAGTGAAGGAGACGTTTCCGACCCCAAAAAGAATATTATATTTACTCTTGATCAGTAGCTAGCCATGTCGGTCCGTCTGTCCGATTCCTCGCAAACTATTCTCTCCGTTTAAAAGCTATCGGGATGACCCCTTTCCAATAAGTCGGAACAAGACGGATCGGCCAACTATATCCTATAGCTCCCATAGGACGAATCAAAAAATATATTTTAAAAAATGTACAAAAAATGTTAACTTGGAGTTTTGTGACATATTAACTTCTAGTCTTGGGAATATCATTCTTTTAATATTTCAGAATTTGTAATTCAATTTAAAATTTTTAATTTTATCTTAAGATTTCTGTAATTAGTTTTTAGTTTTCTAAAAATCGGAAAACTCTGCGCATACAAGCTCCCACAAGACCTGCAATCTTCAGATTGCCGAAGTTAGCTTTCTTTCTTCTTTTCTGTGAAACAAGTTGTCCGCGATATAAAACTTAATGTTCCGAGACTTTGCCGGTAAATTTCAAAATTTATTTTTGAGCAAGGACAGTCACGAAATACTTTATAGTGTCGGAAATGTTTTCTTCTAACTGTTACATACTTTTCCTCGAATGAAGGATAACAACTTTGAAGCACGTCTGTCACCTATCTCATTTCTTTGAAGACACAACGGCAAGGAACTACAACAACTGAAAAGCAATGGGTAAGTTTTTTATATAGGTTCAAAGTATGTTGTTAAGATTGTATCTGAATCGAATACAAACACCGCTTTGTGACGAAAAATGCTTGTACATTCGACTAAATAAATACACTTTCTATAATGTGTCCATGTTTTCATAGTATTTCCTTTTCATTTTCATCGCTCTTTCTTTCAAACCCATTGATTTTCTAAAGGTCTTGGTACGGAGGACGCGTTTGGCAGACAAATTGTGGCTCCCTTAACATGCTGGTGTTCTTTGCTTCCGTATAAAATGGCTAATTGGCACTAGCTGAATATAATATAAATCCTTCCAAGGTCATGTTTTTTGCAATAGAAGTTACCTTAATTTAAAATTTTCAGCTAACTACTTTTGTTTTACGTTTTAGTACTAAGAATCCATTTTAAATTTATTTTGAGCAAATAGTTAAAGATGGGTGCTTTAGTAAAAAGAATTCAGTTTCATAATTTCGCTCTTTTCTCTATTCATTCCTTTGATGCTGCCCGCAAACGTTTCAAATATATTTACTTGTTAAATGGTTAATATGTGCAACCAATCGCTTAAAAATTGTTATAATCATTCGTGCGGAAGAAGAGAGCACATATTCGGAAGAAGGCTTTATTACTTAGTATACCTGAGTTCATTGGAAACAAATAAAAAAAATATTTGCTTCGGCAGGCCGAAGTGTATATTCCCTTGCAGCTATAAGAAATTGTCAGTCAAATACACCATTATTTTTTTTGTTTGATTAGTGCTAATCTTTTGTTGCATACTTTTTGAATACCACAGTTCCTTTCATTTTTTAGCAGAGAGCAGAAAGTTATCCCCTTCCTATAACAGTTATAATATATGGTAGTCCGATTTTACAAAATTTAAAAAATGCTATGTACCGGAGTAGAAGACAATATGATCAAAAAATAGGAAGCTTTAATTATTTTTCTATTCCCATTATTTATCCGATCCTTCTTATGGCAGCTTTATGTAAAAGCCGTCCTATTTTTATAAAATTTAATTTGAAATTCTATACACGAAGAAATACAGATTTGTTGTGGTGGTCCGATCGTAACGAGAGAAACACCAATGAAAAGTACCACAAAAATAAACAGGATTTTAAACCAAGACTTTAAAAATGTATATGAAAGAGCAGTAAAAAAGTAAAAATAAAAACAAGGAAGAACGCTATAGTCGAGTACCTCGACTATCAGATACCCGTTACTCAGCTAAAGGGACCAAAGGAAAATGGAGATATGCAAGCAGCAAATGCGCCACCTACCGGCGGTAGACAGATTTAAGCGTTGTGGGCGTTAGAGTGGGCGTGGCAAAGTTTTTTTTAAATCAATCGATAGGTATTGACGAGACCAATACATTTCAGTTAACATTTTTTATCTAGCATAAAAATTGTGGGCGCCACAAATTTGTGCGGTTTGTGGGCGTTAGAGTGGGCGTGGCATATTCGCGTAACAAACTTGCGCTGCGCTCAAGCCTACGGAATCTAAATCTGAAATCCCGTTTCTCTATCTTTGATATTTTCCGAGATATCCGCGTTCATATTTACGATTTTTTGAAGTTTGTGAGCGGTTTGTGGGCGTTATAGTGGGCGTGGCAAACTTTTTTTTGGGTCAATCGGTAGGTATTGATGAGAACAATACATTTCAGTTAAAATTTTTGTTCTAGCATCAAAACTGTAGGATCCACAGTTTTGGGCGGTTTGTGGGCGTTAGAGTGGGCGTGGCACTCTTTTGAAATAAACTTGCGCTGCGCAGGAATCTCAGGAATCTGCATGCCAAATCCCAGTATTGTAGCTCTTATAGTTTCCGAGATCTCAGCGTTCATACGGACAGACGGAAAGACGGACAGACGGACATGGCTAGATCGACTCGGCTAGTGATCCTGATCAAGAATATATATACTTTATGGGGTCGGAAACGCTTCCTTCTGCCTGTTACATACTTTCCGACGAATCTAGTATACCCTTTTACTCTACGAGTAACGGGTATAATTAGGAAAATGTATGCTGTTGGGCCGGTAACGATAAAGGCCCTTCTTAGCTTAGTTGTATTTAAAAAAAAAACACGTCGATAGACGCATCATTTCTCTAAATCCTATACACCGTTCAAAAGTAATTCCAAAATCAAGATGTTGGAGGACTTTCCAAAATGAAAATGTTTGCGCTGAGCAGCTTAATAGAAAAAACGTTTGTTCTAGGACTTTTTAAAAACCTCTAGTTTGGCGGGAAATCAATAAAAAAAAAAATCCAAATTTTAAAGACTTATAGTTTCTAAACGATTTAAGCTGCAGACTATACTCGAATAAAAACACTTAGACTTTTAAAAAGTTTTACATTCGGCACGTTGTAATATAAAATGCCTGTGTCAGCAAGAAGCTTCAATACTTTGCTGAAGTGTATTGAATCAGACAATTTTAGAAAGTGTATTTATTTGGTCAAATGTACTATAATATTTTTAAATTAGATCTTTTTTAATTGTTGCAGGTGTGATCGCTAGGACCCTTTTCTGCTTAAAGAGGTGTTTTTGTTTGATTCTTAAGAGTAAAAGATAAAAACACCGAAGCGATAATACCCTTGCAAAGTGTATTATGATTGCAGTCAGAAGTTTGCTGTAAAGGAGCCGTTTACGACCCCATAAAGTATATACACTGGTCGGCATATGTATTTTGACAAAACAAAAGTTAAATATACTCATAATTTGAATTTACTTCTTGTAAACTTTTGGCATCAATGGAAAGGTAATTTAAATGCCGTTTAAAAACATGAATTTGAGCCATATTTTTATTTTTTTCATACAAATTTTTTCCGACATTGTCACCTTCAAAAAAACATAAAAAATATAAGCAAAATGATTTTTGAAAAATTATTTTTGCAGTTACTATTATTTTTGTTTGAAGAAACTTTATGCATCAAAAAATTTAAGTTTTCAAGTCGAGGAAAAAAGTTTAAAAAGTAGATGTTTACACAAATTCGTCCTTTTCAATAAGTACTGAATAGGTTAAGAAATGTATTGTATCATTCAAACGGCATTTAAATTAACTTTCCATTGATGCCAAAGTTAACAAGAAGTAGGTTCAAATTATGAGTATATTTAGCTTTTGTTTTGTCAAAATACTTATGCCGACCACTGTATATTATTGATCAGCATCAATAGAAAAGTGATCCAGTCATGTCCGTCTGTGCATTCGCCAATTCGTTTCTACGCGAAATAGACTCTCAGATTTCAGGCTTTCAAGCTGAATCCATCTCAAAATCTTTTTTCTAGTGCAGGAAGTATATACATACATACATAAGTCAGAACGATCCGGATAGGACTATATCCTATAGCTCTGCAAGGGTATATACATTTATTTCTGGGGCCTCTTTTCATTCCGAGTATAACATGTTCCGCATTTTGACTTAGGAGTACAAAGTTTACCGAAATTCTTAGGTTCAACGCCAAAATACTGCTTACAAGCGCTTAATAAAGAATCCGTTATTCTTCTGCTAAATAAAATATGATGAAATACTAGTTCGAATAATACTGGACTTTTAATGCATTTGGGTTTTACTCAACGAGTAACGGGTATAAAAACAGCTTTTTCCAACATTGACCTGCATTTTCGAATCAATTATTCAATTATCAGTTATCAAAGCGAATCAATTATTCTAGCAGACATCGATTTAAATTTTCTATGTTACATAGTGTAATTACAAATACTCACCTTAAATTTTATTATAATTTAGTTCTTATATGTTTATTTATGTAATAAATATAAAGCTTTTATCGATTATCGATTACACTAGCTTAAAGCCAAAATGCCCCAAGATGGAAGGTGGTAGTTCCTAGTAGAGTTGACCCCTAGATCACAAAAAAGAAGGACAAACAATTTTAAATGGATACATTTTTTCAAGGGAAATTTGTTTGAAATCTCTGTGTTTTTAATTATATCTCGAGTTGCGCCCAACCAATTTACCTGATATATGTTTTAGCTGACAACTATAATGTCACCCTTTAATTCTGCCGAAAAAATGAATAGCCTATATTGTGAGCTACAACGCGGCAATAAAAATGTGGAATTTGTTTAACAACTTAGAGACTTTAAGGCGTCTGTTGGCATCTTAAAAGCTCGTAAATCCATATTTGAAAAAAAACACATGGTAAAATAGATTAAATTTTAATAATTAATGAATTTTTTAAAACTAGCAAGGTCGCCCGTAGATTCGCCTACGGAAATCAAGATTGAAAATGTCGCTAATAGATCGGCTGTATCCTGGTCCTGGGTTTATCTATGCCACTTGTTAATTAAACTTAATCATTCCTAATTTTCATTGCAGATGCGCCGTAATACGTCAGGAACGACGCCCTAGCAAATGACCTCCACGTTCCCTCTGTCAGCAGATTAACCAGCACTCGAGTCGGTACAACGAACGCCTCACAGCTCACACCAACAGCTTCCTTGGCCCACCCAACGACTAGAAAAAGATTGATTCGAAGACACCCCAGCGATCTCTGGACGTTGTTAGGGACATAAAAAGCTATATAAATGTAAGAAAATATGAATTAAACCCCGATGGTTAATGGGCAAAAGGGACGAAAATCCGGAGCGCAAGACAAAAACCCGACCGTTCACTGTAAGAGCGAATATGATATGATATAAATTTGTTTGTCTTCTTTTTTGTGGCCTTAGGCTCTACCAAAAACTACCATCATCCTTCTTGGGGCATATTCATAATATTATTTTGTAAACCAGTGTAATGAAAACAAAATTTCATTTATACATTTACAAAGTCTATGAAAATGTGGTTGCTAGACAGACCTTATACTGTAGTGAGCGTTGCGCATTTGAATAACAAACTTGCGCTCTCTAACCAACTCTCTAGTTCATATAGTTAACGAGATCACAGACTCACACAGACAGACGGACATGGCTAGATCAAATCGACAAGTGATCCTGATTAAAAATGTAATTAGATTATGGAAAACGTTTCCTTCTACCTGTTACATACTTTAAACCGAACTCAATTACCCTTTTACTCTACATGTAACGGATATAATTAGGTCTGTTATTTATTTAAAAAAAAGCGTTAATTTAAAGAGTAAGACTTCCCACCAACGAAACAACTTTTAACACATTTTACTTACTTTTTGCTTCTACCTCTTTGAGGAGTAGGTAATATTTCAACCGAAGGTGCATCAGACATCGCGGATACGATAGGAGTCGGTCCAACATCCTGGCGACTTATTGATATTGGTTCTGCAAAGGACAATTATGAATTCTTATTAGCTTTAGATAGATGGTACCAAATAATTTATTTGGTTTTTGTTTAATTTTAGCCTAAAGTAAGGAAAGAAAATCTTTTGCTAACAATTTACTACTGTAGGAAAAACTTTTTTGCAAAATTAAAAATCTTTATTTATTCTTTCAAATCAATTTTATCCCCTTTAAAGTGTATCCCCTTTAAAGTTAAATATACTAATGCCAACGGTTTTTTTCAATCCTCGAAATATGCTAAATGCAAGTCTATATGCTGCTATAGGAACGATCGGATAATTAATGGGAAAATAATAGGAAAATAATTATAGCTTCGTTTTTTGATCATATTTTTTTTTATAATCGGATCGCTTTGTATATGCAATGCTCCCATGGGAACGACCTGCAAGAGATTTGAAACTTTCTTCTTTTTAAATAATTTTTGTATCATTCCTATTGGAGCTACAGGATATAGTTGTCCAAAACTCGCCCTGACTTATGTACTACCTGCAATAGAAATAAGAATTTTCGGAAGATTTCATCGCGACAACCTTAAAACCAATAGTGATGCTGATCAGGACATTATATGCTTTACGGGGTCGGAAACGTCTCCTTCAGTGCGTTGCAAACTTCTGACTGAAATCATTACTCCCTCTACAAGGGTTAGAAAATCCCTAAGATTATCCTAAGAACAATATTTAAAATTAAAAAGTACCTACCAACGGGGGTGTAAGACGCGTTTGTCCGTGTTTCGGATCCTTGTGATGTTATATTGCTTAAATTATTTATTCCAACACTATCTTGCTGTGGAATACGTATTTGACCTTCTGATAAGACTACTGTCGGCGTGTTTGGAAGTGTTACCTGCTCCGAGAAGTCATTATCTGTGTTGGAGTTTGTCTTTAAAATGTATAAACGTTAATGTTTAAGTCGTTTGAAATGTAAATCTAATTATTGACTTGCCTTATCATAATCGTCCAAAATATTTTTTTTAGTTGCCGGGTCGATTATCTGCAAGCGATGCTGATGCCGGCGCCTGCTTGCTGGTTGCACCTGTACGGGTTGCGGCTGCACACTTGCTGGCATTACACCAACCCCAACCATTGGCGGCACACCCACCTGTCCCATTCCACTGCCAGGACCACCAACACCCATTACAGTGTTTGTTCCTGGCTGCACTGTGCTAGTGATCAATTGTAGCTGCGACGACGTAGCTCCTGGACCTGTCAGAGGCCCATTTGGTCCGGACTGGACTGGTTGCAAAGTGTTTCCCACATTGACGTTTGTATTAACCGCTACGGCACTACGAGTATGTGGCGGCGGCTGCTGTTGAAGAGTTGGCACGTATTGGTACTGGTAGTAGGGCATTGGGGCTGGTGCATATTGCATATGAGAGGTTGGAAATGTTTGTTGTCGCGGGTTATATTGTGTGTATTGTTGTATCACCATGTTCTGGTGAAGGGGCTGTGAGTACATGGGTTGAACATGAACATGGCGTGCTGCACCGCTGCTGGCACCTCGTGGGGTATTCGCCGCTGGAGGTTGTCCACGAAATATTCCCCCACTTTGTGGATTTGAACGGCTATTACCAGAACTATTGTTTCCCGTTGAAACATACTGCAAAAATGCGAAAGGAAATAAATTATCAGTATCATGAAAACCGAGGGAACTTAAAATATAAATGGGCATTATGGTACAAATAATAAAGTTTATGGAAAATAAGTGCAAAACAAATGGAAGCGGAGCTCTGATTATTTGCTAGCAATATGCAAAATGTAACTTTATGTACATGATAGATGCCCCAGATCAAATCACATTCTTTTATAGACTGGAAAATGTACATAAATGCAATACACCCTTGTGATCAATATGTATTAATCTCCTCGAAATTGTGTATTATACTGCAAAACTATTAACATAAATAAACGTAAGTTTTAAAAATATATATTAACCCACAACACTATTAATCTGATTAACATTTTTAATAAATGTTGTTTTCTACATAAGTGGTATCAAATTTTTATAATTTCGAGAAATTTTTCAGCATCTGGTTAAGAGTTATCGTACGTAGAGTAGACTTTAAAAATGTTAAATTATAAAACAAGGAAAATAATAAAAATTGATGTATTGTGCATCTGTTCCTAAAATTTCTGATGGTTTACCTCTGTCGATGCTTGGAAGCTATTATTTTTTATCAAACTACTGTTTTTGAAATCATACTTTCTACTAGTATCAACACAATTGACGCTAACGCCAACAATATTCTTCTCGTGCATGTAGGTTGTGCCTGCTGTAGTCGTGCCCAGAGCGACTCCCATAGTTGTTCCTATATGCGAATTGGTCAATGTAATTTGACCGTTATTACTGACTCCAACTCCAGTACAAGAAGTCGTTCCGTTTCCGACTCCAGTGGTAGAGTTACTTGATACTACTGATGCGCTGATGTTGTTGCCATTTTTCGTAGTGTCCGGTACATTTAGAAAACGAACGTTTCCATCTTGGCTTCCAGGTAAACCCCGGTGACTGGATAGGTTGTAAATGGCAGTCGAATTCAAATCACCGGAATTCAGTTGGCAACTATTCACGGTCATTATGTTTGAGCCATTACATATAACCGTTGATTGGTGGGCTCCAACTGATCCAGACCCAGATATGGATCTATTTACAACGTTTGCATAGCTTTGTTGATGCTGCTGTGTTTGCTGAAGGTGATGGGATTGTTGTTGCTGATGCGTCAAGTGCGGAGACTGTTGAGCATTCTGTGCTGTTGCCTTAAGAATGGACACCACATTGTATGCCTTGTTTATCTGAAACTGAGGCTGTGGAGTTTGATGGTTATGCTGCAGTTGCATAGGCTGAAGGGATTGTGGCTTTGAAGATAGCACCTGTTGAGCATACTTTTTGGTCTTTTTATTGGCTGGCAAAATCTACAACAGATCACAAGAGTGGGGATATTTCCGGACTGTAGAATTTAATTAGCAGTAATTTGTAACTAAAAATTTAGCCAGAATATAAAAAAATATATAGTCGACTAAACCGACCCCACTTCACTCAAACAAACTAAACTCACAAACCAACTTAAAAAATGTGTAAGAAATCCCATTTAGCTACTTAAGGGCTGTTTATATACTATGTAATCACTTTATGTCAGACAGAAGGTTTCTGTTGTGAAAAAAATTAACTATTGTTTGCAAAAATATTACTGGTTATTGGTTTGGTGGCGGTGGTGTTGGTCAAAAAACGACAAAATATTATATGGCTAGCCCTGTACGTAATCAGTTGCTTGCCCAGCCACCCGACTCCCCATGCAGACATTCTTTCAACCAAAAAATGTAATTGTTTCCAAAAAAAAAACTTTTGTTAGACTCCAAATGTTTTCTTAATATATGGACAATCGCTTTTTTTGTTACTTAGTATAGTATTACACTTCTGCACTATTAAATATGTATTTTATATTCATTTTTACCAGGGGTAATTTTTTTCGATAACCTAACATAAGAGCTCTAAATTACTTTCCTGTTAGTTAACTTTTAATCTGTTTGTATCGTATATATATCAGATACAATTTTACAACTCGCAGACTAAAAATGTATATAAGGTTCGCCGGAATGTATGTAACAAATAGAAGGAAGCGTTTTCGACCCTATAAAGTGCATATTTTCTTATTCAGGATCAATAGCCGAGTCGTTCTAGCTATGTCCGTCTGTCTGTATTTTTTTAATATTTCTGTAAACGTTTTTTAACAATCTTTATATTTTAAACGTTTTGCCTGTGTCTTTTTGCTATTTCGCTAAAATCAAGATATGTATTACAATTTTATTGTTGTTTAAGAAATACGGTTTTTACCTTTTATAGATATATAAGTACAGGTCTTCTGATTTAATAAGTGCACACAAGAAGGCATTTAGTAACAGAAAGCGAACACTTGGAAGAAAACATATAAAATAAGGATAAGGAAAGCATCAGAACAAATAAATATGAGTTTTCTAAGGATGTTGGAATAAAAGTGCATTTTTTCGAGTAGGGATAAAAAAATTGAGATTTTTCGAAATCATGAAAAAGTAACTCGAATCACTGGAATTAACAATGAGATCACTAAAAGATTAGGAACCATCTGACTGCAAGAAAAAGGTTAAATCTACAAAATATTAAAATTTTGCTTCGAAAACTGCATCACTTTTAGAGGAATTGTATCCACTAAAGAAATTGACCCCGATAATCCATAAGATATTGGCGCATAGAAAATAAATAATCGAAACCAGTTTTTGCCAACCAAAACTTATTCAATATCCACTTATTTCAAAGAAAAAAGTTGATTTGATGTTGTGCTTCTGTAAAGCGTAATTTATGTATCTAAGACTTATTTTAAAGGCTGAACAATTTTTTTTAAATGCCGTTCAAAAGATATGAATTATTCCAAAAAAAATTTAATGACGCCACTATGCGCCGTTTCAATTAAAACGTATATTCTTGTAAGCTGATTAGATAAATATTGGAACAAAACAAATTAATTTCGTAAGAGAAATTTCGAGGTGAGAATCGAACACAGTACCACTCGGATTGCAGTTAAGATCCCTACAGCAAACAAAACTAAGATTAAAAACTCAAACACTTAAAAAATTATATTTAAAAATAGCAATACCCGCAGCGACGTAGTTAGCGACAAATTGCAAGCACTGCTAGTATTACAAAAAGATGAAGCTTATACAGACACTAAAATGTGGTTAAATCCTTTAATACCCATTGTTGTTCAATCCAATTTACAGAAATTTTTGTATAATATGACTTCACACGCAAATAAGTGGCTTAGTTGTATTTCAGTTCCTTTTTGCGGGTGTATTGTATCCGGATGTATTGCAGCTTCGTAAATTGTTCGTGTATTTTTTCAGGACTGATAAAGAAAACAAGAAAGGAAGTTTACTTCGGCAAGCCGAAGTTTGTGTTCCCTTGCAGTTATAATTATTATATTTAAAAATACAAAAAATTATATTCCCATAGTATAAGATAATATGACAAAAAACACCGAAGCTATAATTTGTTTCATATTATTTTCCCACCAATTTTCCGATCGTTCCTATGGCAGCTATATGAGATAGTCGTCCGATTTTGATACAATTAAATTCGAGATTCAGCACTATTTAAAAAATGTTATTTACAAGCGTAAGTGGTTATATGGTAAAAAAAACACCAACGATATAATTTTTTTTTAGTTTTTTTTCTATTTTTTTTCTTCCGATTATTCCTATGGGAGTTATAAGAGATAGTTGTCCGGTCCGGCTGGTTCCGACTTATATACTACCTGCAAAAGATATAAGACTTTTGGGAAAGTTTCAACCCGATAGCTTTAAAACTGAGAGACTAGTTTGCGTGGAAACGGACGGACAGACGGACATGGCTAGATCGACTCGTTTAGTGATGCTGACCAAGAATATATATACTTTATGGGGTCGGAAACGTCTCCTTCACTGCGCTGCAAACTTATGACTGAAATCATTATACACTGAGCAAGGGCATAAAAAGTAGTTTTCAAATAAACCGATTGTAATAAATTTAACAGCATAAAAATTATACTTTAATAATTAATGAAGAAAAATAAAGAAAATAGACCCAAGAACTTTAAGACTTTAAAAAAAGTATCGGCTTGCCAATAAAAGCTTACACAAACGAGAAAGGATGCGTCTTGAAAATGAAGCATATATTCCTACATCCTATCATTTTTTTTTTCAGCCGTAAGTGATGTTTTTAAAGCTGCGTCAAGTTTTATTAGTTTTAATTTGATTTTTAAATGAAAAACTATTGTTATGCCAACCAAGGAATTACTACAAAGAGTTACTTTATCTAAATATTATATTTTTTGGAAGTAGTCTGGATAACCAAGTTTCAATTTAAGCTCCTGTGGCCGTTAGATGACGACCAACAAAAAAAGGTGTGTTTTATAAAGATCGGCCAACAATTTTCCAAGACTCGCATAGCGAAATTGTAATATTTGAATCTTAATATAAAATTGAATGCAAATCTGATTCCGATTTTTTGTAAATCACTATTTATATTTTGATAAGTTGTCCGATCTTCACGAAACTTAATTCATTTTGTTGGTCGCTTTATCTGCTATCGAACAAAGAAAAACATTAAATAATGTTTGTTTTATATGTTTACCCTTAAGTATCAGGTAACTTAAATTTGGTTCTGCACATTTCCAGTCTGTTCTTAATTTTTTACGGCGGTAACAATTTCTCCTCAAAAGACTATACTATTAACAGCAGTGTTATCAAACTATTTTTGTAGGATCCTAAGGCCAAAATAAAAGTTTCTGTACCTTTAAGTCTTTAAATCTGATCCGAACACAATTAAAAACAAATTTGTCAATTAAATAATACGGTGCCTTTGCAATGCTTACAAATAGAGAACGCTTACTTTTTGTGATATTTATAAGTAGCGAAGCGAAAAATTAATAATCTTAATAAGTTTACAGCTTCCAGAATGAGAGTAGTCAACGACATTACAGAACGAGGTTTAGCTTTACTAGATGAATACAAAAAATTACATTCTATCAATGAAGAGCAAAAACAGTATCTCTTATTATTAGTCAACGACTTTTGTAAACAATTCCAAAAATTTTTTAAAAATACCCTTTTGTAAGTTATTATCTCAATTAAAAACAAGTTTTTAAAATAATGAAAAACATTTTTGAAAAAAAAGTATAATGAAAATAATCTAATTTTTTTGTGGTAGCAACCCCAATGCCGACCACTAAAAGTCCTAAAAAAGTTGTGTAATTTCACTTACTAATAGAGAATAAAGGCTGGCTGTCCGCTTTGGAAATGAAAACAAAATTTCAGTTATATTGTGGTTCAGCCTAATATGACACCCTTTTACTCTTTTGCTTTTACCTTTGTCTCACTGTACTAGAAGTGTGATACCATTCTTACAAATATTTTTAATAAAGGCGTCTTCCAGTGCATTTGATTCAACAAATTGCCACCTGATAAAAATGCTTGGCTATTTGAGCTATATTCGGACATTGAAATAAAAATAATAACATATATGGAGGAACCAAAACAATATTCTATGAACAGACGTTTTAACAGCAAATGATGAGTGGAAAGAGATATAATTTGACAGATTACATTGTCAGCTAGACTTACCATGTTTTGTGCTGAATGGGGCTGCATGACTTTAGCTATGTCTGATTGTGTTGATATAGTTGGTATAGCTTGTTGCATTACGTATATATAATCCTAGTGAGTTAGTTGTATAGGAAATCGCCAAAACGGTCAACCGAGCCGTTTCATTGACGATTTCTGGGGCGATTTTGGACCCACTAAAATAGGTCGTCACACAACCATTTGATTCTGAAACAGATATTATTAATAAAATTAATTATTTGTTTAGCTGCCACTTGGAATCTTTTACCTGAAAATAAAGTGGTGTATCACTTCCAGAAACGTATCTGAAATGAACAGAATTGACACGTATAAAAATAAGTGGATGTCTAAAAACACAAAGTATCCTTTTATCAATGTAAGCGGGCCGTTAAAATTGGCAATACCTAATACAAGCTTAATATTAAATTGATTAATTTTGTTGAGCTTCGAGTCTTGAAATTATATCCATTTTTTATCTGTCAGTCTTGAAACCAATCAAGCCCGTTAACTTTACATATTTGCCGACGTTGCTGTTGTGGAGATGGACGTAAAATGTGCAAGACTAAAGCGTAAAAATACTACGTTCACAAACTTATAAACGGCGAAAACGTGCACCTGAGTTTGTCGTCTGCGTAATTTCTAAGTTGCTTAGAGTAATAACAACGTGCCAGTGCTAAGGTATTTTTCTCTTAACTCGGCGAAGTCAACTTGCACCAAAAGTCATCATGTAATATTTGTTGCCCAGTCCTCATTAATACTCTCCAAATTACCTGAGCATATGTGCCTTAACGATGCGATTATGTACAAAAAATACGACTGTTATTGATTTCACTTTAAGTGTGTTTTAAACAGCAATAAATCAAGCCGTAAATCTAGCTTTATATCATTACAATCAAAAAACTATCTTTTGTTAATTTCCACATGCAATGTGTTCTGTTCATAGGCACAGAGTTGCATTTGTTATTCGATATATCGAATAGTCACTGATTAGTCAATTGAACGTTATGCTTGATATCCACTCTTTGCTTTTTAGTATTTATCGATAGTATCGCGAAAAATTGCATTATGGCATCTATACACAGCCGCTTAAAATTGCTGTTGCAAATTTAATCGGACTGTTGTTCGCCTGATCATCTTACACAAACAGTATCCGAATGGAGAAGACGTGCTAAATGAGTTCTTACGAATAAAATTGAAAGCATCGCAAAACCAAATACAATTGAAACGCTAGCATGTGGAATGTTTTCAGCGGCATATGATTTCCACATTCCTTTTAGCAAATTAACCAATTCAGGCAAGCGTAGTGAAAATAGGCACTATTGTGGGTCAAGAATGACGTCACGAGAACTTGCACAACCTAGAATCAACTATTTACTACACTATATACTAGACTATATATCTTAAGTAAGCAACAGTTGTGGCCAATTACTGGAGACTTATGCGCCTTAAATTGCATCTTCTTTAAGCCTAGTACTCACATCGACGAAAACCGCGAGCTAACCATAGGAGTGAGCGAGAGGCAAACACCCGGCAGTCAGATGAGCTAAGGAAATACCAGAAAAAATACCAGATTTAACAAGTGAATTTCGATGAAAACCGTAAACCGCGGCCCAAAGAATAAGAAATTTAATCTTTGGCGGTGTTCGTGCAAAGGCGATGTGAAAACTAAAAATTAAAAATGGAAGGAAGCCCCCAAAATCGTCTGCAGGAGGTCAGTGCAGATGAAATAGGACGCCTAATCCAAGCTGTTGCCCATTATTGTGGGATTTCACCGACTGTAAGCAATACCACAACAGGGGCAAATCAGCAGAATGCTTGATGTGCTGCAGGAATCCCAGTGGGAAGGAACATGCCGAGTGGGACTTCGCTCTCTACATGAACGTTCTGCCGAGCGTGTCCTCGCAAAGAAAGAAAGATCTGGCCAAAATAATTTGGCTACGTTGTACTAATAGAAGTATCTTTTTAGCAGAACCACCAGTAATATGATCTCCGAAGAACTCTCCATTAGGATTCCGTACACCACCACCACCAGCTACTTGGCAGCTTAAGCGGAGCTGGAGAACCCGCTGGCTTCTATAGGGAGGAGAAAAATAGGGCGCTAAGGAACAGTTTGAGAAGCCATAGTCTATGGCTTCTCAAACTGTTCCTTAGCGCCCTATTTTATACTATGGCCCATAGTCAACCACTGCCAGGATGCTGGGCGACTTCCCGCAGCATCAGCGGATCAACCCCTGCAGCAGTAGCGGAAGAACCCCGTTCCAATATCCATTTTTAATTTATAGTTTCCACACCGCCTTTGCACGAACACCGCCAATAATTAAATTTCTTATTCTTTGGGCCGCCGCTAACGGCGTTTATTGAAATTCACTTGTTTTTTCTGGTATTTCCTTAGGTCATTTGAGTACCGCGCTGAAAAACAGACCCGACTAAAAGCATTAGCCGCCTGTTTGCCTCTCGCTCACTCCTATGGTTAGCTCGAGGCTTGAGATGTTGCGAAATTTAAACATTCACTACAAAAACGTAACCAATGGTGATAGGGTACATTTGAAAGTGGAAGGCTAAGAAGCCACATTTCACAGTTGTCAATTCGAACCGTTTCCAACGGATTGAATCTTTGGGAAGAGGGTATTAGCTTTTCAAGCAGACCTGAAAAACGATATATGCTCTGTGTATGGCGTTATAGGAGGTATAAGTAAGCCGGACGGTATGTTATAAGAGTTAAGGACACGGTCACATTCTGGTTCTCTTTGTTCGCTCTGAAAAATTGTGTATTCAAACATAATTATATTGAACAATAAGTTTGGTTTGATTAAATTCTTAAACTGGGCAAGCCCAATGTATGTACACAATAATTTAATATTAATATTAAATTCTTGTTTAATATATAGCTTGGAGTATGTGCTAAGCGGTGTGCGATTCGTGTATGTATGCATGTACATTAAAACATGAAAAATCAGTGTTGACAATATTCCTCAAGTGATTGCGTTGAAGTGTAATTATAAATAGTTATATTTTGATTTTATACCAAAGCATACAAAATTTGAAGAACTTAAGTTTCCATAGTTTTTGTTTTTCAAAGCTTTGAAAATGTGCAAAATAATCTACATCTATGCAAAGTACTGCATATTTTCTTAATGTTCAACTAGTAATTATATGATTTGTTTATTTCAGCATACAAACATTAAGTCTTAAAAATATAAAACACAGCCAATACTTGTAATGGACAGCTCCGATCTAACTTATAATGTAACATTTTTGGCTATTCAACGAGGGCAATAAAACTATCAAAAAAATCAAAGCATGATTTGACACACTTAAAAAGTGTGGTCTTTGCATTAGCAACTTTATAAATTTAGTTAAGCTAAAAAATAATAAAATTGAATTGATACCAAACCCAAGAGGATAAAATTCGTTTAATGATTAATAAAAGCGACGGTATGGCAAAAATAAAATATTACACATACTTCTGAAGGGACGAACGATTTGAATAACAAATATTAGCTTGAAACCCTATTACATCGAGATATATCTAAAAAAAAAAATAACATAAAATGTTTTGAATACGTTTTGAAAAATACATTTGGAAAATATTTCCGTAAATATATATATAAATATATGACCTTCGGATTTCAAGGATAATAAATTTAAAAAACTAAAACCACTACCAATTACTGGAACTCCGTAAAGGAAAAAATCAAAATATAGAATTAATTTTACCTTCTTTATGCATGAGCATAAAGTACATCAAATTACTCTGAGTCCAGCCAAAATAAGAGAACGAAAATAGTAATTCTATTATTAAATAGATTCAATATAACTTATATATATATAATATAAAACTTAAATAACAATAACAAACATAGTCAACGCACTATGGTTGGTTCTCAGCAAAAAAATAATCATATCGAATTGTCTGACACACACGCATTAAGTCAAACTACCACATATACGTGTGAAAGTAATTTAAACACAACACCTCTGGAAAACATAAAAGTCTCTAAAGCACTTTCGCCTCCAATATCACTACCTCACCTAAGAAATCAGATGATTAACCAAAATTCTACCCAGACTGGTATCACTCAAACTAATTCTCATACTTCAAGTCATCATGCATGTCGGGGCAGTGGATTGCAATATTTAGGTAGTAGCTATGGATCATCGGCAATGCTTCATGATAGTAAAGACGAATTACAACCACAGCTATCAAATAAATTTCCCAATTTCACTGAAAATGACAAAAATATAAACACTTCTGATGGTTGTGAACTTTCGGGGTCTATTCAAGGTAACAAACTTGCAATCAAATGAATTTAAATAATAGTATTATATTTTATTAAATATTCTAGCTATTTCTCTGCCTAATGTAACGACACTTTCCAAGAAAAACGACGTCCCCGGCTTACTTTTAGGTGCTATTTCAAGCAATTCTAAATCAAAATCGGAACCTGAATGTGAATCGCTAGTTTTATTCAACGAAACTCCAGTAATGGAGAACGACACCTTCTCATTTCACGAGCAAATTATAATGTCTGGACAACAAAAAAGCGAGTTACAGGAAAAACCAAAAGTACTCGTCGTTTCCCCACAACAAGTAATGATTTTATACATGCACAAGCTTACTCCCTACGAACGTACAGAAATACTCAGTTATCCACAAATATATTTTATTGGTGCCAATGCAAAGAAGCGCCCAGGAGTCTACGGCCCAAATAATTCTGACTATGATAATGAGCAGGGTGCTTATATTCATGTACCGCATGATCACGTAGCATATCGTTACGAAATGCTCAAGATAATCGGAAAAGGCAGTTTTGGACAGGTGATTAAAGCGTACGATCACAAGACTCACGAGCATGTTGCCTTAAAAATAGTACGCAACGAAAAGCGGTTTCATCGTCAGGCACAAGAAGAAATTCGGATACTTCATCATTTACGTCGCCATGATAAATATAACACTATGAACATTATTCACATGTTTGACTACTTTACATTTCGCAATCATACTTGCATTACATTTGAGCTGCTCAGCATTAATCTTTACGAACTGATTAAGAAAAATGGTTTCAAGGGCTTCAGTTTGCAGTTGGTACGAAAATTTGCGCACTCTCTTCTTCAATGTTTGGATGCACTGTATAAAAACGACATTATTCATTGCGATATGAAACCAGAAAATGTGTTATTAAAACAACAGGGTCGTTCTGGTATAAAGGTGAGTAAAAATTTTGTTTTTTCAACGAAGCTGTGCAGTGCCTGATCGATTTCTGACTTCAGCAATTAGCAATTTCAGTATCTCTTGTTATCCGCAAAGCAAGAGAAACCGCTGCGGATATCATAATCCAGCTAATCCAATTCATTTTTAAACTAACAGTCCGATATACTTTTTCAAACTAAATGAAATACAATTTACTTTGAAACAAGTCTTTAAAAAATATGGGCGCTAGACAGAACTTATCGTTCGTTATGGAGATAAAGTAGTAGAATCTGTATGATTAAAGGCAGTTTTTACTTAATGCGTGACATTTTTTGGTTGAGACTTTATTTTTATAATTCTTTATTATTTGAAGCTACCTTCGAAAGCTTTCCAATCGATACGAGCGCATGCTCTATCATTTCTGATCCATGAATTAACACCTTATGGACTGTAGCCTGCAAAAAGGCCATGAATACCCTTTCATCAATTCTTCGGCATTATCAAGGGTATGTTCATAAAACTTAAAAAAAAAATTAGTTTGGCCCGATGCTATAGTTTGGAGTATAGGGGCACAGCTATAAATAAGGTTTTCATACAGTCCTGTAATTTTGGGTGCTAATTTAAAATCAAACAAAAACACCTCTTAACGAGGTAAAAAGTAGTGGCGAACGAGCCTTTAACAAAAATTTCTGATATCAACAATTGTGACCCTGAAACCATAACAGATTTTCCGTTTGAAAAAATCTAATAAGAATATTTTTCATCAAATTGTTTTTTTTCTTGTTTGTTCCAATAAGTATGAAATATTTCCTAACGGTAATTTTTAGGGCAAAAAGTGTTATTAATCAAAAGCTGAGGAATCTCAAGGGCTATGTGATTTGAAATTTAAAAAGAAATCGTTCGACTCAATATTGAGAAAATAGTCAAAAAGTGGATTTAAAAAATAACATTTTGTCATAACTCTAAATCTATTATATTCAGACAACTTTACTATATGAAGGGTATTTAGCAAATTTAATTCTTTTCAGAGATATATAGCACGTTTCTGTAGCAGTAGTTGTTTAGATACTATAAGCATTTTAAATCTGGCTTTTTTTTTTGGATTTTCCGCTAAACTAGCGGGTTTTTCCAAAATTCGAAGAACAAACGTTTTCTAATTCAAGCTACTTTATACACCCATAGGGTTTCCAAAACCCTAAAACTAAGATGAGATGCATACAAACCCACAGAGGGACAAACGTTTTCATTTTGGGAAGAAGAAGAAAATCTTGTTTTTTGAATTACTTTTGAACGGGACATCGGATTTTAACAAATGAGGTGTCATTCGACGCGTATTCTTAGTAAGAATAAAACTAGCTAAACAGCCGGGGGTTTTTAGCCCCACCGTATCTAGCAGCTCCAGTTTTCTAAGTTTCGAAAGACTTGGTATGCAAGCTTCTTAGTTTTTGCGATACCTTTCGATTTGTGTATCACTCGTTACGATCGGACCATAATGGCAGATTTTCAATTCTGCGGCTATATATAGTAGTTGTCTTCGCACGCTCTCTTGCGCGCTTCGCCACTACGTGTACTGCCGTCCACAGTGATATGAAAAAAAGTTATATCCATGTATATAGACCTCTAGATCGTTCCCTCCGTCTGTGGTATTGTCCACTATTATTCCTATTCTTTCCCAAAATGCCGCTTGGTGATAAACCAAATTCAAAATTCTTGCTTTAAACGATTAAGCAAGTTATTTACTTGCGCCACATGTAGAGCATTTGGAAGAAGATGACTTACTTACTTAAGGCGTCGAATATATTGCCATCCACCAAACTCAGTCGTATGTACCATTTTTTGCTATGACTTAAAAACGGCTTCAGGGCACCCAATCACAAATATGATCTGACCCTGATCCCTGATTATTTATTTATTTTTTTGTTTTTATATATAGTGTTTGGTGTAATTTAACGTACTAACACGATTTTATGATACTACATCTAAACGACAATCACTGTTTTTGCCTGTGGCTCGGGCTATATATACCACAAACATACAAAAGATAATCACTAACAAATATTATATGAACGAGCGTTTATGAATTGTCAATGATTGGGCTTACGCACTTTTTGAGCACATCAGGGCTTGATTTTTTAACATTTCGAAGGAATTTTTTTCTGGGTGTAAAATGTAAACATCGATTTTTCTTCTCCATTTCTCGAATGTATATTTCCTTTGAAGTTGCTTAGTCGAGTTAAGGGTATTTGATAGTTGTATTAGACGTTTTAAAAATGATAAACTCTTACCATAATACATATCATCAGGTCAATCGATCTAAGGAAAATGTTCTAGCTATGACCGTCTGTCCGTGTGAACCCTGCAATCTCAGAAACTGAATGCGCTACAAAGTTGGGATTAGGCATGCAGATTCGAGAAGTTCCTGCCATCCATGGGCCACGCTTATTTAAACGACCACAAACGTCATTAAGATTTTGTAAAATTGCAATTGCAGAAATGTATGTCATGCACTGTTTGGGATTCACAGAAGACTTAGCAATAAGACCAACATAAAACAAAATATTCAAGGTTTTCAAAGTCGTATATTATAGTCAAGCAAACAAAATGAAACCTAGAGGGATTTTCTAGGCTGCAGTTCCAAGCCTTCAATGCCGTTACTTACCACCTGCAAAGTTGCACACATTAAAAAAAACGCTAACTATTCACGACTGCAACGTCATTTTGAGGCTCTTATGGTTACGCATAGAACCACAAGTCTGATATTCGCCGCTGATAAGTTAAAAGCTGTCTATAAAATTATAGGATACTGCCCGAAAATTTATATATGTATGTTTATAAGAAAAGAGCCGTCTTCCGACAAATCTCGAATCGGATCCTGGGCTTTAAAAGATATAGATACTGCTGTTCTTAAGTATACTAATTCACCTAAACACAAAGATATATATATACTAGCTTTCCCGACGCGACTTTGTCTTTATAATATTATTATAAATCTAAATCGATTAATATATAATCGATTAATATACAATAGAAATATTTATATATATATATTTTCCGCGGAGTTAACATTAAAGAGACTAAAAATATTTGTTCGCTCTTTTAACCGTAATCTCGTTACTCCGTTGCGTTTCACCAATAAGCTTTGCTCCCTTGCAATATTACCCCTTTGTCCCACTGCCCAGGGAACGATCGGATAATTAATGGGATAATAATATGAATATAAATATAATTATTATACTCGTTACTCGTAGAGTAAGAGGTATACTAGATTCGTCGTAAAGTATGTAACAGGCAGAAGGAAGCGTATCCAACCCAATAAAGTATATATATTCTTGATCAGGATCACTAGCCGAGTCGATCTAGCCATGTCCGTCTGTCCGTATGAACGCTGAAATCTCAGAAACAATAAGAACTAGAATGTTGGGACCTGGTATGCAGACTCTTGGCCTTCCTGAGCAGCAATTCAATCGAGGTTGCACACCACGCTGCAATTCAATATGCCTGTGTTTAGCCGTACGATTTTGATAAAGCGTGACGAATGAGAAAAACGCAGGTTTATTAAATGGCAGCGTGCCGAATGTTAAAAATTTAGATAGATCGTATAATAAAGTTTCGTCACAAAAGTTGATATCAGAACTATTGTTTGTTAAAGATGCGATCGTTACTGGATTTTTAACTCGTTAAGAGGTGTTTTTGTTTGATATCAGAAGTTTTTGTTTTGAACATCAATCCTATAATTAATCTATTTTTCCAAAATCGTAGTTTCAGTTTCTTATATGGAACTTTAAACAGCAATGTAAATGATTCCATGACCCTAAAATAGCATTTGGATACGCACAAAATACAAAATTCAATGTTGTCCAAAGTTGAGGAATCTCAAGGACAGTTTAAAGTTTTCGAGTAAAGTATTTCGAAGTACCTTTCCAACGACATATAGCACATGTATTTAGCCTTACAATTTCACAAGTTACGGGTGTTCAAAATTGAGCTATTTATAGCTGTTTTCCCGCCAAACTAGAGAGTTTATCGAAAGTGATAAAACTAAAGATTCTTATATTAGGCTGTTTAGCATCATCTAAAATTTTCATTAATATATAGTTTGGATAGGAAAAAACATGTTAAATTCTAAGCCAGTGTCAGATGTTCTGATCTGGTAAATGCGGCGATTCTTGTTGATTATAACTTTAAAACGTGACTTTTTACAACAACGTGTCGTATGTCAAAAGTTGAGGAATCTTAAGGGCTAGTCACTTTGGGGATAAACCAAAATCGTTAGAGCCGTTTTTGAGAAATCAATAGTTAGTAATGGAAATAAATGGTGTAACTAACATTGAATATTTATTTTAACTGCAAGGGTATAAAAACAACAACGTTACAACAACGTGTCGTATGTCAAAAGTTGAAGAATCTTAAGGGCTAGTCACTTTGGGGATAAACCAAAATCGTTAGAGCCGTTTTTGAGAAATCAATAGTTAGTAATGGAATTAAATGGTGTAACTAACATTGAATATTTATTTTAACTGCAAGGGTATAAAAACTAGCCTAAGTTAACTTCCTTTCTTGCTGTTTGATATCTATCATTTATTGTTTATAATTAGAAAAAAAAACCTGTCGGATTTATTGTCCACCCCAAAAGCAAATTCGGAAAAACACTATACTATACTATACTAAAATTCTATCCCGAGATAATGGCGTTAAAAGTTTAAATTTATAAATTTAAATTTCTTTAAAAAGTACCCATAAAATTGATTTTGTATTCGTTATTACGTGTGTGCCAAATAAATCGCTTAGCGCTGAAATTGGCTAGATTTTATATGGCTTAAAACCTTTCTGAAGATATCAAAGATTCAGTTTTTAATCATATTCTCCAAAAATATGTATATATATTAATCCCAGTATTTAAGAAGTATTTAATAATTTTATGGTTTTTTATCTTTAAAGGTAATTGACTTTGGGTCATCCTGTTTCGAGAATCAGCGTATATACACATATATACAGTCACGCTTTTACCGCGCTCCAGAGGTAATTTTAGGGGCAAAATATGGCAGAGCCATCGACATGTGGTCGTTGGGTTGTATTTTAGCAGAACTGCTATCGGGACACGCATTGTTCCCTGGTGAAAATGAAAGCGACCAATTGGCTTGCATTATTGAAGTCCTGGGAATGCCAAATAAAAATATATTAGCTAGCTCGAAGAGGTCAAAATCGTTTTTCAGCCCAAAAGGGTATCCCCGGTACTGCACTGTTCGCACCATGTCTGACGGAATGGTGGTCCTAATTGGTGGACAGTCACGTCGAGGAAAGCCACGTGGCCCACCATGCTCAAAGAGTCTATCCAAAGCGCTGGATGGATGCAAAGATCCCCTATTTCTTAATTTCATACGTGGTTGCTTAGAATGGGATGCAGACAAACGATTAACTCCATCCGAGGCTTTAAAGCATCCATGGCTTCGCCGTCGCTTACCGAGACCGCCAAGTAGCTCGAGTGGCTGTGGTGGGGTGAGTGGTGTTTGTTTTAGTGGTAATCAATCCCCAGTAACAGGTAAAAGAGATATACAGTGTTAAGGTTTGTTATATATATATTTGTTTGCAGGACATAATAAGAACTTGTCGACCGAAGTAACTCCAGCGTCAACGTCTGCTACATCTATTTCGTTAACTATCAAAAGAGATAGCAGCCATTCCAGTCTTCGTCTAAAATATGGTGGTGTTACGGAAGCAGACTTCAAACTTGCAAAATGCGGTCCGGAGAGTTCACTAGGCGCAACAAAACCACCTTTGATGAGCACTGATATTTTAGTAGACAGCTTCAGAAAAACTACAGTTGCGTCACCTCGCTTACCTTCAACGCATTCTGCTGACTCCGGCGGAATAAATAGTCAAAGCACTGTGGACGTCGGAGCATCTAAATATTATCCGCCTTCACTTTCATATTTACCGCATATGAATAATAACGAGAATAACCGTAAATTTAAAGAATACTCTATATATTGAACCCTTGCAAACTTTTATATATACTTTTCAGGATTATTAAAATTCTCCGGCTCGTTAAACAGCTCCGCAAACTCACTGACACAATTGGAACAAGTCACAAACTTAGATGTCTTGGGAGAATACTCTGTTTCTACCACACCAAATTTACCTGCGACAGATACTGGCTATACGTTTGATTCGGGTTCAGTGGCCATAGGTATTGCACAAGAATCCTTGGTTACTCTAGCAAGCACGTATGCAATGGATAAATCTATCGACATTATTGGGAAGACAAACTTGTCTCTACATTCTAATAAGATAAAATTACAGTCGAATGATATGTAGCTAATTTTTGACAATATGCAATACGCTATGTAAGAGATTAGAAGCAGTAATATATGTTGTTATCTGATTTATTGACAACGCACTGCCATACAAGTGATAAACTAAATACGTCTTGGCCCTGATTTGCATTGCTCTAGTATAGGCATGAAATCGCACATGGACAAAAGAGATCTCACAAAGTAAAATTAAAATTTATGCATTTTAATTACAAAAAGCGTAAACCCGTTATTTGAGTAAAGCTTAATAAAAATGTTAGGAAATTTTGTTTAATGTTGCAAACTTACTTTATTTCATATAAATAAAAACCCTAATACAAGATTGTATCCACATATTGCATTTTTTATTTAAACTCCGATAAAACAAGAGAAATCGCTCTAGTCGATGGCCTCGACTATTGGATACCCGTTAGTCCGCTAAAGGGAGTGCGACAGGGCGGAAATATGGTTCAAGATATCAACATTTTTCACTAAAACACCTAGCCTATAGCTTCACCTAGCCTATAGCGCTTTGTGGCGTGTAGATTTTTACAAAATATTAAAAAATGTGAACGCTGTTTTTAAACTAGTTTCTCAGCTTTATATAGTAGCTATCAGAATACAACTTTTCACAAGGGCCTTCTTTGTATAGTAGGTAGTATATAAATGGGAACGGACCGGATTCCCGTTGGAAGAAACAGAAAGAACATAATTGTTATTTATTTTGATAACTATATCATAAAAAGTTAATGAGACAATAAAATAAAACAAATTAAAGCTTTATTGTTTTTGATCTCTTCTACTGTGTGCTAAATAATTATTTAAGATTTCAGCACTTGGAATTTATTTATATAAATGATAGTTTTTTATTTAGCCCCAAACTGTTTAGGCAAGTAAACAAAAGAATTAAATAATAATAAGTATACATATACCGAAAATGGTGTAAAATTATTACATGAAAATTTGTTTAAATAGTTCTACGAATATTTCCGATATTTCGTAAATATAAAATTTTCACAACACTGCCTAAGGGAATAACATGAACCACCTTACCTCCTTGGTCAATACTTTCAGGCGCAATTCTGTTATTAAAAACACAGAGATACCAAAAAAATGTTATAAAAAACCTCTACTTAAAATATTTTGTACTTCTTTTTTGTGATTTAGGAGTCCTACAATACCAGAAACTGGTATTGAAAAATTAAGTATATATTAAACTATGGTTGCCGGATTGGCTACTTCGCAGCAGTCTCCGCGGTGTGTCGTTGTCCGCCTGTAGGTCGAGCCTCTACAACAATTAAGCTAATTGCGTTTTTAATTGTAATTTTAGGATTTACCCTATTATATTGGTTTTCACCCCATTACATATAAATGTCAGATATAAGCGATATTATCACGATAGTATCGATATCGGAAAACAAATCAATTGGAGAAATTTAAAAAGGAACGAATGTTTTCATTTATGTAAATTAGTATTTTATAGCTTCCATTTCGTTGGACCTTGAGGAAGTGGGAGCCGGATTGGGAAAGGGGATGATCCGCTGATGCTGCTGGAAGTCGCCCAGCATCCTGGCAGTGGCTGGCCATGGCGGGCGCCCAATTTTCCTTCTCCCTATAGAAGCCAGCGCGTCCTCCAGCTCCCCTTAAGCTGCCAATTAGCTGGTGGTTATGGTATACGTAGTCCGAATGGAGAGGTCTTCGGAGATCATATTACTGGTGGTTCTGCCAAAAAGATTATTCTATTAGTACAACGCAACCAAATTGTTTTGGCAAGATCTTACATTCTTTGCGAGGACACGCCCGGCAGGATGTCCATGTAGAGAGCAAAGCCCCACTCGGCATGTTCCTTCCCACTGGGATTCTCTAGTGGATCTCCTCCAGCACTTCAACTATTCTGCGGATTTGCCCTGTTGTGGTATTTTTAAATTCCCCACCGCTTCTGCACGAACACCGCCAATTAAATTTCTTATTCTTTGGGCCGCGGCTAACGGCGTTCATCGAAAATTCACTCTCGAAATCTGGTATTTTTTTGGTATTTCTCATTTCATTTCATTTCATTTGAGTACCGCGCTGAAAAATAGATCCGACGAAAAGCTTTAGCCGCCTGTTTGCCTCTCGCTCACTCCTATGGGTAGCTCGCGGCTTTTGTCGATAACTAGGCTTTACTCGCATCCTCGAATTGTTCCCAAAAGTCGCGATTTTTTTTTTAGATTTTTTGTCAATCCGGCTGCCGGATGATCTTCCCGTTTTTGGGGGATGCAGAAAAATAAGTTTTATGATAGATTTGTGGGACCAACTCCATTAGCTGTAATCATTTTACACATGTCAGAAATAACAATTGCTTCTTAATAATGGGCTCAGTGGGTCTAGAATATCATATCGAGAATTTTTTTGTTTCTCTTCCATTGTTTCAAACGAACCAATTTTAATACTAAATATTCTGATTCTAGTATGTTATTCTAAATGTTCTTTAATAAATTTTGTTTTTTAATATGCAGCCTCACTAATCGAATGACTAGTTTACACGTCAATTTACTTATAGAAAATATATCGCACTCGTATTAAAAAAAATGGGACTAACAATATCTAGCCTCTTAACACGTCTATTTGGGAAAAAACAGATGCGGATTCTTATGGGTAGGTTATTGAAATAAGATATATAATAAGAGATGTCTGATTTAGTCGATGCCTTCATCCAAAATATACAGTCATGTAAATATTGCCTTATAGTTCACGAATTTATTAATCTCTAATATCAGCAAACCATGCCCAAATCTTTACATGCTTTTATACACAGTTGGCTTGGATGCGGCTGGAAAAACTACTATATTGTACAAACTTAAGTTGGGAGAAATCGTAACCACCATCCCCACCATCGGCTTCAACGTTGAAACTGTTGAGTATAAAAATATATGTTTTACCGTTTGGGATGTCGGTGGCCAAGACAAAATTCGTCCGTTGTGGCGCCACTATTTCCAAAATACGCAAGGTCTGATTTTTGTGGTGGATTCCAACGATCGTGATCGTATTAATGAAGCTGAAAAAGAGTTACAAAACATGGTAATCATTTAATTTTAAGCGTATATGTATGTGTACTTATGTGCCTTCTAATACTATATTTCGTTTTCGGAATAGCTTCAGGAAGATGAGCTTAGAGATGCCGTACTGTTGGTTTTTGCTAACAAGCAGGACCTGCCAAACGCAATGACAGCTGCCGAGCTAACGGACAAGTTGCGTCTTAACCAATTACGGAATCGCCACGTATATATGTGCTTAAATTTATATTTCACCAGTATTGACTTAATTTTTTTCAGTGGTTTATTCAAGCTACTTGTGCTACCCAGGGTCACGGACTCTATGAAGGACTTGATTGGCTTTCAGCTGAATTGGCTAAAAAATAATTCAAAATATTCTTTAAAATGTAAGATAAGAATTCGTAATGTCCTATGCTGAAAACTAGACCATAAATAAACTTGTACATGTATATAAATTCGTTTTATAGTTTGTTCTTTGTTTGGGTCGCTTTTTGAACCTTGTAATGTGTTGTTTAAGGCGGGGATGGTCTTTGTGTCTAAAAGGAATGCTATAGTCAACGGCCTTGACTGTATGATGCCCGATACTCCGCTTAAGGGAATGCGAGGGAGATGGATATATGCATGGAGCCGATCGGCTGTTTCCGAGATCGCACATCAAGCGTCTTTTCCTATATTTGCTTATAACTTTTAGGAATTGTCTGATTTGAACAATTTTTGCTTATATGTATATGGGTATTGATAAGTAGAACAAAGTGTCATTTACACTTTGCACTCCGATGAAAACAACTTGCTCTGCGCAGGAAGCCCAAGAATCTGCATGCTTAATCCCAACAATTTGGATGCAGTTCATTTTATAGTGTTAATCATTTTTTTCTTTAAAATGTTTTTTTTTTGGTTCACAAATATAAGGTAGTTTTTTTAAAGAAAATTTGAGTGACTGTTGCACGCTACATGTCGCACGCGACAGTTTTTTCCGTTGTTTTTGTAAGGTGGGTTTTCTTCAACCTTGACGTAAAATGAATGGTTCTAAACCAACTTTTAATATACCGATATGCCCATATTAGTAGGTATTGTCCTGAAAAATTATCCAAGGATATGCAAATTGGCTAGCTTAGTTTTGGAGCGTTATTTAGAAATTGTTAATTTTTTTACACCGCTTATTCCCAGGTGATCACGCCAAAAGGGCGTTTGATGTCCGGAGGAAGTGTCAAGCGGCCGTTATACCCCTAAAAGTTTTACCGTGTTTTCGATCATATTTCTGCGCGGATTTTCGCACATTTTCCAGGGACTCAATCTTCCACGATCAAGACCCCCCGCGCTAACATTTTTGTTCTTCGAGCCGGATTTCTTGATCTTTGGATTTTATTTTCCTGGCGTTTCCATGCAGCAACGGTGGTTCGAACCGCTTCGGATAAGTTCCACTCATTTTTATTACTTGCCGGTCATACACCCAGTTATTTGAACCCTTTTTGACTATTATATATGTACAATGTACATTGTACATATGTATGTATTGTCTAAATCCGAAAGTGATTAGTCCGACGCAACGGAATTTAATATATGCATGTATTTCAATTCCGTTATTTATGCGTGACAATATTCCAGTTTCCTTTTTCCCGCCATTTTGTATTCTATTGAACACGTACATTTTCAAATATATTTTTAGTTCCAAGTATGTACATTATGCTGCATTAATACTTCCCGACTCTAAAATTGTTCCGCATATACAAACAAATTTTTTGAGTGTCAATTTGATAAGTGATGGTGAAAATGACAGGGTAATATTTTTATATTTTACATTATATACAAAAACTTTTGACAGCAACCGTAGTTACTTCGTTAACGATGATGGCTTTGCATGTAGCATTGTCTAACTGTCAAGCAGCTGGGTTTGTTTTGTTGACGATTTAAAAAAGACTGTTGGTGCACAAAAAAATAAATATACATGGAATGTTCAAAGGATGTTTTTACTTATAATAGTTTAAGGCAGTGGTCGGCAGCGCCCTATTAAGTGAGCATAGCGAATTGTTCTGCCCATCTGCTGCTCGTTCACGTATAACGTAGATGTTCCTGTGACTTCGGCATGGATCTTCGGGTTTTTTCTCAGCATCGGCGCGCTTTTTTGCTTCTGCGGCAGAGGTTCGGCGTCGCAGGGCGACAGAAATCAGTGCAAAGCAGAGAAACGTCACGCTTCAGCGCGCTGCGCGCCAACTTCGTGTCACACTAATGCAAGGCAAACTTGTGATGGTATGTGTATGCCGACCGCTGGTTTAAGGCTTCCTTCTGGTGTCGTGGATGCTTCGCCATCTTCTCGGCGGGAGAAGTCCCTTAGCGGGCGGCCCTTTTCTTCCTCCCAATAGAAGCCAGCGCGTCCTCCAGCTCCGCATTATCTGCCAAGTAGCTGGTGAAGGTGGAGTCCTGCGATTCTCCAATGGAGAGCTCGTCGTAGATCTTATTACTGGTGGTTCTGCTAAAAGATACTTATATTAGTACAACGTAACCAAATTTGTTTGACCAGAACTTACTTTCTTTGCGTGGGCCCGCCCGGCAGAATGTTCATGTAGGGAGAGAAGTCCCACTCGTCATGCTCCTTCCCAATGGGCTTTTCGATTGGATTATCTTCAGCACTGCCATTCTTATAACCTGTTGTGGTATTGCTTTCTGTGGGTCAATTCCCACAATAATGGGCAACGAGGAGAGGGTTTGGATTAGACGTCCATTTTCATCTGCACTGACCTCAATATTTGGCTCATTCGTCTATTCTTGAACTATGTTGACAAAAAGGAATCGACCTAAAAGGCACCTTGCGCTTAACAATTTCAAATGGGCTGTAGCGCAATGCGAAAGTTGGTAGTCCGCGGATAATGCGTTCGAGGTTCAATTCCACTCTGAGGCTGAATTTTATTTACTAACTTTTTTAATTGTCTTTTCTGCTGTACTATTTATACCCGTTACTCGTAGAGTAAAAGGGTATACTAGATTCGTCGGAAAGTATGTAACAGGCAGAAGGAAGCGTTTCCGACCCCATAAAGTATATATATTCTTGATCAGGATCACTAGCCGAGTCGATCTAGCCATGCCCGTCTGTTCGGATGAACGCTGAGATTTCGGAAACTATAAGAGCTAGGGTATTGAGATTTGGCATGCAGATTCCTGAGCTTCTTACGCAGCGCAAGTTTGTTTCAGCAGAGTGCCACGCCCACTCTAACGCCCACAAACCGCCCACAACTGTGGCTCCTACAGTTTTGATGCTTGAATAAAAATTTTATCTGAAATGTATTGTTCACATCAATACCTATCGATTGATAAAAAAAAAGTTTGCCACGCCCACTTTTACGCCCACAAACTTCAAAAAATCGTAAGTATGAACATGGATATCTCGGAAACTATCAAGGATAGAGAATTGGGATCTCAGATTTAGATTCCGTAGCCTTGTGCGCAGCGCAAGTTTGTTACGCAAATATGCCACGCCCACTCTAACGCCCACAAACCGCCCAAGCCTGTGGCGCCCACATTTTTCATGCTAGAGCAAGCAAAATTTGAACTGAACTGTATTGGTCTCGTCAATACCTATCGATTGAACCAAAAAAAAATTTGCCACGCCCACTCTAACGCCCATAACGCTTAAATCTGTCTACCGTCGATAGGTGGCGCATTTCAATCTCTCTGCCTGCATATCTCCGTTTCCCTTTGGTCCCTTTAGTTGAGTAACGGGTATCTGACAGTCGAGGTACTCGACTATAGCGTTCTTCCTTGTTTTACTATTATTTTTAGCTGTATTGGGATTTGGCGTGCAGATTCCTTAGCTTCCTGCGCAGCCTAAGTTTCTTGTAAGTATGAACGCTGATATCTTGGAAGCTATCAAAGATAGAGAATTGGGATTTCAGATTTAGATTTTATGCTAGATAAAATTTTTACTGAAATGTATTAGTCTCGTCAATACCTATCGATTGATCCAAAAAAAAGTTTGCCACGCTTTATTATTTATAAAAAAAATATTTTTTATGTTTTTTATTGTTTTTTATATATTTTCTTTATTTTTAGCTTTTTTAGTTGTACCGATTGGGAGAAATCGGTCCTACAGATATATTTTTTAATGTGTGTAAAATAAATTTTCAGGTGTTTGAAAATATTTGCTGTTTTAAAATTATTATCTTTTCGATCCCTTAGCATATATTGAATACATATTTTCAAGGTGTATATTGGTGCAAACAAAGTCATCTGCAGAGCTATCGAGGTAAGCATGATTTTTTTCATGATGTCCGCAAATGAATCAGCAATAAATATTGATGATTTTTTCTACCCATGATTAAATTGATTGTTAAACAAGAAAGAAAGTTAGCTTCGGCAAGCCGAAGCTTATATACCCTTGCAGCTATAATTATTATATTAAAAAAACACAAAACATGATATTCCCAATAGTATAAGATAATATGTCAAAAAACACCGAAGCTATATTTTGTTTCATATTATTTTCCCACCAATTTTCCGATTGTTCCTATGGCAGCTATATGATATAGTCGTCCGATTTCGATAAAATTTAATTCAAAATTCAAAACTAATTAAAAAATGTTAGTTCCAAGCTTAGGAGGTTATATGCTAAAAAACACCAAAGATATAATTTTTTAAAATTTTTTTCCGATGGGAGCTATAAGATATAGTTGTCCGATCCGGCTGGTTCCGACTTATATACTACCTGCAAAAGATATACGACTTTTGGAAAAGTTTCAGCCCGATAGCTTTAAAACTGAGAGACTAGTTTGCGTAGAAACGGACATGGCTAGATCGACTCGTCTAGTCATGCTGATCAAGAATATATACACTTTATGATCTTTATGGTCTTATGGTCTCCTTCACTGCGTTGCAAACTTCTGACTGAAATCAATATACCCTCTGCAAGGGTATAAAAAGCCCCGATTGCACATAAAACAAAAGTCAATTCCATTCGGAGTTGAACTCGCTCACACAAGATCCGCACTTATGAGACTAGACCCAGTATGTCAGTTTATTGCGTCTAAGTCCGGAATGAGTTCATAACTTACAGGCCATCCAAGTATTCAATTGTCTGATGGGTGCAATCCTTTTAGTCTTCTTCTGTTCTTAGGTCTGAAGGGTGTGAGTCTGTTTGTGTGAGAGACAGTCTAAGTGATAGATGTACCTTGTACAAACAGGATTCATTTTGAGATCTCTGAAAATGGTAGTGTTTCTTGTATGTTTTTCATATGGCTATCAGGGATTCAATTCTTTTTATAGACGTGTTACAGGCAGTGCATCAATGCATTTTAATATAATTTGTATTAAGTGTAGCGTATTTCGGTACGACAGATCATGCAAAAACAAATATTTATATTTTTCAAAAAATTGTTCTATTTTTTAGAGAACTCGCTACGTTTTATGAAACATTTCCTTCCTTTCCGATTTAATTTAATTTAAAGGGTATACTAGATTCGTCGGAAAGTATGTAACAGGCAGAAGGAAGCGTTTCCGACCCCACTAGGGTCACTAGCCCACTCTAGCTGAGTTACGGGTATCTGATAGTCGAGGTACTCGTCTATAGCGTTCTTTCTGGTTTTATCTTGAATGAAGCTTTACAAACACGTTAATACTCGTCTTTTAAAATACTGTTCTTTATAAATATAATCTATTTTGAAGAACTTGAGTAGTTAGCTGCGTCCAAATTAAAAAGACAAAAAATATAGAAACATATTTTAATGTTACTTGCGATTTTAATGTAAGTCAAGAGAGAACGGCATAGTCGATGTCATCGATTATCAAATGCCCGTTAGGGCAGGGGAGAGCGAGAGAGATGGAGATATGCAAGCAGTAAAGTGCCTGTTTCCGAGATTGCATACTTTTCTTGCTTATAATTTTATAATGATTTGATTTGATTTTGGCATGTAAATGCATATTGATAATTAAAACAAAATCCCTATGACTCTTTTCCAAAATCTTGAAAAATTAAGCGCTAGACAGGGTTTAGTGTTATGTGCGCTTGTGAGCGTTGCACCCTGCTGATAAAGTAAAGCGCTGATAAATAAACTAGCGCTGCGCAAGAAGCTTAAGAATCTACATGCCAAGTCCCAACTATTTAGCTTTTATAGTTTCTCAGCGTTCATACGGACGGATAGACTTTGAACCTTCTGCTGTCAAACAAAAATACCTCTTAACGAGATAAAAAAACTAATGACGATCGTACCTTCGACATACAAAAGTTTATGATTTTTACGATTTTAATTGTATGCATAACATCTACGAATTGCCGAAACTGGCTTTCGTTCTTGTTTGTTTTCAAAATACAATGACATGTCACTTTATTTAAATTTCGTTTATACATATGCCAACATAATTACAAAAAATGTAGTATAACAAAAACGTGTGCAAAAAATAACATTTTTTAAAATTTTTTAATACTCTATCACTTATTTTTTAAATAATACATTTGTCAATTGTAATACAAATATTTATCACAACAATTTAAGAAAATGAGGAAGACGCAAAGTAATTTTAACTGAATCGACTTAGTTGGTTTTTAAATCGAATGACTTGAGTCATGTGTCCGTGACCGGTAGAAAAATGATTAACAATTACAATATTGCATTTTCTAATTTTTGAGAAGAAATTGTGGTAGACGATTTCTGTCAAGCCTAATATTGAGCCTAAGCTCAAGTGCCAAACGAAATATTCCGTGGTTCAGTGTAGGCGCACCGAAATCTTAATAATTTAAAAACTGGATTTTACACATCTGTATATTTTGTTTATGCCGATGTCCCATATTGGAATTTAAGTATTTATGCATTTTTTTTCCTCACAGTCAACAAGTTTCCTATTATTAAAACTTAAGTAACAAATATGCTATAATTTTTGCGGTTATACCGATTATATATTACATTTAAGTTTAGGATATCATCGTATTAGCATATTAAATAACAATCTTTATTAATTATATAAAAAAAGGCGAGCCTAATTATAATATTGAGGGTTTCATCTTAAAACATCCTTCGTAAAACATCAGAGAGTCTTTAGTATTTTTTAAGTTCAAGACTTTAGACTTTCAGAACTTACGTTTGAGATGTTGTTACCTCAAAAAAAATAAACAAAACAGTGACGTGTGTTCATAACACAACCTTAAATTTTGTTAATTTACAAGTCAATATCTAAGGTGTCAGGAGTGAGAAGCATAGGCTCACTCTGATTGTCATCCACCAAAGAAGAAAGTGAGTCATTTATCATAACCGCAGACATATCAACAGAACTATGTTGATCTTCATCTACTGTGCCCAGAGACCTTCGGGAAGATGACAACAGCGGATCGTCGCAATGTTCAAGTCTACCGAACTCAGAGTTTTGAACTGAATCAGATAAACTGTGAATCCCGCGTATACTGGAGTGGTGGCAATGATTTCGGTGACCCTCGTGTGTTGCCTGGTGCTGAATATAGCATGAAGTACTGCAATTTATACTGCAACAATCATCTGCTACTAAATTTGACTTTCCTCTAAATAGGCCTACATCAGCCTCCGAGACAATCTTTGGATCAAAGCTAGCACAATTTAATTCCTTTGAAGATGGTGACCCTGAAGCGGATGGCATGTGACTATGCGATGACAACATCGGGTCGCCACCTTGTACTGGATGCTTGCAATCCTCCATTAGTTCATCGATCTGATTCATACCCATATTAACATCGCCACTGTTCATAGCTTGTATCTTTAAATGTGTTAAGTAATTAGTGGAAGTAACATTATTATTTTGTATAGCTTACTTTTTTTTCAACAGGTAGATCAAAAAGGGATCGACGGCTTCGAGAAACGGGAGACAGACTTGAACCTTTAAGATATGCGTTGGCTTGGGTAGGCGCCGATACGGAAGTTAAGTGGTAGTCTGATAAAGATATTCCGTGGGACTTCGCCTGCATTTCCAACTCCTTGAATAAAGTATTTGGTAATTAATTGAAATTATGCTGGGCGCCTTAATTTACCCTTATTCGAGACATAAGTTTTCGATTTTGCAACTCCATTTGACGTTGACGACACTCATTTTGTCTTAAACGAGTCACCTCATGTTTCAAACATTTAATATAGTCAACAGAGGATTTTAAGATTGTCCCTTTGTTTGGACGAATATCACGAACAACTTCGTAAAATGCGTCACTACCCTTTGGCAAAAGCGTACCAAGCTCTTTGATTCTGTCATTGATATTAAAACGGCGTCTTCGCTCAACTAAAATTAGTGCAATGTTAGTATAAACTCATTACTAAGGAAGCAAATATTATTCGATTTACTCATATTGTGGTTATCCTTCTTTTGTCTGTCTTTTGCCATAGCATTAATTTCAGCATCAGTTAAATTTTGAGGCTCCTGTTTAATTGAAAGCTCAGAATTGAAATTTTTGTCAAAGTTAAAGGAGTCATTTTGCAAAATATCATCAAAAAGGTCATCTGGCTAAAACGAAAATAATATTAAGTTTTAAATAAAAGACAAAAAAAATAAAACTCGTAGCTAACACTTTAAATGGTATGACATATAAATGCCCTTGGTATACTTACATCGCTGTCAAATGATGGTAGCTGTAAATTAATTAAACCAATGAATAATTTAATTTATTAAACAAAAACAAGAAGAAACGCTATAGTCGAGTGCCACGACTATCAGATACTTGTTATTCTATTAGATAGACATTAATCAATATAATCAATTTAAATTTACGCTCAAACATAAATGTGGGCGCTAGACAGACTAAGGCGTTCTGGGCGTTTGTGGGCGTTAGAGTGGGCGTGGCAGTCCGCTGAAACAAAATTGCGCTGCGCAGAAGTCTCTAGAATCTTCATCCAACTAATCCCAACTTTGTAGCTCTTTTGTTTCCAAGATCTCAGCGTTTGTACGCACATACGGACATGGCTAGATCGACTCGGCTAGTTTTCCTGATCAAGAATATATGTGCCATTCTTTTCCGAACTGTACCCTTTTTTTGGGTCATATTTTTTATTTGACGGAAACTTTTTTTAAGTTTACTATTCGGTAAGTAAGTAAACCTTAGAAAGTGTATTTATTTAGTCGAATGTACAAGCATCACAAAACAAGCGTCACAAAACATTATATCAACTCTTTTTTATGTTGAAGGTTCGATTGTCACGACACCTTACCTCGTTAAGAGGTGGTTTTTTTATTGATATCAAAAGTGTTTGTTCTAAACATTAATTATAAAATGGGAGTTCTATTCACTTATGCAGTAATACTCATAAAAGCTATTGTAATAGCATCCAAATCAATATATGGGCATTTCCACGGGTTGCGAACGTACGTTCGTACGCACTTAGTGAAATTAAAAAAAAGAAAATAAAAGTTTACATTTTTTTTTTGTTTTTTATTAAATTAAGTTCCGGTCGTGAACGTACGATTTTTATACACTTGCAGAGGGTATATTGTTTCAGTCAGAAGTTTGCAACGCAGTGAAGGAGACGTTTCCGACCCCATATTTTCTTGATTAGCATCACGAGTCGATCTAGCCATGTCCGTCTGGCCGTCCGTCCGTCCGTTTCTACGCAAACTAGTCTCTCAGTTTTAAAGCTATCGGGTTGAAACTTTCCCAAAAGTCTTATATCTTTTGCAGGTAGTATATAAGTGGGAACCAGCCGGATCGGACAACTATATCTTATAGCTCCCATCGGAAAAAAATTTTAAAAAATTATATCTTTGGTGTTTTTTAGCTTATAACCTCCTAAGCTTGGAAATAAAATTTTTTAATTAGTTTTGAAATTCGAATGTAAACGAAAAATGCAATACTAACCAATTCATTAATAGTAATAATTTACCCGTCCCATTAATTGTATCACAACGTGTGAAGTGGAGGATATGTGGCCGAATCGTGTTACGATCAAGCGATATCTATGTAAGTCTCGACATCTTATTCTCGCTATGTGGGAGAGGGAGTGGTTTCCAAAGTACCCACCCCGAATACGGCGAACTTAGCCTGCCTGCCTTCTCAGGACGCAACGCTCTCGGGCCAAGTCCTTTTCAGGATTTTGTAAAGCCCGTCTAAAATATATTTTTTAATAACTTTTTAACGAAGCACAGGATTTTAAACTTTATTTTTTTGTATAACTTTTTAAAGTCTTGGTATGGTACTTCCGTTTATGAAATGCTAAAGGCCATAAAGCCGGACGCCTAAAATCCTATACTTATTTTTATCCGCCTGGCTCTCTATCAGCTGAGAATAAATAAGTGCATGAATTCGGCTGTCTCGCATAAAAACACATCCAATTTTGATTTTACTCATTCAATATATCAAGTAACTTTTTACTAATTATTCGGATTATTTAAGGGGGTATTCTAGTCTAGAAATTTAAAAAAATCGAAAATTTTTTTTTTTCATAATTCGATAGTTTAGATATTCAAAAATATCTCCCTAAACGGATTTTTCAAAATTCAAATTATTTTTAAAATTATGGCTGATTAAGAGAATGTAAGTTATACGTGCTATTCTATCAGTTACACTGCCTAAAATTTAACGTAAAACTTTAAACGCGTTTTTCTCCAAACTACTTTTTCTGATACGGTAGCCATAATATTTCAAGTTCTAATCAGCCGATTTACTTAAAATTTGGCATGAATGTTCTTTCAATATCTCTCTATCGCATAACCAACAAAAATTAAGAATTTAAAATTTGTAATATGTTTAAAAAAATCGATAAAATTAAAAAATTAATAAAAAAAATCGACCTTTTTTTTGAGTGGCCGCCATTTTATGAAAAAAATTTTTTTTTTTAGTTTTGCTGGTTCATGACATAGCGACATTCGTACTGATTAAGAATCTTTTTTTTTTTTTTTTTTAAGATGACCACAAGGGTAGAAATCATGGCGACGAGGACACGGCCTTTTTTTTTCCCCTCTACTTCAAGGACGCATAACTCGATGAAAAAAAAATTTTTTTTTTTTAATTTTATTTTATGTACTCTTCTAAGTTAAATAAACAAATGATAAAAAACCCGACCCTAAAAATGTCAATTGTTTAGTTTTAATTAATTGTTAAAAAAGGCTCGGAACTAGAGCCTCTAGACTAGAATACCCCCTTAAACGAATATCCTATCCGATCTTTACCCTGCAGTTCCACTGGCACACAATCATCACGCAGTCGACTGCGACGCCACAGAACCGAAAGCAACGGCGGCAGAGTCAAACGCAACGGCGTTTAGTGTTTAAAAAGCGCATTGCTCAATGAGTGCCATATTTTGAGAAGTGGTGAGCTTTTCATGCAAATTGAGCGCTCGGTAATTATTTTTGTCAGTGATTTAGCGCTAAATGGCACTGCAGGGTATTCACATACGAGTACAAACTTACACACACACATTGTATAAGCAACATACATATAACAAATAAGGGTATTACCTAAACTGTTAAGTTGTTGAATTTTGGTTAGCTGTTTATCAGCTGTCCCATACAAACTCCATTTTCGGACTTTTCAGCATGAACCGTTTTGAACCCTTTTAAGTATTTGTAACACCTTCCTGGCATACGGTAAGGTCTATATCAATTTTTAAGTAACAGTTTTGGGAGATGGATGAGTCTTTAAATGCCTTTTTTTTTAGATAAATAATGTACATTTTGGGGCAACAGTTGTCAGGCCTTGCCAATAAGGACATAAGCAAGAGGTTGGTCATTTCCTTAAAAAAAAAGCATAGCAATATTACAACATGAGATCAATTGCTGAATTCCGAACCGCCAAGTATAAAAATCACCTAGACTAGTAAAAAACAAAAAAAAAAGTCGCTGAAGCGGAAACCCGCTCTGCATAAATAGGTTATTAGCTGGGTATCTGATAGTCGTGACAATCTACTATAGCATTCTCCCGTTAAAATTTACCATGCCGATTTTACAGGCTATGTTTACTTTAGTCTGGCGCCACCCTAACGCCCAAAAGTCGCAAGTTTGTAGAGATCACATTATTGAAGAATATTTTCAGTGTACATAGTGTTTTATTTAAGAATGGTTGAATTTGGACCGTTGGTTAAGAATTTAAATTGGTTGGCTGAGTTACGCATTAATGATAGTCGTTTTCTCTTGTAAAGGTTCGGTTTGTATACCATACAAGTGGTATTTCATCCGAATTTCGTACCCGTTATACTACTGTGGGCAAGAAATAAGGTGATTTTGTTCTTTTTTTCGATTTTCCTGGTGTGGTGCTCTATGAATGCCTTCGGCCTGGCCAAACATTTAATAAGGAATAATATTTGTCTAATCACGTCGTCTAAAAAGACAACAACTCTTGGTTTTTGCATCACGATAATGCACCGGCTCACATATGACTCGTTCTTCGTGACCATTTTGCCAAAAATTGGACGCATATCGTTCCGCAACCACCGTATTGGCCTGATTTGGCTCCATGTGACTTCTAACTATTCTCAAAACTCAAGAGACCCCTCCGGAGATCGCGTTTTAAGTCGATTGAGAGGATAAACAAAATCGAAGAAGGCGCTGATGGTTATACCCGAAAGGGACTATTTGGCATGTTTCGAGGAGGAAAAAACGTTGGCATTAGTGTTTTTATCGGGAAGGTATTATAAAGGGTATGAAATTGATTTAAAAGAATTAATAAAGACTTTTCATTTCATTATTTTTCACCTTATTTTTTGCCCACACTAGTCTACTGGTTTTACTTACCTCCGAGGCACTTGTTGCAACCGAGCTTAGGCTAGGCGAAATGGGTGCTGAAGTAGACTGCAACGAACTGGCTGTGCTGGAAATTCTAATTGAATTCATCATTCCCGAAGAAGTGCGTGTTGTTGAACTTAGGCTTGAATTAGCTTTAGCAAATCCTAACTGGTTGGTTTTTTGTGCCATGGCTGACTCTCCAGAAACTTGATCAATATTGGGATTTATGTTATCACTTCTTGAAAAACTGGTTCCAAAGGTGGAAATAGGCATTGGGTCGTCGGAATGCATATTTCTCTTAGCACTAACAGTCGTATCACACCCAAAACTGTTTGTACGCTCCAACGGAAGACCTTTATCTAAGGATGAACTTTGAAGATTACCGGTTGAAGCAGAGTTATTCGCCATTTTAATCTACGGTTTAAAAAAAGATACCTTAATATAATATTCTGTTACAGTCAGGCGAGGCTAAATACTTACTTCGCTGTTATGGCAGCCCCATATAGATGGCTTAAAGGATTCGCTAAGATATTGTCTCACTTGATTTTTTTGCTTTTGAATAACGTGATACCTGGTCGGGTTTTCAAGAACTGTACTGACCTGTAATTTGTTTTCGTACAATTTTTTTTTTAAGAATATATATTTTTTACCTGCAGCACTTGGGGTGGCACATCTACACCAATACTTTGAAGAGGAACTTTAAGTTTAGCCGCACTTGACGTGTCAATCAAACTATCCATTTGCACTAATTGTGACATTTGCTCTAAACTAGATGACCCGCTGCCACATGCGCTGGTACTACCGCTGTCGATAAATTCCGATTCCATGGATCCCTGTCCACTGCCAAACAAAAGGTGCATTTTCGGATCTGGTGAATCCAGGGTCTGTTGCTGTATCATCATTTGCTGTTGTTGCTGTTGATGTTGCTCCCGTTGTAACTGAAGTTTTAGTTGGGTTCGTGAAGTGGGAGTGGCAGTTTTGAATGTTGGTCTGTTAATTAAATATTAAAAAAGTACCCATTTTTCAAGCATTTAATAAAAACTGAAATATAAGTGTATGACCCCAATTAATGGTCAATACATGTACCTACCCACCCGAGAGTGGAGGTAAACCCACTATGCGCGGCTCTGTTGCTTCGGCAATACTAATATCGCCCAAATCTACAATACTTGGATCCATTTCAAGAATCATTTCTAAATCTTTGTCGATACCAACTGTTACTCGGATATTTGTAGTAGCCATAGGCACATTATCACCAAAACTTAGATCTGTCGAAGGATATGCTTTACCAATATTATCAGTTGCTTGTATAGTCGGCGGTTCCTCTCCGACTTCAATAGCCGTGGAACTGCGCAAATTGGACCGATTGACTGTTAAATCTTGTTTTTCGCTTGCCTCGGTGTGTGACATCTGTAAAGTCTGAACCCGCCTTAGAAAGTCTTGAAACTCCAGGACATGCCTATCTGTAGTCGGCTGAGCCATTTTCTGCCTTTCCATTTCTACTTCTGTTCGAAAAGTATTTTCGCTTATGGACAATTCTTTCGCCAACTCTTTACATTCAACTTTGCTTGGAATACTTTTTTTGCTCCAGTAAGAAAACATTTTTTAACAGTCAACACGATTAAGAGTGCTCCAAAGACCTTGATCTTCGATCTAGCAGACAAATGTGAAAAGAGGGCCTGTTGTACGCATGCTTTCGCAAAATAATACCAAAAAATGATGACAATAATGTAAGGTTTCACATTTGAAATACCTACAGCTCGCTCTCTAAAACAATGTGTAGGTACTATACATATATACATAAGTAAATATTTTTTACAGACTATTTATTTCTTCAAGCCTCCGAACAGTTATAGAAAACTAGTAATTTGTTATCATACTAGTAAACAAGACTTTCCAACATAAGAGTTCAAACGATTCCTCTAAGAATAGAAAACCACCTTACAATTTCGTATTCATTTTATATATCTGAATATCTATGTACATATGTATGGATGTACGTACTCTGTATTTATAAGAGTAAACAACCAATATATAAGTTTGTTTTATGCGAAAGAACTTGTATATACACATATAGTATATATGTGCAACACATAAATTCAAATAGGGTGCGATAGATTTAATTAATAAATTTATAAATTATAAAATTTATATTATAATTATAAATTATAAATTATAAATTATAAATTATAAATTATAAATTATAAATTATAAATTATAAATTATAAATTATAAGTTATAAATTATAAATTATAAATTATAAATTATAAATTATAAATTATAAATTATAAATTATAAATTATAAATTATAAATTATAAATTATAAATTATAAATTATAAATTATAAATTATAAATTATAAATTATAAATTATAAATTATAAATTATAAATTATAAATTATAAATTATAAATTATAAATTATAAATTATAAATTATAAATTATAAATTATAAATTATAAATTATAAATTATAAATTATAAATTATAAATTATAAATTATAAATTATAAATTATAAATTATAAATTATAAATTATAAATTTTATGTATGTATATTTTTTATAGTATTCTTTTTTATTGCATTCTTGTTGTTTTTTTTATTTATCTATGTTCAAGCGATCGATGTACGGCACTTGATTTTTAAGTTCTATCTATGCACATACATACATACATACATATGTAACTTCTTGTACGGCGGTGCCACAGAATTCGTAGAGCGCCGAATGGGGGTTAGTTCGTTATGTGCATCAATATAAATTTTACACGACTAAGCGCTGTAGTGATTTTTGTGGCACCCGTTATAATGACCGAGCAAAGTATTTTATAAAATGGAAGTGATTTGTTTACTCTTTTATTTTACTAACTTTTTAATCAATTAATGTGATGTGATTCGTAAGAAATCCGTAACTGATCTTAAACCAAGTTGTTTGTATACATACATACGTACATATGTAAGTAGATATTTATTACTTAACGAAGCCGACAATCTATATCATTTCATGAAAGCACATACATGTATGTATGTATGTATGCCTGAATTTCGTGTTTGGGTTTTAGTACATACATATGTACCTTTATGTGTACATTTGTATGTATCTACATACATATGCGTATGCATGCACACATATGTATGGGCATGTTTGTCTGATAAGATTATTAAATAGCGCTAATCATACTTCAAATATCAAGCTTTATACATATACACACGTGAATATATATATGTACGTTAATATAATGGTATATATATAGATATATACCGATCTTGAAGATATAAATTAACATGCGCTTACGCATTGCCAACGTAGATTATACATTGGTTTTCAATATATGTACATATGCATGTACATACATAGTCATTAATATTACAAGCTACTTACATTTCGTCAGATCGTAAACAGCGAGTTGATGATTTTAATTCATAGAACTCCACATTTTCAGAACTGCCTGCTACAGTAATATTTGGTAGAAAATCCATATTTTCGTTATCATTTAACAGACTAATATTTAGATCGAACTCCATATCGAAGCCCAAATCAATTCCAGATTCCGTCATATTTGCGATCAAAGAACTAAACAAATGCTCATTTATTTTTCAAAAGAAAATATAATATTTTCAATAACTAGATTAGAACAAATTTATGTTTTACTAATTCTTAAATCGACATATGCACGCGTCATTGCAGTCGAACAGGCGGATCCACTTATGAATACCTAAAATTTCATAACATGGCTAGAGCTTTCAATAGTGGTGAGAAAAAGGCAGTAAGTGATCGCGCATATACCGTGCTTTTATTAGCGATGAGAATAATGTCAGTAAGTAATCGCATTAACATATTTTCATCAAGGGATACAAAATATTTTTTCACTCTTTCACCTTGTACATTACGTGCATATGTACATCTTAAAAAATCTTGCTGATCTCAGTTCTTCAGCTACATATGTACCTACACACAACTATCGGTTGTGTACACGTCCGAGTAGAGAGCCGTTTTAACCCTTTTAATACCATTGAGAAATTTTCAAATCACTATCTTTTAAACGGAGCTCAGTATTGAAACCGAATCGGACCCTCTGCTTTTTTTTTTGCCCCGATATTGCCTCAGCTTCTCTTATTTTTGGAGATGTTGCTATGATTGGGCTAATCAGTTTTTGGCCGACCGGCAAGCTATTCACATCAGCTGAGAACCCGTACCTCCAGGGCGAAGGAGCCTTCCAAGGGCTCCAAACTCAGCAAATGATCTCATTGTGATAAGAAATATTGCTGCTTCTTTTGAAAGGAAATCGCCAACCTCCAGCTTATGTCCTTTCTGGCGATTCCTGGCAACTGTCGCACAAAATCATACATTATTTATCTAAAGAAAACGACATTCAAAGGCGCAACAATCTCCCAAAATTGACCAAAATTGTTGCATAAAAAATGAATATAGTCATAGAACAGTAGGCGAGGAAGGTGTTATAAATCCTAAGAAGGGTCCAAATACCGCAAAGTATTGAAAAAATACAATTTAAAATAAATAATAGAAATTCGACTTTTTTTGTCGATTACTAATACACACATAATACACAATACTTGAAAAATAGTAATAGAATATTAAACCTGGCTGCCAAAATGCGGTTTTACTGTAACCGCTGTTGGCAATCCCAAACATATTTTTTACAATAGTTTCGTTTCAAGCAGTAAGACCAGTTTGGACGAACTTGCAAAAATTCGGTCACATTACAAAGAATAATACTTATCGAGTAGTGAAAGTGTTTTCTATCTGAGTACTAGGTTTTATACCTATTAAAACAACCCTATTTAAACCGGCTTAAGGGGGGAGCCTGCTTTAGACGCTTAAAAAAATCGATTTTTTTGCATAAATGTGTAGCTAAACTATCCAAGAATGTGTTCTCAAAATTTCAGAAGCAATTTCCAAGTACTTCTTAAGTAACGAAAGAAATAGTGAGAAAGCGTCGAGCAGGTATACGAGCGGCCGGAAAACTTTGACGAGCGATTTCTCGGTTTTTCATTTTTACGATTTTACCTAATTGGCGGGAAAGATAGGGAAAAAAGTATACGTCCTATCGGAACGAGACAACATTTATTGTATTCGTATTAAAATTTCTTCTTGTTGAACCTAAAAAAAATGTTGAATTTCTCACTTTTTGTTCAATTTTGTATGTTTAACTAGAAGCTAATAGTAAAAATATAAAATTGTTTGGTTTTGTTTGTCTCGGGTGGAAATTGCGACCTGCCGAATCGCCGAATCAAATCAAACTTTTTGAATTTATTGTTCGTAGCCAATGTTACTTAACACAACCAGCACCCAACCATCCGAGCAGTAGGCAAGTTGGAAACAGTACCACTGCATGAGATGAGAAGTGATTAGTGACTGCCGCCAAGCGGTCTACACATTCTGCAGTGTCAGCCAAGCCAACTACGCAAACTCGACGGTACATTCATCCGCCAAGCGGTCAGCGCATTCTGCAGTGTCAGCCAATCCAACTACGCAAACTGTTAGCATAATCAAAATTCACTGACCTACTTTTATTATAATACTTATTATATTTAATCTACTTAAGAATAAATCACTTATCAACGCAACTTATAATTCCACGGTATACTATCCCAGCTAACCTCCGCTAGTTCAACCACAGCGCAGTTCCCGCATCGCCTGTGGTCCGGCATCGCAGTAACCATCGTTACGATTAACTCGACGCGATCGTCTGTCCTGTCATTAAAGCATCCCAGTGCCAGCGAATAGTGCTCATTATGGGGGCTTCCGCTTCACCAACCAAATTCCGCTTCAGCGACTTTTTTTCCATAAGAAATACACGTGCTAGATAGAGACAGGAAAAATTCGCTACACATCGCTTTATCGGAAAATGGGACGGCACACGAAAATCGATTCATTATTTCAGTGAATTTAATCAGTGTTGTTACTACTTTAAGTGATTATTTTACACAGGTGTTATAAACACTAAAAAGGGTCCAAACGGTTCAAGCTTGTAAAAATTCTCGTGTCATCACAGTAGTCCCTATTTAATTTTCGGTACACTTCCATGAAGGGAAATTTCATCCTTGTTCAGTCTGTACACGCAATGCTCCAATCGGAACGACCTGCTAGGGTATAGAAATTTCGGCTTGCCGAAGTTAACTTCCTTTGTTGTTTCATATAATTTCTTTAGTTCGTTTATTTCGAACGCCCCATTAATAAATGAAGGAGTTTTTTTTTTCGTGCGGATAATCGAATTGTTTGCTAACTCGATAGAAACTTGATAAGGTGTGTAAAATATTTTATGAAAAGATAGGCATATACGAAGTGTCAATTTAACTTAGCCCGCGGAAATCTTTTTCACATAAGGGAATCGCTGAAGGGATCCGCGGCTCGGCATAAGCGAACCGTATCCGAAGGGAAAGGACGTAAAATTCAGTTGCCCAAAAAAAAAATCCAAAGCAACGCAAAACTAAATACAGTTTGATCGTTAGCATGTGGAATGTTCTCAGCGCCTAATGATTATTTTATTGCTATAAGTAAATTAATCAATGATGAGATTTCCATTCAGACAAGCGTAGTGAAAATTGAATACGGACTATTTGCTCCAACAACATTTTTAACACCTTCCTCGCATACAATTCTTTGACTATATCCATCAGTTAAGCTACAGTTTTGGAAGGTGGATGTGACTTCAAATGGCTTTTCCTTAGATAAATAATGTACGTTTTGGTGCAACAGGTGCCAGGTCTTGCCAAGAAGGACATAAGCTGGAGGTGGGTAATTTCTTATAATAGAGCATAGCAATAGGCCAAGCACAAAAATCATCTAAACTCATTGAAAAATACTGAATAAAACTGTGGAGTACTGAATCGTATTGCGTGTGCGGTCCTATTTCCCGCTACAGCGAGTTTTAGCCACTTTTCCCGTCTCTTTCCTACACGTAAATTTCTTATGGAGGACGAAGTCGCTGAGGCGGAATTAGGTGGCTTAAGCGAAAAGCCCTCATGTGTGAATAGGGTATTATGTGCTTAAAAACTGCGTCTGCCAGTGTGAACAGGTCTTAATAACTTTTTCAACAAAGAACATATGTGGGTATCGATATGTTAAACAAGAAATACATATCTGAAGTTATCGGAACACTTTTTCGTTTTATAAATTTATGTAAACTATAAATTTTCCTCTCTTATAGCAAGCAAGTTCCCAGTTGTAAAGTCAATGAAAAAATAAAGTACTTTATTTTACATTGTCTCAAATAAACTTAATTTATTATGAAAGCTGTGTACATTGAATTTTAAGGAAATGTAATTCAGCAGTACTTATCTGTTAATAGGTGTACATGTATACTCTAGTAAACAAAGTGCCGTTAACTACATACATATGTACATATTTACTTTGTACATTTTATGTACGAACATGAGTTAGATATTATTTTGTAAAATTCTCTTCTTTTAATGATATGTATATGTACATGCTTGCTCTTAATGTAAATATCCAGGGGTGCCACAGAAATCACTTCAGTGCTAAGTCGTGTACAATTTATATTGATAAAAAATATATAATCTTATTGTATTTTTGAAGCCGCATTAGCCAGCCAAAAAATGGATAAAAAGATCTCGTCGACATCTCAACCCCGCATTTTGAAAAAAAAGCACTTCAGGGTTAAGCATCAAAAGGTTAAACTATTTAGAGCCAATGAACCGATTCTAAGTGTGTTCATGTGGGGAATAAATCACACTGTACGTTGATTAATTTCAAGTATGGACACATGTAAAAATTTCTAATAATTTTAGATTAATGAATTAAGTCATGTAAACATACCTGTAATGCTTCTCCCAGACGACTTCCGTGCTTACTCAAAAATTAAGGTGGATAATCACCTTTTCAACAAGTAAGTAAACTAGAAATGAAACCAAATTTTAAAGATCTAACACCATTTTGGTCTATACAACATTTAAGAGAAAACATGCCGTCACATTTCAAAGTAAAAGAATATTGCCCCCTTGTGTTTCGGAATCTACGTGAAAGATTTGGAGTTGACGATGTTGACTACCGCGAGTCGTTAACTCGATCCCAACCTATACAAATAGACTCGTCTGGAAAGTCCGGGGCACAATTTTATCAGAGTTATGATAGGTTTTTTATAATGAAAAGTTTAACATCGGAAGAAATTGAGCGTATGCACGCCTTTTTGAAGCAATATCACCCGGTAAGTAAAGATTTATTTTAATGATAAAAATACCCATTATCACCAATTTTAGTACGTTGTTGAAAGACACGGAAAAACACTGTTACCGCAATACTTGGGAATGTACCGAATCACTGTAGAAAGCGTGCAGTATTACTTTGTAGTAATGAGGAATGTTTTCAGCTCGCACTTAACAATTCATAAGTATGCAATATGTTAAAAGTTTATGCTTTTATGTATACCAAAACGTTTTTTTTTATAGAAAATTTGATTTGAAAGGTAGTACCGTGGACCGGGAAGCATCGGATAAGGAACTTGAAAAACATTTGCCGACTTTCAAGGACAATGATTTCATAAAACAAAAAGTGAAATTGGACATTGGAAAGGAAGCTAAAGAAAAGCTGATGAACACCTTAAGCAATGATGTGGATGTGAGTTAAAATAAAAATATTCTCATAATCTTTTTTGTATAGAAAAAACCCCCCAAGGCAGTCGATCGGGACCTTCGCACAAGTTAAAATTGAAAGAAATAAAAAAAGTTTAATTTTGACTTAACTATGGTCCTTATTTTCTGATCCCAAGCTCTATGTTTTGTATTAATCTTGATTTAGTCTCGTTTTTAGTTTTTAAGATATCTTTAAATGAATGTCGTATTCGTTCGAGACAAATATGGAATTGGTTTTTGCGGAAGTCTATTCAACCCCTTGATTTCAGCGAAGTCCGATTAAATATTTTAATGCGATATTTTTTAAAAATGTTCTTCAATAATGTCACTTTTAAAAAGATTTGGTTGACTCGATCGGGGACATTTTGCTCGGGACATTTTTTCTTACCGTCTTCTAAGTGGTTTTCTTTGCCCTTAGACATAAATTGATGGTTGTTTTCCTTCTAATAAAATAGATTAATATGTACACTGGTCGGCATAAGTATTTTGACAAAACAAAAGATAAATATACTCATAATTTGAAATTACTTTCTGTAAACTTTGGCATCAATGGAAAGGCAATTTAAATGCCGTTTGAATGATACAAAACTTTTCTTGACCCATCATAAAAATATAAGCAAAATGATTTTGAAAAATTCTTTTTTCAGTTACAATTTTTTTGTTTGAAGAAACTTTTTGCATCAAAAAATTTAAGTTTCAAGACTAGGAAGAAAGTTTATGAAGAAGATTTTTACACAAATTCGTCCTTTTCAATAAGTACTGAATGTGTTAAAAAAAGTATTGCATTGTGTATTTTCATAAATAAATCTGCATATTTTCATAATACAGTAGAACCATAGCACATTTCATTTGATTTGTTGAAGAAATTTTCCTGAAAACTGAAAAAATGTACGTTTTATCATTTTTAGCTACTTTTAAGGGCATTTTTATGTTTAATTATTTTGCAAGGAAAACATGATTTGTTTGCACTTTTTCTACCAAATCTCTATATTGCAATCTAATAAGATACAAATTCAAAGAGAGCGAACAAATGTTCAATTAACTTAATAAACCAACATGGAAAAATAGTACGTTCGTGACCGGTATTTAATTCAATAAAAACAAGAAAGGAAGTTAGCTTCGGCAAGCCGAAGCTTATATACCCTTGCAGCTATAATTATTAAATTTAAAAACACAAAAAGTGATATTCCCAATAGTATAAGATAATATGTCAAAAAACACCGAAGCTATAATTTGTCTCATATTATTTTCCTACCAATTTTCCGATCGTTCCTATGGCAGCTATATGATATAGTCGTCCGATTTTGATAAAATTACATTCGAAATTCAGGACTAATTAAAAAATGTTATATCCAAGCGTAGGAGATTATATGTTGAAAAACACCGAAGCTATAATTTGTGTCATATTATTTTCCTACCAATTTTCCGATCGTTCCTATGGCAGCTATATGATATAGTCGCCCGATTTTGATAAAATTAAATTTGAAATTCAGAACTAATTAAAAAATGTTATTTCCAAGCGTAGGAGGTTATATGTTAAAAAACACCAAAGATATAATTTTAAAAAATTTTTTTTCCCGATTATTCCCATGGGAGCTTTAAGATATAGTTGTCCGATCCGGCTAGTTCCGACTTATATACTACCTGCAAAATAAATAAGACTTTTGGGAAAGTTTCAGCCCGATAGCTTTAAAGCGGAGAGACTAGTTTGGGTAGAAACGGACGGACAGACGGTTTGTGGGTAGACGGGCTCTTGCGTTATGTGCGATTGTGTGCGATAGAGTGGACGTGGCAATCGGCTGAAACAAACTAGCGCTGCGCAGGAAGCTCTCGAATCTACATGCTAAATACTTTTTTGTCTTATTGTTCCCGAGAACTGAGCGTTCATGCGGTCGGACAGAAAGACAGACATGGCTAGATCGAATCGGCTAGTCATACTGATCAAGAATATATATACTTTATGGGGTCGGAAACGCTTCCTTCTACCTGTTACATACCTACCGACGAATCTAGAATGCAATGTTACTCTACGAGTAATGAGTATAGCAAATTTGTTTATTAAATAACATGTTGGCTGTGAAATACTGTGCTATTTATATGATCAATGTAGTAGAGCTGTAGTAGACAGCATTCGCACACTCTCCTGGTGCGCTTCTTCACTACGTGGACTGTCGTTCGCAGTGATTATGTGGCCTATATAATTGGACTTATCTTAATTATTTTTTCTGAAACACTCTCTTAATACAAGACTATATTGCTACAAAATAACCCACATCTTGAACCATGGCCCATTTCTTCGGAATTTGACGTCGAAGTTGAAATTCCCAAGATGTCCATAATATCTTTGATCCAAAACCGCTCCTAAAAAAATTCTTAAATGGAAGAAACTTTTTTTTTTCTTTTTTTCGGTTTATTTCATTTGTTATAACAATAAAACAATTTATTTTTTGGTTTATTACCTATTCCTACATGTGGCAAACTGTAGATAATAGAGCCTAATGTCCCAAAAAAACGAGTGTAAAACATTTCCAAATCAATTTTATGTTTGTGGATTTTTGATTCTTTATCCGAAGACAATTTGAATAAATATAAAAATGTTTTATTCATAAAAATATACATATTTACTCGCATTCAAAAGGTTGACATGACATGTGCATTTTAAATTTGAAAATAGGAGAGAACGCTAATGTCGAGTGCCTCGACTACTATGCATCATATTACTAATAGTCAATTTTTGGCACGCTGATAGACATTCAATTAATCTAACGCCCACAAACCGCCCAAAACTGTGGCGCCCAGAGGATATTGGTTGGACCTAACAAAATTTTGACACGCCCACTCTAATGTTAAAAATGCTGTAATAGCCGCTAGGTGGCGGATTGCCATCTCGAAAAAAAAGTTTGGAAAAATACAGACTTTACAAAATAAATTTCTGAAGGAAGTGCACAGGCTAAGTGCGATTGGAATGAAGATATGCTTAAAGCAACTATCTTCTTCTAAAGCGACACCTAGCCTATAGCGCCTTGGCGACTTGGTGGCGTATTAGTGAAAACAGCCTATTTACTGCATGTGATGTGCAATCTCGATAGAATTGCAAATTGGTGTTACTTAAGCCGTATAAAAAGTTAACAATTTTTTTTGTAATATAAGTATAAGGAAAGTTGGGAATTATTTTTATAAACATAAACTAGGCGCTAGAAGCCAGAAAAAAATCGCTCTAAATGCGATTAAATTTAGAAAACAGTATTATGCAACTGACAATGCGTTTTGGAGAGACCGAAAACAGGTCTGAGATAATAACTGCTAAGAAATATGAGCCAAAGTATCGCAATATGCGTGCACTGAGAGCTGGATAGTGACAGAAGAGGTTTTGTATCGTCTCCTCTTCTTCCTTATCTCTGCAGCTTCTACAGAAATCGGTATGGGGTATCGATAGTCGGGCTGAGGTTAGTTGGTCGAGCGAGCGAAGTGCTACCTGACTATTTGAGTAGCTACAGACAGATTGAGAAGTATCTGAGTGTCTTTGATGGAACACTGCTTCCTTAATGCCAAAAATGTCCGCCTGGTAGACGTTGAGGTGATCAGAGATCAGAGAAAGAGATGTTTAAACCAAGGTGCTCGGAGTAGACTCTACCTCCCACCTGAATATTGAGTTTAAGTTTATGGGTATAAATGTGAGAAGTTAGGTCCCGGTGGTCAGTGGAGGAAATAAAGTTGCGGTTGGAGGTTGTAAGGATATTGATCAATGGTTTCTATGGAAAGTATATCGAGCTAGAACTACACTGCCATTCGGTGCACCTGTCCAAGCTGATTTATAAATCTGTTTTTTTACGTTGCGGGCTACCGGATGGATACTTCTTATACTTACTTTCCTTTCGACAGTTAACACCCAGCGTCCCCTTCAAGGTCTTGCATCGCAGTAGCCGCTAAGTGAGGTGCCTTAGGTGTTGGTCAGTACTCAAGTCAGTTGGTGCGTCAGTAATGGCTTCTGGGAGGATATTGTTGAAAGCTCCCTATATGTCTAAGAAGGCAAGAACGGTGAACTTTTTTCGTGGAGCGAATCTGTGATCGTGACGACCCTGTGTTGGGCTGTATCGGTAGATGCAGTGGGAGGGTTTACACGCTTTAGGGATGAACACAATCTTGCTGCTTAGCCATAATAATAATACTGGAATCGAAGAGAATTTTGAAAATTTGGCGGAGCCAGTTAAACGATTTCATCTGGACCCGTTGACTTCAAGGGCTTCATACTTTGTGAATCTTTGTTGTGTAATTTCTTCAAAACAAGAGAAACCGATTAAAAAGCCAGGAATTTTGAATGTAATATAACTATAATTGAGAACTAAACTTCTTGTAATGGTTTAAATTACTTAATAATTATCTTTTTTTGGCTATAGCTGCTAACCAAGTTGCACATCATGGACTACTCTTTATTGGTCGGTGTGCACGACTGTGTGCGTGCCGAAGAAGAAGCGCTACAAGGAGATACTGTTTTAGCTACCGGTCGCAGTGAGAACAGTGAAAGCGAAGAATGCGATAGCGGCGAACGGTAAATAAGAACTATTTAATTTAAACTTTGTGATTTTTCAGTGTTTTCTTATCGCCTAAGCTGGACGTATAACACGCCTCCCGATTCCCCAAGAGGTGCACAGTATAAAGAAGTCGTTTACGAAGTTGATATATATGACATTCCAAGTATTGAAGGTAAATTTAGATTTCGGTTTTTATTTTCTATACTGTTCCCAAAAAATAGAAAATATTAAAACACATAACAAAAAATAGGCAAAAAATAGGTAAAACAACTACATATTTTTTGCATGCATATCAGGGTATGAATAAAGAATACGATTTGCAAATTTTCATGTCAAAAGCTCCACATATTTTATGCATATTGCGAAGGATCCAAATCGCTAGCTTTTTAATAGAGCTTGCAAACGGTATCAAAACAAGCGGACAGGCGAATATGAATTCATATAGTTCCGCCCGACAAAGTTAAAAATTAAAATTAGGTAATATTCAAGAGACTTAGGCATAAATTCCGACTTCGTGTAGCATTTGTAAGAATCTATTTTGTACACAGGTGTTCTTTGAACCCTTTAACTTAATTACTTTTCTTCTTTGGACCTAAGGTTTTTCTACCCACATAATTTCACTTATATTTCTTTAAATATAAATGTGTTCGCTTATATGAAAATTGGCACGACAAAACACCACAAAGCATATGATAATAAGCGGTTTTCTCAAAAGCTTAAGTGTCCAAATGCTAGTCCGACATATATCAACTTAGAAGATACCCGTTAGTTATAAATTAATTATTTAAAACATGTTGAGATATTTAACTTTTAATTATTATTTCTCTTCGAAACTGTTTCAATTATGTTTCAATTGTATTGCAGAAAAACGTGAAATATACTTTATTGCAATTATTGACGTTCTTACTCAATATGGCGTAAAAAAGCAGGTATTTAAACATAAAAATAAAACAATATCTCAACTTAACTGACAATATTTTATATTTCAGGCAGCAAAAGCAGCCAAAACCGTTAAATATGGCAGTAATGTAGATGGTATATCGACATGTGACCCGGAACAGTATGCCAAACGATTCTTGGAATTTATGGACAAAGCTATAGAATAAAGTATTATAATCATATTGTATTTGCCACATTCAAAATGTCAAAAATGTATTTATATAAGGCATATAAAATATAAGATATTATTTCGAAGCTTCTGGGGATCCTCTTATTCCGTGATGTGTGCTTTATTTTATTTACTTTAAATGTGCGTATAATGACACTATGTCGTTGTAGACCATCAGGCGATTATTGCGTTACTAAAATAAAACGATAAGTCTAATACTTTAATTTAGTTTGGTACACATACAACAAATCGTTTGACTTGACTTCTTGGTGCGTTCTCCAGTTGAGTGTCAGAATTATTCATGTTTTCAAACCGTTCCCGTATTCTGAAATTTAAGGACAAAATCATTCAAACTTTTTTTTAAAAGCAGGTTGGGTCTTACTTTTTTGCACTTTCAATAGACTCATTTGAAATTAGCTTTGAGGACTCTGTGTCTACACGTCCTTCGTTGAGTTCGCGTTCTATTTCGTTAATTTGCCACTTTTCAAACTTCGCACGCAATTGTTTAGCACGAGCTGCGTTCTGAGCCTGTAAAACCAAACGAAATAATTTTTTTCAATAGGAATATATGTTCTGCAAATGTAAGCTTATTTTTTAATAATATCTGTCGACATAATGTAGTACAAATTTAACTTTTCGAATCTTATCTTCCGTTAGCAAATGGCTTCCCAGAAAGTTAAATTTAAAACCAAAAGAGACCGCTACAGTCGAGTGCCTAGCCTACTATATATCCCTTACAAACGATGTCAGTTTATCTTTATAACTAACGGTCCAACGAAACCAATTTTGGTACGACAATAAATATACACAAATTAATGAAATAAAATTTACACAAAACTCTTGTAATTTGTGATGAGGCAAACATGGGATTGTAGACTTTGGTAAAATTTGCGTGTCAAATTGTAACTCTATATTTAACAAGAGAAAACGCTATAGTTGATGGCCTCGACTATAAGATACCCGATACTCAGCTTAAGGGAGTGTGTGTGCTTTTACTAGCACGCCACCTAGCCTCGATGCATGTAGTGTGCACTCACGATTGAATTTGCCTATTACTGATTATTATTTGTTTATAACTTATTGAATGGTCTGATTTAAATATTTTTTGGCATTTGATGAGCATTTATTAGTACAAAACATTAAGAAATGTGGATGATGTCGGGTTTTAGTGTTATGGGCGTTTCACAAACTTCCTGCACAGGAAGCCCATGAATCGGAATGCTTAACCCCAACATTCTAGCTCTTATAGTTTCCGAGGTCTCAGCGGTCATACGGACAGACATTCAAGAATATGTATACTTTATGGGGTCGAAGCCGCCTCCTTCTACCTGTTATATACCTTTCGACGAGTTTAGTATACCCTATTACTCTACGAGTAATGGGTACAAAAATATGGGAGTCACTCATTACCATAACTTTAATTGCTTATACTTTTTAACAATAAGTGGATGGGTAGATAAGTATTGACGCCAGACAGATTTTAACGTTATGGCTGTTTGTAGTTCCTGCGCAGGAGTCACCAAATTATAAACGTTGTACTTATACAATATTAGTCAAATTTTAATTTGTAAGAACAGCAATGGTATTAAAACATCGGCATGCCGCTGCTAGCTTCCGTTCTCGTTTTATATTGAAATTTGATAAAGTCTTACCTCGTAAAGCCCTTGATCATTGTTGCAGAAGTTGGGTGGAGCAAACCTCTTTTCCTCGTCATCAGTGTTCTGCTCGCTATCACTATCGTTTTCCTCTTCAGTATCTGATCTATTAAAATGGTTACCGATTTCTGGTGGTGGAGTAAAGCACTTTAATGGTTTCGGGCTTCGCTCCTTGTTTTTATCTTTCATTTGTTGCACTTCCATTTCGCGAAACTTGCTTAATATTGTTGACGTTGTTTTGGTTTTTTGTAAAACGTTATCATTGAATAAGGGCGTTTGAATCGAACCCTCCGAGTCCGAATCAGGGGAGGGCATCTTTACAACACCGTCACGTGGCGGAGTCATGCGAAATGTTTTTTTTTTATTTTCGAGAGGTGCATATTTTTCGAAGAATTTAAACCTTTCTGTTAACTCTTCAGTGGCGACTTTAACTTCTTCTGGCTTTGAGTCGCATTTGATTACGTCAACACCGGTATTCTGTATTAAAAAAAATGTATCTATAAAAAGTTTTTAAATTTAATATGGACTAACCTCTTGCCACAATTGGTTACAGCTCACAATCTTTTTATCTGGACGGCTATTTTGGGCACGACTGTTACTTAAGTTGGAACTTATATTTGCATCTAGCTCCATGAAGATACTTCGTGATGCCTTGCCTATTCCTGCATTTGTAATAAAGCAAATATATATTTAACATTAAATATGCACTTATATTAAATATACCCATACCAGATTCAAAAACATCCGCATCTGCTTGCATACCGAAAATTGCCTCTTTTGATTGAACTTTATTATCGTTAAAAACTTCACCGTTCTCAAATCGATCCTTAATAAGATGAGTAGCCTTTATGACATTAATATCGGGGGTCTTACCCACCGATGTAACGCCTTGTTCTGATTCAGCCACAGCTAATTGATACATTTCTTTAATTTTTGCTTGTTTACCCAGAAATAGTCGGGAACGTATGCTCTGTATTTCCTGTTTCCTTTCCTCGCGACGTTCTTCTTTTGTCATCAATTCACCTTGCTCGAATTTCGATCTTATATCATTCATAGCTTCTCCCAAGCCCACAGGCCTTTCCCTCTTAATATCCTTTCTGGAGCACAAAAAATCGATATCGTTTTCATCGTCGGTATTTATTTTATCAATGTCGCTGTTGTCAATATCATCCAATTCAACAAGTTCTAAATTAGTTATTCCAAGCTTATGAAGTTTGGTTAGCGTAGACCGTATTGATTTGCTATGAGTAAGTGCAGTATCTTGACGTTCAGGTAAGTTATTGATCTGTTCTTTGCATCCATTTTCAAAAACCTTGAATTTTGAGCGCACGTTTAATTGTTGAAGTTCATCAAGTCCAAGACTTGGCTTATCGGAAGCTGCAATCATTTGTCCATTGTAACGAACGGTTAAAAAGCATTTTTATAAATATTAAAAAAAAATACTATGTGAAAGAAAGGTTGAGATAAAATGTTTGAAATCATATAGAGAGGGCGTTTGGCCGCTCACATCTATCTTATTCAATGTTTAAGTTTACCTCTTGCGACATCCGGTGGTAATTCTATTGGTTGATTCTCTCGTATAATAAGCTCTGGCTTTAGTGGTGTAAATTCTTCATAAACTATCTTCGGTGCAAAGATTAATTTGAAGTGCACAGAACAGTATAAACTTCCATCGTGAACGTTATAGCTATCAGATCTGTGGGATATTATAACGCAAGAGTATAACCACAAAATGTCATAAAAGTTTTGAAGTTGTTGTTAAAAATTTAATATGCTTTGCAGTTTAAAAACCCATGGTATTAATGAAACACAGTTCCAGCTTCTGCGATTTGTATTTCACTCTAAAACCAAGCAATATGATTTACTAAAAGCGTTTGGGCGCAAACTTTTAACTATATTTTTAATAAACCTTATATATTTAGAAAATGATTTAGGAGCTAAACCAAAATCTAAGATTCAACTACCCCAAAAAATCTACTGATTGAGTCATAATTATACCCGTTACCCGTAGAGTAAAAGGGTATACTGGATTCATCGGAAAGTATGTAACAGGCAGAAGGAAGCGTTTCCGACCCCATAAAGTATATATATTCTTGATCAGGATCACTAGCCGAGTCGATCTAGCCATGTCCGTATGTCCGTATGAACGCTGAGATCTCGGAAACTATTACTGTGTTTATGCTATGAATTTCATGCATTCTCCAATGCATGAAATTATAATAGCCCCTGTTTATACAACACAGACAAACTCATGAAATGATATTAGTAAAGCTGTCAAATTTTTCGAATTTGATATAGAGCTCTATAGAGTAGTAGGCTGTGAAGTAGGCTGTGCCTCAGCATTTCGTAAGTTGGGACTGAATTCATAGTCAACTTTCGTGTGTTATCGAATTCATGAAACGGTGTTTATGCACACACGAATTTGCTCATTTCATGAATTGATTTCATGAAATAGGCATAGCATAAACACAGTATATAAAAGATACAATACTGGGATTAGACATGCAGATTCCTGAGATTCCTGCGCAGCGCAAGTTTGTTTCAGCAGCTTGCCACGCCCACTCTAACGCCTACAAACCGCCCAAACTGTGACTCCTACAGTTTTGATGCTAGAATAACTGAAATGTATTGTTCTCATCGATACCTATCGATATCGATATCGACCGCCCACAAACTTCAAAATCGGACAACTATATTTGTTAGAACCAATTTTGAGAAAACAGTTAAAAAGTGGTTTAAAAATTTTTTTTGCTATAACTCTAAATTTGTTAAGTTTAAAAAATTTCGACTCTGTAGCATTAATTGTTTAGAAACTATACCCCTTACATGTCAGGCTTTTTTTCTTGGATTTTCCGTTAAATTAGCGGGTTTTTCCAAAAGTTGTAGAACAAAAGTTTTTTATCTTAAGCTACTTAACACACCCATAAGGTTCGCAAGACCCAAAAATCAAAAAGAGATTCATACAAACCCACAAACATTTTCGGATTGGGAAGAAGAAGAAAATCTTGGTTTTGAAATAACTTTTGAACGGCACATCAGATTTCAACAAACGATGTGTCATTCGACGCGTATTCTCAGTAAGAATAAAACTAGGTTGAAAGCCGAGAGCATTTATCGCCACCAATTTTATAATTTTCACTTTTACACTTTCACCGCTTTTTCTCCCAAACGAATTGAAATTTCTAAAGCATTGCAACCTTGTTAGTTCTTGAGATACCTTTCAGTTGGTGTGTCACTCGTTACGATCAGACTATCATAGAATATTTTCAATTCTGCGGCTATATATACATAGTAGTTGCCTTCGCACACTCTCTGGTGCGCTTCGTCACTACATGTACTGCCCCACAGTGATGAATAAAACTGTGAAATGCGTAGTAAAATTTCAGGTCAATGCTGGACCTTGGGCTACGAATGGTTTAATCTAGTGCTATTAAACTCAGAGAAAAAACCGTTATAAACGTTCTCGATTTCAGTATTTTTGATCACAAAAGTGAGCCAAGATCGATTCATACTCAATCTCTTAAAACTTAGGTCGAAGTCTTCTCTGTTTGCATATGGGTTTTGAGAATGTCTACTCTTGATATGGATACAAAGTCCTCCCGGTTTCAACACCAAATCGGTCTCGATTTCGAGATGAACCATTTTTGGATTCAAGCAAAAACAGTTTTTGCTCTCAGATTCCATTCTCAAATAAAAATACTAAGTTTCTTAAAATTACATATATATTTTACTCTTACGGCTTTCATTTCATTTTTAAGTTGATTATATATCGAGGGGTGTTACAAATTCGGATAACTTATAAATATAGTTTCTTTAGATAAATCCCAATCGGTGGAAAAGCCTCTATTATTTCGTCATCCCTTATGTACCTAAGACACACGTAAGAAACTCCGGTACCTAAAACAATATATATTTTTATTATTATTCATATGTACATATACATACCTCTTACAATTGAATTGCGCTTAAGATGAGTTACGATCATACATATATACCACATATTTCATAAGTGTATACTTGCGGTTATGCATGTGTGTCATTATGCGTGCAGTTTCAATTCTGTGTTAATTATTTGACACATAAGTTTAATATTTATTAAGTATGTAAATAAATACACGAATTCGGTTTTTTAAGAAAAACGTGCTCTAATAAAAAACATAAAATAAAAAATTGACAAATTCTGATTTTACTTGCGTTGTAGGTAAAGAAGGGTCTTTATTAGGTTAAACTCACGGAGCATGTCCTCCAAATTTTTCTTTATTTTCTATTTCACTCGTCAACTTAACCGCACACTTTGCACAAAAACGAAGAAGTGAATTTGCAGCGGCACAGAGTCGCAACTCACTTCGATAACTTCCCGATAATTTTAAGAGAGGAGCTTGGTCTCTCTCTCCTCTCAGTGTCATTTCTTCTACGTCTTCCCCTCACGTTCCTCTTCGACAACCTCAAAACCGAGATTGCTCTTGACTCGGAATACTAAAATCGACATCGCTTTCGTCTCGATATCGAGAAGAAAAAGAAAGAAGACAATAATCTCAAACTAAGAAGTACCGATCTCCGTTTTTGATTGAAAATTGTCTAAGAATCGAATGTGTAATACTTTGGCCGATAATTTGGATATATTACATTTTTTCTTGTAGAAAAATCATTTAAGCATACTTTAATAATTATAGCAGTTCTGTGTAGTACCCACTTAAGTTGTTTACCGCATTCCTTGCAACGTAAGCACGTTTTGTGAAAAATAGTCGTTCCAGTTTTTAATTGAAGAATGACTTCCTCCATTTTGTATACCGGTTTTTTGCATTGACGGCAGTTGTCAAGCTGTTCAGCAATTGTAGACTGTTAAAATAATCATACATAATTGAATTAGATTAATTGTCAATACTGTGATATTTGGTTATTTAGTAAATGTAATGAGTTTATTTCGTGGTATATGGCTTACTCGAAAAATTTCTTGTGCTTTTTTAGAATCTCTTGAACGTACATGGATTACATTTCGTTTTTGAAGGTCATCAAATTTCGTAAAACTTTTTTTCTATAAATAAAAAATAGGTTAATTAGCCATAAAATAATGTAAGAGTATACATATGGAAATCAGTATTGTGTTGTATGTTGTTCAGCTATTATTTGGATTCATTTTTCTTTTTTTTGTTTTTTCTGCATTTGAATAGTGACACCACAATTAAATCGGTAACAAAACTATTTTTATACCACTTTTTTTCTTCGGAGTGCAACGCCCACTTTAATAACGCTCGCAACGCTAAAAACGGTCTAGCACCCAATTTTGTTAAACAATTTTTATAAGTGTAAATAATAATCTTATTATCAATAGCCTTCTGCCGCGTGAACGCTGTGATTTCGGAATCTGTATGAGTTTGAGAATTGGGATTTTAGATTAGGACTTCTTAGCTTCTTATTTTAGCGAAAGTGCTGATAATACAAACAAATCTTCACTGAAATTTTTAGCTCTTGTCAATACCTACCAATTCCTTAGCTTTTCATTCATCGCACGTTTTCTTATTCGAATGTACCCAAACCCACTTTAACGTCCAAAACCGACCAAAACAGTCCCTAAAAACGCTGAGATCTTGTACATTGTACATATTAACATTAATTCTGTTATACAAGGGTGTTTTATATAAAAACTTCATATCGATTTCCTAAATTTAAAATTCATAAATAATCTTTTATTTCTTAAATATCTGGCATCAAAAGTTGCATCTTTTTGAGCAATCTACTCGAAACATTAGATACCAATTACTCAGCTAAAAGAATTGTGAGAGGGATGGAGATATGCTTGCAGCAAATGGGCTGTTTTTCGCTAAAACGCCTCCTAGCATATAGCGCCCCCTAGCGTAGCAATATTAATTATTATCTGGTTAAACCCCTTTAATGATTGGCCCGATTTGAACAATTTAATGGGGTGGGTACTAATAACCAGAACAAAATCTTATTTAAATTTTTTTTAAATATAAAAAAATGCGGGCGATAGAGTGGGCGTGGCACCCTTCTAAAAAAAACTTGCGCTGCGCCGGAAGGCCTAACATTTGCAAGCTTTTCCTGATCCTTATCAAGAATATGTATTATGGGGTCGGAAATGCTTCCTTCTACCTGTTACATACTTTCCAACGAATCTAGGAAAACCTTTTGCTCTACGAGTAACAGGTATACAAAGCGGGTTTCCTTTTTATTTTAAATAAATAGGTTATAAAATTATTGTTATTTATTAAATAATATTTGTTTCAAATAGCTTAGAAACATAATATGATTACATTTTTATTAGAAAGGAAGAATGATTGACAAAAAAGAATGATAATAACCGACTTAAAGCCTCTTGACAGTTCAAATACAATGTGGCAGGAATAAAGGAACTACTCATACACAACGTTTGAACAGGTCTTTAGGTTTTACTGTTGCCTTACCATGTTTATATTCTGGGTATCATATTCATTCGTTTTTGATCTTTTTGATTTGCCTTTTTTTGTGGGCAATCCATTTCCAGAAGGTCCCTTTGAAATATTAGAGCTTAAAGTGACCGTGTCTTTTTTGTCGTCTCTTTGGTCCATTTTGTTGTTCCGTCTTGAAAACTTATTTGTAAACTTCGCTGAAATATAAGATTTTTGTTCAGAGTTCAACTCTTACGACAAATGTATTTTGGAGAAACTTTACTTATTTATCCTAAGAATATAATTGTTTTAAAAGCGATTAAAGGGCAGCATATATATACTAAAGGATGTTGTTAGTATTTAGTAATTGTTTTGTCATTTCAACATTCTAAGCAAATGAAAAAAATACTTTCGAAATATATATATATATATAAATGGGTCAAAATTTGATTTTTTCAAAGATAACTGCCTTCAACTGAAATAGTTAGTATTCAGAAACTGTTTGGTCACTGCGACATTCTAAAAAAATTAAAAAAATACAGTCTCCGAAATACATATTTATGTATACGCATATTCGCATATAAATAGGTAAAATGTTTTTTAAAGGTATTTGCCGATATTTTGCTGTTATATATTTTGTTTTTATTCTATTTGTAGCATTTCTACCGAAACCTGTTTGCCGAAAATCTGTTTTGCTTGTCATAAGTACGGCCCGTAACAAAAGTCGCAGCCATAAGCACAGAACAAATGGGGCTGCGGAAAAGTAAATACGTCAAGAGTTATTTTCGTACCTATTTTATTAAGCATGGATCCGGGTTTATACACATGGTTTGTGGTTACAAGGATTATTTACTTAGGTCTAGAATAGATTCAAATGGACAACATGGTAGTTTATCAGTTTACAGAAAAAATCCAAAATAAGCAATTACATCTACCAGATGGTCGGGTTAAAGTTTCCCAAGGGTTATTACAGACGGTGTGAAGACACGTCCGTCGACTGGTTGCAAATGGTTTATGACCCGTTATCACATGCAGATGTGTGCAGACCAAATCAGCTACATTTTTATTTAGGTCATAGTATCAATCAGCAGCCAACAAATTTCGGCTAGGTCGAAATCCTACACTATTTCAGATCAATTTGATTTTATAAGTAAAACCAGCAACATTATTAATACTTCGGTTTGTCGAAGTTCCGTTTTACTACTATACTATACTTATAAAATGTAATTAATACACAATACATGTAATACTCAATTTAAAAATATATGTTGGGAATGTTGCGAATAAAAAGAATGCGAGAGTATTTACATTCTGGTATGGCTGATTATATTTATGATACACTTTACCTGAAATGCTTATATAATTAGGAAGCTTTTCTATGAATTTGTGCATACGTATGCATTTTTAAGTGTTCATATGGATACACACTTGACTGAAACAAAATCATCAGTATAATAATGTGTCTATTGTTACAAAAAGGAAATATAAATGTAAATGATCCAGGTAATACAATTCAAATATTTTAAGTTTTTAGATTAAAAAGAAATGAGTAAGGAACATACCAGTACTAACTTTTAATCCCTTTTTTGTTTGCAATTGAAAAACGTCAGTGCACAATATGAATATATTTATCCAGTTTGGTTAATTAACATCATTGTATGATTTAATTGTATTATGATAAAGTTTTGAGGTGGCAAAATGCAGTGTTTATTAATAAAGTTTTTTCTAATCAGCACATCACATATTTAATATATGTAAATGTACTACGGATCGACGTTCAGAAGTTAAAGAGCGAACAATATAGACTGCTTCTATGTACACTCAATGAGTTTTTTAGTGTTGCCCGATTTTGTGCATGTAGATACATATAATATTCAAAGTTGAGTTAATTTTAAAAGACTAAAAGCTTTTTTCGAAAATTATTCGAAAGCTTTTTTGGGAAATTAAACTCTTAAATGTCTAGAATCAAAACGACAAATGAGAGGACTCTTAAATTAGTTAGGATCGTAAAACACGGAATACCGCTATAGTTGGGTGGCAGATATCCGTTACTCAAATAACGGAGCGCCAGGGAGAGGAAGATATGCAAATGGTAAAGCTACTTTTTTCGAGATTGCAGGGAGCCACCTAGTGGCAATTACATCATTTGGTCATAACTTCCTAATGAATTTTCATATTTTAAAAATTTGTAGATATGGATATAGGTAATAATAAAGATAGCAGAATCCCATTTCACTTTTACAAACAGACAGATTTTAGTATTGTGGTCGTTGTGGGCGTCAGTCGCTAGGTATTAACGAAACCAATACATTTCAATTAAAGTTTGTATTCTTTCATCAAAACTGTGGCCACCATAAAAAAAAGATCTTATTATTTGTATTGTGACCGAAGTATTCAAAGTTCACTCGCAATGCGTGTAGCATGGTCTTACTGTCAAGTAGCTGGGTTTTTTTAATTGACAAACAAAAATTTAAGGATTTAAAAAAAATGAATCTGCAGGTATACAAAGAAATACAAATAAATGGAATGTTTAACGTATTTTTATACCCTTGCAGAGGGTATAATGATTTCAGTCAAAAGTTTGCAGCGCAGTGAAGGAGACTTTTCGACCCCATAAAGTATATATATTCTTGATCAGCATCCCTAGACGAGTCGATCTAGCCATGTCCGTCTGTCCGTCCGTTTCTACGCAAACTAGTCTCTCAGTTTTAAAGCTATCGGCCTGAAACTTTCCCAAAAGTCTTATATCTTTTGCAGGTAGTATATAAGTCGGAAGTGGCCGGATCTTATAGCTCCCATAGGAATAATCGGAAAATTAATTTTTTTTAATTATATCTTTGGTGTTTTTAAACATATAACCTCCTAAGCTTGGAAATAACAGTTTTCAATTAGTTATGAATTTCGAATTAAATTTTATCGAAGTCGGACGACTATATCATATAGCTGCCAAAGGAACGATCGGAAAATTGGTGGGAAAATAATATGAAATAAATTATAGCATCGGTGTTTTTTAACATATTATCTTATACCATTGGGAATATCATTTTTTGTACTTTTAAATTTGATATTTATAACTACAAGGGTATACAAACTTCGGCATGCCGAAGTTAACTTCCTTTCTTGCTTTTAAAGTAAATTAGTAGTTAAAAGCTTCCTTCTCGTCATCTTTCCGGAGATGGAGGACGCGCCGGCTTCTATAGGGAGGAGGAATTAGGGTCGCCCGCTAAGGAACAGATGGATGTGCCATCAGCAGCCATTACCAGGATGCTGGGCGTCTTCGTGCAGCATCAGGCGGAACAACCCCGTTCCCAATCCGGTTTCCACTTCCTCAAGGTCCAGATTGCCAGATTCCAAGCTGGCCTGCAGATGGCCCGGGAAAGATGGCGAAGCATCCGTGGGACGAGAAAAAAGCTTTAAACTACTAATTTACATAAATAAAACATTTGTTGAACATTCCATTTAATTTTTATGTTAATTTTTTTGTGAGCTAGCAGACATTTCGTATTTAAATTGCTCCAGTTGATTTGTTATAGACCATGCTACATACATTGCGGGTAAGCTTTAAAAACCTCGCTTACACTACAAAGAATAAGATTTTTCGAGTAGTGAAACTCTTAGCCGATCTGAGTATTAGGCTTTAACCAAAGGAGTCATTGGATGGTTAGACCACGAACCCCCTGTCACACCCGTGTCATGACATATTACGTTTGTGTGCCTATGTTTGTTTTTGTTTATTTCTCTGGAGGGTAACGCGAAAACGTCGGTCACACTACATAGAATAAGATTTTTCGACTAGTGAAACTCTAAGCCGATCTGAGTACTAGGCTAACAATACGCAAAAATACTTAAAAATTCGATATACTGAAAAAATACCAATCTTTTCCCCACCTCTAATTGCCTACGCAAAACCTGAGTAACAAACAACAAGGTTAACACAATAACCTTATATCTCCATAAGTCAACCCTAGTTTAAATAGGCTTTTATTTTTTAATTTTACAACGTACAGGTATAGATAATAAAAAAACGAAGGAACGAAAAAACGAAAATTTTAAAGTTCACCCGCAATGCATGTAGCATGGTCTTACGTTAAGCCTAGTATTCAGATCGGCTAAAATTTTCACTAGTCGAAAAATCTTATTTTATGTAGTGTGACCAAAGTTTTCAAAGTTCACCCGCAATGCTTACATACTGTCAAGCAGCTGGGCTTGTTGCCAAACGGAAAACAAATCAATCGGAGCAATTTAAAAAAGAAGAGTCTGCTGGTGCACGAAGGCATTAAAATAAAAATAAATAGAATGTTTAACGAATGTTTTTATACACGTAAATTAGTAATTTAAAGCTTCCTTCTCGTCCCACGGATGCTTCGCCATCTTCCCCGCGCCATCTGTAGTCCAGCTCCGAATCTCAGGCATTCTGTACCTTGAGGAAGCGGGAGCCGGATTCGAAACGGGGTTGTTCCGCCTGATGCTGCATTAAGTCGCCCAGCAACCTGGCAATGGATGGTAATGGCTCCTCCACCTGTCCCTTAGCGGGCGCCCTTTTTCCCACCTCCCTACAGAAGCCAATTCGTCTTCATCTCCGCTTAAGCTGCCAAGACACGCACGGCAGGATTACAACGCAAAACTAAATGCAATTTTAACGCTAGCATGTGCGCTAAATGATTTCTTCATTGCTATTAGCAAACTGTTTGGTCATTTATTAAAATCCCGGAACGCCATGTACTGAAATCACCTAAGCCCGTAAAAGCCCGTAAAAAAAGTGTCTGAAGCGGAACTTGGTGGCAGAATCGGAAACCCCCTCTGTGTTAATAGGCTACACATTAATTGTTTAAATCGTCCAACATCTCTTCATCTATACTTTTTAAGCATGCTGCTCAGCTCCGATGTTTGCTCATTAGAGGATGCACTGCAGTTGATCTCTTTCAATGGCAATAGCAACTCATGCAACAGCGGTGGCCGATGTGAACAGCCTGCTAAAACTTAATCACTGTTGCAGCTTTGCCGATCCTTACAGTTTTTCTTGACAGTAATGTTCTTAGCGTTTGCTACGAAAATGTCAGAACTGATAGGACTTAAACTACGGTCCCAAGATATTTATATACTAGGAGCAGGGCAAAACAACAGTCTTGCAACGGCTCGGATCAATGCAAATGACCTCATCGTTTATAGAAATATTGCTACGCTTTTTGAAGAAAATAACTAACCTCTAGCTTATGTCCGTAGTGACAGGGCCTGGCAACTTTTTCACCAAAACATTCAATACTTACGCGAGAATCCGCTTAAATTTGCAACAGTGATTTTAAACGACATATTAAATTTGGATGGCGGCCTGACTGGCATATATATTGGTTGAGAAAGCCTTATAGACCACCCACTAAACGGATGGCGGATACTGAATGGACCTCTGTGGGAATAGGCTATTAGTTTGGTTATTGATTGAATGTGCGAACTTGACATATCATTTCTTTTATAAAATACTGTAGCTTAGTATTTTATACAAACCGTGATTTTTGTGAATGAAATACCAAACAGCCTGACTACCATTATCAATATTTTACGGCATCTGTTATCGGTTTCATAAAAATTGCTTACCTTTTTTTTGGTTTTATTTTGTTTTTAGTACAAAAACTATATAAACATTTAATGAATTGAACAATTTACCTACTACTCGTGAAATTTAAACAAAACATAAGTTACATATGTGTCTAAAAGGTGAATATACCTTAACTTTTTGTTCGGCTCTTATCTTTAGTGCTGGTTGTAGTGTTCTCTAGTTTATGATGAAAAATATTACTGCTAGGTAAGTTAAATATAAATTATTTTTAAATTGATTAACTTTAAAAACATGCTACCATATGCATATATACATACGTGTACTTACATACATAGTTTAGTTTAAGCCCTTGCATTTGTACATACGACCACAAACTCCTCACCTACAGTAAAAGTCTGCGTTGTTTATATGAAACACAAATGTATGTCCTTTCAGATTCAATTAATATACTCAGGGAGTACAACGCTCGGGAAATAAATAAATATAACAACAAGTGCCTGCATTTATGCATGCTGATGAGATGCTTTTATACTACCTGTAAACGGAACCTTTTATTGGATCAAAACATTGTAAATATGGCATACGAACGTTATGGCATACTTCTTCAAAATGAGCAATACGACGAAGATAAAATCAACGCAAAAGGCATTCACAAAATAAACGTCCATAATAACAGCAATGGTGAGTTTGCCCTTTACCAGGAGTCGAATATTAATCAAATCGGCAACAAATACAGGACATTGTAACATAATAAATGTATGTATATTTATAAAGTTACTTTATATACATATTCCGAAAAGGGAGCCATTACATATGTGTACATTGTTAACAATAGATAATATAAAGGATCATATACGGGGTGGAAACCGAATATATATTGATGATCGTAAGAATTGCGCCCGAAGCAGTGTCACCCGGATGAGGTTTTTGATCGGGACAAACGACTCAGGCGTTTTGGCCGTGTATGTATACATATGTATGTACAAAGATGGTACTTGCTATAAAAATACAAACATACATAGGTATACGGCCCTGTACAAGTTTTCATTTCCAAGAGGTTTCACTTGTGAATTTCCGGTTGTAAACGAAAAGAATTACACATTTTGTCGAGTGTACCCTTGCAGAGGGTATAATGATTTCAGTCAGAGCAACGCAGTGAGACGATTTCGACTCCATAAAGTACATATATTCTTGGTTAGCATCGCTAGACGAGACGATCTAGCCATGTCCGTCAGTTTCTACGCAAGCTAGTCTCTCAGTTTTAAAGCTATCGGGCTGAAACTTTCCCAAAAGTCTTCTTTCTTGTGCAGGTAGTATAAAAGTCAGAACCAGCCGGATCGGACAACTATATCTTAAAGCTCGGAAAGCTCTGTACATACAATGCTCGGAAACAACCTGCAAGATTATAGAAAATTCGGCTTACCGATACCTGCAATAGAGACATGTTTGGGAAAGTTGAATAGCTATAACTTTAGAACTGAGGGACTAGTTTCCGTAGAAATAACCCTTTTACACAGAGGGGTTTTCCCGTCAGCGACCAAATTCCGCTTCAGCGACTTTTTCATCCACGCGTAGAAATGAGACGGGATAAAGTCGCAACAACTCTCTGCAGCGGAAAATGGGACCGCACACGCCCAGTGTTTGATTCAGCCTTTTTACGGTTTTTTTTCAGTTATCTCACGATTATCTGCCGCAGAGAGTTGTAGCGAGTTGCAGATCAGCTGTTTGCTTCAATTTATGGGTGTTACATATAGTGGTCGTGGCCAAAGCAAATAAAGGCTTTATAGGATCTAGAGAAATCTAAATGTGAAATGTCAAACTCTCTAGCTTCAAAAATGTAAGCGCTGAGCAGAAACTAGCGTCAGGTGCTTTTGTGCTTAAATTTTTCAATTTTAAATATTTTTACTTTTACAATAATTTTTTCTGTACCAATCGGCTTATTTGAACAAAATCTCAATACCTTCCATCGGTGCACTAATTGTTTCGGTCAGACCATGAGAGTACCGTTTCAATTTTGCGGCTATATGTATATAGTAGTCCCTTTGCTTACTATTCGTCACTACGTGGACTATTCTGGATAATCGTCACTAGACGAGTAGATATAGCCATGTCCGTCTCCGTTTAAGGGGGGAAATACAATTAAAAGGCATAAAGTGAGGCCTATCTTTGGGAGTGGATTGCAAGTAGGGAATTAAATGAATCTTAGCGATTCTTTTTGCATGTTATTAGAAAATCATTGGGCAATGAAAATCAGTCAAGTTTTTTAAAAAATATTGTAATTAAGCCCATTTATGATCAATAATGTGGAGTCGTGTTTTGAGGGATGAACTTTGCGCCGTGCAGTCTCCAGGCCCAGGATCACGTCTAAAACAAAAAACAGCAACTGGGCATTAATCTTAGAGGTACAGCGCACAACATGAATTATTTCATATGTAAAAAAATGGTTTTTCCATGAAAAAATGTGAAGTTGGAAAAAAAAATTTCAAAAAACACACTTTTTTTTCGACTTTGTTCGTAAAAAAAACATGTTATAACAAACAAATATGAAAAATCCTTTATGCTTTTAAAGGCTTATTCCCAGACATATTTAGAGTACATTAAGACAAAAAAAATTTTTTCGAAAAAAATAAATTTTCAATTGTTTATTATTATTATTATTATTATTACAGATAGAGAAGTTTACAAAACTAGACTAACTTAGTTGGTAAAGCGCTTGCAACAAGGCCTTCGGCTTAAATTTTCAATTGTATTTCCCCCTTTAAGAGCCAACGATTTGAATCTTTCGCAAACGTCATCAAGTATGCGCCCAAGTTTGAAAGCCGGTATGATGAGTGTATCATGGACGATCGGCTTATACTGATTTCTTTTCTGTGTTTAAGGGGAGTTTTTTACAGTGTAAGATCTATTGATATGCAACTTTTCAAATCGTGTTTTTTCATGCAACTCTTGGTCGGGGTAGTGGCGCGTGTCGACTGGACGAATATATTCCATAGCTCCAATTTCAACAGTTGGTATCCGGATTTTTGCAGTTTTTCAATAATTTTAACAGTTTAAAAGCTAGCGACATAAAACCCTGTTTTGGGGTGAAATAGTTACAAAATTGTGGTTTTTCAAGATCTTTCGTTGTTAAATGTTTAATATTTTAGATTTATCCCATTTTGTCACATTTTAATTCATAGAATTTGCAAGGTTACTATTTCTTCGACTTACCGAAAACTGGCTTCGTTTTCGTTACAGGGTAAATTCTATTTTGTTTTATAGGTCAATGAAAGGCTACTTTGTAAAAATGATTTTGGAGATTCATCGAAGATTGGATATAAATATTTTTAGTGGTGTATTTAATGGTATGATTATTTTGTCTGTGACTTTATTTGTATCTGTCGACGTGTCAAAACTTGATTAATTAGTTCCGTATAGCCCCTCAGTGGCATTGTCTGCGATTTCACACAGTTTACCGACGGCATCGATGGTAGATAGCCCTTGGTGTCGGCAGTGTAATGACTGAAATGCAGGTCTTCCTTTTGAGCGTATTTCCTGGTTTTCGCTATACTTTGGTTCCACCAGTATGCACCCCTTCTTCTGGGTGGGCTTTTATACCCTTGCAGAGGGTCAAATGATTTAAGTCAGAAGTTGGCAACGCAGTGAAGGAGACGTTTCCGACCCCATAAAGTATATATATTATTGATCAGCATCAATAGACGAGTCGATCTAGCTATGTACGTCCGTCTGTCCGTTTCTACGCAAACTATTCTCAGTTTTAAAGGAATAGGGATGAAACCTTCCCAAAAGTCTTATTTCTATTGCAGATAGTATATAAGTCGGTAAAAGCTTTATCCTATATCTCCCATAGGAGTGATCAAAAAAATATTTTTTAAAAAATGTAAAAAATTATAGTATTGCCTGTTTTTTACATTATATCAATCTTTTAAGACTTCAGAACTTCTAATAAAATTTAAAAAAAAACAAGGAAGAACGCTATAGTCGAGTACCTCGACTATCAGATACCCGTTTTTTGATCAATCGATAGGTATTGACGAGACCAATACATTTCAGTTAAAATTTTTTATCTAGCATAAAAATTGTGGGCGCCACAGGCTTGGGCGGTTTATGGGCGGTAGAGTGGGCGTGGCATATTCGCATAACAAACCTGCGCTGCGTACAAGGCTACGGAATCTAAATCTGAAATCCCAATACTCTATCTTTGATAGTTTCCGAGATATCCGCGTTCATATTTACGATTTTTTGAAGTTTATGGGCGGTTTGTGGGCGTTAAAGTGGGCGTGGCAAACTTTTTGGGTCAATCGATAGGTATTGATAAGAACAATTCATTTCAGTTTAAATTTTCACTCTAGCATCAAAACTGTAGAAACCACAGTTTTGGGCGGTTTGTGGGCGTTAGAGTGGGCGTGGCACTCTACTGAAACAAACTTGCGCTGCGTAAGAAGCTCAGGAATCTGCTCGCCAAATCTTAATAGCCTAGCTCTCATAGTTTCCAAGATCTCAGCGTTCATCCGGACAGACAGACGGACAGACGGACATGGCTAGATCGACTCGGCTAGTGATCCTGATCTAACTAACAAGGAAGAACGCTATAGTAGAGTACCTCGACTATCAGATACCCGTTACTCAGCTAAAGGGACCAAAGGAAAATGGAGATATGCAAGCAGCAAAGTGAGATTGAAATGCGCCACCTACCGGCGGCACCAATACATTTCAGTTAAAATTTTGTATCTAGCATGAAAATTGTGGGCGCCACAGGTTTCGGCGGTTTGTAGGCGTTAGAGTGGGCGTGGCATATTCGCGTAACAAACTTGCGCTGCGCTCAAGGCTACGGAATCTAAATCTGAAATCCCATTTTTCTATCTTGGATATTTTCTGAGATATCCGCGTTCATATTTACGATTTTTTGAAGTTTGTAGGCGTTAAAGTTGTTGTGGGTCAGTCGATAGGTATTGATGAGAAGAATACATTTCAGTTAAAATTTTTATTCTAGCATCAAACCTGTAGGAGCCACAGTTTTGGGTGGTTTGTGGGCGTTAGAGTGGGCGTGGCACTCTGCTGAAACAAACTTGCGCTGCGCAGGAATCTCAGGAATCTGCATGCCTTATCCCAGTATTGTAGCTCTTATAGTTTTCGAGATCTCAGCGTTCATACGGACAGACGGACTGACGGACAGGCGGACATGGCTAGTACTTTATATTGCTGCCATAGGAACGATAAAATAATTAATGTGAAATGACCTGCCGATGTTTTTCGAAGGGAATGTATTTTAAAGTAAGTTAAGAAATTAACGGCTATTCGATTATAGCGTCCCTTCTTGATTTCATATATTGATTTTTGTTTTAGGCGTCGTTTTGTTAGCTTTCTACCTACTAGGCCCTATTTGAATAATTTTCCAATTGTCTACAATGTAGACTCTACATCCACAAATATTTAAACGGTGAATAAAGTAGCAGAACAAAATTTGTCAGGACAACAATCTTAAATTTATGGTCCTTAAAGTAATTTATAAAAAAAATTTTTCTTTCAGATGGTATACACCTCAGCAATCACATCAACTTGCACAAAAATAAAGTATTTGAATCAGTTATTCAGTCAGTACCAAAAGATAGTGATAACGCAAGTAATTCTAATGTACATGAAATGGCATTAAGAGCATCAGAAAATATATTTTCCTCTAAAATGTAAGTAAATTTATTTAAATATTTAAGCATATGAACAAGACTTAATATGTGTTCATTTACAGAAGGAAGAATACCAACATTGGATATCAAATGAATATCAATTGTTATAAAAATATTGGTTATGCGGAAAATCAAGAAATTTCAAAGGACGTGACACATAACCTGCCAAGCAATAGGAACGCTACAGAAGAGTCTTGTACTGTCGGCAGAAATTCGCCTTTTCTGGTCTCAGATACAACAATACTAACATCAACTGGAAAATCAAGACGGTGGGAGCAAAAGCTGGTTCAAATTAAAACTATGGAAGGAGAGTTTAGTGTTACAATGTGGGCATCCGGAATATCCGATGATGAATACTCCGGGTCAGACCAAAATGTTGGCGATTCCGATTTTTTAAAAGGAAAAGACATTGATTTTGATCAGGGCACGTCCCAACGAACCAAAGACCTGGATCAGGTCGAATCTATAATACAGCATGATGTATTTATTCAAGAACCTCAGGCACTTGAAATGCAGCCACACTTAAGCTCAGTTCCAATCATAGAACAGTTAACGAAAGAGAAGGGACTTTTATCTCGTGAAAATAATATTTCCACAAAGGTTCTAAGTAAATCAACATTAAGTTTCGAAGATCCCATCTTGATTTCGGACTCCACAAGTATACAGCTGGTCAATGAAACTGCCGCCATGACAATTGATAATCCTAAAATAATAGCTACTGACAATACTGGCGATCTGCGTACATTGACTAGCTCAGTGCCATTTGGGAATGGCTTACAGGAAAGACAACAAACTGATTGCTTATCAACATCTTCACAACCATCATACCACGGAAATATAGGTAAGAACTGTAACTAAAATATAATTACAAAATATAGAATTTTTGGTTTAATAATAATTTTTGTTTATAAATTTAGGACCAAGCGGAAGCACTGATTTAAGTTTTAATCTTTCCGAAGTCATAGTGTCCTATCCAAATGATAAGAAAATAGCTTGCCCCCATAAAGGTTGCCATAAAAATTTCAGAGACTCGTCTGCGATGCGCAAGCATTTGCACACTCACGGTCCTCGTGTTCATGTTTGTGCAGAATGTGGGAAAGCTTTCGTAGAAAGTTCTAAGCTTAAAAGACATCAGTTGGTTCACACAGGAGAAAAACCATTTCAGTGTACGTTCGAGGGATGTGGAAAACGATTTTCTCTGGATTTTAACTTAAGGTACAGTACAAAAAAGGTTCTAGCTCTAATAAAAGTTTGCATATCTAATGGGCGTTTTACGAACAGACACTTGTTAGTTCGCTGACCAATTTCAAAACTAATATGCCTTTAAATGGTAATGGAGACAGGCGCAATTCTATCGGCGTCGCAAACACAAATTATGCGAGCTTCTATCTTACATATTTATATTCTGGCATTGGCGTAACTGCATAAAAACAAGAACTGCTGTAGTTGAATGCCTCGATTATGATATTTGAGATACTCTCTTAACTAAACTTCGACTCGTAAAGAAACATTGAGGTGTACATTTTTAACTTTTTTACATTTAACACTTCAAATTTGTATCTACTGGCCTACTAAGGACATAACGTTACCAAGCAAGCACTTTTTGAACTCACTTTTGTAGCACATTAGGTTACTGAGAAGGTTAAAATGTTTAAACCAAAAAAACTTTTCAAGTACTCGCACGCGCTCGCACTGCCCTCTGCTCTTCCTCTCCATCTCTGACCTATGTCTCCGCTCCGCTCTGGAGCGCTTAAGTTAAGCTAGGCTTAGTCAGTTTTATTTTCAAAGTGTCCAAATAAGCATAAAAACTTCAAAGTACCCCCGAGTTTTTGCGTACCTTTCGTTCTTGGGACTTCATCAAAGCCACTCCGCTTCAACACTGCCTATTAAATTAGAAAAAACACCTAAAAATTGTAGGGGCCCTGGGCTTCCGTTTGTGTGGTAGTATTCACAATAAGAGCCAAAATATAATTTTTCGTTTTCATTATTATGGACAACGCTCGGATTTAGTTTTCTTGTGTTGTTACCTTGCAATACATCAAACCACTCTAAGTAGCTTCCTACGTTCTCACTTGATTGCAAAGCAAGCACATTATAAGTTTTTAAGTATATGTTCCGACAGCTGCCCTACACTGAACGTGTGATGGCAGAGACTGCTGATTTATTCAAATATATAATCATTTTTCGTCTTAAAATTTGATTTTAAAACTTTGCTTCGTTGCTCCAAAAAAGGTGTTTGTTTTATATTATATTTATTTCTTGATAAAAAAAACAGCGTGCTTTTATGTAACATTATCTTTACAATGCAACTTTAAACGCTGAGCGCTTCTTAGCTTGAAACCATTAGGAAGAAACGTATTTTAGATAGCCTTTCAAAGTTATTCACAAAAATGTGGAACTGTGTGTGCAACTTTATTGCTATAACATCAAACGCTGGGCGCGCCTTTTGCTTTGATATTCGGAATCTTTAGAAGCTAGAACGTTAAGATTAAGCATACATGTTCTACAAGTAAGCATATAAGTTCCTGACATATAAATGTATTTACCATTAATTACTTTTATTTACAGAACACATGTAAGAATACATACTGGAGATAGGCCATTTGTTTGTCCGTTTGATGCCTGCAATAAAAAGTTCGCTCAATCCACAAATTTAAAATCTCATATATTGACTCATGCGAAAGCTAAGTAAGTTCTTAACTAAAATTAAATTAAATATTTTTAGCTCAATTTCATTTAAGGAGGAATACCAGCATTTCGCGGAAAAGTGGTTGTTCAAACCTTGAGTCAAACAGCCAAAGTGAAGATAATTCTACAAGTTATGTTAAGGTTGAGTTACGAGATAGTGTTTCAGAAAACCACGTTCCCTTTGTGGTGTATGCAGACTAAGACTATATATCGACCAATTTAAAACTCCATTTCGGTCAAAATTTAAATGCATACTGAAATCTTATTTCTTTTTCATAATTTTATTTTTTAGTTTCCTCTAATAAATCTCAGAGTTGATTTTGTACAAATGAAATAAAAGTCAAATGACAATTTTTGATTTCGTCAAATTTAATTAAGATTGAAATTCAGTATAATGGGGTGTATATTACATTTATAATTAAAAAAAACTTTGTACGTAGCATGTCCCTTTAATAAAAATTTGACACTCCTAAGTGTTCTTTAAAGTCATGAATTCTATGTCGATTTATTTGGTAAAAGACCTTTGCCGCTCTGCAATAAGTTAAGCGCGGAATGATTACATCTAAATATCATTAAAGTCAGAATAAATTAAAAAAAATAAAACAATGTTTGGATACAGGTTTAAGTTTTTATTCATAAATTAGTAAACTCCACTATTCTACAAAATAAATTGTTCCTATTGGCGCGATGCTCGTACACACAAAAACAAGAGAAAACGCTATATAGTCCGTTACTCAGCTAAAAGGAGTGCAAGAAGGATGGAGATATGCATGCAGCAAATCGTCAGTTTACACTAACACGCCACCTAGCGTTTAATAGTAATCGAATCGCGGAAACAACCGATTTTCTGCGTGCATATCTCCATTCCTCTCGCGCCTAATTAAATGTGCTAATTATTGATTGTTTTTTTGGTTATAAAGTTTTAATGAATGGTCCCAATCAAATAATGTTTGTCATGTAGATGGGTATTGGTTATAAAAACAAATCTATCTTCAAATTGTTCAAATCGGACCACTTGTTAAGAGGCTAATTTCGGAAAAAGTATATTTTTTCATCTCTCTCCCTCACCCTCCCCTTAGCTGAGTAGTGGGTATCTAATATCTGAAAATTGTCATTTGAGGGTTGTATCATGTTGGGTATATATAGGTGTAGCTTAGCTACCATGTTTTTGTTTATTTCAGCAGGGTGCCACGCCCATGGTATTTTGTCTAAATCAAAAAGTGATTAATCCAGCGCAACGGCATTTTATATATGTCCCAGTTTCTTTTGCCCACAATTGCACACTTAAAACAAGGAAGAACTCTATAGTCGAGTACCCCGATTGTTAGATACCCGTTACTCAGCTAAAGGGACCAAAGGGAAATGGAGATATGCAAGCAGCAAAGCGAGATTGAAATGCGCCACCTACCGGCGGTAGACAGATTTAAGCGTTATGGGCGTTAGATTGGGCGTGGCATTTCGCCGATTTTCGCTTGCCGATTTTTCGGAACCTTTTCACGGCAATGTACATAAACAATCCGAGTCTAACGTCCGTTGAAAAATTATTCAAATACATCCAAAATAAAGCCGAAATTCCAACGTGGCTCGAACTAGATTCCTTTCTGACTGACTTTATCTCTCCCTTTAGTCTCCGCTCCGATTTGGAGCGCATTAGTTAAGCTAGGCATAAGCAGTTCATATTTTACAAGGATTGTCACAATAAACACGCAAAGATCTACCGTGTTTTCGATCATATTTCTGCGCGGATCAAACTAAATCATTGTTTAGCCAATACTAATTGATTTCGCGTTAACTATTGTGTTGATTAAAATCGTTTCGACGAATTTATGCTGTTCTCAACATTGTTACTATACTGGACCTTATATTGGCTACTCTGCCACATTCTCAGAAACTATCGGGGGCAGAATTGATAGAAAAATAAACCAATTAGTTCAGCTCTTTTATTAAATAAATAAAGAATAATTAAAAATACCTACAATACGTATTGTCGTTAAAACATATAGATCAGGAATTTAAAAAACTTGCCAACTTAGGGTACCCAATTTTCATGAAATATATGTATATACAGAATAATTTTATAAAATATTTTGGAATGGAATTTTGGGATTTAGAAAGCCGGTTGGGGGCGGTTCTGCGTCACCTTAAGCCAGTTCTGTGGCACTCGTCGGTACGGATTACAAAGTTGACAAGAACGGCAATATTTACAAGAGTATTTGCATATGTTTTGTAAAATTAACTTAACTTAACTTTTTATGAAATATGTTTGGTACACAGGAAAACTAAATCAATTATCTTGGCAATAGCATTTTGAGATTTTGAAACCCTGCAAGGGACGGATCCGTGCCACCTTTTCTGAATTCGGGTGTATGAGACTTTATGTGGCCCACCCTTCGGCGTCCTGCTGGGCACCTCAAGACTCACTATCCGCTGAAGAGACCTGTTTCGATTCTGTGCTGAAACAATAGGCATGTGGTTACTACAGGTTTAGCATGAAAAGTAATAAGTGCATTCTTAAACATTTTAATACGTTTATTAACCATATTATATACATATATATATGCATATTAAATTAATTCTTTAGCTACCAGTTGTATCATATACGCCTTTAAATCGCTGTAATGTGTTACCAAATTCTCCAAACTCTTTATATTTTTGTCGACTGGTTCTAAAATAGTTCTTTTGTACATCGATGTTGAATTTTTCTTTAGAAGTGTTTTCATTTTTCTCCTTAAAGGAAAGAGTAAGTATTTTATTTATAATATATATCGTATTTAAAATTTAGTTTATTAAAAAAAAAATATTTAAACAAAAAGGCAAAATTAAAATTATATAGCTAACGAAAAACAAGGAAGAAACCCGTTACTCTGTTTACCATATTTAAAACAAATACGCCTTAATGGCACACTTGTCGTTTTAATACCCGCTACTCGTAGAGTAAAAAGTATAATTATTCTTGATCAAGTCACCGACTCATTCTCGAACTCTCTCATGTCCTCTGTAAGTTTTAATTTCGGTTATATTTATATTTTATTTGCTTTGTTACAGCAATAAAACCTTTTTTTGGTTTATTATCTTTTCCTATATGTTGTCAAACTTAAAATAAGTAAAGGGTACTTTAAGAACTTTCCTCATAATACTTCGGCAAAACGGCGTGGCTATACATATAAAACAGCAAATTCTGCACTCTCAAATATCCATAAACTCCAACCTTCTCTGCACTGCTATTAAAGCCGAGCATACTCACAATTTTTATCATAAACATGTACATTTCACCATGCCAAGGTTTTTTAAGTACCGGTCTTTCTCACAATTCATTAACCAGAAGACGGGGAGCGTATAGCTGGACAAAATTTATTGATGGTTGTTTCTTGGTTTTTCTAGATTTGCGATGAGTAATTTCTTCTAGAAAGGCTGGACTTTTCTCACTTTCAGTTGTCATAGAATTAAGTAGTAATCAAGTTTTGTAATCAAGTTTTTACTTTACACCCTGATTTTAAAGTTTAGGGAACTTGAAAACATTTAATGGGAAAGTAAGGGCTTTCACTTTTAAAATAAAGTGTTTGTTGTATTTCTTTATGTCTGCATAAAATGTCAAATCGATCGGATTAATACTTTAAAAAATATAGGTTTTCCAAGTTAGTGTGTGAGATTCACTTTGAATTGCCCTTCGAAATTCTTTAAATTCTATATTATAAATAAGGCTTCCCGAAAGGAAGCAAAAAAAAAATAACGAGAAAGGAAGCCAACTTCGGTAAGCCGATGTTTCTACACCCATGTCGCTCCCAGGTCGTTCCCATGGGAGCATTGTATATACAAAGCTTTCCGAATTTTAGAAAAATAAAAATAATTGAAGAAATCTTAAGTTAATGTTCCATTTTAATTTACTACCGTATATGTTATGTTTACTGAAAGCGAAATATAACGAAATAATAGCAATATAACTACAGCTTCAGTATTTTTGATCATATTCTCTTTTACTCCGGTATATGTCACTTTTTAACATTTCAGAATTACATGTTAAATTTGATAAAAGTCCGTCATATAGCTAACATAGGAAGGATAGGAAGAAAAAATACAATAAGCCAACCGGAAAGTAAATCTGTTTGGGAGGATACATCTTCAAAAAGTTTGCAAGTTTGCAAATCCAGGATCCGCCACTGAAATCCTCAATAACGCTATATATAATATTTTGTAATAGTTACGTTGTTCATTTTAAGCATCCCTTTTTTTAAACTTAGATTAATTGTAAGTCGATATTCATATTGATCTGATTTCAAAATTTGCGACGATATCAGACATTTTTGTATTAAATATCAATTATTATGATATTAAAATAATATGAGAAATTGTAATATCATTGAAATCAATATATATATATATATATCCGTTAGCAATGCCAAGACCACTTGGTTACTGTATCCTGTATCCTGTACTTAAATATAGAAACATTTTTTCCAGGGACTGTAAATAATGATTATTGATCTGTTTTTTTAATCAAAAAATCAACCAGACACACGCGGAAAAGGAAAATACCATTGTGATTCTCTTTGGATTGCCTATCCATTTTCATCATAATTTTAAAATTTGTGATTTTTATAATTTATAATATATTACCGTTAATATAATCGTTATTTTTGTGTTTCACATTTCAAATAGATACGAAATCATATCAATTGGTATGATTATATATCATATTGATATGAATTCGAATAAATTTGATATGTTTTTCATACCAAACGTAACATTGAAAAGTCTTCGAAAAAAAAGTATGACTGTGCCTTCGTATTTTTTGTGTATTAATATTATTTAGTATGGTCTTAAAGATAGTTTTTGACTGAATTGCAGCGGTCACTCTAACATTCAACGAAAAGTTTTTATACAAAAGTGAAACATTTGTTGTTTATTTTGTTTTCCAAATGGTAGTAGGTCATGTTCATTTGTATTTACTTGATGTTTGTCTAATTCTCATTTATTTACTTCTTGAACACTGTAAAGTGCCTTTCGGTGGCTGGACTACACACACTGAACTACACAAAGTCAAACGGCTGACCAGGATGCCGAGCTAGGCAAGTTCGCATCTATCGAGGACAGAAAATGGACTTCCTTGCGCTGGTGCAAAGCTACAGGTGGCATCCGAGTACAGCGTGATTGGTCATTTATTGCTCCTCAAATTATTTTTATAATTGATCTAATACATGTATAAAATAAATATGGAACTTTAATATTTATTTGTATACAAGAGTCAAAAATGTAAAATCAAAACAGGTTAATATTGAAGTTACAAACATATTAATCTGATATGAAAAATATCAGTTTGATATGAAAGAATTCCAGTTTGATATGAAAGAATATCAGTTTGATATTCAACAAGAAAGGAAGTTAGCTTCGGCAAGCCGAAGCTTATATACCCTTGCAGCTATAATTATTAAATTTAAAAACACAAAAAATGATATTTCCAATAGTATAAGATAATATGTCAAAAAAAGGCGAAGCTATAATATGTTTCATATTATTTTCCTACCAATTTTCCGATCGTTCCTATGACAGCTATATGATATAGTCGTCCGCTTTTGATAAAATTAAATTCGAAATTCAGAACTAACTAAAAAATGTTATTTTCAAGCGTAGGAGGTTACATGTTAAAAAACACCGAAGTTATAATTTGTAACATATTATTTTCCGATCGTTCCTATGGCAGCTATATGATATAGTCTTCCGATTTTGATAAAAATGTTATTTCCAAGCGTTGGAGGTTATATGAATGGAGGTTGAAAAACACCGAAGCTATAATTTGTTTCATATTATTTTTCCACCAATTTTCCGATCGTTCCTATGGCAGCTATATGATATAGTCGTCCGATTTCGATAAAATTTAATTCAAAATTCATAAAAAATTTAAGCAAAATGATTTTTGAAAAATTCTTTTTGCAGTTACTATTATTTTTGTTTGAAGAAACTTTTTGCATCAAAAAATGTAAGTTTTCAAGTCGAGGAAAAAAGTTCAAAAAGGACATTTTCTCACAAATTCGTCTTTTTCAATAAGTACTGAATGTGTTAAGAAATGTATTGTATCATTCAAACGGCATTTAAATTACCTTTCCATTAATGCCAAAGTTAACAAGATGTAAGTTCAAATTATGAGTATATTTAACTTTTTTTTTGTGAAAATACTTTCACCACCCTTGTATACTTTATGGGGTCGGAAACGTCTCCTTCACTGCGTTGCAAACTTCTGACTGAAATCAATATACCCTCTGCAAGGGTATAAAAATACCATACTGATATGAAAGAATATCAGCATGATATGAAAAATACCATACTGGTATAAAAAACACCATAGTATGGTCACAAATTTGATATGATCTAATTTGATATCAATCTGGTATGAAAAATACCATATTGATATGTTAGAAAATATCAATTTGATACGTTTGAAAATATCAATATGATCTGGGTTGGAGTTTTTTGTATTACAAAATATGTTATAAATCAAAAGTTAAAAATAAATCTTTCGAACCAATTTTAAAAAATAGGTAAAAAGTTGTAAAAAAAATTTATTTATAATTTTAAATTTATTGTATTTAGAATAATTTTCAAAATGTTGACTAAAGAAATTTTTTGCGACACACCCGAATGACAAGGTAATTACACTTCAATTAAAATATAAATTGCAATCTCAAAATTGTCGGCGCTTCCTACATTTACTTAACATTCGGAGGAGAAACCGACCGCTATCTGCAGGCATATTTATTTTTAAATTTTGTAAAGAATAACGGGTATGTTATAGATAGTAGAGTACTTACAGAGGGGGCAAACATAAAATAGTAAAGCTTTGGTAAAGTAGTAAACGTGGTGCTACTAAATTAATATTTTTAATTATTACTTACATATTTTTCCGTTACCTTAGCATCTCTGTTGATTTTAAAGTTTATATGTTTTACATTATTACTATCGATAGTTGAACTATGAATACGATGAAATCCTGATTTTGGAGTAGCCGGGGGAAGTTTAAATGAATCTATCTCTGGAATCCTCCAAATCTTAAGTTCATCATTCCATGAAGAATTTCGCAATAAAATATCCGGGGTCCTGGTTAAAATTATAATTATTAAGAAGCTTTTAAACTAAGAAGAAGAAGAATCGCAGAAATGGACGAGCTGCATATAGACAGATGGACATGAATATAAGAATATAAATGCACAATAGGACGGTCCAAAAAAATTAAATCTTATTCTCACGCCCTCAAATGGTAGGGTAAAGTGTCCAAAAACTGTATCCATTACTTTTTTTTCGAGACTTAGACCTTGACGTTTTATTAAAGTTTTGTTTAAATGTATTTATAGAACATACGACCAGCCAGTCCTTTAAACAAAATTGATTTCCAACTTTGTCAACTCTGAAAACTTTTATTTTTTTTTAAAATAAAGTAGTTTGGAAAGGTGACATCCGAATTTAAAGCAACAAATTTAAAACAAAAAATTGAGAACGTATGCTTTTTAAAATGTTCCATATTGTTTTTGAAGCATTGGTACTTAAATTAAAAATGCAATAAAAAAAGTATTTTCAGGGTTGTTAAATTGTTAGAGGCGTCGAAACATTGACTATTTGTACATAAAGGTCCTGAGCTCGAGGCCTTGCCTTGCTTAAACATTTTTGCAACGTTTTTTTTGTCTAAGATGGAAATAGTCTTCTTTAGTACTTTACGGCATAAAACCTAAAAAAAAATCCCATCCCTGTGGCCAAGAGTACATGTAACCAGTTTAGTCATTAGATCCGGGCGAGGTCGAGTTGGTTTGCGAGTCTGTCTACAGTGCAAGCGGTCGTAGATTCAATCTAAGATCGGGGTAGGAGTTATTCTAACTATCACTTATATCTTTATCCGTAAATATAAAATAATATTAAATAAATTTAATCTATAAGGAACGATATAATCAAGTGCTTCGACTATCAGGTACTCTGTTTAAAGTTTTAAATGAAATAAAATTCTAAGGCATTTTTATTATGGTGTTATTCCACGACATTGTTCATTCATTAGAAGAATTTTTTCTCAGATTATACGGTTTAAAACTGGTGCGAGCAAGACAGACATATGTCAGCTCTAACTACTTGTACTAAAAAATGTCTATATAATTTAATACCTGAACCAATAGGTTAATGAGCAAAATTCTATTCAGAAAGTAAAATTTTGCTCATTTATTGAGCTGCAGTAAAAATGGGATCGAGTATAAAAACTCAATGTATGCATTTCGCTTGATTTTTTCAGCTCCTTCCTGCTAATTTAGTGCTGTGAACAAATAAAAACAACAAAAGTAATATTTTAGCGTTTTATTTGTCCGTTGCGACCAAAAAATAACCCTGATATTTATAAATAAACACAAAACTATATGATATCATTCAGAAATAAAACTGGAGTGCTTTTTTAAGATCAAATAACTAGGTAAATATTAAAAATCAATATATATATTTCCGTCGACAATGCAAAGACAACTGCATGCCGTCCTTAATTATAGAAACATTTTTTATAGGAAATTGAATAAAGTATGTGTAGTTAGAAATCGGAAATTCTACATAATTTTTTTTATTTTTTTCTAAAGGGCTATATAGAAAGAAAAGAAATCGTTTTAAACAATTTAAAAAAACAAACAAACTAAAAGTGGTTAAAAAACGTGTATCTCTATCTTTATACCCTTGCAGAGGGTATATTGATTTCAGTCAGAAGTTTGCAACGCAGTGAAGGAGACGTTTCCGACCCCATAAAGTATATATACTCTTGATCAGCATGACTAGACGAGTCGATCTAGCCATGTCCGTCTGTCCGTCTGTCCGTCTGTCCGTCCGTTTCTACGCAAACTAGTCTCTCAGTTTTAAAGCTATCGGGCTGAAACTTTCCCAAAAGTCTTATATCTTTTGCAGGTAGTATATAAGTCGGAACCAGCCGGATCGGACAACTATATCTTATAGCTCCCATAGGAATAATCGGACAACAAAATGAAAAAAAATTATATCTTTGGTGTTTTTTAGCATATAAACTCCTAAGCTTGGAAATAACAATTTTTAAATAATTTTGAATTTTGAATTAAATTTTATCGAAATCGGACGACTATATCATATAGCTGCCATAGGAACGATCGGAAAATTTGTGGAAAAATAATATGAAAAAAATTATAGCTTCGGTGTTTTTCAACATATAACCTCCAACGCTTGGAAATAACATTTTTTAATTAGTTCTGAATTTCGAATTAAATTTTATCAAAATCGGACGACTATGTCATATAGCTGCCATAGGAACGATCGCAAAATTGGTAGGAAAATAATATGAAACAAATTATAGCTTCGGTGTTTTTTAACATATAACCTCCTACGCTTGGAAATGACATTTTTTAATTAGTTCTGAGTTTCGAATTTAATTTTATCAAATCGGACGACTATATCATATAGCTGCCATAGGAACGATCGGAAAATTGGTAGGAAAATAATATGAAACAAATTATAGCTTCGGTGTTTTTTGACATATTATCTTATACTATTGGGAATATCATTTTTTGTGTTTTTAAATTTAATAATTATAGCTGCAAGGGTATATAAGCTTCGGCTTGCCGAAGCTAACTTCCTTTCTTGTTAAATCTATTGTATTTAGACAAGTTATGCAATCACGTGATTAGCATATCTAATTACCTTTTCAGTAACATATAGTACGTATCTGTAGCATTAGTTGTTTCGAAAATATAATCTTTTAAAATCTAGCTTTTTTGGATTTCCTGCTAAACTAACGGGGTTTCCCAAAAGTATTTTATCTCGAGCTTCTAAGTACATTTATAAAGCTCCAAGGCCATAAAACTAAAAAGTGATTCATACAAACCAACGAGCAAAGGGACAAACATTTTCATTTTGGAAGGTCCCTAGAAATCTTGTTTTTGGAATAACTTTTTATCGGATCGGATATTAACAAACGAGGTCTCGATCAATGCGTATTTGCATTAATAATAAATCTGGGCTAATAACCTTGGACATTTATCATCACCAGCTCCAATTTTTTAAATTTTCACGTTTACATGACGCCGAACCTATAACTCTTTTTTGAATGTATAAAAGTATAATTTTTAAATTAATTGCTTTTAAAATAATACCACAAATCCAACTCATAGACTTTTTAACTGAGTTGCAAACTTTTTTATAATATATCACCCCTGCGGGAAATGTTAAACGTTTTATTGACCAATGGTGATGTAATATACAGGATAAGCTCTTACCAGTTTTTGCCATTTTTGGGAAAACTCGGATTCAATTTATAAACCAATTGTTGATAAAACTTTATATGACGGCCGAGATTTCGAATTTCGTCTAAATAATCCTCTCTATCCAGCTGAAACTCTGAACTTAAATCGGAAACTTCCATTTCAAGCATTTTTATTTTTTCTTTACAGTTTTTAATGTGATTATTTTTTATATTTATTTCTTGGGTAATAGTAGCATAATGTCCCTGCAAGAGGTCACGATCCTCACATTTAACTCTGCTTAATGCATAGGCGATAGCACTTAAGTGACGTTGTGCTGCAAATTTTCTAGCTTTGTGCTGTTCTTTTAGTTTGAAGTCATCAACACGTTCACCTCCAACTAAAGTGCGTTTAATGAAGTCGATGCGACTTCGGGCTTGCAATTGCATTTCTTCCTTTGATTGAATAGAGGAGTGACTTGGCTTTATTGATATTGAGTTTATGGTTTTTAGCGGTACATCGTGATCTTCACCTGATTCAGATATTTGATCCTCTTTCCTTGAATTAAGATTTGGAACATTTAAAATTGCCATAGGTAACTCAACTAATTTTATTTTTTCATCATTTCTGTAAAGCATTTTTTGTTGAGTCTCTTCAAGCATTCTTTTCAAATTTAATATTTCATTTTGGTACTGACGAAGCTTTGCATCTTTAGGATCTTCATTGATTATGGGTCTGTTTGAAATATTCTTTGCTCTGCTTGCATATCTGAGTGTAGATATAGTTTCGTCATAACTTATGTCTGATGGTGAAATACAGGATATCATTAAAGTTTTTGTATTGCCTCCTAAGGAATCCTGGATTAAAAAACAATAAAGTATATACTTATAAACATATTTGTACATTATTTATATACAGTTACCTGGAGCAGACGTGTAAGTTTTGAGTCTCTGAACGGTACATGCTTTGCTTTACCATCAACCAAAGATGAAATTACGTTTCCCAAGGCAGAAAGTGATAAATTAATTTTAGACGCTTCCTTAAGTCGATCTCCTTGAGCTCCAGTTTTACGCTGTCTCTCTGAACCTGCTAGGTCAACTAAGCTTAATTTTCCTCGGCGTATTCCTCCTAAGTCATTCTCTGTCGCAATACTATTAAAAAATGGAGATTGTTCCAAAGTAATAGTAAATATAGTGTGCGAACGGGAGCTTTTTTCATTCATTAACGTCGCTGCTGTAACACGGTTTTTATTTCCCAAGTTTAACCAATCGTAACATTGGTTTGCACTAATAACGGGATGCGTGGTCAGCGTGGGAACTGAAACACCAATACCTGGAATTTCTTTAAGAGAATGATTTATCATGCTCGTACTTTCATTTGTATTGAGCAAGTCTCGAATATTTTCATTGTAAATTTCCAAATAGCTTACGAGGGCCAAATATCTGACATTATTTGCCATTGATATTGTCTCGAATATGTGATCAAAACACTTAGGAATTATTCCACTGCCGCTGCTTAAATTTTCGTTGCCCTTATGTTAGAAGGAAAGAGGTTAACAAAATAATTTAATTGCCGTTAAAGGTAATGACAATCATTTAAATGTAAGAAATACCAATAGCAACTTGTTATGCCATTGAGCAAACAATAAATTATTTTACAATTTCCATACTTTTCAAACACCGTAAGGCGCACAAAATAATACTTTTACTAATAAATTTCTCTTTTTTGTAATAATTGTCCTAATTTTCGGATTGTTTCTTATTTCGGTGCCCCTACCTATTTGATAAGACCCGTATTAGTAATGACAGCATATAATGAATGATAACACTAGCTTACAGCCAAAATACGCCAAAAATGATTATGGTAGTTCCTGGAAGATTTACGCCCTTTATCAAAAAAATAACTAACAAGGTTATAAAAGTAATGATTATGCATAGGTTTTTAAAGACTTTTTATGAAAGTTTTGTTGGTATCCCCGTGTTTTTATTTACATATCCAGTTGCGTCCTACCAATTAAGGTTTGTTTATATGTTTTAATCCTAATCGATCTAGCCATGCCCGCCTGTCCATCCGTTTTAAAGCTATCGGGATGAATATGTATGTCTAGGAATAACCCCATTATGTTTTATATTATACCAAAAACAGCAATACAATATTATCGATCTTTGGTAACACTAAAACGTCAACCACGCGTTTAAATCTTCTCTCGTAAGCTGTGGTTGATTGTGATGTGCTAAATAAACGAAACTTTAATTGAATACTAAATACGGTGATTTGTTTATCTAAACTTGGAGTCCCAACAGGTTATGGGCCCAGGCTACGCCTAATATATTTAGATCAGTGAAATTTTAGTTAGCTTGTGAAATAGCTTTGTTTTGCGTAACGTTGTGAAATACTGTTTCCCATCCATACATATAGCCGAATGTGGGTGTAAAATTAAATTACAATAATAAAATAAATAAATAAAATAAATTACAATTCTCCAGATCTACAAGAACAAAGAATATTATTTGCATCCGACACATGTTTCTGCTTTTGAATAGACAATTTTGTACACCCTTGCAGACCCCATAAAGTATATACATTCTTGATCAGCATTACTAGACGAGTCGATCTAGCCATGTCCGACTCTCCGTCCGTTTCTACGCAAACTAGTCTCTCAGTTTTGAAAATATTGGGCTGAAACTTTCCCAAAAATCTTATATCTTTAGCAGGTAGTATATAAGTCGGAACCAGCTGGATCGGACAACTATATCTTATAGCTCCCATAGGAATAATCGGAAAAAAATGTAAAAAAATCTTTGGTGTTTTTTTAGCTAATAACCTCCTAAGCTTGGAAATAACATTTTTTAATTAGTTTTGAATTTCGAATTAAATTTTATCGAAATCGGACGACTATATCATATAGCTGCCATAGGAACGATCGGAAAATTGGTGGGAAAATGTACTGGTCACAATTTAGCTATTTTAATGTAATAATAACTTGCCAACCTTGATTTTACACATTAATTACGTATCACAGCTTTATAACATAACACTAGTACCTGCATTGTGTGTGTTTTTCCACATCCTGTCTGGCCGTAAGCAAAAATGGTTCCATTATATCCCTCGATAGTGCTCTCTACTAATGAATAGCACATTTCGTTATAAATCACATCAGTTTTCGTAATCATATCATAAGCACTATCAAATATGAACATTTTTTTTGGAGCGAGGCGAGCCGAAGGATTTGTCACGGAAACTGCATACTCATTTATTTCAACAATGTTCTGAAGTTAAATAAAATATTTTATAAATTATTGTAGGTATTTTACACGTTATTTTACAAAAATTTAATTTATACAATTTGGGTCTATTTTGCACTTGTAGAGTTTTTTTTCGTTTCTTTTTAAAAAACAATGAAGTATCCCTCTAATTATGTTTGGGGGAATTATATTTATAAATGGTAACTTTGTTGTAAGGTTTACGTTTTGAAGTTATTACATAATCATATATATTCTTGAGCAGGATCACTAGCCGAGCCGATATAGCCATGCCCGTCTGTCCGAATGTCTGTGTGTTTGTCCGTCCGTATGAACGCTGAGATCTCGGAAACCATAAAAGCTAGAATGGTGGGATTTGGCATGCAGATTCTTGAGATTCTGAGAAAGCGCGTGCCACGTCCACTACCGCCTATACACCCACGCTAAAACCTGTCTGCCGTCTTTAAAAGACTTTGTAAAAGTGTAGTTGCGATATTGTTTTGACTATCAATATCTGCATGCCAAAAATTGTCCAAATCGGAGCATCCATTAAACATGTATAAGAAAATAAAGGAGTCTACGCTAAGTGGCGCTGTTGCGGGTTGTGCAATATTGTGAACAGTCGCTTTGTTGATAGCATATCTCCATCTCCCTCGCAACCCCCTTAGCTAAGTAACGGGTATCTGATAGTCATGGGTATATAAACTTCGGTATTGAAAAAAGCTGATGGACAGATTTCTTCAATCTGAGTAGAAGGCTTTAATCTATAAGCTGCATGCTATTCTTATGAATAATTATCTATAAAAATCGATAGCTAAGAATATGTGTGCTCAAATATGGTTATATTTAAAATCCAACCAACTACATAGTTATTGTAACTTCAGTTATTGCTCTTACTTCACACTTGTTTTCATTTTCACTTCTGTTCATAGGACGACAGCGAACTACAACTTTAATATTTTCACTCATTTTTCTACGTAATTCAAAACATTTCTAATTGTGTGTACAAAATAATGGGAACTTAACATTTGTGAAAGCTACGGAAAGCTTCTTAAACCCTTGTAAACCAATGGTAAAGCTTTGAATTTCATATATTATTTATAGATTGTGCTTGAACCCTGAAATTCACGCAACCAAAAAGTAATAGTTTTAATTACGTTTAAGACAGCGGCTTATGAGGCTAGCTTTTACGGTCTAAATTTATTCAGAAACTGAGAAGTTTTCATATTTTTACCCCATTGTTTCTATAGGACATAGGATATAGATATGGTTGTTTTCAAACTTGATCTGCGTACACATATTTTTTTTTTCGACTGGGAAAATTTTAATTTTTTCTATAAATGTCTTTTAAAATGTTTTTATTCTGCCCGATTCAGCAAAATATTTATTTATTTATTGCAGCGTACTGAATAAGAACATTAAGAAAGTTTATTTATTTATTCGAATTTCCAAGCATTTTTTGTCACTAAATTGGTATTAGAACTTTTGTAAGTTGGAGGTGCGATCGTCACTACCCTACTATCAAAAGTTTTTGTTTTAAAACTCAATTATAAAATAGGAGTTATGTTCACTTTTGCTGTAATACTCATACACGAGCTATTGTAATAGCATTAAAATTAATATATATGTTTCCGTTGGCAAGGCCACTTTCACCTTGTTACTGTATCCCGTACTTAATTATAGAAACATTGTTTCTAGAAATTTTAAGAAAGTATGTGTATTTAGACATGGGAAATTCAACCTACAACATTTTTCGGGCTTAAATTAATTTATTTATTACAAGAATTTTTTTTTAAAATATCTTATAGAATATTGTGTCATCAAATTAATTGTGAATAGTTTTGGGCATTCGAGGTAAGCATGAAATGTTTTTCATACTGAACCGAATCGGGTTGCACTGTTTATCGCTCAATAATAATAACAATAACAATAATTTGTATGGCAAAAAGTGTTCTATATCAATAGTTGAGCAATCTCAAGGGCTTTATTGTTTAAAATTTAAAAAGCATTTTTGAGAAAATAGACAAAATGTGGCGCTTAACTATCGGGGTTTTCCAAAAGTCGTAAAATAAATGTTTTCTATCTCAAGTAAAGTGATTCATACAAACTCACAAGCAAAGAAGAAATATTTATTTTTGTTTAACTTTTGACTGAGGAATGTATGACGCGTATTCTCAGTAAGAATAAGACTTGGCTAATAACCTTTCGATTGATGTATTAATGATCACTACATGTTTTCAATGCTGCGGCTACAGGTGCGTGCTCGCCATAACGTGGACCACAGTATAATAATAATAATAGTCCTATTTTTATTAAATTAAATTCGTATTAAAAAATGTATACCAGAGTAGAAGACAATATGATTAAAAATATATAATTATAATTATTTTCCCATTAATTATCCGATCGTTTCGAATTGTTCCTATCGGACCTATAGGATATAGTTGCCGATCCGGCTCGATCCAACTTACATATATACTACCTGCAATAAAAAATAAGAGTTTTGGGAAGGTTTTATCACGATAGCTTTAAAACTGAGAGTGTATTTTGCGTAGAAATGGACAGACGAACGGATAGGGCTAGATCGACATGTCTATTGGTGGGGTCGGAAACGTCTCCTTTATTTCTTGTAAGCTTCTGACCCTCTGCAAGGGTATAAAAAGATTGCTGCTATGTATATGGAGCCTGTCAATTTAAACCAGTATAACCTCAAAATTATAGGCGTCACAGAACTGCGATTTATGGTAGTGTACATTTTTTTATGTAAATATTATTTATTTGGAAGCTTTTGTAGTAAGTACAACAACTACTTATAACTACTCTAATTGTTCCCCGATAGAATTTGAAAATTTTCATTCTGAAATCAGAATTTTATAAGTCTTGTAAAAATTGTTCAATATTTGTTCAATTGTAAAGCAGGCTTTCGCAGAATTACGAATAAACAAGCCTGTGATTTTGTTGTTGGTTTCTCTTATTGTAGGCTTCTTAGAAATACGAATACGCAGGTTTGTGATTTTGTTGTTGATTACTTTTAAGATTACTTTTAGAATATAGCTAACTCTCTCTTCTGAAAAGAAGATGAGAGAGTATGAAAATACTGGGACTTTGGAATTTGAAAGCGTGAACATTATAAAAACTACCCAAATATAAAAGATGTTCTTCTTTCTTTGGGAAGAATAAAAAAAAATACTATTTTGTTCAAAAATGTTTTCAAAAACGTAACGTTTTGAGTTTAAGAACTTGCTCCACGTTCTACAAGTTTCCTCAATCAATACTCAATCACTCCCCTCTACTCTGTCAACATTCCGTTCTCGAACATAAAAGTAAAAAACGAATTTAAGAAATAAAATCAAATCAGCTACTTATATGAAAATTATATATTTAATAACAGGCATGAGTGCGCATGAGAAATACATTTTAAAGCAAAACATTTTAAAAAAATATTGGTATGCCTTAAATGCCTTATTGCACTCCTTTTAAAATTTCTATACAAATGTGGACCGTCCTAATTTTTTATCCATTATTTAATATTTTAGTTAGTATGAGGTTAAAGAAGAAGTATGTACATGTGTATGCACGTTACCATTTATGTGGTAGATCCCAGTAAAAAAAAGCTTTTTGGCCACGACTTTTGTAAATAAAGAAATTTTCATTTATTGCAACGAAATCGAAGCTTTAAGCTTTTAGTTCCTTAGGCTAAACCTTATAATCGGAAATAATGAACTTAAAAGAGAGTTACGAGTTTAACAGCTTCTCACTCGCGCATGCGTGAATTTAGAATGCAAGCTGCATACGGTACAAGTCAACTTTTATTCAGTTTAATTTCCGCTGAGTGTTGGAGACGTCGTAGTAAAAATTGTTGACTACAGGTACACAACACCATTTCTTTCATTAAAACGCGCTCGTTGAGTGTTACAGCGAATGTTTAAGTTTAATTTGTATTTAATATTCCGAGGACTAAGTGAGTTACATTTTAATTAATATCTTTTAATTTTTCAATCATATTAAAACCAATTTTAAATTTATATTTACTTTATTGTTCCAAATACAATTTACAGCAGTACAATTTTCAAATAACAATTTGTAAGTGCTTTTTTCAGCTTCAATGGAGCTTTAACAGTGTCGTAAATATTTTTCTGCGCATGACTTAATATGTTATTTTCTTAAGAAAACGGTATATATAAGTACAAAAGCATACGCTATTCATTTCATTCATAAAATACTTATACAGTCTTCGCAAAGTTCTCAAATATTAAAAAGCTTGTACAAATTATTTCAAAAATTAATTGTTTTAGCATCATAAACAATCAATGTCATTCACTCGTACACAAGTACACTCATCAAAGTTAAAGTATTAGTTGGCGCGGAGTTAAAAGGAATTAAAAGTACAGGTAAATAAATTCGTTATCATTCAATCGTGTAAAAGTCCCCTTCGTTTACAGACCAACACCTAATATTTTGTATGTATCCACTTAAGTTATTTTTAAAAAACGGTATTTTTCAGCAGGATGAGATCTGACACATGGATCTTCTATAAAACTTGGCATCAAAAGTGCTTTCGTTTTTTTTGTTCTTGGCCGAAGAAACGCATCTTTTTTAAAATGCGTAATTGCATAATTGGAGTATACAAAAAAATCCGGAAAAAGTAAATGAACATTTAAGCCTAAATACGAGCATTTGCACAATTTTCAAGCTAATTGCACCATTAACAATTCTTTTCTGAGCACCGCACCTGCACTTTAAAATGCACAAAAATAAATTTAATTTCAAAAGAAATTACTATGCAATTAAATGTATATAAATGCTAAAATTTTGTAAGCCCTAAATTTGATTTTATCCCACAAGGTAGCTGTCAGAAATATATAGATTGTTTAGAAAACAGAAAGGACAAAAATCAACGACATTTATTGACTATTTGTTAAATATTTTAAGCTGATTGCTGTTTTTACTCCCGTTACTCATAGAATAAAACTGTATATGGTATTCGTTGAAAACAGGCAAAATTAATCATTTCTGACCTTACACAGAAAATAAATTCTTGATAAGGTCGCTATCCGAGTCGATCAAGACATGTTAATTTGTCTGTTCGTCCTCCTGTATAAATGTTGAGGCCTATTCATCGTAAGTTTCCTATGTACATTTTACACGACTTTGCGCTGAAGTAATTTCTGTGGAACCCCTGTATAAGAGCTAAGAATCTAATCTGTGTGGCAGCAAATTTTTTTTTAAAAGACTTTAATCTAACACTACAAGGTAAATATTGATTATCAAAAAGGAAGGATTTAGTTTTCGACCCTAAAGTCAACAGTTGTAATGTAAAAATTTGCAATATCCAACATTGGTTATTAGTTGCTATTTCGGTGTGCAATTTTAACTATGTGTATATTTCTTTAAAGTCAATACTAATTTCTTTTAGAATAAAATATGGGCATTTTCACGGGTCGCAAACGTACGTTCGTACGCAATTTGTGCAAATAAAAAAAGAAAAACGTTTTCTGATTTTTTTTTTGCTATTCGATAGCATTTTGTTAGTTCTTTGCTTAGTGTAAATGATATGGTAAATTGAGCTATCATTTTCATAATAAAGGCAAAAAACATGCGGTCGGGAACGTACGCCAAATGGAAGTCGACTTTAAACTATTAGAATGCTAAATTCTGCGAATTGGGACGGAATATTCTAAAGCAATAACCTTACTTTCAAAATGGATTCATGTAGATTTCTATCGAGTCTGTTCCCAAGGAATTATCCCCATTGGTTTTTTTTTATTAAATTAAGTACCGGTCGCGAACGTACAATTTTTCCACGTTATTTTTTTAACAGTTAATTGACCATTTTTTCCCCCTCTTCGGATTTGTATCTTCTTATTAGATTGCAATTAAGAGATTTGGTAGAAAACGTGCGAAGAAATCATTTATTTTCCTTGCTTGATTCTTCTACCTTCCTTGATGATTATGAAGATTTTTTTGTTTCGGTCCTGGTTGACCATTTGGCGGATTTGCCCATATGGCATTTGATTTAGCATTTAAGAAGAAATTTTATTCATATCTAAATATTAAAATATCTAAACGTTCATCTGCCTTCCAAAAATTTTGCAAATCGTTAAAAAAAAGTAATTTAAATACTTTTTTTTAACAATTTGCTGTATAATTTTTGTAAATTTGGAGAGAGATCTGTAAGCTGGGACACTTTTCTTTTTGATACACATTAGTTTTAACTTGTGCACTAAACGGGCGAGAAGTTTTTAAAGAATTTTAAGCAAATTACATAAAAGCTATTAGGCTCTTTGAACGAGTCACATTTCCGCTAATTTCAAATAAATGCATTTTTCCGAACGAAACTTTTGTTGACTGTCCCTACTTAGACGTAATGTGTTTTTTAAGGAAAAAGGTTGTATTCCAAGCTAGGCGCTTAACCATTAATTAATGTTTGTAACTTATGTCCGATTTCATTTAAGCACGATATTGTTTTTTTATAGAATTTCTAAATTGTAAATATATTTGTAAGAATTATACTTATAGCCCCGTTATACATATAAAAAAATATATTTGTACCCGTTACTCGTAGAGTAAAAGTATGTAACAGGTAGAAGGAAGTCTCTCTGATCAGCATCACGAGTCGAGTCGATCTAGCCATTTCCGTATGTCCGTGTGAACGTTGTGATCTCGAAAACTAAGACGTTCGCAGCTCAAGTTTGTCACAAACCGCCCAAAACTATTGCTCCCAAAGTTTAAGTGCTAGACAATTTTAAACTAAAATGAATTGTTCTCGTCACTACCTGTCGATTGACTTAAAAAAAATGTTGCCCTGCCCAGTCTAACGCCCACAAACCGCACACAAACTTCGACAAATCGTAAATATAAATACTGATATTTCGGAAACTATTAAAGAAAAAAAGTATCTTTATTGTATTGGTCTCGTCAATTCCTATCGATTGATCTAAAAAGGCGTTTTCCGTGTTTTTATTTGAAAAGATCTCAGAAAGTGGACTTTCCCAACTTACAGACCTCTTCCCTGTTACTCGAAGTTTTTATAGAAGAGTCAGAAAATGTTCGTAACTTGCTCTAATATAGTTGTAATGCTGGTTTCGTAGAATTGTTACGTTTTAACCAATCACGATAAAAAATATCTTTTTATCTAAAAAAAATGTGTTCTTAAAAGTTAGCGTATTCTGGTAGGACACGCACATCGCTTACCAGATGTTGATTTTTCACTGATATAAAAAGTTTTCCCATTCAAAAGTATAATTTATTTTTAATTGGGAAGTTGGTAGTAGCTATAAACGTGTAGTACAATCTGTTTATTTTAAATTAATCACTTAATCATTAATCAAATGTTTGTATGAACTGTATTTAAATGTTAGTCAAAGATGTCAGAAAATGTAAATTAAGTGTTTAAACTTAAGGGTACATGTGAATTTAGTCATTGCGGAGAAACTGGGAATATTTTTAAAGCCACAATTAATTTAAAGTGTACCCAAATAAGTCTCAATGCCTTAGGGATTTAGTTAGTATAAAGAAGTTTAATTAGTTGTGTAATCATTTTTAAGTTAATTAGCAAACTATAGCTAGAGAGTGAACTTTTAACAGGCAGCATAAAAATTATCGAATACTTAATAGAAATTATCAATCTATTTGGATTAGTTTATATTGTAATTTTCCTGTGTTTGCATGATTTATGTTTAATTAACTATATTTCTATGAAATATTATTATATTGTATCAACATTTGATTTTTAAATGACAGAGACTACCACGCATTAAAATAAATTACACTCCAATGCAAATAAGAGAAGCGATAATACATTTGGTGACCATTCTGGAATTCTAATATAACAACACGAAAATGCATTGCAGACGCATATTGGTACGTATTCAAATCAATAGGTGTTAAGTGGATACTTAAGTATTGTATGTACATTTTTCATATACAAATTCCTATTGCCCATGAAATGTGTTATCATTATCAGGGCCCTTTATTCAGAGTACTGGCCGTATAACGTATTACCAATATGCTTACATATTGTTTTATGAACTGGAGTTTTACGTCGATCTAGCCATGTCCGTTCGTCCGTCTGTCCGTATTTTGCTCTTAATGACCATCTACATGCCAACAATAATTCAAATCGGACCATTCATTAAGATGTTATAACCAAACAATAATGAATTACTAGCAAATCATTCAGAAAATGGGCATCTTACGAAATTTAACAAGCGCCACCTAGGTCTTACGTTATGTGAAGTATTAGTGAAATCTCGTAAACATCTGATTGGAATGAACGATAGGTGGCGCTTTTTTGTTAGCTGAGTAACGGATATCTGATAGTCGAGGCCGTTGACTATAGCGTTTTCTCTTGTTTTTCTTATTATTGTACGTGCTCAAATGATCCTCCTCGTCGCCTTTAACTTTTGAAGCTGATAAAGACCAGGCATCTTCATAGATTTCCCCTGACCCCAACAACAAGTGAGATATCACATTTTATACCTTAAGAGTATAAGGTACCTTACAGAAGATCCTCTCTTAAAAGTATGAGTTTTTCTAATGCCCACTTGCGTTTGTTATTTCGGCCTGCCTCTTGATTAGGGCAATGGTTTAGCGTACTAAAAATGCTTACTACCCGTTACACGTAGAGAAAGGGGGTATATTAGATTCATCGGAAAGTACAGGGGTGGTCAAAAGTATTTACACAAAACAAAAGTTAAATATACTCATAATTTGAACTTACTTCATGTACATTTTGGCATCAATGGAAAGGTCACTTAAATTCCGCTTGAATGATACATGACTTTTCTTAACCCATTCAGTACTTATTAAAAATTCAGAATTTTCGTGAAAATCGACTTTTCTTTTAAATAACTTTTGAAATAAACTTGAGCTGCGTAGGCATCAGTAGAATCTGGATGCTTAGTCGCAACTTTTTAGCTCTTATAGTTTCAGAGATATCAGCGTTAGGTGAGTGGCGTGGCAATATTTTTTTAGGACGATCCGTAGATCGATGAAACCAATTCATTTTAGTTAAATTTTTTATTCTAGCGATAAAACTGTTGGAGCCACAGTTGTGGGAGTGGCTTTTTGCTTTTAATCAAACTTGCGCTGTAAGTAAAAGGGTATATTGTATTTGTCAGAAAGTATGTAACAGGTAGAAGGAACAAATTTCCGTTTGTCCGTCTGTCTCTTTAATAGCTGGGTAACAAAAATATGGAGAAGGTATTGTAATTATAAGAGCATCTGGCCTTTTTCTTATTAAATTATTATGCATTAAAATGTGGTAATAAATTAAGTTTCGGTAATAAAAATACAATACAAAATGCTTAGATGTGCAACTAAAGTTGTAGTAGTTTCAAAGTAAAATATATAATTAAAAAAAAAATCTTTGCAGGTCAAATATATACAATTTGATGTGTTGGTAATTCTGGCAACTATTAGGCTTGGAAATGCCAACTATCTAGGTGCTCGCAGTCGAGAAAGAAATTTAAACAACAATAACAACGGAGTTAAATCTGAAGAATCAGCACATATCGTAAATTCCGGCGGTGTAAGGACAGTTGGGGAAGTATTTGTGCCAAAAACATTTTCCCTCAACTCACAGGAGCCAACATGCGAACAGCTTCGTGCCATGTGGATGTAAGTTGTAAAAAAAGGAGTTTTCAAGAAAATATAATAAGTTTAAACTTTTCTTGTGAATCATAGATTTTCAAAAAGGCAATCCCGAGCTGCAGAAATCACGAATGAAATACCAACGTACCGGGACCCCTTTACTTATAATGTTTGGGAACCGCTTTTATTGAACTCACGAATGCTCGGATCGTAAGTGTTTTTTAAGAACTTGACTTGACCCTGGTTAACTAAAAAGGTCTATGATTAAACGTTAGTGATTCTAAACAAATTTCCCATGAAAATGGCTAATTTAAAACTAATAGCTGTTTATAGGTTTTGTAACTAGGTAAATAGGTGTTTTTTTATAAGCAAAGCAATAATTTTATTTTATTTATAATTCACTCAATTCATTTTCACTCATTTCAAAATAGGTGATTTTATTTTTTTAATATAAATCAGGGTATTCCCTAAACTGTTAAATTGCTAAATTGTTGAAAATTCAACAAAAAAATTCAGCAACTAAGGGAACGATACTAAAAGTTCCCTGTTGAATTTTCAATTTTAAGATGTCAGCTGTTTGTCAGATTGTCAAATTGACAGGCGGTGTTTACTAAAGATTAAATTAAGGAAAATGCCGAAAATAAGCCAAAAACTGAATTATTAGAACTGCTAACAGGCGACTTAATCCTTTATTTGCATATTTTATACGATTGAAATTCCTCCATGTTTACAAGTGACCAGAGTTACCCTCTTACTTTTAGTCGAGAACAGCGAACTCTGGTTTTCAGCAATTCAACAAAATGTTCAACAGCCCCGAAGCTGTTGAATTGCTGAAATTTCTGAAAGTTGACTTTCAACAATTCAACAGTTTAGGGAATACCCTGAATATATTTAAATTAAATAAATTAAATTAGTTTCTTCCCATATTATTAGAACCGATTTACAAAGCTATCCTATACCTGTCACTGCTTAAAGTATACATTTAAACATGGGCGTTGGACTGGGTCAATTTGCATAGACGAAAAAAAAGTGATAAATCGTTGTCACTTGAAGACAACCAAATAAAAAGGGTTAATTACTAATGTTGGCCAGAAAGTTAATTTAATGTGCCTCGACCACCATATACCCGTTATTTGTTCGACTTTTGGCATGTCGATAAGTATTGACAAGTAAAATAAAATTAACTGTACAGAATCTTTAAAAAATGTGGGCGGAAGAAATATTTTAGCATTATGTTAGTTTTCTAGAGTGGGCGTGGCAAACATTATTTTTGGGTCAATCGAAGTTAATGTTAGTTAACATTTTTATTCTAGCGGCATAACTGAGGGTGCCTACGTTTTTGGTGGTTTGTGGGCGTTAGAGTTCGCGCTGCACCTTGCTAAAGTGAAGTTGCGCTGCCCAAGAACTTGTCGATTTTGCATGCTTAATCCAAGCTTTTAGTTTTTATAGTTTCCGAGTTTTTAACTTTTATACGGATGGACGGAAGGACATGGCTAGTGACCCTGTTCAAGGGCAAACGCTTCCTTTCACCTGTTACATACTTTCCGACGAATACAATATACCCTTTTACTCTATGAGTACCGTGATTAAATAAAGCAAGTACCTGCTGATAATCATATTTACAAAAGCAAAAAACAATTTTTTGAAAAAATTTTTAAAGGTTTGAACCGGATAATCCTGATAATGAACGCTAAACATCAAGAAATGTGATTGATATATAATTAGAAGGAAAAGTTTCGCGAAGTGTTTTTATTTTTTTTGTCGAGCAAGTGTGTTTTACTGATAACAGCAAAAAAACGCAAGCAACATGTAAAAATGTCTTGTAAAATGCCAAAATGAAATAATTTACTCAATATTTTGTACGTTTATGGAAGAAACCTCTTGGCGTTGATCTACCATATTTAAATTCCCCCAATTCCATACCCGTATCTAATAGTCGAGACCATCGACTATAGCGTTTTCTCTTATTATACCCGATGTAAAAGTAAAAGGCTATACTAGGTTCTTCGGAAAGTATGTGACAGGTAGAAGAAAGCTTTTCCGACCACATAAAGTATATATATTCGCGATCAGGATCACTGTCCGTATGAACGCCGTGATTTCAGAAACTATAAAAGCTGCAATACTGGAATTATGCATGCCGATTTTAGAGATTCCTGCGCAGCGCAAGTTTGTTTCGTCAGTGTTCCACTGTTCCGGTTTCAATATTGTAAATGGGTATTGATAAAAACAAAACCTCATTTAAATTTATACAAAATATTAAAAAATGTGAGCGCTACAGGGATTTTAGTGTTATAGTCGTTTGTGGGCGTTAGAGTGATAATAACAAGTAGCGGTTTTACATTCGAAATAAAATTACATTAAAGCTAACTAACTAAAATACTCTCCTTCCAAACTAATGAAACGTATGTATTTTTGATCTGCGAACTCAGAAAGGCAAACGCTTGTTTTTTGTTACCTATTTCATACTTTTACTTATCTGAATATGTATATAGCCTTTCTTTCTTTTCCTTTAAATGCTGTTAGACTGAGAATGAGCGCGAGAGAAAGAGCCAGGTCGCCCGTATTTGGCCGTGTTGTCAACCGAGAGCCAAATACACCACAACGCGTTCCATTTGAACATCATCAAAGATTGGTTGAATTTGGACCAGGTTCAAGTCAATCTCGGTATTACGGAGCTGAATCGCGACCACAAAACGGTGCTTCTTCCTCATCACGCAGATCAAGTAAAAATCGATATATGGGAGTCCCAAATGGTACCGGCAATAATGCAAAAGAAAGTCAAAACTCAGTTGCTATACAAGGCAGTTTTCAAAAGCTCAAAGAGTTAATATGGACTGAGAGAGCTAAGGAATTAACAGAGCAACGAAGAGATGAGGAGTTGGCTGCACGTGCTGCAGCCCTTAAAGAAATTGCTAACGGGAAAAAGTAACTATAATTTTAAAGTTAAATTAAACAATTAAACATTCTTAATTTAAATAATTCCAATCAACAGCGTTCTATCGAATTATAATCCTCAAGCCGCTAGCCCATCTGATTCCATATTAATGGATGAAAATAGAAGCCCTGATGGAAATAGTTACCAATATAGTGACGTTAATCGCATGTCAATTCTAAATGAGCAAAATTTTCGGAGCGACAAAAGTAATAAAAATAGACATAGGACTGGCGCCAGAGCAACCACACGACGCATTGGCAATTCCGCTTCTTACAATAAAAAAGAAAGTCTAGCTAATAAGGAACATAAAACATTATTTCCTGGAAATAATCGAGCAGCCCGCATTAAAATTCCATCAACTGAGCTTTTTTCAAGTGATTCCACCGAAAGAGATCATTCAGTCATTGGTATTCCGAGGACATACCCAATACGAAAATCACACTTCAGAGAGCGAAATCGATCCCTTCTAAATGAGGTAAATAATTAAAAAAAACAATTTTAAAATTCTTGACTCTTTAAATTAAAATTGATCCGGATTCGGGCCAGTGCGCTAGCACAGCGTTTGGTTGGGTCGTTAAAGTTGTTTTATCAGGTTCAAGTTATGCGGGTTTCATTTTAGTAGGCCTAGATGACTTTCATAAACATGCAGTATGCTATTTAGAGTTGTTTTCCCGCCAAACTAGCAGGTTTTTCCAAAAATGGTAGAACTAAAGTTTCTTGTTGTAAACTGTTCAACACCATCATTTTAGTTTAAAAAGTCTTCCCAAATCCTGTTTTACGAAAAACTTTTGAACGGAGCATCGAAAATAAGGAGACATTTTACGTGTAGTTTTAGTAAGAATACAACAGGACTTGTAAGATGAGACATTTATCTTCAACGGGCCCAACAGGTTAAATTTGCACTGCTTTTTTTTCCAAACCAATTAATATTTTTAGGTCTTGTTATGCAATCCTTTTTGTTGTTGCAATACTATATTACAAGGTAGGATCGGACCATCACTGTAGGTAATGGCATAGCCTTTTCATTTCTTCGGTGCGCTTCGTCATTACGTGAACTTCAGTAATAAGTTAATTAAAAATACACAAAATGAAAATTGTGTACTAAATTGGGTTTTAGACTTGTTACCCAGTTTTATGCAGGTGTGTAAACACCAGGAATCACAGAATGTAAACAAAAAGAAAGTTGTGAAATGTTATCGAATATATATTTATTTTCGTTATATTATCAGTTATTTCTAACTTAATTTATGATTAGGCCTGAAGGGTTACCAAAACGTAAGGATTTTGAGATAGCACGTACTACTCACACTTGCAGCAAACTAGGTAACGAATCTACATTTTTGTACAGAAGTTTAAGAAAGTGTAAAAGCAAACATTAAGAAAGGTTGAGCTGTCAGGGCCATTGGGGATAAATGAATATAAAATAAATTTATTAATTAATTCGAATTCCTATATGCACTTTTTCAAAAAGTTTGTTATGCCTTTTATTTATTTAAGTCTATGCCCGCAATAACGCTGAAGAACATACACTAGTCGGCATAAGTATTTTGACAAAACAAAAGTTAAATATACTCATAATTTTAACTTACTTCTTGTAAGCCTTGGCCATAATGGAAAGGTAGTTTAAATGCCGTTTGAATGCTACAATACATTTCTTAACCCATTCAGTACTTAATAAAAAGGACGAATTTGTGTAAGCATCTACTTTTTAAACTTTTTTCCTCGAGTTGAAAACTTACATTTTATGATGCAAAAAGTTTTTTAAAGCAAAAAGAATTTTTCAAAAATCGTTTTGCTCATATTTTGTATAATTTTTTGAAAATGTTTAGAAACATGCATTTAAGCCATATTTTTCTTTTTTCATAGAAATTTTTTTTCGACATTGTCACCTTTAAAATATCATAAAAAATATAAGCAAAATGATTTTTGAAAAATTCGTTTTGCAGTTACTATTATTTATGTTAGAAGGAAGTTTTTGCATCAAAAAATTTAAGTTTTCAAGTCGAGGAAAAAAGTTTGAAAAGTAGATGTTTACACAAATTCGTCTTTTTCAATAAGTACTGAATGGGTTAAGAAATGCATTGTATCATTCAAACGGCATTTAAATTACCTTTCCGTTGATGCCAAAGTTTACAAGTAGTAAGTTCAAATTATAAGTATATTAAACTTTTGTTTTGTCAAAATACTTATGCCGACTAAAATTGTAATCGGCTTGCGAGTTAAATAGATTATAAATTATTTTAAATCAAATTTTCAAGTTGCTTTTTATCTTTAAGTTGCTAACCGGAAAGATGCAATTTGTACATAGCTAATCTCTTTAATTGTTCTACATTAAAGCCGCAACCTAACGACCACTTCCATCGGATTCTTAGAGGACTAACGGCATGGCCTTTTAAAAAGTCTTCACAGGAAATAGACCAAAGTAAATTTACATCTATTGAAAATGCGTTAGGCCGCCAACTTGACATACTCGGACATTCCAGTAAGCCGAAGGATAACAATTATTTTACATCTTTAGAGAATAATGATAAACTAAAAATGTTGAATGAACAAAAACCAGAAACTGATGAATTTGAGTTGGGATTATACGATTACGATTATTATTAAAGAATCTGTGGTACCTAATGAGACCTCAAAATGTTTGTGGAAAAATTTAGTCTTTTTATTTTTAATTGATATTCATCAAAATAAAATTTAATCCAAGTTGTAAATACATTTGATTGTTAATCAATATAACATGACATTATTACCACATTCATAAAGGCATTTTCGAACATTTTTTAATTTACGAGGAATTTAAATTGAAGCTATCCAAATTGGTTTTATTGTAATATAAAAAGTCCAGTATCTACTGGATGTCAATGTAAATCAGTAAATTAGTTAGTATTTAAACCTCATTGTCAATACTAAGCAAAAAGTGTAGAGAAGTCTTAAAAAACTTTTCACATATCAAAAAGTAGAAGGCTTGGTCAAGAATTTAGTTCGTGCGCCATTATCGTTTTCTATATACCTGCAAAAGAATTATAATTATAACACAACTAAATACTTTGAACTATCTATTTCAGAAAACCGAAGGCTTAATAATTTAATGCATTTTTAAGTTCATATGATGTTTTTTATATAAATATAGCCCTTTAAATTATAAAGCCTGACGTGCGTTTCGGATGTTAAAGTTTCAATTTTTGCACTGTTTAGCCCAGATTTTTAAATACACCAGGCTTTAAGTATTGTCAGCCATTTTTTTTTTATATTTTCAGTTAATACAACAAGTCATAAGGATGCACAACATATTTCGAGCAGACCTACCGATATCTGATAGGTTTTTATGAAAAGTGCAAAATAGCACAGTGTAAAAACTCTTGTCAGATAGCATACATATATTTTTCGAGAGATAACATGTTTACGTACCTAGATAATGTTACGTTTGGAATTCAACTAACAAAATGCTTCCAACCAATAACAATCAATTGCAAATAAGATATTATGTGCTACTCAGTCAATATCAATTCCGAATTTCGGAAGCCATATTTAACATTTAAATGCTAATCAATTCCACTTTCACGGAAGTACCTACTTAAAAGTTAAAGTTTACTAATCATTAACTGAAAACATATCACGATCTATAAGTAGACATTACTTTCCAGATACATAAAGAAATAATTAAAACATATTTTCAGCCTGAAACCAAAACGGGATGTCAATGAAATTAATCTTATTTAGACTTTTGTACTTATTTACTTAAAGTACGTTAACCGACGAATGCAATACAATCAGCACTAAACTATTGAAACCAAATACATACATTCACAAAAATATTCAGTTTTGGATCGTTGGTTCGGCTTTGTGCCCATAATATAGATATCCATTTTTACATAAATATCCTTTTTAAACTCGTGCCAACAATCGTTAAAAATAATTTAGAGTAAAACTTATGTAACTCCAATGTCTGTAACTTGGAGATCGCTGCAAATATATGCTAATCCCTATATTTATTCAATCAAAGTTTTTCAATTTTCGATTTCAGTTTAGCTGAGTGGTTTAAGCTAGCTTACTAGAAATGATCTATGCAAAAATGCATGTAAAATTTAACATATCGAACTATTATACAAACTTTTATTTTAAAAAAATGCACTGTATTGGCCTATTATAAACTTTTGCATATGTATATAAAGAGTATAATAGAAAATAACTTGTGTAATATGATAATACTTGGTGAGACGTTACCTAGATCAAAACTGCGTACCACTGAAAGCTTTGATCAATCTAAAATCACCTGGTGTTCAAGTCCAAAACCTTTATTATACTCACCTTATTCATAGTAATAACTTATTAATAATCGTACAGAATGCCCGCGTTCACCAGCACAACATATCAAAGGCAAGTTATACCTAAAGGCCAAACCTTTTTGGGCATTAATCTTAATAAATACATTTTATTTTACCATTTCCCAACAAACTACTACATTTTAAAGAAATGTACGATTTGGAGTTTTTTATTTTAATTTCGCAAGTAAAAAACTTCTCTGATAATCATTCTATTACATATACTGGTTTGTAAGGTGCCGCTAATGGGATTAGTATTATTTTCTGATGCAGTTTGACCCCCTGAATTAGGAAATGATAATTCAACATTATTTTAAAATCTGAATTTCTTAGCTAATCTTTTAATGAAGTATGTTTTCCAAAATTAAAATGAGTGCTGTTACTAGAAAAATTGCCAGCCTAGTTACAACGGTCTTAGCAGAACTCGACATATAATATAAAAGAATGAACTCATGAACTGATAAAAAAATTAAAAAATATATATATTGAAAGGTACATTGGGTTACCAACACCTGAAATAAAGTAAAAGATGTAAGATATTGTGTATATGTGTGCTGGTAAACGCATGCAAAATTGATATTACACGTCTACATGTAGTGCTTGTATTAAATACATACAAAATGTAAGTGTAAGTTCCGCGACAATAATTTAGAATTTTATAAACAGACAATAGAATACTTTTCAAAACAAAAAAATGTACGAACGATATGCTCAAATCAGTAATTAATATCATTTCAAATATCTTAAAGTTGTCTACGCATGGTTGGTGTTTAATAAATCAAAAATGAAATAAATAATTCATTCAGGAAAAACTTTTATTGTAAAATATGCTGTACATTAAATTGTAACAAAATAAAACGATAAAAATATTATATTGTAATACTAGGTAATTTTGGTTTCACTAAGCTTGACTTAAAAAACGGTGTTGATATAAGTCACATAAGTCATAAAAAGTTTGAATTTTGTATCAATACTTGTAAAGGTGTTACTTCACGACATTGTTTGGCTTATTCGCTAGAACCAGGTATAACTATACATAATGATATCCCTTTAACTGGTGCGTATTGCAAGTATCGTTAATGGACTACTTTGTGTAGTTGTACCATGCATTAGAACAAGCTTTTTATCTCAGCTCTACAGAGAAAAAATGACTCAGCCGATAGGCACTTTGGTATTTCTCTGGTACTTAAGATCCCCCGATAATTTAATGCCTGGACCAATAGGTCTATATAAAAATTACACTTTTGTTAATTTACTAGAGCTGCAGTAAAAATTGGATGGAGTATGAAAACTAGATTTATTCATTTTGCTTGATTTTCTTACCATTTGTGTCCACTAAAGTGGACTGCTGCTTTTAGCAACTTATTAAGTCGGGTATATAAATCCTGCCAAGCCAAAGTTTTAAGACATTTGATAAACGCTCCATACTATACAAGAAACACTACCATTTTTCAAGATCTCAAAATTAATCCTGTTGCAATTTTAAGCTGATCGGCATAACAAACCCGAATTTGAAGGGAAACGACGTACAAAATCAGTTGCTTCGAAAAAATGCAAAACATCGCAAAACTAAATACAATTTGAAAGCTAGGATGTGGAATGTTTTCAGCGTCCAATGATTATTTTATTGCTATTAGCAAACTAATCAATAATGACATTACCATTTAGGCCAGCATAGTGAAAAAAGAATAGGGACTATTTTGGGTCAACAGTGAGGCCACGAGAATTTTCACAAGATTGAACCATTTTTACGTTTTTAAGCATTTGTAAAAACTTTCTTAAACGTTTCTGACTGTACGAGTATCCGTTTTTATGCAACAATTTTGGGAGGTGGATGCGCCTTTAAATATCATTTTCTTTATATAAACAATGAACGTTGTATACGGTGACATTTCTTGGCATGAAGGACTTAAACTGGAGGTTGGTCATATCCTTAAACAAGAAAGGAAGTTAACTTCGGCATACCGAAGTTTGTATACCCTTGCAGCTATAAATACTAAATTTAAAAAAAACAAAAAATGATATTCCCAATAGAATAAGATAATATGTCAAAAAACACCGAAGCTATAATTTGTTTCATATTATTTTCCCACCAATTTTCCGATCGTTTCTACGGCAGCTATGTTATATAGTCGTCCGCTTTTGATAAAATTTAATTCGAAATTCAAAACTAATTAAAAAATGTTATTTCCAAGCTTAGGAGGTTATATGTTAAAAAACACCGAAGCTATAATTTGTTTCATATTATTTTCCCACCAATTTTCAGATCGTTCCTACGGCAGCTATGTTATATAGTCGTCCGCTTTTGATAAAATTTAGTTCGAAATTCAAAACTAATTAAAAAATGTTATTTCCAAGCTTAGGAGGTTATATGTTAAAAAACACCAAAGATATAATAAAAAAAAAATTTTTTCCGATTATTCCTATGGGAGCTATAATATATAGTTATCCGATCAGGCTGGTTCCGACTTATATACTACCTGCAAAAGAAAGGAAAGGAAAGAAGGGAAGGTTTCAAGCCGATAGCTTTATATCGTTATACCCTCTGCAAGGGTACAAAAAGAGACCAGCAATATTTATTATCAAGATGAGAACAGTTGCTGGGTCCCGAGCCGTTGGAAGGCTTATTGGGCCTGCACCAACAACAATTTCCTTATGACGGTGCCATTGCAGTTCAAATGTACTCCTTTTCAAGAAATTCCGAAACGCCAAGTTCAAAAATCACCTAAATTCGTTGAAAATACTGAATAAAAACACTGGAATGCTGAATCGATTTGCGGGTGTATCGACTTTTTCCGTCTCTTTCTAGAACGTTTATTTCTTTTAGCCTAGTATTCAGATCCGCTGCTGTAGGATGCCGCCCAGCATGCTGGCAATGGCTGGTAATGGCTCCCTATACAAGCCATCGCGTCCTTAATCTTCACTTTAGCTGCCAAGTGTCTGTTGGTGGTGGATTCCAACGATTCCTTAATGGAGAGCTCTTCGGAGATCGTGTTACAGGTGGTTATTAGTACAACGAAACAAAATTCTTTTGGCCAGAACCTACTTTCTTTGCGTTGACCCGTCCGGCAGCAAATCTATGTAGGGAGCGAATTCACACTCGGATTGCTCCTTCCCAATGGGCTTCTCGATTGGATTATCTCCAGCATTTCCATTATTCTGCGAATTTACCCACAATACCACAGTATTGATCCCTGTGGTCAAGTCCCACAATAATGGTTAACTTGAATAAGGCTTGGATTAGATGTCTGTTTCCATCTGCACTGATCTCCTCCAGGTGTTTTTAGTTGTGCCTTTAATATTTAATTTTTCCTTTCAACAACGCTTCTAAACGAACCCCCCACAAAGTTTAAATTCGCGCGGCGGCTTACGACGTTCATCGAAACCCAAGCCTAGTACTCACATCGACGAAAACCGCGAGCTAACCATAGGAGTGAGCGAGAGGAAAACAGGCGGCTAAAGCTTTTCGTCGGATCTGCTTTTTCAGCGCGGTACTCAGATGAGCTAAGGAAATGCCAGAAAAAATACTAGATTTCGCGAGTGAATTTTTGATGAACGCCGTTAGCCGCGGCCCAAAGAATAAGAAATTTAATGTTTGGCGGTGTTTGTGTAGAAGCGGTGATGAAATTAAATATTAACAAGGAAGAACGCTATAGTCGAGTACCTCGACTATCAGATACCCGTTACTCAGCTAAAGGGACCAAAGGAAAATGGAGATATGCAAGCAGCAAAGCGAGATTGAAATGCGCCACCTACCGGCGGTAGACAGATTTAAGCGTTGTGGGCGTTAGAGTGGGCGTGGCAAAGTTTTTTTTGGATTAATCGATGGGTATTGACAAGACCAATACATTTCAGTTAAAATTTTTGATCTAGCGTGAAAATTGTGGGCGCCACAGGTTTGGGCGGTTTGTAGGCGTTCTAGTGGGCGTGGCATATTCGCGTGACAAAATTGCGCTGCGCTTAAGCCTAAGGAATCTAAATCTGAAATCCCATTTCTCAATCTTTGATATTTTCCAAGATATCCGCGTTCATATTTACGATTTTTTGAAGTTTGTGGGCGGTTTGTGGGCGTTCAAGTGGGCGTGGCAAACTTTTTTTTGGGTCAATCGATAGGTATTGATGAGAACAAGACATTTCAGTTAAAATTTTTATTCTAGCATGAAAACTGTAGGAGCCACAGTTTTGGGCGGTTTGTGGGCGTTATAGTGGGCGTGGCACTCTGCTGAAACAAACTTGCGCTGCGTAAGAAGCTCAGGAATCTGCAGGCCTAATCTCAATAGCCTAGCTCTTATAGTTTCCGAGATCTCAGCGTTCATCCGGACGGACAGACAGACGGACAGACGGACAGACGGACAGACGGACAGACGGACATGGCTAGATCGACTCGGCTAGTGATCCTGATCAAGAATATATATACTTTATGGGGTCGGAAACGCTTCCTTCTGCCTGTTACATACTTTCCGACGAATCTAGTATACCCTTTTACTCTACGAGTAACGGGTATAAAAATGGAAGAAAAAAACCCAAAACGGCTTAAGGAGGTCAGTGCAGATGAAAAAGGACGCCTAATCCATAGTGTTGCCCATTATTGTGGGACTTGACCGACAGAAAGCAATACCACAACGGGCAAGTTCGCAGAATAGTTGAAGAGAATCTCAGTGGAAAGGAACATGGGACATCGCTCGATCTCCGACGAGCTCTCCATTGAGGACTCCTCCTTCACCAGCTGCTAAGTAGCGGAGATAGAGGATGCGCCGGCTTCTATAGGGAGGAGGAAATAAGGTCGCCTCGTCGTTATTGGGTCGGAAATCGCAAAAGCTGCCGCTGCCGAAAAACGTTTGCTGGAGCTGTTTACAGCATGACTGTACAGATCCATAAGGGGCTGTCTATATATGTATTACGTAATTATAGTTTTTCTGATGTTTAACGCATACCTTGTAATCCAAAAAAATTATTTTCCACAGGAGTACAAATACGTAGTAACAAATATGTAGTATCGTAGTACCGTTATATTTGGACAGCCCCTAACAGTCACTAGAACAAAATTCTGAAAGAGAAATATGACGAATCTCAAACTCGTAAGGAAGTTTTAAAATGTATCAAATTACGATTTAATACTTAAGTTTAATTTTATTTTAAAATGTACAAATAAAAAAATAATTCAATTTCACTATTTATTTCAATTAACATGTGTCAGCAGAATCCAAATTAATTAAAATAATTATAGTGAACGCCGACATTTGGCATACTCATATTACTCGGTACGTATGTTGGTCCAGATGAGCATTTTAAGCAATTCCGTTTTCGTGGTCTATGCTTTGATTTTGATCCGTGGCAGTGCATTGCAAAACGAAGTTCTTGTGCCATTTCTGAGCACAGAGATTGATTTTCGGTATTCAAATTTTTTCTGGAGTTCCAGCAAAACTCAAATATAGCCACGACAACGGCAAGAGCAAGTCCACAGAGAAGGACAACAAATACTCCACCTAAAATACCACATTGAACACACTTTTATATTAAAAATCTTAACAAATCTTACCAATATTTTCTACTCCCAGTGCATTGGCCTTGGACTCCTTGCTCTTATCATCTCTGTTGCAAACGTCACCCGTATTTTTCCACCATTTATCATATAATATTTGAATAATACCTTTTTCTTGTAGCTCCAAAATGGCAAGTGAAATTTTATCTCTCCAAGGAGATCCTTTGGGTGTGGCGATGCCGTAACCCTTGGAATCCAGCAAGCCACCTATTTGGGTTAGATTACAATCACGTTGAACTGCATAGTCGAGCATGGTAGATTCCATTAAAAATGCGTAGCTTCCTTCCATTACACGCTTAATTCCATCTTCGTACGTTTTAACAAATACGGCTGCTTTCCGATTCTCCATATAACGCCACATTTTTTGATATATACCAATTTTAGAATCCTAAAATAAAAATAAAGTTATAAAAATATAGGTGTGCTAGCAGACCTTGAAAGGCCCTTTAAGACCCATTGAGCTAATAGTCATATATGAACTGTTTACTTGGTTTCCGAAGGGTACACATACATAGGTATTTGCTCAACAAAAAAACCGATTTTATTTGTTTCTAAACAGTTCGCATTGTTCAAAAAACGTGTGAACCGAACGCGAAAAACTATGTCTGCGTGTGAGCTAAATATATGTTCTGGTACCAAAAAAACTTTTTATACTAGATTCATCTGAAAGTATTTAACGTGTAGAAAAAGACGTTTCCGACACCATAATGTATATATATTCTTGATCAGCATCACTAGACGAGTCGATCTAGCCATATCCGTCTGTCCGCTTCTACGTAAACTAGTCTCAGTTTTTAAGTTACCGGGATAAAACCTTCCCAAAGGTCTTATTTCTATTGCAGGTATATGCAGTATATAAGTCGGGACGAGCCTGCTCGGACAGCTACCGTATAGCTCCCATGGAAATTATCAACAAACTATTTTTGAAACAAGGAAGAACGCTATAGTTGAGTACCTCGACTATCAGATACCCGTCACTCAGCTAAAGGGACCAAAGGGAAATGGAGATATGCAAGCAGCAAAGCGAGATTGAAATGCGCCACCTTCCCGTGATCTCAATATATAGTTATGTGTTGTTGTTGTTTTTGAAAGTTACTTTCCGAATTCTCTGGGGCACACCTGAGTACAACAATTTTGAAGTTTTTAAAGACTTTTGCTAGCTTCAGCAATATTTATTCGTCGCTCCTAAGTATTTTTTCTGGCGATGGTGTGCGCTGCGGTGTCTTTATATTCTTAATCAGGATCACTAGCCGAATCGAACTAGCCATTTCCATCTGTCCGTCCGTCGAGACTCAGCAGGTTTCCTATACTATTACTTTACCAAGTCACATAACACAAAAACCTCTCTAGCGCGCACATTTTTAAAGATTTTGAAAAAGGGATTTTGTTTTGATTATAAGTACAACGTACATGCCAAAAATTTTTGAAATCGGACCATTATAGGCAAATAAAGAAATCGACGGTAGGTGGCGTGTTTGGTGTGGTGTACAATCTTAGGAACCCTCGCACTAACTTTAGCTACGCAATATATAACGATAATGATGAGTATATATGATAGTCGAGGGCACCGACCACAGCTTTCTCTCTTGATTATTAATTGATTGGCAGAGTTCACAAGTAAGATAGTCAAGGCACTATTAAAGCGGTTGAAGCTGTTTATACTTAAAATGCTCTTCAAAATAATTACCCTAAAAAATGTCATTGTTGATCCACCTTCTAAAGTTCCATATGATATTTCTGTTTGCTCTGCCAAGTCAGAAGCGCTTTCTATAGGTGAAATCATCCGTTCAACTGTTAAAAATGCAGCTAAGTTGGCAGTGTACGAGGATATAATTATAAGGCAAAAAAAGAACCAGCATCCACCAACAATCCGAGTCGAGGTAGCCTAAAAGGAAAAGCAAAATTGGTTTTGGAATTAAATGTAACCACTACGTAAAATATTCAAGAAAAATAATTTTTAGATATTCGAACCACATTTAAGGAAGAGATGTAATATTATTTTCTGAAAATTAAAAAAACTTGGGGCTTAATAATATTATAGACTATATTATGAAGCTGCTTTAGAATCGACCTATCGCTCATTTACTTGAAAAGTGACATATCTGAAACAACAGCGATTCGAGATGAAAGCATAAGTGTTTTCATCTCGAGTCGCTGTTGTTTCAGCTTAAGCTGCCACCAAAGCGGTCAAAGTCGGAATACATTTTGAACTACATAGATTATTCCACATAGATCATTTCTGCGTCTTTAACTCAAAATCGAGATTATTTTTGACTTATTTCCCTTTTTTAATAAATGGGATATACATTTATAATTTAAAAATTGGTTTACAACATAAAAAATAATAACAAATAACGCCAGAAACGTGTTGGTGTCGAGGACACTATATGATTTGCACTATAAAATTTACCTATCAATTTTGGTAAGTTGCTTATATAATTTTTATACTTATTGTAAACCAAAATATCTAAGTTATGATATGAGCAAAATAGCTAACTGCTGTATAATTTCTAAAAAAAAATACTAACAAATTGACAATAACACAAATAAGTTCATGACGGGCAATGGCCACTGGGAGCACCACACCTCACTTTACTTTGGATTATAACAGCTTAATTCCAAAACATTTACCTGTATACTTATATACAGTCAAACTTGCATGGGTAATAAAAACATATACCACTAGAGTAAGTTACAAATCCAAATGTACATTTCTAAGACTATAATATCCAGGCTATAATATTTTCTTGTTATTTCCTTAAAATTTTGGATTTCATAATTTTTTCGCACTCATTTTTAAGAATATATCGTTTGTCGTACCCTAGGATATAAGTCAGAGCCTTGCTGCATAAGAGCGCCAATGGCAAACCAAAAACTATTTTTTAAGGTGAAATTGTTTTGTATTCGAACTAAATCCACTGTATTTTCATCCGGGACATCTTCATCAGCTTCATTAGATAGTGGTAACGGTAATGTTCCACGTCCACATAAAGTATCATCACGTTCAACAAATTCATTGGGTTTGCTTATTTTGTGTGCTGAATTTAAATATACTTCTTCGTCATGTTCTGATAATCTTTTTTTCTGTGTTAATTCCAATTGTTCGTCGTAGCAATTTTCTTTTTGAATTTCGCGCAGTATATGGTCACAAGCCATAGAACATGGTGGCTTTGAATTTACCCATTCTATCGGTGATAATCGAGCGACAATCCATATGCAGATTGATACAAAAACATATCCAAATGCAATATAAAACCAAATTTCAAAAGCAAGAGGAGAAAGAAACGAAAAAAATTTCGTTTGAGCTCGATCTGAAATCTGAAATACACCAACAATTAATACAATTATCATTTCAAATTTCGATCAAGCTAGAATACTCGCAAAAAATATACATACATATAAATTAACCTTAATATTTTAAAACCTATAATATATGATTGGGTTTATGTATACCTTTGGATTAAGTCCAGATCCTTGGCGTAGGAATGTTCCTGTTATAAACCAAAAACTGTTTGATATGGAAAACTGATTTTCCACTATATCCGTTTCCTTGTAGCATGGGTGGGGGTTTTTCCACTCATATGGAGAAAATCGAGCCATCACAAAGAGCGCGAAAGATACTAATATATAAGCAGCTAGCACATAAAGCCATATCTCGATTGCCAAAGGATTCATAAAGGAGAACAGTCGTGTGGGTTGACTTGTTGGTACCTATTAAATTTGGCCACATATGTGAAGGGAATTTAAAAATTGTAATCTACTGTTTTGCTCAACTACACATATAAAAAACTTAATTAGTTGTATTGAAAAGTTTATAGGTTTACCTTAAAAAGTATACCAATGCCCAAATTCATAAATGGTTTTGTAAAGTCAATAACACTCTCCCGAGCATAGTTAATTGTCATTGAGGCTACAGCAAGATCAGCGCGCTGAAGTATTTATTTATTGACAATAAAAAATAATTAAGGCCCTTATTAAGAGCAGTGTAAGAAGATTTGAATTTTAAGGTATATACTTGCCCGTTCCATTAACTCTTGCACAATTCCATTCCATGAATTAGTCTCTGGTATGTAAACTCCATACATATTATCGGGAACTAATTCAATTTTGTATTGAAACCCAACTTGTTGAGCGATCGCTTTAAGAAGATCAATACAAAATCCTTCAAACCTTATATTTCCGGTAAGATTTGTGTCTTCTTTAACCATAACATATGGGCGCTCCTAAAAAAATACAACAGTAAAGACTTACAAAATTTGAACAGATAAAATATTTCATCATTCAAAAATTGTCTGTTTTGACCCTCTTTGAACCGTTATAATAAAAATGTGCTTTAAAAACTCCCGTTCATCTGCTTGAACTACAAAAGCTGAAATGTTGGGATTAAACATGCAGATTTCGAGTTTCCTGCACAGCACAAATTTGTATCCGCAAAGTCCCGTCTAACGCACACAAACCGCCCAAACCTGGCTACATACGTCCACTCTAACGCCTACAACGCCTACGTCAAAACATTAAACTTTATGAAAAAACAAGAAAGGAAGTTAGCTTCGGCAAGCCGAAGCTTATATACCCTTGCAGCTATAATTATTAAATTTAAAAACACAAAAAATGATATTCCCAATAGTATAAGATAATATGTCAAAAAACACCGAAGCTATAATTTGTTTCATATTATTTTCCTACCAATTTTCCGATCGTTCCTATAGCAGCTATATGATATAGTCGTCCGATTTTGATAAAATTAAATTCGAAATTCAGAACTAATTAAAAAATGTTATTTCCAAGCGTAGGAGGTTATATGTTAAAAAACACCGAAGCTATAGTTTGTTTCATATTATTTTCCTACCAATTTTCCGGTCGTTCCTATGGCAGCTATATGATATAGTCGTCCGATTTTGATAAAATTAAATTCGAAATTCAGAACTAATTAAAAAATGTTATTTCCAAGCGTTGGAGGTTAAATGTTGAAAAACACCGAAGCTACAATTTGTTTCATATTATTTTTCCACAAATTTTCCGATCGTTCCTATGGCAGCTATATGATATAGTCGTCCGATTTCGATAAAATTTAATTCAAAACTCAAAACTAATTAAAAAATGTTATTTCCAAGCTTAGGAGGTTATATGCTAAAAAACACCAAAGATATAATTTTTTTTAATTTTTTCGCCCGATTATTCCTATGGGAGCTATAAGATATAGTTGTCCGATTCGGCTGGTTCCGACTTATATACTACCTGCAAAAGATATAAGACTTTTGGGAAAGTTTCAGCCCGATAGCTTTAAAACTGAGAGACTAGTTTGCGTAGAAACGGACGGACAGACGGACAGACGGACAGACGGACATGGCTAGATCGACTCGTCTAGTCATGATGATCAAGAATATATACACTTTATGGGGTCGGAAACGTCTCCTCCACTGCGTTGCAAACTTCTGACTGAAATCAATATACCCTCTGCAAGGGTATAAAAAAATATTATTAGATATTTAGAAGTTTGCTATCGAAAATGAAAAACAACAAATAGTTAAAATAAATTAATTATGAATACTATAAAAAATGTAATACGTTGAATTTCCGATGTCTAACTACACCGACTTTATTTAAGTTCCTAGAAAAACGTTTTCTAAGCTTAAGTAGTATGCCCTAGTACGGCATACAGTTACAAAGTTACTAAGTAACCAAGTAACGACTTGGCCTTACCAACGGAAATATATAATTAATTTTAATGCTATTATTATAGCTCATACGAGTATGCGTATTACAGAAAAAGTGAATAAAACTCTGATTTTATAATTGATGTTTAAAGCAAAAACTTCTGATGTCACACAAAAGCACCTCTTAACGAGGTAAGGGGTCGTGACGATCGCACCTTCAACATACAAAACTTCTGATATACAATTTTGTGACGAAAAATGATTGTACATCCGACTAAATAAAAAAAAAAAAGTTTTTATTCGGCACGCTACAATAGAATATACCTTTGTATGCAAGAAGCTTAAATACGAAAACATATTAGAAAGTGTGTGTATTCAGTCGGATGGGTTTTAGTGCTTAGCACCCTGCTGAAACGAACTTGCGTAGGAAGCCCAAGAATCTTTATGTGGTCGAAAACACTTCCTCCTACCTGCCCTTATACTCCTCGAGTAACGGGTATAAATAGCACCTGACTGTACTACACACTACTACTCACTACTCTTTTTTAAATAATTTTTATGCACATACTTTTATTACTATTTCATGGAATTATTGGAAAAAGTAATTCGATTGATTACCGAAACACCTAAATCTAAATCGAACGGTTTCGTTGAAATCAAGTTCTAGTCAAAACCTGTACATATACATATATATGTATATATATGTACAAATATATAGGAATTCAATTTGCTTGGATCTTGTGAATTCCAAATCAAAGGCGCTTCTGTCGACAATTTATCTTTGAACTAATCGATTTTCAAAAAATACCTAAAATAAGGTTAGTCTCAAATGCATTTTTAACAACTAATTATATTTTTCAACCCACCTGTCTTGTCATAACGACCAATGTTATATTTGCGATATTGGAATCGTAGAAAGCCGTTGGGTCCGAGATGTTAACACCGCTCTCGGGCTGCCAGTATCCCACCTTTTGAATTTTTTCTTGCTTCAATTTTAGAATATCAAGTTTAAATTTGTCCCGGCGACCTTCCACAAAATTTATATTTCCAGTTAACCCGTCTGTAATAGCCTGAAAAACGAAATTTAAAATTTGTAGTAATATGTAAAGATTTTATAATTTGGGACGAAAAATTAAGGGGGATACGCCCAGACCCAAATTTTTACGCAACAGTCCATAAGGGATCTAAATCTAACAACGGATATGCCCAGTGTCCCTATACAGCTTCCAAAGTTTTACGCAGCAAAATAAAAAAAGAACCGCCAAACAATGTGGGTTTTTTAAAAATATCGTCCATATGGCCGCTGATATCTAGTTGGGACTTTACATTCCACGTTTGTTACGCTAATGTGCCACGCCCACTGTAACGCACACAAGCCGCCGAAAATGGACTAAAAGTTCATTTTTAGGTCATGTACTACCCAAAAATTTATATTTTTTGACTTTTTGTCCTACTTTTTTGGTAACAAATGGCCTAATATTTTAGCTCGTCGTGGGCGTTATAATTATTGCATTATGCCGAAAAATATTTGACAGTGGAAATCCTTTTATACTTAATATGTCTGTTATATATTGATATTGGACCTAACCAAAAATTAATTGTATTGCTTATAATTATTTAATCAATTATTTAAGGTACTATTTTAAGAAAAATGAACTGAGCCGTATTATTAAAAAATTGAACATTTTAGGCCATATATGCCCTAAAAATGGGATATTAAAAAAAAAGTTAAATGTTTACTCATAATATTAATAACATTTATTTATTTTAATTTATCACCATTATAATATTGTATATTTCGCGCGAGAGTCCGATGCGTTACTTGTAACTTGAACTTACACTCTCATGCGTTACATGGTGCGATGGTCCAATGCGTAAGGCGTGTGCCTCTGATATAAGAGGACACCGGTTCGGATACTCGTTAGGGCAAAAGTAAGCCAAAAGTTTTTAGGAAACATATTAAATAAAAGTATATAAATAAATTAAATATGTATTTAGCGATTTTAAATCTAATATGGTTTTGAATCATATGTCAGATTTACTTTAATAAAATGTGTTTTTGTCAGGAATCGAACTTCGAATCCCGAGAATAAGAAGTTGTCGGGACGCACCACTTGTCCCCCTGAGCCAAGTCCATATGATTTTGTTTCGTGGCAAAATGCAAATGCAACAAGTTATTTTTGTAGTATATATACTAGTTTTAGGCATCCGATTGCCTAAAATCTAGGCCAAAAATTGGTCAAATTTTAGGCTATAGGGACCTAAAATTTTTAGGCCTTGAAAACCTACATTTTAGGCCATTCATGGACTTAAATTGTAGGCCATTTTAGGTAATTTATTTTTCTGAGTGTAGCCTTCTTATACGATTGGGCAAAAGCCGACAGGATTGCTGCTAAAACAAATAGATATACAAATAGTAAAGTCATATTTTTTATAGCTACAAATCTTTCTGCTCAAGTCAATTTGACCAAGGAAGGCTATGGAGGGACTATTTGTAATTAAGCCTTAAAAATGGTTAAAGGTCGATTTTTAACCACGGTTTTCTCTAAACTCAGATGTGATTTCAAATTTTGAAGTGATTACTCGTGAGACAAGAAAAATACAGAATTGTGCCGCCTTGCGTAATATAATATAACACTTTAATAACGATTTGCTATAAAAAAATAATAATGCACCCAGGGGCTTCTACGGAAAGGAGCAAAGGCAAGGGCAGTGAAGAAACGGGGCAAGGGATAACAGGGCCAGCATCAACAGAATTTATTATAGTGTTCCCCTTTTTAAAACCTGTTTAGCAGTTTCTTAAGCCCGCACAAAGTGGCGACGCGGTAAGATAGTTTATAACATATACATATAATGAGGCCGCCTTCGTAAAAATTAGACTTTAATAGGCAGCGACCTGGTTTTTAATTATGTTCAGCTTTTACTTATAACTATATTACATTTTTTTAACTTAAAACAAATAATACTTGAATACTTACAGCATTTATTTGGTTATACAATGAAATCCCATCATCCCAGGTTTGGTCGGAGGTGCAAGAGAGGTTTTTGACAGAAAAATTTGGACGACTATCTAAATTTAAAAAGTGTAACCCAGAGGCAAAAGCGTATACCGAATCAAACATTAAAGCGGACTCTGTCTAAAATTGATAGAAAAATATTATACAAATTGATTCAGGAACTGTCTTTTTTATTTTACCTGTATGTAAGGAATTCCATTTATACTTTGTAATCCATTGTGTTGTAATTTCTGCATTTGATCTATTACTTCTAGATATCTTTTGCTATTAACATCCACCAATCGAAATGCAGTTATATTTACGCTGTTATATCTAAAATCCTCTAAATCATATGTTTCCAAGTCCTGTTGGAATTATAAAATTATTATTACAAAATTAAACTAAAATTAAACCTTCTAATTATAATTTTTGTACAACATATACGAAATGGCTGTCCAGTATGAAACAATAAGAATACGGAATGAGATTTCTATGTTTAACACAATTGTTAAGAGAGAATAAATAAACATAAAACAAGAAAGGAAGTTATCTTCGGCAAGCCCAAGTTTGTATCCCCCTGAAGTTATAATTTTTAAATTAAATTCGAAATTCTTAAAAATTTTAAAAATGATATTCCCAACAGTATAAGATAATATGTCAAAAGACACCGAATTCCCACCAATTTTCCGATCGTTTCTATGGCAGCTATATGATATAGTCGTCCGATTTTTATAAAATTAAATTCAAAATTCAGAACTAAATTTCCAAGCGTAGGAGGTTATATGTTAAAAAACACCAAAGATATAATTTTTTAAAATTTTTTTTCCGATTATTCCTATGGGAGCTATAAGATATAGTTGTCCGATCAGGTTGGTTCCGACTTATATACTACCTGCAAAAGAAAGGAAAGGAAAGAAGGGAAAGTTTCAAGCCGATAGCTTTAAAACTGAGAGAATAGTTTGCGTAGAAACGGACGGACAGACGGCCTGACGGACATGGCTAGATCGACTCGTGATGCTAATCAAGAAAATATGGGGTCGGAAACGTCTCCTTCTGCGTTGCAAACTTCTGTCTGAAATCATAGTACCCTCTGCAAGGGTATGAAGACAAATAACTATTCGAAGTAATTTTGGAACTATGGTGACCACTGTTATATTTATATTATATACTTACGAATGTCGTAAACATATAGTGGTATCGGTGATCATTCATTTGCAGTTGTAAAATCTAAAAATATATTGTTTAAATAAATTTGTAGAACTATATTTTTTTTAAGTTGTCGTTTCTGCCCTATTAAAACAAGAAGCAAAGCTAACTTCGGCAAGCCAAAGTTAATATACGTGCAATTAAATTTATATGTATATAACAGAGTCGTGCATTCGAAATATTACCATATAAATATAATAATAGTTCCTAGAACAGTTATGTGATTAATACATAATTCCGATTAATACATAATTCTGAAATCGTAAAATAATTATAAGTTCCAGAGTAGAATAGAATATGATTAAAAACAGCAAAGCTATATTTTTATCGTATCATTTTCTTGTTATTTTTTCGACCGTTCCTATGGCGGAATATAGTATTAGTGTTCCGATTAAAAACAATTTTATTAAAAATTCGAAATCTTTTTTTCCCGATCCTATGGGATATATAGGATATAGTTGTTCAATCCGGCCCGTTCTGACATATATATTACCTGCAATAAAAAAAATAAACTAAAAAAAAAATTAAACTAAGAGACTAGCTTGCGTTAAAGCAGACAGACGGTCGGATAGCTAGAGAGAGGAACATGGCTAGATTCACCAGTCGTCTAGCAATGCTGATCAGGAATATATATACTTTAAAGAGTCGGAATCATCGTTCATTACGTTGCATACTTCTGACTAAAACCGTAATATCCTCTGAAAGGGTATACAAATTATATTAAAACAAGGAAGAACGCTATAGTCGAGTACGTCGACTTCAGATACCCGTTACTCAGCTAAAGGGACCAAAGGGAAATGGAGATATGCAAGCAGCAAAGCGAGATTGAAATGCGCCACCTACCGGCGGTAGACAGACTTAAGCGTTATGGGCGTTAGAGTGGGCGTGGCAACTTTTTTTTGGATCAATCGATAGGTATTGACGAGACTAACACATTTCAGTTTATCATGAAAATTGTGGGCGCCACAGGTTTGGGCGGTTTGTGGGCGTTAGAGTGGGCGTATCACTCTACTGAAACAAACTTGCGCTGCGTAAGAGCTCAGGAATCTGCACTCCAAGTCTCAATAGCCTAGCTCTCATAGTTTCCCAGATCTCAGCGTTCATCCAGACAGACAGACGGACAGACGGACATGGCTAGATCGACTCGGCTAGTGATCCTGATCAAGAATATATATACTTTATGGGGTCGGAAACGCCTCCTTCAGCCTGTTTACTCTACGAGTAACGAGTATAAAAACTATCTTATTGTTTTTCTGTACACTAAGAACAATTACAAAGTGACGATTTATCGAAATTTAAAAATATTTTCGTTAAGTGTTTTTGATATAAAAGAGTAATTACAATGTTTATATGATAATTTAAGTGAAAAAGTCTTCTTACGGATCTAAAAAACGTTTTAATGTTGGATGGATTTGTATCCACTATTATTTTGTAAATTTCCTTTTGGCGAATAGCGCGTAAGACTTGACGATAAGAGTCGGGACTTGCTTGCCTTATATACATTTCCGCTTTCGTCTCAGTAGATGAGTGCATCAAATTAAATAGTCCTAAAAGGGAAAGTAAAAAAATTAATTTTTTAGTGATTTAGATTCAGTCTAATCTAAGTGTACAAAATAATGAGATAATCGATAACCCATGCAAAAAGATCAGATTGAGCACCTAATCAAATTTACCAACAAGTCAATATACTTATTTCACCATTCCCCTTAAAGCAGCGGTCAGCACGAAATACAATTACATTTTGTCTTTTCCCTTCCGTTCCAAAAAAAAGTTTCACTTGTGAAATCACTTTTTCACAAGTGAAAATTCAAATGAAAATTTTTCGAAGTCCCACGGGATTTCACTTGTTCCTTATACTCATTTGTCGTATGGCCTGTCACGTGCCGACGACACGTCCCACGTGAAATCACTTATGAATCTCGAATATTTCCAATGAGTTTTCACTTATGAAATCACTGGCGAGTGACACGTCCCAAGTGAAATCACTTGTGAAATTCATAACTTTTCCAATGAGTTTTAGCTTATGAAAATATAGAATTTAAAATACATACATTTTTAATTACATTTAAATTCATTTTAATTAGATCGCATTATTCAGATGTTCAATTAAGGGACAAGGAAGTCTTGTGCGTGGCACTCGGCTGAAGAAAACAAGCAAACGCTCACTCTCCTGGTGCGCTTCGTCACTACTAAATTTTGAAAAGACCCTCAAAATCTTGTTTTTGTCCTAACTTTTGAACGGAGCATCGGATTTTAACAAAGCGAAGCGATTTTTTAGTAAATATAAATCTAGGCTAATAGCCTGGGGCATTTATCCCAACAAGCCCCAACAGCATACATTTGAAATTTTACTATTACATTTTCACCGCTCTTTCTCCCAAAACAATAAGGACTTAAAAATGAATCCTCTAGTTTTGGCAACAATTTTCGATTCGTGTATTACTCGTTATGATCGAGTCAAATATATAGCAGTCGCCTCGCACACTATCTTGTTGCGCTTCGTCAGTACTTAAATTGGCGTCCACAGTGTTAAACTATTTGTAATTGTAGTGTAATTACATTATACTTAAAATATTATTTTAATTATTGAATCGTTCATACTGTTTTCAGACAGAGAATTACAAGGCCTTTAAAAATGTATGTAAATGATAATTACCATAATCTTCTTCATAAATAATTGCCACCTTCGTCCAGTTCAAGTACATCATGATATCTCTGTATGCTAGAGTTAAGAGAGTGTGTGACGGATACAAATTGATTGAAAATTCTTTTGAACTATATTCAAGATCAATTCGAACTTCAATGTGGGGTATATCATAAGCTTCGCATATGGATTGAACATGACCAGCAAGAAGAGCATCTGTTGGACCAAAGATTGCTTGAACACCTGCTTCCAACTGGCGGCAAACCTTTTTAGTGGTGCGAAACGAGTCATCTCGGGGCACATACTCAATATCGTATACAAGTTGTGTATTGGGCAGAAGGTTTTTTTCCTTGTTGATCCGGTAAATGGCGTATTTAAACGCCGATTCGATACTGCTTTCACGTTCATCTTCGGTAAATATGGCACCTATATAAACATCAATAGTAAATAAAAGTATTTCTCGATGATTTCAAAATTACATTATGCTTACCTACGCGTATCACGGGAGGGAGGGCGTTCGCAATTATAAGCATTGAAAATATCATGTATGAGAAACATATCCTGTTAAGGCTGCTTCGGTCTATTATGTTTTTCTTTACTATAGTATCCCGTTTTTTTCGTATCTAATAGTGTACAAATATTATATTAAAATAAAGGGTTTGTGGAATGACTTACCATTATTCAATATGAAATTTGCTAGCTATCATTCCGTAAATCTTAGTCATAAATTCTTAATGTTTGGAAAAAAACATTAGTGTCTAACACAAGAAATGTAAACATTTACAGGTAAAGGCAAAACCACCACTGAAAAAACAGCAAAAACCAACCCCAACATTTTGAGCTTAAAGCTTTAAGAAGCCAAAAAAGTGCGTACTCTTATATGTGTATAATTATGTGTATACACTTATAAACGAAAACTTTATTTAGTCAAATTTTTAATTATGTTACTACTGGCAAGCTGACTGGATTTATTGTGCCAGTCATGAAAGTGTCAAAGATTACTTTTACACAACACATTCTGGGACAGAAAGCTCAATTTTGGCCAAATACCTGTTATTTCCCGCAGTAAAATGTTTAGGATTTTGATAAGATATAGAAACCATACTAAAAAAATATTCCAAACGCTTTCGTTTCATTTAAAAACAAAATATTATTAAACATTATTATTTATAAATTTTAAATTAAGTTATACATGCACTGATATGCTTATGTTGTTTGCCGATATTTTTATACCCTTGCAGAGGGTATAATGATTTCAGTCAGAGACTTGCAGCGCAGTGAAGGAGACGTTTCCGACCCCATAAAGTATACATATATATTCTTGATCAGCATCACTAAAACACACAAACTAGTCTCTCAGTTTTAAAGCTGTCAGGATAAAACCTTCCCAAAAGTCTTATTTCTATTGCAGGTAGTCGGAACGAGCCGGATCAAACAACTAAATCCTATAGCTCCCATTTTTTTTAACCTATTAAAATGTTAAGTTCAGTCGATTTTTACATATTAACTTCAACTCTTGGCGATATCATTCTCTTAAGTTTCAGAAATTTGAATAAAATTTAAAACAATTCCGACGAGTTAATCATATAGCTGTCATAGGAACGATCGGATAATTAATGTCAAATTAAACAAGAAAGGGAGTTAGCTTCGGCAAGCCGAAGCTTATATACCCTTGCAGCTATAATTATTAAATTTAAAAACACAAAAAAAGATATTCCCAATAGTATAAGATAATATGTCAAAAAACACCGAAGCTATAATTTGTTTCATATTATTTTCCTACCAATTTTCCGATCGTTCCTATGGCAGCTATATGATAAGTCGTCCGATTTCGATAAAATTTAATTCGAAATTCAAAACTAATTAAAAAATGTTATTTCCAAGCTTAGGAGGTTGTATGCCAAAAAACACCAAAGATATAATTATTTTAAATTTTTTTTCCGATTATTCCTATTGGAGCTGTAAGATATAGTTGTCCGATTCGGCTGGTTCCGACTTATATACTACCTGCAAAAGACATAAGACTTTTGGGAAAGTTTCAGCCCGATATCTTTAAAACTGAGAGACTAGTTTGCGTAGAAACGGACGGACATGGCTAGATCGACTCGTCTAGTCATGCTGATCAAGAATTTATATACTTTATGGGGTCGGAAACGTCTCCTTCACTGCGTTGCAAACTTCTGACTGAAATCAACATACCCTCTGCAAGGGTATAAAAAGCAATAACACCTCTTAGCGAAGTAAAAATCTATTAACGATGTCACCTTCAACCAACAATAGTTCTGATATCAACTTTTGTGACAAAAATGTATTATACATACACAAAGACAATCGTTGCATTATAGAACTGAATTATATTTGTGAGACCCCCAAGGAATTTAAAAAACACCAATTTAAGAGATCACCTGAGATCATAAAAAAATTATAAGAACCGACATGTTTCTTTGTATAGTGAGACACACATAAACTTTTTTGTAGATACATTTTCCGTCCCTTTCTAACACGTGTACCTACGGAAGAGGCGTTGCAGAAGCGTTGTTGTCTGAACAGACTATAACTCGGTAGAGAAAGAGACGCAAGCCATTCCATTGGATAGGCGGATTGCTATTGTCCTTTAATGGTCAAATTATTCGGCAAATCGAAAACCAAAATTTTGAACAAATTAGTTGAAGGATATAGCTATTACTGATTACAAACTGCAGGACCTAAATTAACGAAGATAAGCCACTAGGTCAGGAACACCCATTTGGTCGCTGAAGCGAAAACCTCATCTGTGTGAATATCATATAAGAGTTCCACTAGTCGGAAAATCGTATTCCTTGTAGCATGGGCTTACTGTCAGTCAGCTGGGTTTGTTGACTTACAGTAGTAGTATAGTATAGTAGTATAGTCTAGGAAAATACTTTTGGACAACCTATTGTCTTTGCGAGGACACGTCCGGCAGGAAATCCATGTAGGGAGCTAAGTCTCACACGATATATTTCTTTTCAATGTGCTCTCCATTGGATCACCTCCAGCACTTCTGCTTATTTGCCCTGCTGTGGTAAAGTTTCCTGTGGGTCAAGCCCCATAAAACTGGGGGACCCTCAATATCTTAAAATAGGCGTACTTTTTATTTTGCACTAAACTCCTGCATGCGTTTGTCTCGTGGTTTTTGGAACACCGCTAACGGCGGTCATCGGAATTCACTCACTAAATCTGGTATATTTCTGGTATTTCATCAGCTCATCTGAGTACCGCGGTGAATAACGAACCCGAAGAAGACCGTTATAGGCGCTGTACACAGATGCTTAAAATCGCTTTTGCATTTCCTTCTCGAGAAATCGCGAATCGCCAAGTAGCAAGATCAGCTAGACTCGTAAAAAATACTGAATTACTGAATCGATTTGAATGTGTGGTTTCATTTTCCGCTGAAACGTGATGAAGGGACTTTTCCCCTCTTGTTTCCGTGTATTTCTTATGAAAGAAAAAGTCGCTGAAGGGGTGTGAGGGATTGAATAACTCCCTACAAATTGCAGCGGCAGTTATACGAGAAGGCCTGCCGGCGCCATAGAGTAATAAACTATATAGAGCAACCATATGCGTCACTACTGGTCCACAATACTCCCTATTTAATTTTCGCTACGCTTGCCTGCGTGGAAATATCATCCTTGATCAATTTACAAATAGCAATGAAATATGTATTTATTTGGTGCTGAAAACATTCCACATGCTGACGTTCCAATTTAATTTAGTTTTGAGTTGTTTTGAATTTTTTCAGAGCAACTGAATTTGCACGAATACGGCTTGCTTCTGCCGATTAGCTGTTCGCTGATTTCCAATCTGCCAACATGGATCATGAGGGTAAAAAAACGGAAGTTGTTCTGCTAGTGCTGCAGGAACTCGCCCAGCAACCTGACAAAGGCTGGTGATGGTTCCTTCAGTGGGGATCAACTTCCGTAGTAATACATGTACACCTTCTGTCAGCGCAACCATTACCTTATCTTTAGCTGGCAAGTGTTACACATTATTAGCAGTTCTGCTAAAAATATACTTTTATTACAAGAACGTAACCAAATTCGCTTATACCCTCTTTTCATAGAGTCCCTTCATTGGAAACGGTTGGTATTTTTGACAAATGTGAAACTCCGATTCCCACAGAGCACATCCACCATCTAACATCCGATAACAGCTGATCTAAAGACCTGTTGCTTTTGCGCCTTCCATTTTCAAATGTTCCCTGTCAATGTTGCTTTCGTAGTGAATGTTTCAATTTTACTGTCAAGAAGGAAAATTCAGAGTTGCAGCAAACATCGCTACGTATCGCACAAACGTGCCCGTTTAAGTCCTTAAAATTAAAATTTTAGATAGTGGACTAACTGGGAAATTTTAGGGACGGCAAAACCTTATGGACCATCCGATCAACTGTTGGTAGATGCCATAGAGTAAGAATAATTTCCCTAGTATCTAAAATCTTCGATGTCACCTTGTACTTCTATCCCGCTGTGAGTTTTATGAGAAATTATATATCTTCACCGCTCTCACTCACTGTTTTGTTTTTGTAACCTCACCACTATTGCTGTTGCTTCGCACTTGTTGGGTGTGTTGAGAAATCGAAGTTAGCTTCGAATTTGACTTCTAATAGCCTCTCAGCAGAGGTTGCGCAGAGGTTCGGGCAGAGAAAACGGTTGCTTTACATAGTTTCTTACTCTATGTATATGGTGGATGGTTCTCTGGGTTGAGAGGGTAATACTTTCTTTGCAACGGCACGTCTGGTAGGAAATCCATGTAGGAAACGAAGTCCCACCCGGCATGCTCCTTTCCAACGGGCTTCTTCAGTGGATCTCCTACTACTTAACTTTTCTGCTGCTTTGCCCTGTTGTGATACTTGTACTTGGTTTCAAAATGATGTTTGTGGGTCAGGTCCCACAATACTGGCTCCTTGGATTAGGCGTACTTTAACATCGCCCTGAACTCCCAAAGGTTTTTTTGCGTGGTCTTTGAGTTTTCCCTCCATTTATATTATTTTTTCTGATACATCTTCTGCACCAATAGTGAAATATTACGTGTTTTATTATTTAAGCAGCTAACGAGTGCTTATCGAAGTTCACTGAGGAAATATGGTATTTTTTTTGGTATTTCCTTAGCTACCTTAAGTACAGCGGTAAAAAAGGCCTTGGCGGAGAGCCGCCTATTTGCCTCTCGCTCTTAACTATATCTGTCGCACGATTTTCGCCAAAGTAACGAAATGAAAGGTTCTTATTTTTAGGCCTCAGATGCAAATCATACCAAACAAGTAGTAACTTTGTTTGTGCGAGGGACTGGCTCATACTGTTATGACATCACATGGTTCGTCTTATTAATTAGAGCACGGAAGGAGAAACGTATAGCTTAAAGTTACTTTCAAATTAACGTTTAAATCATTAACTAACCACAGTAAATGTCAAAAAATTAAATTAAAAATTAAGCAGCTTTAATGAATGAGCAAAATTTGAAAAGTTCACCCGCAATGCATGTAGCATGGTCTTACTGTCATGCAGCTAGGTTTGCTTTGTTGACAAGCGAAAATGTTAGCAATTTAAAAAAGACGAATCTATTGGTGCACAAAGAAATGGAAATAAATTCAAAGAATGCTTTTATTTATATTATTAGTTAGTTAAGGCTTCTCGTATCGCGGAAGCTTCGCAATCTTCCCCTCCCCATCTGCTGTCCAGCTCCGATTCACAATATGCCAACTTGGGCCTTGAGGGAGTGGGAGCCAGATTGGAAACCTGGTTGTTCCGCTGATGCTGCAAAAAGTCGCCCAGCATTCTGGCAATGGCTGGTAAGTTTTCCTAGCGTCCTTTTTACCTCCTTTCCATAGAAGCCAACGTGTCCCCCAGCTTCCCTTTAGCTACCAAGAAGCTGGTGATGATGGAATCCAGCGATTACCCAACGGACAGCTCGTCAGAGATCGTATTACTAGTGGTTCTGCGTAAAAGATACTTATATTAGTTCAATGTAAAAAAATTCTTTTGACCGGAACTTACTTTTCTTCTCAATTGTCTTCACGATTGGATTATCTCCAGCACATCCACTATTCTGCGGATTTGGCCTGTTCTGTTCCGGTTATGCTTTCTGTAGGTCAAGTCCCACAATAATGGGCAACAGCAGGCGTGTTTTGTTTATCTGCACTGACCTCCTGCACACGTTCTTGGGGCTTTCCTTCCATTTTTTATTTTTTGTTTCCACACCGCTTCTACACGAACACACCGGAAGTTTAAATTTCTTATTCTCTGCGCCGCGGCTAACGGAGTTCATCGGAATTCTCTCACAAAATATGGTATTTTTTCTGGTATTTCCTTAGCATATCTATGTACCGCGCTGAAAAACAGACCTGACCAAAAGCGTTAGCTCACTCCAGTTAGCTCGCGGTTTTCTTCGATGTGAGTACCAGATGCGATGCATTTTTGCTCATAGGAATTGCCATGCGTCTGTCCTACGAACACTTACGTGAGGTGGTATAGTCTGAATACGGATATATCGGAGTGGAATTTTAATTCCGAAAATAATTCTTAATTTATTAATTTGATTTTTTTGGGTGTACGGTATTTTAAAACAGTTTAATTCTTATGTGGCATTTTTATCAACTACCTTAGCTCATACAGAAGTCCGAAATGTTAAAGTTTGATTTTGCAGCCCTGTATTTGGTATTTTTTAGTCCATTTAAAGTGTTAGTCTTTTCTACACAAGTATCTTAAAATGTCGGATAAACATTACCAATATATTCAGAAAAACTCTATTTAAACTAAAAATTGGTTTGTGAAGTTCCCTTTTACTGACAAGAAGTAAGAATCTACACAATGAAACAAAATATCGATTTGAATGTACGGCGGGTTCAGTGTACCAATCGAATTTAATGAAGGACTTGACGGTTAAAAAAAATAGTTTATCCGCTGATGTAAATGTTCTTTATAGTTTTAGATATTATATTACACAGACCAAACAATCCGCGATTCACTATTCACAATCATAGGAATTGAAAAATTGTGTAAATCCATTACAGAATGTGTATCTCATAGATACAAGCACATACAAGAAAGATTTTTACAAACACATACATACATATGCAAATATGTACGTATGAACACATTTTTGTAACCCAGCAAGCAGTTTAACTAAAATTGTAAGGCTCAGAGTTTATAAGAGCATTATAATTATTTATATTTTCCAATAATGATGACAATTGAACCCATTAGGGCTTTAAGAATCGATCACAGATTATTTTACCAACCCTTTAACTATTCGCAGTTTAATCTACATCAAACTTATTTTCAATAAATAAAGCGTTGATAACACAATTACCGTTTTGATAGATAATTAAATTTATCATTAATTTAAAGAACACAAATTTTATTTAGTTCAGGACATAGCTACAAAAGCACTTGACTTTTTCTAAATACATGTACATATGTATGTACAGTACTTTATTTTTAACGCCTAACATGTGTAGTGTGCAGTCAAAGTAACGATTGTTGGGTACAAATGTCAAAAAACTATCCTTGATGTAGCGCGATTTCCTAAAATATGAAGTTAAGAAATTTCTGCCGACGAAATTCATAATTTTCATTCAATACTTATCGAGAAAGAAAGCTAAAGTGTATATATCCTTGCAGCTAAAACCATATCACACTTTTAAAATCATACTTATATTATACGCATACGGAAAATTTGTGTATAAATAAAATAATAATTTCAAAGATGTGATGTATTTCTCATTTTTTTAAATTTAAATTAGAAATACATAAATCTTAAAAAATTCTAGTCACCAGAGTGTATAATTATAATTATTAATTATTATTAATAATTATAATTTTTGTAATGTTGTCATGTAATTTCTTATTAATTTTTTGATTTTGTCTAGGGCAGATAATTTTTTTATTCGAAGCTCAGAAACATTAAGGAAGAATGATGCCCCAGAGTAGAAGAGAATATGATAAAAAGAATGAAGCTTTAATTTGTTTTATATTTTTCTCTTGCTGATCAAGAATACATATGGGCAATTCCAGGGAGTCGTCGAAACGTTCGTACACTTTTAAAAATTAAAAAAAAAAAAAAAAAAAAATTGGATTTTGATAATGGGCTTTACTGTTCCTAAGCTCTATAATGTATTTTAACCTTAATTTTGCACCATTTTTATTTTTTACAATATCTTAAAAAGGGAAATATTTTTAAAAATTTTGTTTAAAACTTTTTTGTTCAGGACATGTCGTTCGGAACATTTTTTCTTAGCGTTTTGGTAAGTGGTTTTCTTCGCCTTTACTTTACAAAAATACTTTTTAAGTATATTGAAAGGATTTGATTTTAAAATTAATCAAATTATATTAAATTGCGTTGCTGGGTTGGGAATCTGTTTCCTTAGAAACTAATTTCATACTTGTTTTAAACTGCAATTTTAAAAACCATTTTCTTTTTCAGAAAATCCTAAGTAATGGGCCTTTGTTTTTCACCTATAATCATGACTGTACACAAATACCTAGGCTGCATTTACCTTGCAGTGATATTGTCTGCACATTTGGCTGCTGGAGTTGTAACGTCAAGTGAAAGTGATGATGAATATTTAACACAAAAAGGTATTGTAAAACGAATACCTTATAATAACTAAGCGCCTAAACGGTTTGAGCAATATTAGTGTTGTGGGACAATATTTGTTTTCCATAATTTACACTTTTATTGTAAGATAACAAATATAAATAATGTTTCATTAAGAAAAGCAAACTAAATTTCCTCAAAAAATACTTATAAAGTTCCTATCGAAATTTGTGGGCGTTAGAGTGGCTGGGATAAATAGGGATAGCAACCTTGCGCTAAATCAGGTGCCTCGTTAGTTTTTAGGATCACAGCGATCGCACGGACCGACGGACATGGTTAAATCGACTGGACAACGGCCCTCTTACGCAAAAATTGGTGCTTCGTTTTGAAAACGACAACATTTTCTTTGCGTTATGAAAAGTAAGAAGCTTAAAGCGTTCTTAGTAGTATAAAAAATATGGAAAGCTCTTTGGTTCATTAACATTAATTTTCCACCATCACAGTAGCCATTAGTGGCATTTCGTCACATACGCAAACAGCTGTCTGAGTAGGAAGATACAATGGGAAAAGAAACATTTCAATGACGAAATGATAACCAAAACTTTTCAAGAACTACAGTTTTTTCTGACAACAGAAAAGTAAAGTGAAATCCGGAGCACTCCTGTATAAATAGTTTTTTTTGGTACTAAGTTACAGTCAACCCAAAGCAAGTCAGAGATTTATTTGGGCTCTTCGTCATCCGGATGAAGCCATCTTCTAGACGGAATAGTGACAATGTAATTATTATGAACCCGTTGGTTTCTTATCTGTCTTGGGAGTCGTATAAATCGCTTAGCTCTGATTTGGGGTAGGTTTCTTATTTGCATCAATGTTAATTCTACAAGAGTCCAGCTTAATCGTTTTAAGTTTAGACCCCTGTATAATAGTCAATTGAGCTATTTTAATCAGCCGGATAGAAAATAATACAATATATATACAAACACAACAGATTTTTATGATTTTATGTATCTTTTGGTAAAAACATTTTATATTTAACCATTATAAGAACACTTCGGCTTGAAGGTCACTAGACTCTATCATATTTCCTTTACCATGCTATTTTCATACGTACATTTATTTCTGCCTTTTCTCTAAACAAAAATATTTTTCACAATATGGGAGGCGCCTTATTGTGCGGCAAGGGAGGCATTTTTCTACCCGTTACTCGTCGAGGTAGGGAAGCGTCGCCGACCCCATGGTGTATATATACATATTCTTGATCAGCATCACTAGCCGAGTCCGTCTGTCCGTGTGAACTCTGTGATCTCGAAAACTAGAAGATCTAGAGGGTTGAGATTTCAGATTAAGGTTCCTTATTTTGTGGCGTCCACAGTTTTTATTTTTTGTTATTTTAAGTGGAATGTATCTGTGTTGTCAATACCTATCAATTGAGCTAACGCCAACAAACGCCCGCACATTCAGATCACGGGTAGGTGACGCATAACAATCTCCCTTTTGCTCCCTTTAGCGGAGTAACGGGTATCTGATAGTGATCTTCCGTGTTTGAGACTAAATTTAAATAATGTTTAACTAAAAATAAACTGTTCATATACTGTACACAAGTACACATTCAAATAAAAATTAATAAATTTTTTCTTTGACTTTTTGAACAAAAATCACAAATAAATCTGATTAAAGATCTCTTGTAGTAAGAATCAAAAACAGTTCTTAAACTTGATTTTATTGGTTTCGGCAATATATATCGATTAAAAAAATTGGGCACGCCAAAAAAACAGGATTTAGCATGAGGGTTCTTGAGATCCTTGCGCAGCGCAAGTTTGTTTCAACAAAGTCTGTATATAATTATGAGTAAATTTGTTAAATGGGTTAGCTGAGTAACAGGTATATAATAGTCGAGGCACTCGACAATAACGATTTCTCTTGTTTTATTATTAAGTTATATAGGACTGTATTTAATTTCCTGTTTTTCTATTATAGAGGTCATATTAGAAAAGTCTTATCATGGGTTGATTCGAGAAAACGAAACCCTAGTGGAAATAACTCCATTAATTAAAGTGGATGAAGAAAAAATTTGTAACTTTCATATACTCAAAAAGCCATATCATGAGATTCCATTTGAGGTAAGTTTTCGTTTTTGCATACTGTCTAAATAACTAACAAGTAATATTTTAGATTGAACTGGCTAATAACCTGGGAATTTTAAAAGCACGCCGGACGTTGAATTGCGAAAAACGCAAGAGCTATCATTTTGAAATTGTTGCAGTATATTGCGATGGAACACCTTCAAATACAGCTAATGTTCATATTACTGTTATCGACATAAATGAATATGCACCAACATTTTTGGAACCGTCTTACGTAACAGAAGTAGACGAAGGTCGACTTTACAACGAGATCTTAAGAGTCGAAGCTTCTGATAAGGACTGTACTCCACTTTTTGGGGATGTTTGCAAATATGAGATACTTAACAATGACGAACCATTCTCAATAGATAACGAGGGCTCAATCAAAAACACTGAACCACTTTCCCATAAAGCATCACATAACCACATACTATCTGTTGTTGCCTACGATTGTGCAATGAAAGAATCTGCCGCAATAATGGTTAGCATCAAAGTTCGACGCGTGTGTGAGACGAAGTTTTTAGGCATGCCAGAACGAATTGATTATACGGTATGTATATCAGAAACGTAATAAATTATAAAATAAAAGTTATTGTTTTTATGTAATCGTCGTGTTCAGTCCGGTAGCACTGAGAGCCTTCAATTGTTTCCCAATGCCCGCTTGGACTTGTGTGATATTTCTTGCAAGAATGAAGACCTGAGTATTCATGCGTCAATAGCTCTTAAGGTAAGCCTAACTATATTTTTTACAATAGTTTTCCTTGCGAAAAATTTAACTAATGTCTTCAGGGATACATTTATACATTTCTATACACTTGCAGAGTGCCCTTTGATTAGATTCATATGTTTGCAACGCTGTGAAGGAAACGTTTCCGACTCTATAAAGAATATATAAACTTGTCTCTCAGTTTTAAAGCTGTCGGGATATACTTAACTTTCCCCTAAGTCAAATTTGTACTGCAGGTAGTATGTTATTCTATATGTAACGTGTATAAAAATATATATATTATATATATATATTATTATATAAATTATATATAAAATAACATATATGTTATATATTTTTATACCCTTGCAGAGGGTATTATGATTTCAGTCAGAAGTTTCGGAATAATCGGAAAGAAATTAAAACAAGAAAGGAAGTTAGCTTCGGCAAGCCGAAGCTTATATACTCTTGCAGCTATAATTATTAAATTTAAAAACACAAAAAATGATATTCCCAATAGTATAAGATAATATGTCAAAAAACAGCGAAGCTATAATTTGTTTCATATTATTTTCCTACCATTTTTCCGATCGTTCTTATGGCAGCTATATGATATAGTCGGCCGATTTTGATAAAATTAAATTCGAAATTCAGAACTAATTAAAAAATGTTATTTCCAAGCGTAGGAGGTTATATGTTAAAAGACACCGAAGCTATAATTTGTTTCATATTATTTTCCTACCAATTTTCCGATCGTTCCTATGGCAGCTATATGATATAGTCGTCCGATTTTGATAAAATTAAATTCGAAATTCAGAACTAATTAAAAAATGTTATTTCCAAGCGTTGGAGGTTTTATGTTGAAAAACACCGAAGCTATAACTTGTTTCATATTATTTTTCCACCAATTTTCCGATCGTTCCTATGGCAGCTATATGATATAGTCGTCCGATTTCGATAAAATTTAATTCAAAACTAATTAAAAAATGTTATTTCCAAGCTTAGGAGGTTATATGCTAAAAAACACCAAAGATATAATTTTTTAAAATTTTTTTTTCCGATTATTCCTATGGAAGCTATAAGATATAGTCCGATCCGGCTGGTTCCGACTTAGTTTCAGCCCGATAGCTTTAAAACTGAGACTAGTTTGCGTAGAATCGGACGGACAGACGGACATGGCTAGATCGACTCGTCTTGTCATGCTGATCAAGAATATATATACTTTATAGGGTCGGAAACGTCTCCTTCATTGCGTTGCAAACTTCTGACTGAAATCAATATACCCTCTGCAAGGGTATAAAAATCACAGCACCTTTCGATCGGTGCATAACTGGTTTCGATCGGAAATAATAATTTCGATCGGTTTACTAACTAACGTGAAAAATTGGAGGTTAAAAAAGATTCAGTTAAACGTAATTAATTATAATACAATAATTTTTAGAGCGTTTAACCCTTCCGAGTCTACACTACTTTTGTCTTTTTTTTAAATATTTGATTCTGTATTTATATTTATCTGTTCGACCTTTATAGATACATATATGTATTATATATTTTTAGACAAAACACATCTCATTTGGATGCGATCGGGACATATCAAATTGCACTTCAAGCCAAAAAATGAAAGACCTTTTGCCGCATGGGGCAGAATGGACCAAAGAATTGAGCTACGACGAAGGTGTAGAACCTATATTTCACTTCGATGGGTCCACTGGAGTAGTGGTTCCTGACACTGTTATCGACCATTACGATTTCTCAACGCGTCCTTTTAGCATTCTTAGCATGTTTAGACATAATAGTCAAGGTGTGGCTAATAAACATGTTAAGGAACATATTGTCTGCAGTGCTGACGACCACAAAATGAACCGCCATCATATGGCATTGTTTGTTCGCAATTGTCGTCTTATTCTTTTATTAAGAAAAAACTTTAACGAAGGTGATCTTAATATCTTTAGTCCTGCTGAATGGCGTTGGAAAATACCTGAGGTTTGCGACAACGAATGGCATCACTATGTTCTTAATGTTGAAGACCCCGCCAAGGTTGATTTATTCATCGATGGCGTACGTTTCGAAAATTCTATTGAGGATCGTCATAGCAACCCGGAGGTAATTGACGATTGGCCTTTACACGCTGCTCATGGAGTAAATACATCTTTAGCTATCGGTGCCTGTTATCAAAGTTTGGAAAATAGGTTGAAACATGGCTTTAATGGAGATATTTCTGAAGTTAAAGTCACTCTCAATGGGGTATTGACAACTGAAGACATTAAATGTGGAACCACGTGTGCTGAGCACTTATTATCCCCTAAGCAATTGTCAATAAAAAATAAAAAAACGGACTCCCTAAGCGCTCAGATTCAAGCAAACACTCAAATGAACGAAATATATATTGAAGCAAAGACTAAACACGATATTGAACAATTGATGCGTAAGATACAGTATATCAATATTAAACAAAACCCTACATTTGGGCGTCGTAACATTGAAGTGCGTACAGCTCTGGCATGTAGAAATGAAAGTTCCGTTCGTTTGCCGCCAATTGAGACTTATATTATGGTTAACGAACCGATAGCTCCACTCGGCATCGATATTGATGTCGGATCGGCATCGGTAAATGAAAACATAAATGCCTCTTTGACAGACACCATTAAAAAATTCAAATCAATCTTACAGCTCGAGCCCTCTGATCAAGATCTACAGTCGGATTCCATAAAAATAACAATATCTGGTAAGTTTATCGCAATTGTCATATAAAACTCCTCGCAGAAAAAATTTAATTGGAGTTGGTAAGCTCCCAAAATTGGATTTGAATGTTTTTGAGTAAGAACTGGAGCACAATTTGCCCATTGAAAATTAGAAGACTTAGTAAATATTGGTATTTTAATCGATTCTAAGAACTATCAACGTAAACTTTCCCAATCGTATTTAAAAAAAACAATCAAGGTGTTTTTAAATATTTACAAATGCATAAGTTTATGAAAATACTAAGAGTTTTACTGCTATATCCTATAGACTATAATCATTATAAAAAGGTAAGGATAAGAAAAATATAAAATGGTATTAGTTAATTATATGGGTTTTTATTAAGATTAATGAATTTTTTTTTGCTTTTATGGGTAATTGTGAATACCTCTATAAATATAGCTATAAACCAGCGGTCGGCACACACATACCATCACAAGCTTGCCTTGTATTAGTGTGAGTGTAAAAAACTCGAAGTTGGCGAGCAGCGCGCTGAAGCGTGACGTTTCTCTGCTTTGCACTGAATCTGAGAAAAAACAAGAAAGGAAGTTAGCTTCGGAAAGCCGAAGCTTATATACCCTTGCAGCTATAATTATTAAATTTAAAAACACAAAAAATGATATTCCCAATAGTATAAGATAATATGTCAAAAAACACCGAAGCTATAATTTGTTTCATATTATTTTCCGATCCTTCCTTGGCAGCTATATGATATAGTCGGCCGATTTTGATAAAATTAAATTCGAAATTCAGAACTAATTAAAAAATGTTATTTCCAAGCGTAGGAGGTTATATGTTAAAAAACACCGAAGCTATAATTTGTTTCATATTATTTTCCTACCAATTTTCCGATCGTTCCTATAGCAGCTATATGACATAGTCGTCCGATTTCGACAAAATTTAATTCAAAATTAATTAAAAAATGTTATTTCCAAGCTTAGGAGGTTATATGCTAAAAAACACCAAAGATATAATTTTTTTTTCATTTTTTTGTCCGATTATTCCTATGGGAGCTATAAGATATAGTTGTCCGATCCGGCTGGTTCCGACTTATATACTACCTGCAAAAGATATACGACTTTTGGGAAAGTTTCAGCCCGATAGCTTTAAAACTGAGAGACTAGTTTGTGTAGAAACGGACGGACAGACGGACAGACGGACATGGCTAGATCGACTCGTCTAGTTATGCTGATCAAGAATATATATACTTTATGGGGTCGGAAACGTCTCCTTCACTGCGTTGCAAACTTCTGACTGAAATCAATATACCCTCTGCAAGGGTATAAAAAGACCCGAAGACCCATCCCGAAATCACACGAACATCTACGTTATACGTGAGCGAGCAGCGGATGGGCAGAACAATGTCCCTATGCTCACTTAATAGGGCGCTGCCGGCCGCTGCAATAAACATGTCGCAATTAATATATAAAATAAAATTTATAGTATTCCACGGATTGAATTTTAAAATAATTTTTGAGTTTAAGACGGTCTGTAAGTTACAACAGTCGACTTTCTAAGATTTTTGCCACTGAACCAAATTTAAAATTTTTTTCCTTTTAATGTTATTTAATTGACAACTTAAGCTGTGACAGCCGTGTACGATTTTTCACCATATAAGTTTTTTTTTGGTTTTTATAGAGTAAATGGGTATATTAGATTCTTCGAACAGTATGTAACAGTTAGAAGGAAGCGTTTCCGTATTCTTGATCAGGATCACTAGTCGAGTCGACCTAGCCATGTCCGTCTGTTCATGCTGAGATCTCGGAAACTACAAGATTCGCAGCGCATGTTGGTTTTATCGGAGTGCCACGCCCACAAATCTATAGTCAAGGCACTCGACTACTGCGCTCTATCTTATGTTTTTTTTTTATTTTAATAAAAAATTAATATTGTGCCAAAAATTATTTGGAAAGGGGAAACCCACGTAGGTTTCTAAGTTTTAAAAAAATGTCCAAATAAAAAAGTTAAAAAAAATTGTATAAATCTGTTCATTAAAATACCCACTTTGTGTAAGTTCTGAGTCCGACTCCCAAGTTAACAAGTTTGGAGTACTTTTGGGGTGAGTTTTATTGACTTCTTAAAGTGTCCATACTTAGAGACCTTTTTTAAGCTTGAATTAAATCTTTTTATTTTTTGAATCCAAATGGTCACATATTGAATTATTTTTTCTGTGCAATATACTAGTTATTAAGTTAAAATACAATAATTATAATAATATAATAATAGTTAAAATATTTTCAAATGTATTTTCTCCAGGTACGTCAAATAAGTTAGTATCATATCAGGAAATCAAATTAGGAGTACACATTTTGGACAAAATATACATTGACTCGCTGTCTAAAAAAAGTGGAAAAATGGAAGGAAAAAATTTTCTCGACTCCTGCAGCGTTGTTGTGTTTCCCTCTTTGAACCCAGATCATGAAGACATTCAAATAGATGGAGATGAGTCATTATCATCTAGCATGGATATAAAGACAAATATAAATAAGGATGGAGTCGAAATGATTGGAAAGGATACCATTTACAATTATTTGAATGTGTTACGATCCCTTGTCTACAGTAATAAGAAACCTGCTTATTATCTAAATCGAGTATTTAAGCTTTCTTGTGCTCAGCTAAGCTCTCAGTACAAAAGCGCTGAATATACACTCACACTTACTGTACTGCATCCTAAACAGACATTGTTTAAATCTACCAATCTACCACCTTCGTCTTCTTTATCCAACATAAATGTTATTGGCAATACCAACACTGAAACAACTTATCATCTAAATACTGGATCGATGAGTGACAATGACAATCAGGCAACTGGTGAGTTTTCAATACGTACAGGATATGAAAAATACAAAAGTTATATTTAATATTCATTTGTTTCAAATTCAGATTCTAAGGTGTATTCATACTCCCAGTTACACACAAATGAAGTGCAAGAACCGAAGTCTCACATTCATTCTTTCGTACACAAAGGTAAACTGAAATGATAGTGAAATATATTATATACCATTAAATGAGTGATTCTTTTCTTTATGGTCTCAAAACGATTTCATATTTTTATCACGATATTATGCCATTTATATAGGACTTAAAAATTAATCCATTTGACAGAAGCAAAGATATGGCGATGCTTTTTATACCCGTTACTCGTAGAGTAAAAGGGTATACAAGATTCGTCGGAAAGTATGTAACAGGCAGAAGGAAGCGTTTCCGACCCCATAAAGTATATATATTCTTGATCAGGATCACTAGCCGAGTCGATCTAGCCATGTCCGTCTGTCCGTCTGTCCGTCTGTCCGTATGAACGCTGAGATCTTGGAAACTATAAGAGCTACAATACTGGGATTAGGCATGCAGATTCCTGAGATTCCTGCGCAGCGCAAGTTTGTTTCAAAAGAGTGCCACGCCCACTCTAACGCCCACAAACCGCCCAAAACTGTGGCTCCTACAGTTTTGATGCTAGAACAAAAATTTTAACTGAAATGTATTGTTCTCATCAATACCTACCGACTGACCTAAAAAAAGTTTGCCACGCCCACTTTAACGCCCACAAACCGCCCACAAACCGCCCACAAACCGCCCACAAACTTCAAAAAATCGTAAATATGAACGCGGATATCTCGGAAAATATCAAAGAAAGAGAAACGAGATTTCAGATTTAGATTCCGTAGGCTTGAGCGCAGCGCAAGTTTATTATGCGAATATGCCACGCCCACTCCAACGCCCACAAACCGCCCAAGTCTGTGGCGCCCACAATTTTCATGGTAGATAAAAAATTTAAACTGAAATGTATTGGTCTCGTCAATACCTATCGATTGATTTAAAAAAAAACTTTGCCACGCCCACTCTAACGCCCACAACGCTTAAATCTGTCTACCGCCGGTAGGTGGCGCATTTGCTGCTTGCATATCTCCATTTTCCTTTGGTCCCTTTAGCTGAGTAACGGGTATCTGATAGTCGAGGTACTCGACTATAGCGTTCTTCCTTGTTTTTTATAAAAATATAAAAAAAATAGAAAAATTAAAAATGCCGATTTGCAGAAAACCGCGATTTTTTATTTTATGTTTGGACTTAAGTTGCTCGGAAACTGTTATAGGAGTTATTTTTATCTGAAAAGTTGGCAAAAATAATAGTAAGGGAGATTTTTTTTTTACACCATGTAATTTAAATATTTATATCAACTTAACAAAAAAGGCATCGCCATATCTTTGCTTCTGTCAAATGGAATAATTTTTTTTATTTTTTAAAATCCTATATAAATGTTAATTTACCGTGATAAAAATATGAAATCTTTTTGAGATCATATAGAAAATCTCGATACGTTTCACAAAGAATCACTCATATATGGAATGAAAATAATGATCAAATTAACGTTTGTTTGACTGTACTGAAATATTTTTCAGCTGAAGGCTCACACCTTACAATGCTTATAATTCTTGTAAGTGTTTTTTTGGCCGTTTTGCTTTGTGGGGTTTCGATTGCACGTTTAAAGAATAACCAAAAGTATACTGATCGCCACCAACCATGTCCAAAAGTAAGTATATATATAAACAATATAATTAATACATTTAGCTTCTTTAATAACGTTTAATAGATACGCTCTCTTATAATTAAAATTAATTAAAAATTATTTAGCAATGTAGAGGGTCCTGTTTGGTATGTGGTAATGATTTATTTTTAAGGGAATATCTAGCTGCAGCCATGTCCGTCTGTCCGTCCGTATGAACGCTCAGATTTCGGAAACTGTAGAAGTTAGTTGATTCTAGAGAATTCTGCGCATCGCATGTTTATTTTGTATCACGCCCACATACCGTCCAAGTAAATTTAATTTTACTTAATTTGTCATAAACTATTGGCACCCAAAGTCACATCCAATAGATAAAAATTAAAATGAAAAATTTGAAATAGATAAAATTGTAAACATCGATGTTTCTTTGTTAAGGCGATAGCGGGTATCTCAGAGTCACAGTGCTAGCGTCACCAATCTGACAAGGTTAAGCAAAGTATTATTTAAAATGTAAAAACACGCATAAACTGTATGTCATATAGCTGGCGAATATTTGAACCGTAAAAACTATTTCCAACGAATACATTATTTTAATTGATCCCAACTTGTTTATGGGGATCGCCATTATATTAAAAGGTTTTATCTAAAACGCAATTAACGATCAATATTCATTTTTAATTTGTAGATTGTTGATGATGGCTTAGTTTGGGATGACTCAGCTTTGACTATAACTATAAATCCAATGCAAACAGATGCTGTATCAGAGGATAGTTCCGAATCAGAAAACTCGGACTCTGAAGACGAAGATGGTAAAGTACTTATTCATAATTTATAGTTATTTTTTGTAATACTTTATTTTATTCAGCTTTAAAAGACGGTTTTGCTCACATCAATCAACTTGAATGGGATAACACCAATATATTCCAACAATGAATCGCGTAATGCCATGAATTTTTCTCAAAACTGGAACTAAAATATGTAAATGTGCTTTTAAAATATAAACTACTAAACCAAGAATTATCCAACAGTTAAATCAGTTCAAATGACAGTCGGCATATATGCATGCACACATAATTGTAAGGACGCGCATTTATATATGATTTTGCGAAAAATGTTTATGTTGCAATTTTATGATTGTAAAAACTAAGTCAGTGGACGTGCGCAATACACATTTGCATGAACATGTAAAATTAGCGCGGACACAAGTTATAGCTAAGGTATAGTACAATTATTATATAACCAGCGTCGCTAGATCCATAATAAAAGCATATAGACATACATATATATACAAATAAGACCTACCGTAATTTATTGTTTGTCAACCTTCACTTAAGAATGTAACATGCACATTGTCTAACAAACTTCAACAGCATTCTGTCGCTAATGCATAGAAGGAGGTTTCTCCGTCCCCATATTTTAAGCTTACAAATTAATTACGGAATGTTCCAAACGGAATCGAAATAGCCAAATCATTTGAGTTATTTAATAAAGCAGAAGTTGTTGTTGATTTATTATTTAATAAAATTAAAACTTAGATTAAGAGACATATCGAAATATGTAAACATTTTATTTTTAAATCGACCATATAAGCTCTAAATTTGTGAACTTGAAAATGTACTATTAAACATTCTCTTTTTTTGTTCATTTAAATTAATTTAACATTTTATTAACCTGTATACGCTTTAGTAAAGACGGTTGCGGGCGAATTTAAAATTTAGTAACAGGAAAGGATAATTTGGATTTACTAATTGTTCGTTATCCGTACAAACACAAAAAATGTGCTTTTTTGTCGTTGTTTTCAATGGAAGGATGTATTGTCTACGAAACTTTATAAAATACTTAAAAATGATATGATTCACATTGAAAATAGGCAAAACGTTATATTTGTCATTTTTCTCATAAATACAACCAATTTTCGTTTCGATTTAAATAGATTTTTTCCGATACATACGGAGCGAAAGGGTCACGTTATTGGTGATGCTAAGGATGCGTTTCCTTCTGTACGAACATCTGAACAGCATTTAAACGCTCTGGGCAAAGGTGTTAAAATATACACCTAAATATTTTAATTATGGTTATTTTTAAATATTTTTCTTGTCTTTTTGGCGACTCATAAAATTAATTATTCTTGATCAACGCGACTAGACGAGTCGATCTAGCAATGACCTTTTGTTACTTTCTACTTGTATTCTTGCCTTATATTCTGTATCTCTTTACCCAAAGCCCTATTCGTTTTTTGTGTGTTGTTATAAGTTAAATAAAATTTTGAACTTGGAATTTCAAATGTAGTGGGTAATGTAGCAATTAGTGTTAACACATCTTGAAAAGGATGCCAAACGTCTGTTAAGCTCAAACTTCCTTTTTTGGTTTTTACTGAAAAATGCGTAAGTAAAAACAAAACAAAGAATACACATTCTTGATCAACATCACTATACGAGTCTATCTAGCCTTGTCCTTGTCCTTCTGTCAGTCCGTCCTTCTCTGTCCGTCTTTCAAATTCAATTTTTAAAAATTCGGACGACTATATCATATAGCTAATATCGAAGAGCCTAATCATTTCTTTTATATTACAGTTGAATAATGCATTTGAATCCTAAAATATAAGGATCCAAATATACTTTAAAAGAAGAAAACTTTTTAAGCGGGAAGATAATTCTTCAGCAAAAACGTTTTGTTGTAGAGATGAATAGTGTAATAGTGAATACAGCTGAATGAAAATAACGCAAATAAATTTCTTTGCTTTTCTCCTGCCATTTTGTCATTAAGTTATGAAACTAAAACAAAAGAAATCGCTATAGTCGATGGCCTCGACTATTTGATACCCGTTACCGAAGTTAAGGGAGTGCGAGAGGGATGGAGATTTGCCTCAAGCAGTTCATGTTTTTTTTTTACTAACACACCTAGCAAATAGCTCCGTAGTGAAAACAGCGGATTTGCTAGATGTGGTGTGCAATCTCGATTGAATTTAAAAATAATAATTATTTGGCTACAACCTTTTAATGACAGGTCCGATTTCAATAATTTTCGTCACTTAGATGGGCATTGATAATAAGAATAAAACCTCATTTAAATTTGTACAAAATATTAAAAAAGGTGAGCGCTAGAAGGGTTTTAGTGTTACATTTAAATAATTTTCTTCATTTAGATGGGCATTGATAATAAGAATAAAACCTCACTTAAGTCCTTGAGTTTTTTTTTCAAGTTACAGTCGTTTGAGGGCGTTAGTGTGGGCGTGGCACCCTGCTGAAACAAACTTGCTCTGCGCAGGAATCCCAAGAATCTGTATGCCAAGTCCCGGTAAATGTTATTCCTGTATTGCTCGTCTATGATGCGTTTTGCTCAATGACATTTTGGGCAATCTCACAGTGGCTCAGGTTTATTTAAAGTAACTTCATATACCTTTGAACCCTTGTATAGGCCTTCAGTTGTGTAGGCTTTGTTGGGTGGTCGCAGTCTTTCTATTTTTTGTGCTTACAGAGCAGGCAGCAAGCCATTGCTTTGCTGCTCCTCGCTTGGTGGCCTTTTGCGCCACAGTGGTATCAGAATTTTAAACAGTTGTCCTGACTTCTGCAATTGCCTGGGGCTGATTTTGAGGTGGACTCTGCGCCAAGTCCATCTCAGCTTACCCTCTGCAAGGGTATACAAATCAGACTACTTTATCAGATAGCTGTAATAGGAACGTTCGGATAATTAATGTCAAAATAATACAAAACCGTTATATTTAGTTTTCGGTAAACATTAAAATGAAACAATTTTTTAATATTTCTGTAATTATTTTTTAGTCCTGCGAGGGTATAATAAATTCGGCTTGCTGAAGCTAAATGCTATTTTAGAGTAATCGAATTGTTTGCCAATTCGATAAAGTGTAAAAACACTTTTATGAAACGAAAGGTATCTACAAAGTGCTCTTAAAAGTGAAAATTTAACTTATACCCTCTGCACAATAATAGGGACGTTTATGGATCAACAGTGACGCCACGGGAATTTTCAAAATGTTTAACCATTTTTACGCTTTGAAGCAATTGTAACACCTTTCTGTCATACACAGAGAGAATTCTAACGTTTTTATTTGAGTTGAAATGTTCTTAAAATGAGAACGATTGTGATGTAATCCAGTTGAGTCTGTTAATAAATTTTGGTTAAATCAAAATTGTTCTCAAAACAAGAACAAAATAGTTTATATTTAGCACGTGGTTCTTAAATCAGTTCAATTCGAAAACCCAATAATTTCAAAACACCAGACTTGCGGCTTATTTTGCATTTGTCCGATCTAAACTAGAATATGCAGCTCTTATTTGGAATCCCTTCACTACCACTCATGTAAATAGAATAGAACGACTACAGAAACAATTTCTGAAATTCGCTTTGTTGCCCCTAACGTTGTTAAACCCTGTCCCTTCATATCACCAGGAATCTAGGCTTGTTCACCTACCATCCCTTGCGCATCGTAGAAGTATCCTCGCCATTTGCTCCATCTCTGATTCGGTGAATGGTAGTATCGACTGTCCGGAACTACTCCCGAAAGTTGGATTTCACTCTCCGTCTGGACAACTTCGGAATTTTTATCCCTTTTTTCTCGAGCTGCGGCGGACAAATTATTCCCAAAATAAGCCCCTCTATAGGGCTTTATATGAGTCTAACGCACTTTCAATTGATATGCACTGACTACTTCTCAAAAAAATCAATTTGTAAGCATAGGTTAGTCAATTATTTTCTAAATTTTAGTAGGTAAGATAAGTTTTTTGAATTGCATAAGTAGCCAGTAAAGGTATTCCGTTGGCGGAATAAATAAAATGTTCTTAAAGTAAGAACGGAAAGGACTAAGGCCTAGTACTCAGATCGGCTAAGAGTTTCACTAGTCGAAAAATCTTATTCTTTGTAAAAGCAGGATGTCAGTGCAGATGAAATAGGACGCCTAATCCAAGCTGTTGCCCATTATTGTGGGACTTGACCGACTGGAAGCAATACCACAACGGGTCAAATACGCAGAATAGTTGAAGCGCTGGAGGAGATCCACTAGAGAATCCCAGTGGGAAGGAACATGGGACTTCGCTCGATCTCCGACAGGCTCTCCATTAAGGACTCCACCTCCACCAGCTACTTGGAGATGGAGGACGCGCCGGCTTCTATAGGAAGGAGAAAATAAGGTCGCCCGCTAAGGGTCAGCTGGAGGAGCCATCACCAGCCATTATTGGCCAGCTAGGAGCTGGACTACAGATGGCGCGGAAAGATTACGAAGCATCCGTGGGACGAGAAGGAAGCCTTAAACTTCTAATTTACATAAATAAAACATTCGTTGAAAATGTAATTTATTTTTATTTTAATTTCTTTGTGCACCAGCAGACTCGTCTTTTTTAAATTGCTCCAATTGATTTGTTTTCCGTTTAAGCCTAGTACTCACATCGACGAAAACCGCGAGCTAGCCATAGGAGTGAGGTCCGTTTTTCAGCGCGGTACTCAGATAAGCTTAGGAAATACCAGAAAAAATACCAGATTTCGGGAGTGAATTTTCGATGAACACCGTTAGCTGCGGCCCAAAGAAAAAGAAATTTAATCTTTGACGGTGTTCGTTCAGAAGCGGTGGGGGCTTTAAATATTAAAAATGGAAAAAAAAACACCAAACACGGCTAGAGGTGGTCAGTGCAGATGAAAAAGGACGCCTAATCCAAGCTGTTGCCCATTTTTGTGAAACTTGACCGACAGGAAGAGTTTCAGTAGTCGAAAAATCGTATTCTTTGTAGTGTGACCGAAGTTTTCAAAGTTCACCCGCGATGCATGTGGCATGGTCTTACTGTCAAGCAGCTGGGTTTGTTGCCAAACTGAAATCAAATCAATGGGAGAAAAAGGAGGAATCTGCTGGTACACAAAGAAATTAAAATTAAAATAAATGGAATGTTCAACGAAAGTTTTTATTTATGTAAATTAGTAGTTTAAAGCATCTTTCTCGTTCCACGGGTGCTTCGCCATCCTTCCCGCGCCACCGGAGTCCAGCTCCGAGTCCCAATAGGCATATTGGACCATGAGAAAGTGGGAGCCGAATTGGGAACGGGGTTGATCCGCTGATGCTGCAGGAAGTCGCCTAGCATCCTGGCAGTGGTTGTTGCTTATGGCTTCTCAAACTGTTACTTAGCGGGCGCCCTATTTTCCTCCCCCCTATAGAAGCCAGCGGGTCCTCCAGCTCCGCTTAAGCTGCCAAGTAGCTGGTGGTGGTGGTGTACGGAGTCCTAATGGAGAGGTCGTCGGAGATCACATTACTGGTGGTTTTGCTAAAAAGATACTTCTATTTGTGCAATGCAACCAAATTTTTTTAGCCAGATCTTTGTTTCTTTGCGAGGACACACCCGGCAGGATGTCCATGTAGATAGCGAAGTCCAACTCACCATGTTCCTTCCCACTGGGATTCTCTAGTGGATCTCCTCCAGCACTTCAACTATTCTGCGGATTTGCTCCTGTTGTGGTATTGCTTCCTCTCGGTCAAGTCCCACAATAATGGGCAACAGCTTGGATTAGGCGTCCTTTTTCATCTGCACTGACCTCCTTTAGCCGTTTTTGGTGTTTTTCTTCCATTTTTAATTTTTAAATCCCCCACTGCTTCTGCACGAACACCGTCAAAGATTAAATTTCTTATTCTTTGGGCCGCGGCTAACGGCGTTCATCGCAAATTCACTCGCGAAATCTGGTATTTTTTCAGGTATTTCCTTAGCTTATCTGAGTACCGCGCTGAAAAACAGACCCGACGAAAAGCTTTAGCCGCCAGTTTGCCTCTCGCTCACTCCTATGGTTAGCTCGCGGTTTTCGTCGATGTGAGTACTAGGCATTATCTTCGTGGCCAAAATTGTTTAAATCGGACCATTCATTAGGAAGTTATTGTCAAATGACGAACTCTTCGCATTTTAGCGCAATTGCGGGGTGTGCTGCTTTGCTGCTTGCAAATCTCCTCTTTTAGTTAAGTAACGCGTATCTGGTAGTCGTGGACGTCGACTATAGCGATATCTCTGGTTTGTTTTTAAGATATAAAATTATTCTACAAACGGACGTTACAGCCAGTAATGCATCTCGCTCACTCTTATTAGATGCTTATGCGTTTTTTTCGAAGATTTGGAACCAACCACAAAAGATTTCTGTGGCAGCAAGATTGGCTTTTAGATAAAAAAAAACAACACAACATTTTAAATTAAAGTAAAACTTGTTTTTTATCATTTATTTAGATACACAGATATTTATTTCTATATATATTTAAATTTGGTTTGTGCTTTCTTATACTAAGCGGTAACTTAAAACTAGTTTTAGCCTAAATACATAGCTCAACGATTCAATTGAAATTTTGGTTTCGAAATCTACTAGAGTATTTTAGATCAGAATATATGCATTTTAATACCAGTATCAAATAAAAATAACACTTCATATTATCATTAATTTTTGGGCATTCTGTTACACAAAAATATTAAAAATATTTAATGTTAGATATGTATATTACAAAGGCCAAGAGAATTAGGCTTTGTGCTTGGATTACACTCGCACTTTGGTATGCTATGTAGGCCACAAGGCAATTTTATTTTCCTTCAAAAATTAATTTGTAAATGTTGAAGAAGTTTGAGTCCAAACTTTTTTATATTATGGTTCATATTAAAATTACATTTTGTTTTCCCACAAAATTTATAATTGCTTGTAATAATTTTAGTCCGATTAGGGATGCACGAAAATTTCTGTTGGCCTGTGTAATTTATTTATCTATTTGAAGGGAAAAGTATTTCATGAAGTTCGCTAAGTCGATAAAACATTGCAATACTAATACTAACACAAATTATATAATATTCTTACTCAAATTTGCCTACAAATAAAATATGGGTTTGCCAACAAGTTGTGATTAGTTTCAACTCGGGCTAGGTTATAAATTATTTGTAAACTAATTTAATACAGTCCGTGGCTTAGTGCGCGCTGTATAAATTTTGTGGTATTTATTAACTCTACACAACATTTTAAGAAATGTGCAACATTTTATTGTTGTGCACATTCTTTTGAACTTAAAATCTTAGTGCATTATGTAGCCTGATAATATTTTATAAGAATCATTTAATTATATACATTTTTACATTAATTATTATTGAAAAATTATGAATAATGAAAAGTTAATGGAAATAAATATTTTAAAAGTTTTAAAAACTTTTGTTTCAATGTTTTTGGTTGAATATCGCCTTAATGGACATTTTGGTTTCGTATGTATGAGAGTAGTATACTATTTTTGTAATATTTCAAATACTTCACTTCTTTCGATATTTTTGTAAGCCTCCTAAAGTTTTAACTTAAATTGATCCATAAATGCATGTTTGTATAAAAATTTTTGTTATATACAAAATCCTTTAATGCGGGGGTGCCACAGAAATCGCTCGGCGTAGAATTTGTATTGATGCACATAAGAAACCCACCCCCATTCAGAGCTCCGCGGTATCTGTCACCCCCCCGATAAATAAACACTTTATATCATTCTAGCTGTTCGAGATTTTGTTCTACATACGTACGTAAGCATGTTTAAATGTACTTATGTACTTATTGCAAAATCCCTTTATTACACGGAGAGCAAAGAACGCAGGATAATTAGTTTTGAAAATTTTCTAGTTACATTTTTAAATATAATTGCAAATTGTTGGGAAAAATGAGAGATTCTTCCCACTTAAACTTGCTTACATGCATAAAACTGGTTTGTTTTTGACTTGCATTAATTGATTTTCTTTGTTTTTAAGTTGGTGGTATAAGGTGGATATTTACATAAACAGACTTTAAATGCAATAACAAAAAGAAGTATACCTCTTAAACAAGAAATCATAGTACTTCAAATGTTGATATAATTTAATTTAGTCAGTAAATTATGCTCCTAGTGCCTAAGAACCAGCATTAAACAAGAAAAATGTCTGAGGATTCTGATTTTGTGCACGCACTTCCACTTCCTGGCGAAGCAGCGGATGCTAGGGAGTTTGCCCGAGTTGCAGCTAAAGGGGACCTGACCAGGTCTGGCGTTAATGTCGACTGAGGTTGTCCGCTCTCGTAGTAGTATGATGAATCTGAAATAATTATGCACATTTAAAGCCAACTTTAGGAAACTCGGGAAATTTCAGGTAAAACTAGTAGTGGAGTGTTTAGTTTCAAAGAGAGCAAGATTTTCACAAGCAATTTGTTCAGATACATTCGGTTATACAGGCTTTTTAATAATTGCCAGGGAGGCATTTCAGGGCATTTCTATTTACGCGGCACACACGTACCGATGCCAGCGCCAAGCCACCTACCGGAAAGTAGCTTTACCATGAACTATGCCAAAAACTGTTTAGCTTAGTTAGTCATAACTTTTAAGATAATCATGAGATTGGTTTAAAGCCAACAAATTCCTACTGACAAATACAAACGATACTGCGTTTAAAAGGAATATAATTCTGCAACATTTTGAACATTTCTACGTTACCAGCGGATTTCTTTTACTTAAAAATGCGTAGTATCGTTTATATTTATACACGTTACTTGTAGAGCAAGATGGTATACGAGATTCGTCGGAAAGTATGTTACAGGTACCGTTTTTTTTTCGACGTTTTCGACCCAATAAGGTATATATATTCTTGATCAGGATCACTAGCCGAGTCGATCTAGGTATGACCCTCTGCCCGTATAAACTATAAGAGCTAGAATGTTGGGACTTGGCATGCAGATTCTTGGGCTTCCTGCGCAGGGCAAGTTTGTTTCACTAGGGTGTCACCCCCACTCTAACGCCTACAAACGACCATAACACTAAAACCAGTCTAAATGCGATTTGGTTACTATTATCAATACCCATCCACATGCCAACAATTATTCAAATCGGACCATGCATTTGCAAGTTATAACCAAAAAGTAATAAATAGTTAGCCGGCTCAAAATGCGAGATATATATACATATATATATTCTTACAGAAAATCGGGGGCTTACGAAATTTCACTGGGCTTCCTACGTTTCACGTTATGTGTCGTGTTAGTGAAAAATCGTATAAAGCCGATAGGAATGAACGATAGGTTGCGCTTTTTGCTAGCTAAGTAACGGGTGTCTGATAGTCGGAGCCGTCGACTATAGCGTTTCTTTTGTTTTCAGATATCTTTGTTAACGCAAATAATGTTTACCACAAAACACGTGGCTGGATTTTAGGAATCTAACAATTATAAAAGCAAGGGAGTTGCATATTGTACTTTATTTAAGAAAAAACAATTTGTATTACTTACTTAACAAGTTAATATTTGCTACTTACTTATCAAGCCGCCGCCAGCCCCATAGCCATAGGATCCGTATGCGCCACCATATTGTGTATAGGCGGGGTTGTAGGCGTAATCTGTACTGGGCACAACTGAGCTACAGCCTGCAATTGAAGAAAAATGTTAAAATGTTACTGTTAACTGTAAGTCAAGCTAAATACGAGAATAGATTAAAAAATGTAAAGTACCGTAGGTAAATAAAATAAAAAATATATCCATGTAAAATACAAACTTATGCATACATATTTACTATTCGTAGGCACCAAAAATAATAATTTAATAAGAATTATAAAAATATACAAATAATTGTAACTAGATAATCTGGTCTAATTTAACGACTTAACCTCTGAACTATGTAAAATAGCTAGCGAAACTCAACACACAAAACATTTAGTATTAAATGTTCCGGAGAAAAATTAAAATACATTCGAGTAAGTAAACATATTTGTGAACAAATTATCAATTACCTTCCTAGTGCTGATGCTAACAATATAAATTAAGTCGAAGCTCTAGTCACAAAATGTAATTTGTAACTAATTTTTAGTTATTAATTAGGTTTTAAATAGTTATTATAGCTTGAAGAAATTTGAATTCTTTTGGATACAAAACTATTATTCCTGGTTTAACTAGCAATATTAAGAAACGAAGGCAACTATTTTTTGGTCTTTGCTTTTGTGATGGAGACTCATTGTCCTAAGCGATTCCAAAGATTTGATTCACCTCGAAAGAAGTCAAATGACACAACTGCAAAAGTCATCTATTTATATATAGGGAAGACTTGTATAGACTTACATAAACAATGGTGCCACAAAAACTTCAACGCTACGTTGTGTACATTTTGTATTGATGCACATTAGAAACTACCCCCATTTAGCGATCTGCGATTTCTGTGGCACTCCCGATAGTCTGTAAATGGTCCTATGAAATTAAATTACTAATCATATTATTTTTTTTAAAGATTGAGGTTGCATGGTTTTTGCATAATTCAAGTAAACACGAAACATTAGCTGTTCCTGCAAAAACGTTGCCATTTTTATAGCCACTAATAGCCAAAAAACTGATTAAACTGGATTGACCCCATTGTTGTTTGCTTTGATTATAATACGGAGGGAAAACAATTGACTATTAACAAAACTGACTTTAAACTAATTTCGATATAATTTCTCATGACGCAGTGGCGTAAGCAAAATTTATTCAGAAAGGTGTTATCAAAATTTGTATACCCATCACCGTAGAGTAAAAAGGTAAATTATATTCGTCGGTACGTGTAAAACAGGTAGAAGAAAGCGTTTCTGACCCCATAAAGCATATATATTCTTGATCACGATGACAGTCTGTCCGTCCGTATGAATGTTGAGAACTGCACCGCAAGTAAATTTCAGGAGGCACTCTAACGCTCGCAAATTATTAATAATAATATTAATTTTAATGGGTATTATCAATAGCTACACTCCATTTTTAAAATCGGACCATTTATTAACAATAAACAATAAAAAATAATAAGCAGTAGAGTGCGACAGGAATGGAGATATATTCATGCAGCAAATCAGCTATTTAAGACATTTTATTAACACGCCTCCTATATAGGAATGAAAGCTAGGTGGCGTGTTAATGAAGTAGGAATAAACGCTAGGGTGCGCTTCTGTGTGTTGAGCATTCGAGCTAACTTTAGCTGAGTAACGGTTATCTGATAGGCGATGGCGTCGACTATAGTGTTTTCTCTTGTTGTTTACTGCCTTTTTCAAATATGTCCCCTCGCAATTCTTTTGAATTTATTTATTTTTAAATATTTGAATCATTTAATCTTTTTTTGAACAGCAGTGAGTTATTATCATATCTGTGTTACAAATTAATTCATTTGTTTCATCAACTCGAAAAGTAAAGCATTGGTATTTCACACTAGTCTCTGCCAACCAAAGTTGCTTGGAATTTATATAGATGTACTTTAGAACACCAACCACATTCGGCTCGAAAAAAACTTTTGTGACAATCGACTTTGGGCCCGTTCTGAAGCTTAACTTTAGGTACTGGGCTTTCGACGCCGAACATGATTCTTATTGGTTCAGTCTCAACCGGGGACGTAAATATCATACATGTATTTACGGCAATGTAATTTTTATCTTTTTCGATTATATTGATTTTAGTACCCATCACCGGCTTAGTGCAAAAGATAATAGTGCAGGTATTAGAAAGTCATGGAATACTTTTCTCATTTGCGTTGCTCACAAATATTTTCAACTTGCCTGCGGAGTAGTGATTAAAACTTGGTAGCACTGTAGGTGTTGAATAAAGGCCTACATTATTACGTAGATTTGGTTCAATGTCTAACCGATCGTCGTGGCCACTAAGTGATGAGGTTGACGGCTGCAGGAGTATTAGAGAAGAAGGGTGCGTGATGGTGCCTAAATGAGGGCGTCTGTTTCCTCTGATCAATTGATCTTCTGCCATATGATGTAGGTGTGGCAAAGAAATATGATCACTGGATTCCGAATTGGGATTGTGTTTGTCAGACTCCTTATTGTTTTCCTCTCTGCCCCCATCACTGTTCGTCTGCGGCTCCTTAACATGGTTACTATTACCTTCCGAGTGGTCTTGCACAATCCTTGTACTCATCGTGCAAGGGTTAGCCGGATCGGAGCTTTCTGGAACATCAATGTTTACTTGTCCGACTGATGAGGTGCCATTTTCCAGGCTAGAGATTGATGAGTAGTTCCCGTCAAATGCTAGAGCTAATACATATATATGCAAAAAAATTAAAAGATATCGCTAATTTCTATATGCTCATTTATTAAACTCCCACTACCACCAATTAATTGGTTTAAAAATATGGTGTCATCCGAGGAATTCAAAATAACTGCGATTAAAGGGTATTAAGTTTTCGTGGTAATCAGGTACCCCTTTTGTTTCATTTGTAATTTTTTTATTATTTGCAGTAAACATATTATTGCTAGGAAATGTTGATGCTTTTTATTTTTTAGCTTTAACAATTTAAATCATACACGTTAGAACGGTATAGAAAAGCGATCAGATATCCATTACTCTGTTAAAGAAAGTACAAGGTAGATTTTCAAGCAACCACACTATTGTTTTTGAGATTGCACCCTGCCGCTACCTAGGGTCAATTCCTTTATGAAGGAGTGAACATGATGATGAATTCAAAATTTTTTGATATGTTTATGAATATTTATAACACAGCCTGACACAAAGTGGGATACAAATTTTAAAAAACAATCGCGTAAGCATAAAGGATACAAAATATTCCTGATTTTTGAACGGTGTTCCCACAGATAAGATTTTTTATCTTTAGTGTGACTTTAAATATTTTTGTTATTTTTTTACATACAGGGGTGGTCAAAAGTATTTTCACAAAACAAAAGTTAAATATACTCATAATTTGAACTTACTTCTTGTTAACTTTGGCATCAATGGAAAGGTAATTTAAATGCCGTTTGAATGATACAATACATTCAAAAATCATTTTGCTTATATTTTTTATGACTTTTTTAAGGTGACAATGTTGAAAAAAATTTTTATGAAAAAAAGAAACATATGGCTAAAATTCATGTTTCTAAACATTTTCAAAAAATCAAAAAAAATATAAGCAAAATGATTTTTGAAAAATTCTTTTTGCAGTTACTATTATTTTTTTTTTTTAAAGAAACTTTTTGCATCAAAAAATATAAGTTTTCAAATCGAGGAAAAAAGTTTAAAAAGTAGATGTTTACACAAAATCGTCCTTTTCAATAAGTACTGAATGAGTTAAGAAATGTATTGTATCATTTAAGTTACCTTTCCATTGAGGCCAAAGTTAACAAAAAGTAAGTTCAAATTATGAGTATATTTAACTTTTGTTTTGTGAAAATACTTTTGACCACCCCTGTAAATGAACTTGTTACAAAATATTTGTGTAAAGCGTGTTATAGTTGTTTGACCAGTATGAAAATAAATAACAAATTGGCGAATAAAAATAGTGATTTTCTTAAATTAATCATACCGTTAATACCGCCAGAAGAAGGAAATTCCGTCGGGCACGCATCAATACAAAATATTCTTCTACCTGTTTAATACTTTTCAACGAACACACGATACCCTTTACTCTAAGAGTAAAAAATTGCTACTTATTGATTCGTTTATGGAATATGTAAACAACAATTTCAGAACCACAGGTGTGGTAAAATTTTATATCGGCAAGTATGTAACAGGTAGAAAAAAACGTTTCCGACCCTATAAAGTCAACCAAGCCAAAAAGCTTTAAACTTATATTAAAACATACATATCACCGCAATTTGTATTGCGTACCCATTACTCGTAGAGTAAAAGGTTATACTAGATTCGTCGGAAAGTATGTAACAGGTAGAAGAAAGCGTTTCTGACCCCATAAAGTATATATATTCCTAATCAGGATCACTAGCCGATTGGATCTAGTCATGTCCGTCTGTCCGTATGAACGCTGAGATCTCGGAAACTACAAGAACTAGAATGTTGGGACTTGGCATGCAGATTTTAGGACTTCCTGAGCAGCGCAAGTTAATTTCAGCAGGGTGCCACGCCCACTCTAACGACCATAACACTACCCGTCTAACCCTTCTGAATTTTGAAAAAATTTAAATAAAATTTTGTTTTTATTACCAATACCCATCTACATGTCAAAAGTTATTAAAATCGGTCCAGTCATTCAAAGACTCTTTAATCTTTGTGGCTAATCCCAACTTTCTAGCTCTTATAGTTTTTAAGATCTCAGCTATCATACGGACGGATATGGCTGGTTCGGCTTGGCTAGTGATCCTGATCAAGAATATAAGGGCAGTTCCAAGGAGTCGCTCGGGACGATAGTAGACTTCTAAATTTGACAAATTTTTGGCGTGACGATGGATATTGATAAGCTAGACAAAATCAAATTTACACTTTTACAACATCTTCAAAAATGTGGGTGCTCGAGAAAAAGGTTTAGTGTTACTTGCGCTGCGCAAGAGCCTCAAGAATCTTGATGCCAAGTCCCAACATTCTAGTTTTTGTAGTTTTCGAGATCTTGGCGTTCATACGGACGGACGGACATGGCTAGTTTGACTCGGCTATCCTATAGGGTCTGAGAAGCTTCCATCTATCTTTTACATACTTTTTGACAAATGTAGTGTACTCGTAAACTTTTACTCTACAAGTAACGGGTATTATTACAAATTTAAAGTGGCCATAATTAGGTTAATGGCTTTAATTTTTTTAAGTACACCCAATACTAAACCGCTTCTTGAAAGACAATAACAGTTTATTTGAACATAAGGGAGTATAAGATATCGGCGACAAATAATCAAAGTTTCCAAAGAAAATAAATTAAAACAATTAACAATTTTCGAATCTTTAGAAAAAAATTGGGGTTGTGTGCTTATCCTTAAATAGTCGGTATAACTATCTGTCTTTCCTTACCTGTGTAAAAAGGAGCGATTGTCTGTTCCTGCACTGAATTCGCACTAAGCTTCATTTCATGCATGCTTATAGGGACTAGAGGTGTAAGCGAACTGCCTCCTACATCGGTTAAGTTTACAAAGGAAAATAAATTTAAAGGAAAATAAATAGATATACTATATTTAAAGGAAGGTTATTAAATTATAACAAATAAAAGTTACAAAAAAAAATTAAGAATACAAACACCTTATTTTATAATTGGACGGGTGACTTACCAATTGATGGCCCTATTGTCGGTGTATAAAGTGAGCTTTGAGTTTGCGAAATCGTTGAAATACTATCGTACAACATAGACGTATCACTGCTAGACGGTGTCGGGCCCGGGCCAGATCCAGATATCGAGTTTGAAGTAAATCCGTTTGGAGCCTCATAATATGATGCTGCGCAGTTTCCGGTGCCTGTTGTCAAATTGCCTAGCTCGGCAAGCAGCTTGTGCTCATCCTTGATACACCACTTCCCTGACCATATCTTGGAAAACAAGAAGTTATATATTTTTGACTTTATTTTGGTACTTTAATTATATAAAGAATCAGGCATGATTTAAGTCGGCTTTTAACACAGTGAAGGGTACGTATCCGACCTTATATTTTTAGTCAGCATCACTAGACGAGACGATCAACCATGCCCCTATAAAACTATAAAAGCTAAAACGTTGGGATTAAGCAAGATCCAATACAAATATTTGCCAATTGAAGGACTTTTCGAAGAACCTCAGGAGTACCGAAAGAAATTTTATGAAAAATACATTGAATTAAAACATAAAAAAATAGTATTGTTAAAAATTCATTGTTTCGTTTGGTTAAAATCGATTTGATGCTTATGATTCTGTGAGGCGTTTTCCGTGTTTCTCATTTTGGAGGCTTAAAAATCATCTATTAAATGTTGGATTACCACATACGATTTATAACCAAACGAAAAATTGAATGGCGCCGCTGTACGTTTACAGTGATTAAATGCAGTCCCCAAAGTCTTGTTCTTGGAAAAACTTTTGAACATAGCACTGGATTTTAACAAATGAGGTGTCATTTGACGCGTATTCTCAGTAAGAATTAAACTTGGCTAATACCCTGGGCCATTTGTCCCAACCGGGCCCAATAGCTCAAATTTTATAAATTTTGACTTATAATTTAAATAATTAAATTCTTGATAAGCTGTCTTTTGTTTTTGCAATACCTTTTAAAAGGTGTATTACTCGGTATGATCGGACCATCACTGCAGATTTGTACAACACGAAAAAATTTTAATTAGTGCTGAAATCCTATCTAATCCATTATAAAAGTAAGATAAACACTTGTTTCCAACAAAAAAACCCTAACTATAAGCTTTTCTTCAAATCGAAATCTGGTAATAAACTCGATATATATATCAATTACAGTACAATAGATAGTATCAAGCTAATCAAAACCCTAAAACGCGATGAAGCGATTGTGCAACTATGTAAGTCGACGTAGTAATAAGGCAAAACGACGCAATCCTTTCTTCTTCGTATAGAAAAATAAAGTATCGATGTCCTTAACAGACTTATAACAAAATCTAACACATTTTGTAATAATAAAATAGCAGCTTAACGGGGTGCCACAAAAAACGCCAGGCACGTAGTTCAGAGCCACTATCATAAATTAAATTACACACTTACATTTGGATAAAGTTGTTCGCCACTGTATCCCATACGCTGCCGTTTGCCGTCGTCTTCGGAATGTATATTTGTGTCACGGTTCTCATCTAAAAAGTAAATTGGTTAAACATTAATCAGCTAATTATATTTATATTCCTGCTTGTACAAAATATTTCCATTGCATTTTGTAACGTTCAAGTTTGTCACGTGCCGCCTAAGTGCGTTTGTGAGTTAGTAGTCACTTTGGCGTTGGTGGTAATGTAAATATAAGTAGACCGACACCCTTTTAACTTATTTTTGACGTTTCATTCTTTTCTATTATTATAATAGGTTTTTAATCTGACCTTCAAGTTTAATAGGCATTTCTAATAAACTTCATAACTTTTAAGTAAAGACGGCCATTTATTTTTATACCCGATACTCGTAGAGTAAGAGGATATACCATGTTCTTTGGAAAGTATGTAACAGGTAGAAGGAAGCGTTTCCGACCCCATAAAGTATATATGTTATTGATCAGCATCACTTGCCATGTCCGTCTGTCCGTATGAACGCTGAGATCTCGGAAACTTAAGACTTAGAATTTTGCGACTTCGCATACAGATTCTTGTGCTTCCTGCGCGGCGCAAGTTTGATTCAGCACGCCACGCCCACTCTAACGCCCACAAACGACTGTAACACTAAAACCTGTCTAGCGCCCACTATTTTTACTATTTTGAAAAAATTTAAATGAGAGTTTGTTCTTAATATCATTTAAAAAATTATTGACCAGTCTTAAAAAAGTTTTAACCAAATTATAATAAATCAACCAAAAACACCACTTAACGAGGTTAGGGGTCGTGGCGATCACGCACCATCAACATACAAAAGTTCTGATATCGGCTTTTGTGACTAATAATGCTTGTACATTTGACTAAATAAATACATAAATGTTCTCATTCTGCCCGCTTCTACAAAATATTTAAGCTTTTCGCATCAAAGGTATATTTTATTGCATCGTGCCGAATGAGAACATTTTAGAAAGTGGATTTATTTAGTCGAATGTACAATCTTACCCCCAATGAAAGGGGTTGTATTTTTTATCGCTCAATATTCTCTACTCCGTAACTTTTATGACAAAAAGTGTTATACATCAAAAATAGAGGAATATCAAGGGCTATGAGATTAAAATTTAAAAAAAATCATTTGAACCAATTTTGAGAAAATAGTCAAAAAGTGGTTTTAAAAAAAACTCTTTGCTATAACTAAAAATCCGTTATATTCAGACAATTTCAGTATATGTAGTGTTTGGCAAATTAAATTATTTTGAAGAATCATTTTTAAGAATATTTTTCTAACTTTTCTAAATAATTTGTAAGACCAAAGTTGTATTTAAAAAAATTTTAGATTTAAAAAAAAAAGATAAATTTGTCACGTGGGGGAGTCGAACTACTAACCCTTATTCACATGCTGAAAAGCACTAGAAGGCAGTAAAAAGACCGAAAATCCATGCACTCAAAACCTTTATTTGTTCTCATTTGTCTACGACTAAGTTTCTAATGTGAGCATAATGTGATTTTTTGCGAGTTTTCCAGGTGTCTTCCAATTCTAAAGCGGTCATCTTAACGTGAATCAAACTTTAAGGAAGCGTTTTTGACCCCATAAGGAATTTTCTATTTTACTTTTTTTTACCGCATACGGTATTTTCTATTTTTCGTGTTAGGATCGGCTAAAACTGTAAATTAAATATATTATTATATTTGTATCATAAATTTAAATTAAATTATTTTTGCTCTTTTAGAAGTTGATGCTGAATCAAATTTGACATATGGCCACACATAGGTCACTTGGAAACCAACCCTTTGTCACACTTCATGGTACTTTTCCTGCATCGATCTGCTTTATGTGAACAAATTGGCCACAAGTGAACAGCAGTTAATTCCCAAAGCGACCGAAATAGCAATTTTAGAGCGCTTTAGAAAAATCGGCAATGAGTGGAATGTGATTTTTATGTGACTTTTTATTACCCTTTCAATGACACGACTTTGGAGTCCTGTTATGATCTGATAGCATGGGTAATTGTATCTAACTCTAAAAAATAAAGTAAAAACTCAGACAGTTGGGTGTAGTACCATTGACTCATAATCTCTTCATCTAGGGTGCGATTGCTTGCTAATGTTATGCATTAACGAATATTTATTGAAACCGACAGGGACTTCCTGAGAAATAGATAATTTGGACAGCTTGGCATTATTATCAAAAATCCATCTAAGATATTGGTGAAGCTGTACATCAGCATCCCCCACAATCAATTAAGATAGTATCTAATTGCTCTGCCCGACATGCGGTACCAGACATCTGAATTAATGATACCACAAGACTTTTCGCCTTTGCACGCAATAATGTTTGCGTCCAAGCAAAATATTCTGTGCCTGGCCTTGCGTTCTGATATGTAAATGAACCGACTGGGACTTGACGAATAATAAATAAGTAAGGAGTAAGTTATGTAAATTCTCCGTTTTCAACAGGCGCACAGCTTCACAGTGTCCATGTATAAAGCATTTTAAAAATTCATTTTTGCGAAAATTCGCAACGGCGATCAAAAACCAGTCTTAGACCTAATAAGCAACATATTTATTTTGGCCTGTGTCCTTATTAAGTTTGTGTTTGAAAAGTGCGATGATTCGAAGGAAACTTACCATGAGCTTCGATTCTTTTACGTTTACAATTGGTGGGATCTGTATTATTGTTGTTGTTGACGCTACTGTTGTTATTATTGTTGTGAGAATGGTGTCCATGCTGTATTCCTAAAATTCCATTAATGCTATATCCAGTCGTTCGTTGTTCAGTCGTTGAGTTGATATTCCCATTGCTCGTGTCACTGCTGTTCGCATTGATTTGGCCGACTGAAACTTGGACAGTATCAGGGCCTGACGTCGGTATTGATGCGTGCGTCGCAATCGCCGCCGCAGAAGCGTTTGTGTTTGCCGAATTAGCGCTGCTATTGCTGGTTCCACCACCCGGGGGCTGCGGTTCGCCGTTCGTTCCTGTGCTGCTATCGAGACTTTCTGTGGCCATGTGGCCGCCACCGAGGCCCTGTGGCACATGATGCTGTTGGTGATGATGTACGTGTTTCGCCTTCTCGGCGGCCTTGTTCCTTACAATGCTGAAATTTAAAAATGTGAAAAATCATTACAAGTTGACGGGAACTTATATGCTCGTTCGTAATTATTTTAATCGAATTAACTACTTTAAAATCTTTACAGATTGACGGAAACTTATAAGCTTGATAGTAATTATTTTAAGCGAATTAACTAATTGAAAGTCGTCAAAATTGTAGTACATTTAATCGACATACATAAGAAATATTCAGAGGACTCACTGAAACCGTTCTAAAAATAAGTAGACGACGTGAAACCAATCAAACACATACAAAAATCTGTAGATTATGTAACACCGAACTATCTTTTGATTGGTTTTCAATGTAACCGTCCCTGAGACAGTCGGAGATTTAGTAACACAATTTTACCGAGTCCTGAAAGCTATATCAAGTAGATTGACTTAAAATTGCATTTCGTTTTAGCTGCAATGCTATATCATTTACATTACAAATTACACATTGAGGCGACCTAATGCGCCTTTGAGGAATTATTTAACTACCTGGAGTCCCCAAATGCATTATGTAAGTACATTTGACAGGTTGCTTTTAAGATTGGTAGGAACACCATATGCTTCAGAGGGTTGCAGGGCCAGAAGTCAATTCCCCCCAAATCATGCCCTGATGACAACAGTCTCTGATTTTTTTGAGTACCAGTTTGGAGACGGGATGAGCAATTGGATATTTGGACAGTGCACACAATTGAGACATATGTTTGGGATGCGAGGCAAGTACTACCCGCTGCATGTTCTTTTGTATAAATGTGTAGATACATTTGAATGTGTTTCAGGCGAGGGCTGAAAACTAAAATTGGTTGAGTGCTATGAAAGTCACTTTATTAAGTGTCAGTCTCCTGGGAATCAGTACATGGGGATTCCTACCGCCCTCGTACGGGCGATTTTGATCCGATTGAATCACCACCACCCTAATCATCGCTCAAGTGCCATCACATCACACATTGTCGCATTATGAAATGTTCTTGCTGATTATACCATGAATTACCCTGCTCGCCGCGACTTTTGCATTATCATCGGTCACATGTCAGTTTTGGCATTCGTAAAGTATTCCGGGACCTAGTAGAAACACGAATCGAATTGATTAAGAATGGTAGCACGTGTCGGGTGCGGTTGAGAACTCCAATTCTAATTTAATTTTTTTAGCTGCAACCACGCTGTGATCGGTATAGTTAAGAGTACCAAACAAGTGCGGTACGACATTTGAACCTTTCTGATGGTTATACACGCCATTAACTATTGATAATTTGCATGCAAACATATATCTGCCAGCGAGACGATTACTATTTTCATAATGCCCTTGTCATTTGCTTACTTCAATCACACTATTTTTATCTAAACTCCTTTGCGTTCAACTCATTTTCTGACATGACATTTGATTAGTTGATAGAGTTTCAAGAAAGAACATTAAGAACCATTTTCTCGTCCGCGTGTTTAACTAAAAGAAGTTTTTATAAAAAAACTTGAGCAAAAACGGTGCGTGGGCCATTTCATTAGACTTTTTGGGTTCCTGCTGACAATGCGCGTCGGATGGCACCTCGTTAAAAATTAAAATTCGATGTTCCGCTCAAAAGTCTTGTGCTATATGTCGTTGGAAAGGAATTTTGAAAAACTGTGTACGCCTTCCTAACATGATTTGTCTAAATACCATAATTTAAAAATTATGCGCAAAAGTTTTTATTCCAATTTTTTAAAGCTTTATTTAATTCTTCAAACCGGCTCTTACAATTTTAGTTTAAGCTTTAGACTGTTTAGCCATTGAGATTCTTAAACTTTTAACATACAACACATTGTTGTAAAATTTCACATTTGAAAGTTATTAATCAACAAAAAGGGACACATTTATCAGTACAACTAACGTTGCCCGAGCATTGATCTTTTTTGCGCGTATCCACACTCAATGTTAAGGTCTTGCAAATATAAAAATGACGTTAAACAGATCAATTTAAGTAACTTTAGTTATTATAATAAGAACAAGATCTAATTTTTACTAAATACTTAAACATATGAGCGCTAGACGGGTTTTAGTGTTATAGTCGTTTGCGGGGGTTAGAGTGGGCACTGCTGAAGCAAACATGCGCTGCGCAAGAAGCCCAAGAACCTGCATGCCAGGTCCCAACATTATAGCTCTTTTAGTTTCCGAGAATCAGCGTTCATACGGACAGACGGACACGGCTAGATCGACTAGGCTAGCGATTCTGAACAAGAATATAAATACTTTATGGGGTCGGAAAGGCTTCCTTCTACCTGTAACATACTTTCCGACATTTAGATATTCATAACCAAAACAAAATTCCATTAGCACTTTTACAAAATCTTCAAAAATGTTGGCGCTAGACAGGTTTTACCGTGGGCGTATGGCCGTTTGTGGGCATTGGAGTGGGCGTGGCACCCTGCTGAAGCCAACTAGCGTTGTCTCAGAACCTCAAGGACCTGCATGACAAATCCAAATTTTCTAGTATTTTTTAGGTCCCGAGATCTCAGCGTTCATACGAACGGACAGACAGGCAGACAGACGGACATAACGGGTATAAACATAATGATTAAAGTTTTTGACAAGCCTTTAGTACTTAAACATTACATGTGTTGTGCAAACGGAAAATATGTATATTACAGGGTACAGCTAATATTTACTAGACGATAATTTTGAGGTTTTTGCAGTTTCTTTTCGGCGGCATCTTTGAGCGGTACCAACATAAATTATGGTCAAAAAGGAAGTGCGTATATAAAAGCAATGTGGGGCAGTGTTGACGTCGGAAGTGCCACGTGGCATGGCCAAGACTCTACGATGATGTTGTCGGCAATAAAGCCACACCGGATGCTCGAGAGGAAAGTGGCTTTTGTTGTGGTCGTGTGTCAAGCATTGTGCCACAATTATGAACGCTAAAAACTACTTAGATATTTTTATTAGATGAAAGGTTCGGCAAAATATGAAGTCAGAGTACAGCATGATGTTGGGTTCTATCCGAATTTCGCTTGAAGGAAACGGACACGGATGTTAACAGCATGACAGCAAACAAACTTCGGAATACTAACGTAGCGCATAACGGATGTGCGTATATCCGTTCTAATCCGCGCTTACGTTTCAAGCGTAATGGTGACTACAATTTTTGAAATGTCGCTCTTACCGGTTTATCGAAGAAACACTGGGAACATTATCCTGGGAGCATATAGCTTCTGCCAAAAGCCGATCTCGTATCTCCCAAGCAAACATCGTGGGGTTTTCACGCTTATAGTTGGCAATTGCATCTACTACCGGCGGGGTGGCCACTTTTGGCTTGGAGCCACCAATAACACCGGCCTTAAAACTACCAGTCTCGTAATATCTGAAAATAAAGCATGGGATATTTTATTAACTAAACAAAATCAAACGATATGGTTTAAATTTTAAATAAATAATTTTCCGGATGCCGTAATTTTATTGACGCCACAAACATTACTGAACACTTCTTCTAGCACTGGCCTCTTAACCTTACGGGGTTATATGTATATACACTTGTACCTAATAATTTCTTTCAGAAATTTGCAACGCAGTGAAGGAGACGTTTCCGATCCCATAATGTGTATAACTTCTGGATCAGCATCACTAGACGAGTCGATCTATTCATGTTTGTCTATCCGTTTGTACGCGAACTAGTCCCTCAGTTGTATACAACTATCGGAATGAATACTTCCCAAAAGTCGTTTTTATTGCAGGTAGTATATAAGTCGGAACGAGCCCGATCGGACAACCATATTAACTATATATAGCTCCCCAAGAAACAACCGGAAAATTAATGAAAAACAGTTTTTGTAGTCGATACTCGTAGAGTAAAAAAGAATATTGTGTTGGGGGAAAATTATGTTACAGGGAGAAGGAGTCGTAAATATATTCTAGATTAGAATAACTAGCCGAGTCGATCTAGCCATGTCCGTTTGTCCGTGTGAACGCTGACATCTCGGAAACTAGAGCTAGAGGGTTTAAATTTCAGATACAGATTTCTTATCGTACGCAGCGCAAGTTTGTTAGGCGAATATGCCACGCCCACAAACCGCCCAAAACGCCCACAACCCTTCAATCTGATTGCTGCCCATATTACCATACATTGAAATCGCGGTTAGGTGGCGCTTTAAAATCTCGATTTGCATCCTTTAGCTGAGTAAGGGGTATCTGATAGTTGAGGCCTTCGACTTCTGTGTTTTTGGACATATTATCTTCTACTCTTAGAAATTTTATTATTTGTACTTTTTCAGAACTTCGAGTTAAAATAAAAAATCGAGCTATATCATATAGTCTATATAGCTGCCATAGGAACAATCGGATAATTAATGGGTATATATTTAAAGCTTTGTTATTTTTCTTCTCTTCTACTCCGGTATATAGCTGTTTTTTTAATACTTCAGAATTGCGAATAAAATTTGATACAAATCGGACTACTACCACTCTGCACGACAGTCCACGTAGTGACTAAGCGCACCAAGAGAGTGTGCGAGAATGTTATTGCTCTTCAGTTTGTGTGTTTGTGCCAAAACTTTGTTTTAGCGTCCTGGAAATTTTATATGGTGTCAGATAGCTGCATATAAGAAACTTTAGTTTTACCACTTTTGGAAAAACCCATTAGTAAGCGCGAAAACAGCTGCATAAATTTTAAAAGGCTGTAGCTTTTGAACCACCAAAGCTACAGGACTGTGCTACAAGTCGTTGAAAAGATATTTTATAATACTCTGCACGGTTTTTTACACGGATTTTGTCTAAATACGATAGTTTAAAGAATATGGAACAACGTTATTATACCCGTAACTTGTAGGGGAAAAGTGTGTAACGGGTAGAAGGAATCGTCTCCGACCCCATAAAGTACATATATTTTTGATCAGCATTTTAACAGAAAGGTATTTCTCCCGTCAATACCAATGGATCAACCTAAGAAAAATGTTGCCACACCCACTCTAATGCCCACAAACTTAAAAAAAGTTTAAGCACTGATATCTCGGAAACTATCAAAGATAGAACAAAGGGACTTCAGATTTAGATTCCTTAGCTTTGTACGGTAGGCAAGTTTGTTACGCGAATATGCCGCGCCCACTCAAACGGCCACATACCGCTCGAAACTTTGGCGCCCACAATTTGCATGCTAGAAAAAACATTTTAACTGAAATGCATTTGTCTCGTCAATAAAAAAAGTTTACCACGCCCACTCTGTATTTTTCTCGTCAATACCCATCGATTGGCTTAAAAAAAGTTTGGCAAGCCCGATCTGACGCCAACAAACGCCCATAACGCTTAAATTACAATCTCGCTTTGCTGCTTGTACGTCTTCATCTCTCTTTTTCTCCCTATAACTGAGTAACTGGTATCTTCTGATAGTCTAGGCACTCGAATATAGCTCTCTTCTTTGTTATACACGTTACTCGTAGATTAAAAGAATACAATATTCGGGGAAAAGTATGTAACAAGTAGAAGGAAGCATCTCCGACTGACATAAAGTATATGTATTCTGGATCAGCATTGCTAGCCGAGTCGATCTAGTCAAGTCCGCACTTTGCTGAGACAAAGTGCGCTGGAATCTCTTGTATATGAATGTTTAATACCAATAGTGTAGCTTTTATTGACAGACGGACATGGCTAGATCGACTCGGCTAGTGTTGGTTATCAAGAATAGATAAACTTTATGGGGTCAAACCTAATACCTATTGTACCCGTTACATTTTTTCCGACGAATCTAGTATACCCTTTTATGACATATCTGGGGGCAAATATCTTTCTCGCCACAATGCCTAAGGCTCCCCTATATTTTGATGCCTCTATAAGTTATATGCTATTAAAAATCGGTTCTTTTTATTGCTTAATTACCTTGATAGTATCTTAGACACACAACCATGGCTCACGCGTAACTGACGTGATATGTCACATGGGCGGACACCATTGTGCGCGAGCTCCACAATACGCTGACGAACGACATCGGGTAGTGGCCGCCCGTTAACAAATACGCCTCCTAGTTGATTAACGCCTCCATGACCTATTTAAGAAATATAATTATATATCATTATTTTAACTTAAAAATTTAGATTTATTTGAAATTAGGGAAGATGGGTGTGTTGGGACAAATCTTGAGTCAATTTTTTCTCCTCAGATTTTCTCCTCCCTTGGCATGTATATAACTCTTATTTAAATTTTTACAAATTGTTAAATAACGTGGGCGTTTCCGACCCCATAAAGTATATATATTCTTGATCAGGATCTCGGAAACTATAAGAACTAGAATGTTGGGACTTGACACGCGGGTTCTTGGGCTTCTTGCGCAGCGCAAGTTTGATTCAGCAGTGCCACGCCTACTCTAACGCTTAGAAACAACTAGAACACTAAAAACCGTCTAGCGCCCACTTTTTTTAATATTTTGTATAAATTTAAATGAAAGTTTGTTCTTATTATCAATGCCCATCTACATGCCAAAAATTATTGGCCAGTCATAAACAAATTTTATTCAAATAATAATTAATATTTTGCAATTCAATCAAAATTGCACAACACACAAGCAAAATAGCTGCTTTCACTAATACGCCACAAAGCCGCTGGGGCGCTATAAAAGAAGAAGATAGGTGCCGCCGGGTGGGGTCTGGCTAGGTGTGTTAGTTAAAAAAAAGCAGAGTTGCTTTAAGCATATATCCAATCTTCTCGCACTCCCGTAACCTGAGTAACGGGTGTCTTATTGTCGAGGCCATCGACTATAGCGTTTTTCTTGTTCTAACTTACATTTTTACAAAATCTTCAAAAATGTTTGCGCTAGACAGGTTGCAGAGTTATGGGCGTTAGAGTGGGGGTTAGATTGGGCGTGGCACCCTGCGTCGCGCAGAAAGGTCTTGAAAATGTAAAAGCGAAGCTTAAGAAAATTTAAGCTGTTGAAGCTGGTGGTAATAAATGTCCAAAGTAATTAGCATAGATTTTTTTAATGAAAATACACATCGAAAGAGTACTCATTAGTTAAAATCCGATGCTCCATTCAAAAGTATTTCCAAAAGATTTTGAAGGCATTCCCAAATTAAAAATGTTTGTCCCATAAAAAATGTGTGTTGAATTTCCAATGTATAACTACACATATTTTTTTTAAATTTCTAGAAAAATTTTGTATATAATTAAGAAAGGCAGACAGTAACCAAATCGTCTTTGCCTTCCCAATGAAAATATATATATTGATTGATAAATACTTTGCTAAAGCGGGCCGAATAAAAACGTTTAAGAAAGTGAAAGAAATAATTTAGAACTCTTGTTAGTTGAAGGTGACATCGTCACGACCCCTTACCCATTAAGTGGTGTTTTTATTTGATACTTTATAGGGTCCTAAACACTTTCTTCTACCTGTTCCGACTTATACAATACACCCTTTAACTTTACGAATATAGGGTATAAAATGTTAAGATTCTGGATAAACAATCGTATCAGACTCTTAATTTTGCGGGTACATATTTTGGAAGGGGACACGCCGTAGAATTTTTTGTTTCTTCTTTTATTAAACATGCATACAATTGGCATACTATTTTATTCATTCGTCTGTTGATACTAATCAACCACAAAGAGACCGCGCATCGTATACACATTGAAGACAAAATAACTAATGACAAACATGCTGCGAAAGAGGAAAGAACACTTGCCACACTTCATTTGCATACATCACATCGGTATTCTCAATTATTTCACTAATTTGAATTTGCTGTGCTAATTGCTCGCTTTTACTCCGAATGTATCATTTCTGATTTTAATGAGTACAAAAAGCTAAAAACAGTAGGTATATGAAAACCAACATAGATATTTATAAAAACATTACTTTAAAAAAGAGTGGGATTAAATTTAGTCATAATACAATTTTTTAAATTCACAAGAAGTGTGAGAGCTCGCATTGCCGTATGGTTGTGTACCATTCAAAATTGACTCGCCTATGTTCCTCAAGAGGAATAGTAGCCACATAACCTATTCGGCCAAAGAAACAGGACAATTGTCCGTTAGATTTGGCTCCTCTTGAAATACTCACACGGTCCACTGCTGTTTTGTTACGCATATATCCATGATACATTATCTGGCACAATTTATATATACGTCATACGTATTTCATAATTTTCTATATGTCATATGATGGTTTTTATGGTCACATGTATTGAGATATTCACCGTAAAAATTGGTAAAAAAAATCAACAAAGATGTATTTGTATACTTAATGTAAACAACTTAAAAATACAGGAATTTAACATTTGAACTTTGATAAATCTTTGAAAAACTGTGTCATCAAAAAAATGTAAGTGACATTTTCATGATCCAGGGGTCCAACACTAACAGAATTTGCCATTAATCGCTTGGGAGCGTTTAAGGTTATGATTAATACACAATTTAATCAGTTTCTTATCAGTGTATACATACAGTGGTCGGCACAAGTATTTTGACAAAACAAAAGTTAAATATATTCATAATATGAACTTACTTCTTGTAAAGGTAAAGGTAATTTAAATGCCGTTTGAATGATACAATACATTTCTTAACCCATTCAGTACTTATTGAAAAGGACGAATCGACTTAAAAACTTAAATTTTTTGATGCAAAAAGTTTCTTCAAACAAAAATAATAGTTACTGCAAAAATAATTTTTCAAAAATCATTTTGCTTATATTTTTTATGATTTTTTGAAGGTGATAATGTCGTCAAAAAAATTCATGTATTTAAACATTTTCTAAAAATCATAAAAAATATAAGCAAAATGATTTTTGAAAAATTCTTTTTGCAGTTACTATTATTTATGTTTGAAGAAACTTTTTGCATTAAAACATTTAAGTTTTCAAGTCGAGGAAAAAAGTTTAAAAAAAAAAATTTTAAAGTAGATTTACACAAATTCATCCCTTTCAATAAATACTGAATGGGTTAAGAAATGTATTGTATCATTCAAACGGCATTTAAATTACCTTTCCATTGATGCCAAAAGTTTACAAGAAGTAAATTCAAATTATGAGAATATTTAACTTTTGTTTTGTCAAAATACATATGCCGACCAGTGTATATAATCATGCAAAAAATGCGCCAAAATCTTGTTATGCGTATAGCTTTTGAACGGAACATCGGATTTTAACAAATGAGGTGTCACTTGACGCGTATTTAACGTAAGAATATAACTAGACTTATGACTTACTTGTGAATTTATCTCCAACGGACCCAACAGATCCAATTTTCTAAATTTCACTTTTACACTTTCACCGCCCTTTTTCCCAAACCAATTGATCTTTGTATGCAATCCGTTTAGTTTTTGCGATACCTTTCGAGTATCACTCGTAACGGACAATCACAGTAGATTTTCATTTATTCGTCTATATATAGTAGTCGCATTCGTACACTCTCCTGATGTGCTTCATCACCACGAGGACTTCCGTTCACAGTGATGACCAAACTCCTAATTGTAACTGGTGAAGGGAAGCTTATCCAACCCTATAAAGTATACAAATTCTTGATCACTAGCAGACTCGATTTGGCAATGTTCGTCCGTCTGTCCACATGAACGCTGAGATCTCCATATCGAAGTGCCACGATCACTCTAAATGTTCTTTTTTGATGATCATTACCAATCTAAGTACATTAAGCCGGACATTTTTCTATGAAATTGTTAGGGTCATACTCTCACTTTTAGGTATATTTTATAGATGTCTAGATGCCTTGACATGATTTTACTTTTTGACAGTTTGCTTGTAATAGCCGAAACTATTATATAATGGACTATAACTTTTATATGCGAGTTGTTTAGGCTATAAAATACAACTACTTTTTCAAAGCGAGTACCACAAAATTCATTTAAGAATCCTGTACACCTTATATTAAAGGAGTAGACAATAAAATCGATTGCTCCGGGACCGTACTTGGTCCTTTTGGGTTCAGAGACAGACGCTCTACGGAATAGGCAACTTCTAACTGATTTATCTCTTCAAATATTGTACTCTTTATTTACCTTATTCGATCAGAACAAAAAATACCTAAGCTTTAAAATAAAAGTTTTTTGTTTTCGCATTTAATAAAAAATAAAAAAGTGCACCATGACATGTACATTAATGTCCAAAGTTGTTCAAATTAAAAAGTTACACGGTCACTTGCACAACCCTATCTCCTTGAACTCCTTTCAGCTGAGTACCGGATTCATGATAGTCAAGGCACTCGATCTTAGCATTAACTCTTGGTAATTCATTGTATCAAAGGAAATATATTTACAATTTAAGTTAGGTAGAAAAAATAGCAGCTGAAAATGTTGAAGTGTTTTTACACATTTACTTGGCTTTGACCCATGCTTCTGGAAGCACTCAGCAGGATATCTGCTGCAGTAAAACTATGAACAAAGGACCATTGTTGGTGCCTCAATTGTCATTTAATAATGAACCTATTATTCTCAATATCAGAAGAATGTGTAAAACGTTATTGTATCAACTTACTCGGTAATATAGAGAAGCCCGATAAATCAAGGTCCTAAGCAATATCACTGTGGACCGTAGAACACGAGGTGACGAAGTGCACAAAAAGAGCGTGCAAAGACGACTACTATATGTAACCATAAAATTGAAAATGTGTTGTGATGGTCCGATTCTGGAAGGAACGCTATAGTCGAGGGCCTGGACTACTAGATACCCTTTACTTAGCTTCACGTAGTGCTAGGGAGATGGAGATATGCATGCAGCAAATTGGCTGCTTTCGAAATGGCAGTTTATTAGGCTTTAACTTTTTAATAAATGGTCTGATTTAAATTGTTGGCATGTACACTCAGAAAAAAATCCAGTGTTTCGTGCTTGAATCAAATATTTTCGGTGTCAAAACTTCTCCAAGCTTCTTAAATCTAGTCATATTTGTACTAAAAATAAGGAAGAACGCTATAGTCGAGTACCTCGACTATCAGATACCCGTTACTCAGCTAAAGGGACCAAAGGGAAATGGAGGTATGCAAGCAGCAAAGTGAGATTGAAATGCGCCACCTACCGGCGGTAGACAGATTTAATTATGGGCGTTAGAGTGGGCGTGTGAAATTTTTTTTGGATCAATCTATAGGTATTTACGAGACCAATACATTTCAGCTAAATTTTTTTATCTAGCATGAAAATTGTGGGCGTCACAGGTTTGGGCGGCTTGTGGGCGCTAGAGTAGGCGAGGCATATTCGCGTTGCGCTGCGCTTAAGACTACGGAATCTAAATCTGAAATCTCAATTCTCTATCTTTTATAGTTTCCGAGATATCCGCGTTCATATTTACGATTTTTTGAAGTTTGTGAGCGGTTTGTGGGCGTTCAAGTGGGCGTGGCAAACTTTTTTTTGGGTATTGATAAGGACAATACATTTCAGTTAAAATTTTTATTCTAGCATCAAAACTGTAGGAGCCACAGTGGGCGTTAGAGTGGGCGTGGCACTCTGTTGAAACAAACTTGCGCTGCGTAAAAAGCTCAGGAATCTGCACGCCTAATCTCAATAGCCTAGCTCCTTATAGTTTCCGAGATCTCAGCGTTCATCCGAACAGACGGACAGACGGACATGGCTAGATCGACTCGGCTAGTGATCCTGATCAAGAATATATATACTTTATGGGGTCGGAAACGCTTCCTTCTGCCTGTAACGTACTAGTATACCGACGAATCTAGTATACCCTTTTACTCTACGAGTAACGGGTATAACAAGAACGATTTTAATATATAGTAAGAAAGTTACAGGCATGATTTCAGGACGAATAATTCTTACATCAGTATACGTTTACTGTAAATTTAAGTTGGGCTTTAATTAGTAAGTAGTAAGAGAAATAAATATTTGAAAGTGAAATAAACGAAATATGTCTAAATAATATTAATATTTTAAGTTAACTTACGACTTGCCGCTCACGGGCATTAACACTGTGTAATTTATGCGCCTTATATACCGAGCCCTTTCAGAGTAAACAAATGGGAATTATTAGATATTTAAATCTAGAGTTCGCTCAATGTGAGAACTTTTCCAGCATGAAATAGTTCTTAAATCAAGGTTGCTTGTACTTGATTTTAGGATGGTGGTTTTCCACGAGTGTAGATGAGTATTTATAATCAAATCACAATTGCGCAGCGCAACTTTATTTGTTCAGGATACCACGCCCACTCAAACGCTCACAAGCGCCCATAATGCCAAAACCTGTTTAGCTCCCACATTTTGTAATATCTTGTAATGTTGATCTATATCTATCTACATTCCAAAAATTGTTGAAATCGAAACATTCATCAAAAAGTTATAAGCAAATATTGTGTGCGATCTCGGAAACAGCCGATTTGTTGCATGCATATTTCCATCTTCCTCGCACTCTCTTTAGGTGTGTAACGGGTATCAAATAATCGTCTACTGTTTTTTATACGGTTTTATTTCAGTTTAAAGAGTTATTATTAGGATATTTGTTGTTGTCGCTTGTTATTTATAATCAACTATTATGTGCTGTCAAAGGCTTTGACTCAAAGGTAAAAGCATAAGCACGTGTAGTTTATAAAATAAATGCATAAAATGCATAAAGAATAGAGTATTACATGTATAATATTCCATCATATTCTGGTTGTAGCGATAGGCTGTAGATAGGTCCATTTTACAGCAGTTTAGGTATCGATGAAGTAGTTGTATTATATTTCCTTTTGTTGAAACAAAATCAGAATTTGGACACAATCACTATATTATTTTCACTTTGATCACCATTTTATCAAAATTTGGATACCGGAAAAGCTTTAACTGTAAGCGTGACATACGTATCGCACCGCAACCGCAAACCGTAACGGTAAACCGAACCTGTAATCGATGCCGATACAGCTCTAGAAGTCCTCCGATTGCAACAACGAAGTTCTGATTGACGGTTTGGGAAAGCACTGGCCATCGGCTGGCAGCTGGAGATGAAGTTTGGTTTTCGTTGGGTACTCCTTTGCATAAGTAAAGTAGACCGAACACTCGCGTTGCTGTGGCTTGTTCAGTTGGCCCGGGATTCCTTTTCAACCGTTGACATTACTTTTTCTTCTTTTATTTAAAAGTGTGTTTTCTCTTTCGTTTTGTGTACCGTAAAATATTGCTAACCATTTTTTCCGGACTGTTTGCTGCCAGCCGCAGAGATTCTGCGCACGGTTTCCTTATTCTTATCTACTTCTACTATTTTTGCTTATCCCTATCTCTACTCAGTGTGGGATGGCGCGGGCGTTTGCATGTCCTTGGAAATACTTGGTCCTTTTTACGCTTACAACGCCACCGCACCGCCCACCCGTAACGGTTGGCGTTGACTCCGGGCAGCCGTTCCCATCTTACTGCAACCAGCCAATAAAGACAGCCCGAAGCCGAGGGACAGGCAAAGGCATAGCATCGCCGCAAACGACAATATTGGGAGGCTGCTCTTGTGGTGGCCAATCCGATTGCTCAGCCCTGCGACAGTATTTGGGTGGATGGATTGCCAAAGGTGTTTATTTTTAGGCAGTTGTTTGGTTTTTGTTTGGTTTTTGCAGCTAATGGCAGCCAGCAAGGGGCCAAGCAACCGAATCAGCAGACTTATCGCCATGTGTGCCGTGCACAGCTTTAAACCATCTTGGCTTCCATGGTTAGAAACATGATTCATGGTCAGACTTTTTAAACATTAAATAATATACCGCTTCAAATTTTGAACAACATTCAAAGCATATTTTAACTTGTACATGTGCTGCGAGTTCGTCTTGGACTATTCTAAAAAGGGCCTTCAAAGTTCACGCATTTCAGAATGGAGTGGAGTAGGCGGGCGGCCTCGCGATCCACCAATAGCCACAAAGAAAGCCAGGCACCAATCACAGCACGCCTTCCTGCCCACCACACTAAGTGTTGCCTCTGCATATTTCGACATCTCTTTCACACACTTGAATGACTCGGCTGCCGTCGCTTCGCACAAGCACGTCGGCACTTGCCCATTGAAATTTAATAAATGATTTCATGTTCGAAAGTATTATAAAACAAGAGAACGCTATGGCCTCGACTATTAGATACCCGTTAGTCAGCTAAAAGGAGTGCGAGAGGGATGGAGACATGCTTAAGGCAACTCTGCTTTTTTCACTAACACGCCTTGCCTATAGCGCCCCTAGCGTCTTCATGGCGTATTAGCTGATTCACTGCATGTGGTGTGCCATCTCTATGAGTGGCAAGATATTGATTAATATTTGGTTATAACTTTTTTAAGACTGGTCCAGTTTTAAATATTTGGCATGCAGAAGGTTATTGATAATAAGAACAATATCTCATTTAAATTTTAACAAAACATTAAAAACGCAAACATTTTTAAATTAGACGGGTTCTATTGTCATGCTTGTTTGTGGGCGTTAAAGGAGGCGTGGCACCCTGCTGAAACAAACGGTAATACTCTAGTTTACGGTCCTCACCCCCAAAATTCGCGAAAAAATTATCCTCGCGAATTCTTAAGAATTTACATGAAGAAATAAGGCGCGGTCTTCAATGGTTCTCTTGTAATCGAATTTCGACTTGCTATAAAAAATTTATTGGCCTTTAAATGATTTTTTATAAAAATCATGTAGGCTTTTCAATTTTTGTACTGCAACCACAAAATGTCTCTGTGCGAGTCGTGCAACGTTACTTTCGGGAGTTTCCTTACTGAAGAAACACAATTCCCACACCACATTAATTTACGGCATCTTGACAGAGATGGCAAATTTATAAAATCCAAAGATAAAATGATTTGATGTATGTAAAAATTAGGCATAAAATTTTAAAAAAAACGCAGCGATTTTTTTTTAAATTTATGCCTAATTTGTATGGACGATTTTTATTAATTTTTACTTTTACGAATTTTTTGTTGTCTTTAAAACATACATCAAATATATTCTCATAAATATTTATTTATTTAGGATCCAGCAAGTAATTAGTTCAATTCTTTGATTCCCGATATGATACGGAGGTGCGGAAAAATTGTAATGATTAAATAAAAAAAAAACAATACAAATTAAATAGTGTATTATTTAATGCTTTACAGATTTAGATTAAATTTGTCTGCAACCACGACTGTTTCATATGTCGCGGTCCGTGGACTACTATGTTGGCTCCTGTAAGTCAACAACCGCGATTTCTTCAAACTCGCTTTAAAAAGTTGGTCATCGAATTCTTAAGGAATCGCGGTCTATCGAGGATATTTAATTCGCGGCTGTGAGGCCTCCTACAAAAACAATTACAGATTTTTGTCACATTATATAGAATGCTTATTATTTTGACAAGGGATAAAAAGCCCCCATGTTTTTTTTATAGCAAAATACTCAAAATCATAAAAAAAGGCTACTTTATTTTTATAGCAAAACACGTAACTTTGAAATTCTATTACAAGAGAACCATGGCAGACCGCGCCTTTATTTCTTCATGTAAATTCTTAAGAATTCGCGGTCCGTCGAGGATAATTTTTTCGCGAATTTTGGGGGTGAGGACTGTGAACTAGAGTATTACCAAACAAACTTGCGCTGCACAGGAGGACCATGAATCTGCATGCCAAGTCCCAACATTCTTGCTCTCATAGTTTCTGAGATCTCAGCGTTCACACGGACAGACGGACATGGCCAGATCGACTCGGCTAGTAATCCTGTTAAATAATATATGTATATACGGAAACGCTTCCTTCTACCTGTTACATACTTGCCGACGAATCTAGTATACCCTTTTACTCTACGAGTAACGGGTACAATTAAGTCTACTATTTTATACAGCGTGACTGTAGGTAAAGAGCGGACGTTATCTATCTACTACTAAACTACTATTTAATATATTCTCGCACATGAAAACAATTCATGGTCCTCTACATTCAGTAAAGTAATACACTTTATGTACCAAAATTTATCGATCATAGCCAAGAATATGTAATATCCGTTAGTCGAAGAGTAAGAGGGTGTATTGTATTCGTTGAAAAGGTTAAACCAAGTAGAAGAAAGCATTTCTGTCCGTGTAAACGCCGTAATCTAAATTAAAATTTGACATGCAGTACCAATGAAGTCCATATAAGTTTTAACAACAATGCTTGTTCAATTTCTTTAAAAGTATTTAACAGTACACAGAAGCGTTTCCGACCCTACGAAGTATATGAATATATTCTTGATCAGGCCTAGTAGTCTAGTCCACCTAGGCATGTCCGTATGTCCGTATGAACGTTAAGATCTAAGTAAGTATTAAAGCTGCAAATTCTAGTATCGACTCCCTTCGTAAGCAAGTCGAAAAAGTCACAATGTGCCCACACACTTGTATGTATGATTTTTAATGATAATTTAAATGCCTTGTACATATTATTCGGACAGTTTTTCAAGAATTCATTAAGAAGTTAAGGTTATTAGGCCTCAAAAATTGTTGCCTCTAGCCCACTCCAATCGTGCTTTGCTGGCACACAAACTGGGATAGGCTGCCGTACGGATTACACTGCAGTACGGTTTACCGGGTATTTGACGGTGAATCATAAAATGTTTTAACATCAGCGATTTTGTTAAAAAAAAAAGCTGGCTATTTGGACATAAAAAATCGTTTGCATATTATCTCCGTGATGATTTTGAGCAGTGATGGGTGCTCAAACATATACAAAAAATTGGTAATTTGATAGTCGAGGCACTCGGTTGTAGCCTTGTTAAAGCTTAAGATTTGTTACTCTATGAGTAATGGGTACAACAAATATGCTAGAAATGGGCCATACCCATTACTCGCAGAGTAAAAGGGTCTACTAGATTCGTCGGAAAGTGTGTAACAGGTACATGGAAGCGATTCTGAGTAGGGTACCACGCCCACTCTAAAGCCCGCAAACGCCCACAACGCTAAAGCCTGTCTAGCGCCCACATTTTTGAAAATTTTGTGAAAGTTTAGAAAAGTGTTTGTTTTAGTGTTTTGTTCTACATCGACATATTAAACGATGTTGCAATTGAATGGTCCACTTAAAAGTTATTTGGAAATAAAGGATTCGACACTAGTTGGAGCAGTGGCGTCCTCTCTTCTTAAAAGTATTTTTAAATCAAAAAGTGTATATGAAAAAAAACGTACTTAGATATGTTTGGAAACGTTTTGGGATCTTTTTCTCGAATCTGTATAGAATATCCGTCTATAAAATCCGAAATGTTACTAAAAAGTTGAATGATTTCTTGAATTTTTATTTATTGAATTTGATTTGATTTAATAATTCTAGGCTTATAGAGATGCCAGACGGGCAATTTTTTGAAAATAGGAAGACATTACATTTATAAGTTCATGTAACAATTTGGTTGTAACAGAATTAACTAATTAACAAATATACACAACTTTTTAACAGTTGCTGCCAATACAATGGGTCAGTCGACTTCTTTATTCAAGCGTTTGCGCCATCTATACGATTTCTTTACAGACAGGTCGGCATTCAACAAACAAGAAATTGTAAAATGTTCTTTTAAAAAGAGATTGCATACTTTTTGCCGTTGCAGCAACCGCAATCTTTTATAAGATTTAAAATATGAAAAAAATTCAAAAAAAAAGGAATGTCTTGTATCATTTAAACGGATTTTAAAAGAGTGTGCGAAGGCATAGTAGTCGCCATACACGAATAAATGAAAATCTTCTGTGATAGTCCGATCGTATCGAGTAATACTTTAATAGAAAAGTATTACAAAGACTAAAAGGATTGCATACCAATACTATAAAAAATCAATTGGTTTGGGAGATAGAGCGTTGAAAGTGTATATGTAAAAATTTAGAAATTTTAATCTGTTGGGGACGTTAGTAATAAGTCCACAAGTTCATTAGTCTAGTTGTATTCTCACTTTAAATACGCGTCGAACGACACCTCATTTGCTAAAAGTCGATGTTCCGTTCAAAATTTATACCTTATTTTAGGATCCCGAAAATTGAAGATGATGTTAAACAGCTTAATATATGTAGGAATATTAAGTCCTTTTGGAAAAACTCGCTAGCTTGGCGGGAAAACAGCTATAAATAGCTCAGTTTCGTACGCCCATAACTTGTGAATTTCTAAAGCTACTTGCTTGTGCCATAAGTCGTTGGTAAAATGATTTGTATTAATACGATTGTTTAAAAATTTTTTGAAACTTTTTATTATTTCGAACTGTTAGCTTTTTTTTCTGAAAAATGATTTCGGTTGAAATTTGGACAACATTGAATTTTGTATGTGTATTTGTATTTTAATTGTTATAAACGGTTCCATATAAGAAACTTTAATTCTACGGCTTTTGGGAAGTAGACGATGTAATTCAATAATTGATGTTTAAAACAAAAACTCTTGATATCAAACAAAAACACCTCTTAACGAGGTAAAAATCAGGTGACGATCGCACCTTCAACAAACAAAAGTTCTGATATCAACTTTTGTGACGAAAATGTCTTATACAATCTACTAAATAAATGCACTTTTTAAGTTTTGTACATTCGGTAGGCCGAAATTCAATATGCCTGTTTTGAGCTGTATGATTTTGATAAGTGGGATTTGGCATGTAGATTCCTGAGCTTCTCCCAGTACATTTAGCTGAGTAACGGGTATCTGACAGTCGATGGCATCGACTATAGAGTTCTTTCTTGTTATAGCAGAAGTAGCTCATTAAATGCGTCAATATGCATATTTAAACATATAAACATAAACATAGACTGTAAAGAAATATTTCTTAACTTCATTCGAGAAAAAGTTTTTTATGCGCTTGCAGGAGTATAATGATTTCAGTCACAAGTTTGTTACGCAGTAAAGGAGACCCTACCGACCTCATAAAGTACGTATACAGTATTCTTGATCTGCATCACTAAACGAGTTGATTTTGGCATGTCCGCCTGACAGCTTTTACGCGAACTAGTCCCTGAGTTCTAAATCTTTCGAGATGAAGCCTTCCCAAAAGTCATATTTCTGTTGCCGGTAGTATGTGAGTCGGAACGAGCCAACTATATCCAATACCTCTCGTAGGAAAGAAATATTTTTTTAAACATGTAAAATAAATTATCACTTCGGTGTTTTTTGACATATTAACTTCTACTCTTGGGAATATCATTTTATTAATATTTCAGAATTTAAAAAAAAATTCTAAAAATTTGGTGGACTACAATATATAGGTGCGACTAAAGCGATCTTCCTTGTTTATATTAAAAATAATATTATTAATATTATATATATTATGAAATCAATTTAATAAAAATCGGACTACAATATCATATAACTGCCATCGGAAGATTCTGAAAATTAATGTAAAAAATAACACAAAGACTTTTATATTTTGTTATCGGTAAACATGCACATATAGTAAATAAAAATGGAGCGTTATCTATATATTTCTGTTATTATCTTTTCTTTTTCTTAAAATCGGACAGCTCTTTATACGACCTGCAAGGCAAGCCAAAGTTACCAAAGTTACTGCAAGGGTATCTCAACTCTGGGTGGTCAAAATTTACTTGATTTCATGTTTATAAGTAAAATTAAACACTATTAATTAATTAAATTACAAATATTTGAAATAACTATTACATTAATGAAATACTTTCTAAATTAATTAAGTGATTAAAAATTAAAGTAAATTAACTTGGGAAAGCGAATGTAGATAATCGGTTTATTTAGAAGAAATTCTAAACATATAAATATCTGTATATAAATGATATTATATAAGACGAAAGCAAAAAAAAGTCTTCCCATCAGCAGTCATCATTTGACTAACCGAAAAAGAAACACAGCTGTTACTTTTATGAAAAAGGGCATCTTCTATCAGATTGGGTCACATTTAATTCCCAGTTGTGTATTCAACTGGCTTGTATGGAAGCTTTTCTTTGTCTTTTGTTTGGGTACATTAAACCAACCCTCCCGACCACTCACATTCAAGCAAATTTTAACTTATGTTTTGGGAATTGTATAATTACATTTACGAATATTTATTTTTCTATATATAAGTCCCAAGTACAAGTACAAGTAGGATTATAACATTTAAGTAATCTAGCAAGAACAGGAAAGAAATATAAGTTCGGTAACCCGAAGCCAGCAACGGTTTGTGGGCGTTAGAGTATGCGTCGCAAACTTTTAGGTCAAAGAATTTGTGTTTACGAAACCAATGCATTTCTGAACAAATTTTTATTCTAGCTTCATAATAAGGAATCTAAATACAAGGTCTAAACCCTCTAGCTCTTTAGTTTCCGAGATCACAGCGTTCACACGGACAGACGAATATGGCTATATCGACTCGGCTAGCAATCCTGATCATGAACACATGTACTAAGCAGGGTAGAAACATACATGTTACATACTTTTCCCAGAAAACAATATATCCTCTTTCTCCATGAGTAAAGGGTATCAAAATTTCAAATCGTGAAAAGTGTTCTTGCTTTTCCCGTCTTTTTTTCTGGGTGTACCTGCAAAAGAGGACTTTTAGGGAAATCTTATTTCTGAGAGAGAAGAGACGGGCGATGCTGATAAAGAATATATAAACATTATAGGAATGTCTACTTTATTGAGTGACACATTTCTCACTAAAATCGATCTAGCCATGTCCATTGTCTGTCTGTCCGTGTGAGCGCTGTGATCTTGGAAACTATTTCAGATTTAGATTCCGTAGCCTTAAGCGTAGCGCAAGTTTACAACGCGAATATGCCACGCCCACTCTAACGCCCACAAACCGCCCAAACCTGTGGCGCCCACAAATTGTATGCCAGAAAAAAAATTTTAACTGAAATGTATTAGTCTCGTCAATACCTATCGATTGACCCAAAAAAAAAGTTTACCACGCCCACTCTAACGCCCATAACGCTTAAATCTGTCTACCGTTCACATAACCATATATTGAGATCAGGGGTAGGTGGCGCATTTCAGTCTCGCTTTGCTGCTTGCAAATCTCCATTTCCATTTTGTCCCTTTAGCTGAGTAATGGGTATCTGATAGTCGAGGTACTCGACTAAAGCGTTCTTCCTTGTTATACCCGTTTCTCGTAGAGTAAAAGGGTATACTAGATTCGTCGGAAAGTATGTATCAGGCAGAAGGAACCATAAGGAATATATATTCTTGATTAGGATCACTAGCCGAGTCGATCTAGCCATGTCCGTTTGTCCGTCTGTCCGGATGAACGCTGAGATCTTGGAAACTATAAGAGCTAGGCTATTGAGATTTGGCGTGCAGATTCCTGAGCTTCTTACGCAGCGCAAGTTTGTTTCAGCAGAGTGCCACGCCTACTCTAACGCCCACAAACCGCACAAAACTGTGGCTCCTACAGTTTTGATGCTAGAGAAAAAGTTGTAACTGAAATGTATTGCTCTCGGCAATACCTATCGATTGATCCAAAAACAATTTTTCCACGCCCACTTTAGCCCACAAACCGCCCACAAACATAAAAAAATCGTAAATATGAACGTGGATATCTCGGAAACTATCAAGGATAGAGAATTGGGATCTCAGATTTAGATTCCGTAGCCTTGTACGCAGGGCAAGTTTGTTACGCAAATATGCCACGCCCACTCTAACGCCCACAAACCGCCCAAGCCTATGGCGCCCACAATTTACATGCTAAATAAAAAATTTTAACTGAAATGTATTGGTCTGTCAATACCTATCGATTGGTCAAAAAAAATTTCGCCACGCCCACTCTAACGCCCATAACGCTTAAATCTGTCTACCTCCGGTAGGTGGCGCATTTCAATCTCGCTTTGCTGCTTGCATATTTCCCTTTGGTCAATTTAGCTGAGTAACGGGTATCTAATAGTCGAGGTATTCGACTATAGCCTTCTTTCTTGCTTTTCTTATTATTCCTATGACATCTATTTAACATCGTCGTGCAATTGGTTTGATTTTACTTTATTGCTGACTACAATAGGAAGAAGACTTTTACAAATGTTGTAATGGCTTTAAAGCTTACAGACTTGTTTGTGTAGAAGTGGACAGAGGAACAGATGGGAACGTCTGTTCAAATCAACCATTAGAACCAAGAATTTATATATCTCCTTCACAACGTAGCGAATTTCTGACCGAAATAATAGTAAAATGTCATTTAAAAACCGGAAGTAAGTACCTATGAAACCGGAAAATGATTTGATTCGTAGTTTCTGTCTTTATTTGGTTTAATTTATAATGACGATGTAATTGGTATTCCCTTATAAATGTGGTTATGGAATCGGAACTGAGTTGCTATCCCGACAACTTCTTAAAAAGTCTGGTGCGACTATGTAATTTTACACCGCATTGTGTATGGTGGAGCCTCAATCTCAATGTGAATCAGAACTTGAGGTTGTTCGATCGTCACCTGAGTGAGTGGAACAGCGTCCAGTGTCCAATGACTATCTCCATTGACCAAACCGAATAAATACAAGAAACAAAAAGAACTCTGTCATAGTCAGGAAACAGCATTGTGGTCAACGTACATTTTTTCAATTAGGCACGAAGATATTTGAGACAATTCCAACAAAGCCACAGAAAATTGATCGGATGGCGGTCACTTAGCTTTGTGAGAGAATATTACTGAAGCAATAATCGGTGTGGATAGCTACGTTTACGTGGGAGATGGGTATGTGTACTAGTCGGTCTCACGATACTCGTTACTACAAATTAAATATGAAAAACTATAAAATCGCTTATTTCACTTACCATCACCAGAAATACTGCCCTGAGAACTGTGTGAGTCTTCTGAAAAAGTTTAAAATATTTCGCACTTAAATATAGACTCAATGTAATACGCATATAAATATGGTACCTGCCCCGTTTTGAACATCATTCATTGCTGACATCCATTCGACGCCTTGGGCCTGTGACATGAAATTGTTAGCAGATGGTGGCGTATTGGTATCCGAAATGGTGCCCAATATTCTGTTAGAATATTCGTCAAATTTGTTCACTACAGTGCAAAAAAAAATATATATAAAATTTATTTACAAAAATAACCAATAACATTGTTTTAGCGAAATTCGGCAAGCCGAAGTTTCTATACCCTTGCAGGCCGTTACCATGGGAGCATTGCATATACTATACAAAGCTCTTCGATTTTAAAAAAACTAAAAAATAATTACAGAAATGTTAAGATAATGTGAAAATGTGAAGAGTAATTAAAGTAATTATATTCTCGATCATTGATTAATCACTAGACGAGTCGATCTAGCCATGACCGTCTATCCGTGCGTCTGTCCGTTTCTACTAGTCTCTCAGTTTTAAAACTATTGGGATGAAACCTTTCCAAAAGTCTTTATTGCATGTAGCATATACATAAGTCGGAACGAGCCGGATCAGAGAAATATATCCTATTGCTTCCATAGGAATGATCAAAAATATTATTTGAAACAATGTACAAATATAAGACCTTTAATGTTTCTTGACATATTAACTTCTACTTATGGGAATACCTCTCTTTTGATATTTCAGAATTTCGAATAAAATTAAAAACAAATCGGACAGCTTAACCATACAGCTGCCAAAGGGTCGATCGGATAAATATGAAATTTGGCATGCACATTATCAGGTGCAGAATATACGCACTAGGTGGCGTGTTTGTGAAACAGCCGATTTGCTTCATGCATATCTCTATCCCTCTCGCGCTCCCTTTAGCTGAGTAACGAATATCTGATGGTCGAGGCCATCGAGTATAGCATTTATCTTTGGGCAGTAAAAATGAATTTAGTTAATTTAATTAATGATTATTTACCGTGTTATATGCATTGTGACATAGATGGATACAAGTTGAAGTATCTTAACTATTAGCTTCTTTTTTGAAGAGCCATTATCGATACTAACTATTAGCAGACATAGGACTAAAGAGATTCTAAAACCACAAGGGTCATTTAAAATCGGAAGAATCCACATTTCTTAATATTTTTGAATAATTTAAATGAGGTTTTGTTCTTATTATCAATACGCATCTACAATCCAAAAATTTATTAAAAGTAATAGTCAATATTTTTCAAATTCAATCGAAATTGTACACCTCATGCAGTAAATCAGCTGTTTTAATAATAATTTAATTTTAATAAGACACCAAGCTGCTAGAGGCACTAAGGGCTAATTGGTGTTATGGGCTAGTTGGCGCTAGGTAGCGCTAGGTGGCGTTAGCTTCAGGCAACCATATCTCTATCCCTCTCGCACTCTTTTTAGCTGATTAACGGGTATTTGGTAGTCGATGGCGTTCTGTCTTGTTAATCTCAAAATGGCACCGAAAATTCTAAGCTTAGCTTAGCCTGTATGTCAGAATATGGACATTCCATTTATATAGGATGTACCTTCTGGGTTACAGTCAAAAAAATCATGGCGGTCATTATTAGACGCAGGATTTTTGGGAGATCTTTATCCACAAGCATTTTTATACATCAAACAAGAAAAAAAGTTAGCTTCGGCAAGCCGATGTTTATATACCCTTGCAGCTATAGTTATTTAATTTAAAAACACAAAAAATTATATTTTTAATAGTATAAGATAATATGTCAAAAAACACAGAAGCTATAATTTGTTTCATATTATTTTCCTACCAATTTTCCGATCGTTCCTATGGCAGCTATATGATATAGTCTTCCGATTTTGATAAAATTAAATTCGAAATTCAGAACTAATTAAAAAATGTTATTTCCAAGCGAAGAAGGTTATATGTTAAAAAACACCGAAGCTATAATTTGTTTCATATTATTTGCCTACCAATTTTCCGAGCGTTCCTATGGCAGCTATATGACATAGTCGTCCGATTTTGATAAAATTAAATTCGAAATTCAGAATTAATTAAAAAATGTTATTTCCAAGCTAAGGAGGTTATATGCTAAAAAACACCAAAGGTATAATTTTTTTTCATTTTTTTGTCCGATTATTCCTATGGGAGCTATAAGATATAGTTGTCCGATCCGGCTGGTCCCGACTTATATGCTACCTGCAAAAGATATAAGACTTTTGGGAAAGTTTCAGCCCGATAGCTTTAAAACTGAGAGACTAGTTTGCGTAGAAACGGACGGACAGACGGACAGACGGACATGGCTAGATCGACTCGTCTAGTCATGCTGATCAAGAATATATACACTTTATGGGGTCGGAAACGTCTCCTTCACTGCGTTGCAAACTTCTGACTGAAATCAATATACCCTCTGCAAGGGTATAAAGTGTCGTTATTTTATTTAACACACTGAGTACACTAGGAATACTAACAAAAAGGTGTTCAATAAAAATCATAGCACCTTACAGCATTAGGTGTACAGCAAAACGTGTAAACCTTTTTAGGCCGAATGATTCAAAAGGCCTTATAAATGTATTTATGCAGGAGTCTAAGAAGATATTTAAGCAACAAGCGACTGATCCCGAGTTTATTTACTTATGACTTTTCAAGGAACGGTCCAATTAGATATATTCTTAGCATGTTTGCACGTTTTTTCAAAATATTGAAAAATGCGGTCGCCAGTCAGACAGATTCACTCAGACAGAGGCACTCCGATGAATCGAACTATAACTTATAAACTATATTATAGTTTCCGAAAGCTCAGCGTTTATATGGACAGCCAAACAGAAGGACATGGCTGATCAAGAATATATATTCTTTATAGGGCCGGTAACGGTTCCTTCTGCCTATTATATTTCCGACTAATACCCCCTTGTACTACGAGTACAATACTAATAGTAAGTTGTGTATAAGTATTTTGTTGTTGTGACAGTAACTACTTCATTGTTCAAGTTTACATTGTTCAATTGATGGGGATCACAATTCAGATTTTACTGACCAAAGAAACATGATTCTTTTATTAAATAGAATTATCGGATAAATTAAACCTTATTCTTGAGCAGAAATTACCAATCTTCAGATAGCTGCGAATTTCAGATCATTACTAGTTTCATTTTTATTGCGGTCCGATTTTTTAAGGTTTAAATAGTAGGTAGGTAGTAGTAGTAGGTAGGTTTAATAGTAGGTATTGATAATGACAAATAAATCTAATTTCAAATTGAAACTCAAAGCTGTGGGCACCAAGCACCATAACAAAAAATAATATAACATTTTGCAAAAAATATCTGTTTTAATAGCTAAGGTATATTTTTCAAACTATGTTTTCTGTCTAACTAAATTACTTTGGGTCTTAGCAATAATATTGATTTTCTTGTATACTCAAACATACCTATGTGTTATAAATTCTTGCATTTTTTTGTAGTGCATGGACCAACAGTATAAATGATGCCTATTTAGGAATTCTATGATAAAGATCGTGGAACATTCCAATGTGAAGACATATAAAATTTCCTTATACCTAAAATTCCGTGACTTGGAGCAAACACCTTTCATTTAATTTCTGGTTTCTAAAGCATTCGTACAACTCGAACATGAATACAAGAAGAATCGATTTCTGCCAAAATCCTGGTAGGGGAAATAAAGGTTTGCAATCGCGTCCCAAGTGCATTGCTCTTGTGAGCTTGCTTAACTATTCCCCATCTCTTCTGTCAGCAAATGCTATTGTTCTTTAGATTCGGACGTTTGTAACTTGGATTAACATCCTCTTCTCCGACGGTCAACATTTTTCTCAAGAAAATTTTAATAGAATGAAAATGTAATCTTTTGTTTAACTCCATTACTCGTTAATGTAAACGTGAATATATCAATTGACTTATTTTATTTGTCATTATCTAAAAAAAAACTTTATTTAAGGTCAGTTCTAAGCATGAAAATGTCAATAAATGTCAAAGTTGGTGTTTGTGTCGTTTACATAAGCTAATATTTTTTTTTCATAATAATGTCAATAAAATGTATTAACACTCTGGTTACCTTTTGACTTATCTTCCATATGTGATGAGGTAAAGACGTTACTACCGGCATGATGTTGATGATCATGCTGATTTTGATTAGGGTTGATAGCAGTGCTCAGGCTATCACCTGTCGGCGTGCTCTGCAAAGTGTGTAATGTCGGTGAAACGGCCTGATGCTGTTGATGTGATAGGTGATGGTGTTGCAAATGCTGGTGATCGTGCTCATGCTGGCCTGTACTTGTATTCAGTGTTTGTTCTTGGGTACTGTGAAGAATCTGCGGCTGGTGTATATTACGGTGTTGAAGCTGATGTGAGAGTGTCCCGAGCCCATGGCTAAGATGTGATGATGTCTGCATATCCATTATGAGCATCAGGCTTCAAAAAATATTAAAGGAACTGGAAATCAAAAACAATTTAAAGTTTTTTAATTTTTAAATATATGGGGTTAGAAGTTAAATTCGTTAATCTAAAGTGTACTAATTAACTCTTCTCGTTCATTCGAATGCGCGTAAAACTATGCGATCCCGAATTGTGGAATATAATAACTTGTTTAGTACAAGAGAAGACAGTTTAGAATTGAAATGACCATAAATCACACTGAGAAACATTTTTTTGGTTTGGAAATAAGACAAAGTACATTTAGGTTTCTCTGGCTTAGATCCCGTTTTGGACGACTTAAAGTTATAAAATAAATATGGCTTATATTTGCCAAAAAGGTACATAGGCAATATATAAAAAACAAGGAAGAACGCTATAGTCGAGTACCTCGACTATCAGATACCCGTTACTCAGCTAAAGGGACCAAAGGTAAATGGAGATATGCAAGCAGCAAAGCGAGATTTAAATGCGCCACCTACCGGCGGAAGACAGATTTAAGCATTGTGGGCGTTAGGGTAGGCGTGGCAAATTTTTTTTGGATCAATCGATAGGTATTGACGAGACCAATACATTTCAGTTAAAATTTTTTATCTAGCATAAAAATTTTGAGCGCCACAGGCTTGGGCGGTTTGTGGGCGGTAGAGTGGGCGTGGCATATTCGCATAACAAACCTGCGCTGCGTACAAAGCTATGGAATCTAAATCTGAAATCCCAATACTCTATCTTTGATAGTTTCCGAGATATCCGCGTTCATATTTACGATTTTTTGAAGTTTGTGGGCGGTTTGTGGGCGTCCAAGTGGGCGTGGCAAACTTTTTTTTGGGTCAATCGATAGGTATTGCTAAGAACAATTCATTTCAGTTTAAATTTTTACTCTAGCATCAAAACTGTAGAAGCCACAGTTTTGGGCGGCTTGTGGGCGTTAGAGTGGGCGTGGCACTCTACTGAAACAAACTTGCGCTGCGTAAGAAGCTCAGGAATCTGCTCGCCAAATCTCAATAGCCTAGCTCTCATAGTTTCCAAGATCTCAGCGTTCATCCGGACAGACAGACGGACAGACGGACAGACGGACAGACGGACATGGCTAGATCGACTCGGCTGGTGATCCTGATCAAGAATATATATACTTTATGGGGTCGGAAACGCTTCCTTCTGCCTGTTACATACTTTCCGACGAATCTAGTATACCCTTTTACTCTACGAGTAACGGGTATAAAAACAAGAAAGGAAGTTAACTTCGGCAAGCCGAAGTTTGAATACCCTTGCAGCTATAACTATTAAATTTAAAAATACAAAAAATGATATTCCCAATAGTATAAGATAATATGTCAAAAACACCGAAGCTATAATTTGTTTCATATTATTTTCCAACCAATTTTCCGATCGTTCCTATGGCAGCTATATGATATAGTCGTCCGATTTTGATAAAATTAAATTCGAAATTCTGAACTAATTAAAAAATGTTATTTCCAAGCGTAGGAGGTTATATGTTAAAAAACACCGAAGCTATAATTTGTTTCATATTATTTTCTACCAATTTTCCGATCGTTCCTATGGCAGCTTATTTAAGCTATCGGGCTGAAACTTTCCCAAAAGTCGTATTTCTTTTGCAGGTCGTATATAAGTCGGAACCAGCCGGAACGGAAAACTATATCTTATAGCTCCCATAGGAATAATCGGGAAAAAAATTTGTTTTAATTATATCTTTGGTGTTTTTTAACATATAACCTCCTAAGCGTGGAGATAACATTTTTTAACATTAACATTAAGTAGTTTTGAATTTCGAATTAAATTTTATCGAAATCGGACGACTTTATCATATAGCTGCCATAGGAACGATCGGAAAATTTGTGGAAAAATAATATGAAAAAAATTATAGCTTCGGTGTTTTTCAACATATAACCTCCAACGCTTGGAAATAACATTTTTTAATTAGTTCTGAATTTCGAATTAAATTTTATCAAAATCGGAAGACTATATAATATAGCTGCCATAGGAACGATCGGAAAATTGGTAGGAAAATAATATGTTACAAATTATAGCTTCGGTGTTTTTTAACATGTAACCTCCTACGCTTGGAAATAACATTTTTTAATTAGTTCTGAATTTCGAATTTAATTTTATCAAAATTGGACGACTTAATCATATAGCTGCCATAGGAACAATCGGAAAATTGGTGGGAAAATAATATGAAACAAATTCTAGCTTCGGTGTTTTTTTGACATTTTATCTTATACTATTGGGAATATCATTTTTTGTATTTTAAAATTTAATGATTATAACTGCAAGGGTATACAAACATCGGCTTGCCGAAGTTAACTTCCTTTCTTGTTATTTTGCGTTTATGTAGGTATAGACAAAAGAAACTAAAATGCCAAAAAAATTTTGAAAAAGTTAATCTAGGGCTCAAAAAATCGAAAAGCATTTTTTCTTTAGATGGCTATGCCTCGAGTATCCTCAACATGAACTAGTCTTCTAGTACTGGAACAATTCATGAACAAATTTACAATGGCATACAAATTTAAAGCTTTTAGATCAATTTAAGGTACATAGGCAATATATGAAAAACAAGAAAGGAAGTTAACTTCGGCAAGCCGAAGTTTGTATACCCTTGCAGTTATAAGAAATAATGAATGTTAGTAACACCATGTTAAATTATTAAGGATTGTTGCTAGCTTCAGTGATATTTGTGTAAAATTAAATTCGTAATGCTGAAAAGTTAAAATATTCTGTATCCCAGAGTAAAAGATAATACGATCAAAATCAACAAGGCACAATTTTTTCAAAAAGAATTATTTCATTAATTCTCTGGCTGTTTCTTTGGCAGCTAGAGTCATAGCTAACATATATGTTAGAGTCGTCCGAAATTCTAAAAAATACAAAAATTCCCAATAGTATAAGATAATATGTCAAAAAACACCGAAACTATGATTTGTTTCATATTATTTTTCCCCCAATTTTCCGATGTTCCTATGGCAGCTATATGATATAGTCGTTCGATTTTGATGAAATTAAAAACGAAATTCAAAACTAATTTTAAAATGTTATTTCCAAGCGTAGGAGGTTATATGTTAAAAACACCAAAGATATCATTTAAAAAAATTTTTTTTTTGATTGATGTCCTATCCGGTTCCGACTTATATACTATACTACCTGCAAAAGAAATAAGACTTTTGGGAAAGATTCAGCCAGATAGCTTTAAAACTGAGAGACTAGTTTGCTTAGAAACGGACGGACAGACGGACATGGCTAGATCGACTCGCCTAGTCATGCTGATCAAGAATATATATACTTTATGGGGTCGGAAACGTCTCCTTCACTGCGTTGCAAAATTCTGACTGAAATAATAATACCCTCTGCAAGGGTATAAAAGGGCAGATATACTAAATATCAATCATGAGAAAAATTCAGCAAGTGAATTTATTTGGTTGATCGCCTAATACATTTTTGTCACAAAAATTGATATCAGAACTTTTGTATGTTGATGGTCGGAAAAGTCTCCTTCACTACGTTGCAAACTTATCCTCTGCAAGGGTTTAACAAGTCTTGTGCAAACTTGTCAGTAGGTTTCATACAAACACACAGATCGTATTGGCTTAAGATGTATATCGGGGATAAAACATCTTGGGCTTAAGAGTGAGAATTTTAGATGTGGTCTAAAGAACTAAATTTGTCATGCCGGGCTCCCTTATTATATTTGTTTCCTTTAGTTATCTACAGGCAATCAACATACATTTCTGTAAGGCTTTAAAATGCGCAACAGAAGGCAATTGCTTTTCCCGCTCATTTAATTGTGGTTCGTCGTCGTAGCCAGTCGCCTGCCCTGCAAGGTGCACTGGCTACACGCCAGATGAAGGCTGAACCCGCGCAAACGTGTTTGCTAGCACTCATTCACCTGTTGTTAATTGACCTTTTTGGGACTATCACTCCCCTAAGGGTCACTGTAGTCGAAGGAGCCAGCTAAGGGTATGGTGCATTGTCTAGGCCATCTGTTTTTTCTTTACACTTTTATTCGTTTAATAGAAATTGGGACCCCATAGCCGAATATGTCTCTTCATCTTCGGTTTATTTTTTGCAAGTGTGCCATCAATTCTTTTCTTGTACTTTGCATACGTAAGTACTCATAAACAAATTTTCAATACGCACACATATTGTAGGAGGAAAAGCATTCGTCTTTAAGTCCGACTTCTTCATATATTTATCGGTTAATTCTTCCCATGTTGCTAACACAATGAACTTGTCTTTTAAAACGAAGGTTTTGGCTCAACTGTTCACATCTTACCACCACAGTCGACCCTTTTTATTTCATTTCTTATGTTTTTTGCTGGTGGGTTTACAGAAGCGCGGGAAAATAAAGTGGAAGTGTTGGCACAGGGATGAAAGAATGAAAGTTATACCCCTGAGTTTTGTATAAATCTTCTGCACTAATATAAGATACGAAAAAAGTCTCGTAAGAACATTTTCTTCTTTATGTTGTATTAGTTTAGATGAAAAGGATTTCGAATTACATATATATATATAAATACTTGTATATATATAAATATTAACTTTTATTCATAGAATCAAAATGTTTTTATAAAAATACGATTAAATTATTTTTAAATAATCGGCGCATAAAGTGCTTAAGTGTTAAGCAGATAGATGAACTATAAATTTTTAAGTACTAGAAATCGTGATATCTTTGGTACCATAAAACAAAAGTCACGGCCGGGCATAGCGATCCTGCTTCGAGGTCATTCGGGTTTATACACTTTGTTCTTTTCAATACCAACTCACTTTCATACTACATTCAATTCAACAAAATTAAAAGTGGGAAAAATAGCCGCATTTTCACACACTCCAGCCGAATAATGGCGAGTCAGAAAACTTAGCTAAGGCAGTCTATGAAAACAGAGAAAATAAGCAGCTCAAGGTCAGGAGCGTGGGTAAAAATAAGATATTTGAGTTCGATCCAGCATAGAAACCATGGAAAACGGGTAAGAGCAAAAACCGGACGAATAAAGTGATATGTAAAATATTATTCAAACAACTTTTCTTTAATGATAATTCAAACCATAAGAAGTTTAAGCTTAAACTATAAGCAAGTAAACTTACTAAATCTTTTTATGTTGGTGCTTCGTATTTTTAAACGTCTTAAAGCATGTAATGTGTTATAATCTAATCTATAGAACGACACTTTGTAGGTATTAAACTCTGTGAAATTCGAATTTAAAATCACACTTTTAGTTTTGATAGGTACACACTTAGTATCACTTAAATTATAAATAATCGTCACGTCTATATAAGTTTAACGTTCTAACGATTCTTGGCAGGTTAAAAAGACAGCGTGTTCCACCTGTTGGCTATGAGTCCACGAAACACCGCGAGTTTCAGGTGGATCTTGAAGCGTACGCCAAGAGATCTCGAGCGAAACTAAATTGTTGAACGGCAATGGACGGCGGAAGCCGTTTTTACATCGCTCAAACTCAAGCGACCACTTTTTTGAGTGTGTTTATGGTTATATATTGTTTGAGTCGCGCTCAAAACTTGGCCCAAGACGGCTATACGGTTGGTCGGTTCCATTTGCGCTCAAACTGGCATTCGACTAATCGGGGGACCTAGCGTTTTGGTCGGACGCAAAAGCTGGGCTTGAAATATGATCACCGCACCGAATGTGTGATGGAGAGAGAAAAGAAATGATTCAGCGTTGGGTCAGTGAAATAGAAGGTATGAGAGACTATTCCCGTTTTCGCTTTGTACGGTCTTCATGCTCAAAATGTTAGAGTGTTTTTAATAGTAATTTACGCTTTGTTTTAAACATATGTGTACGTGTCAATGTATTAATGATTATGAGCGCACTCCGACAACCAATATAATGCTTGTGTACTCTTGAGTAAATAAGCAACTTAAAAACCAGGCAAACCTTTCTCCTTTTCACGTATGTACAATGTACATAAGTAGCCAAAAACAAAAATCTAGCCTCGATGGCGCAAACTGGAAAAACCTAAACGTTTAAACTTTAAATTACAACACTATTTTAGTCAACTTATATAAACTTTGGCTTGCAAAAGTAAGCTAGCTTATGTTCTCGATTTTTATCAAAAATACTTGTACTTTGATGTTCTTACAGCCGTTCGGTGTGTATTGTATTCGTTGAAAAATATATAACCGGTAGAAGGAAGCATATCCGACCTTATAAACTAGATTTATTATTGATAAGGATTACTAGCCGATTCGATCTAAACATGTTCGTCTGTCAGTGTTGATCTCGGAAACTGTACGAAAGTTGGGATTAAGCATACAGAGTCTTCATGCGCAGCGCAAGTATTTATCCTGATGTGACGCCCATTCTGCTAAAACCCGTCTGGCGCCCTCGTGTTTAAGGTTTTCTAAGACATAATGGCCTTGATCTTGCCAAAACTTCTCTCTAACTAAAAAGTCTATACATGAAGTCAATCCTCGGATTTTGTACAAGGGTAAATAGTATTGTGGTTTATTCAAAACTAAGAGACTAGTTTGCGAAGAAACGGACGGACAGACGGACATGGCTAGATCGACTCGTCTAGTCATGCTGATCAAGAATATATATACTTTATAGGGTCGGAAACGGCTCCTTCACTGCGTTGCAAACTTCTGACTCAAATCAATATACCCTCGGCCAGGGTATACAAATTATATCTTTGGTGTTTCTTAAAATATAACCTCCTAAGCGTGAAAATAACATTTTTTAATTAGTTCTGAATTTCGAATTTAATTTTATCAAAATCGGACGACTTTATCATATAGCTGCCATAGGAACAATCGGAAAATTGGTGGGAAAATAATATGAAACAAAATATAGCTTCGGTGTTTTTTGACATATTATCTTATACTATTGGGAATATAATTTTTTCGTATTTTTAAATTTAATAATTACAACTGCAAGGGTATACAAACTTCGGCTTGCCGAAGTTAACTTCCTTTCTTGTTAAGATATACATATGTTTGGCAAGTAGAGATCTTTTTGGCTGTAAGGCCTAGCTCGATCGCCAAAGCACGTTTCAAGATCTCGTCCTTTCGGTATTTCCAAACGCCCTTACCAATTTCCAAGCTTGGCGCACACATTGTACACAAATATAAATATTTAAAAGATATTTTTAAAATGTTGTTTTGTAACAATAAGTTGTAACAATAAGTGTATAAAATAAGAACGCAAGGCTTAAAAGATAAAGGTTCGCAAAAATAATAAAGAACTCCAAATATTCCATACAAAATTATGTGTAACATTTGAGTAAATTGTGTTGAACGGAAGCTAAGTCTGTTTACGAGAATAATCAACCCCCTTTTTGCTTATTCGATCGAGTTTGGTTTTAACATTGAGTGACCGGCATTCTACAGGTTGACAACAGCGACCAAGTACATATGTAGAAAATTATAAGTATATATACACGAATGCACGTTTGTAGTAAAACCATATGAAGGTCGTCATTATTAGAAGTACAGTCGAACCTTCTATAAAATATACAATGTTTTGTACTTTCTTTGGTAATACCGCATGCACGAATTTTTCAGATTTGGCAGGCATAGAAAAGACTAAGAAAAAGCTATGTTGGTATCACTATTAGTCGATCTAACTCCGGTTGCTGGTATACAGCTATTAAAGCGAAAACGGCGCGTGCCGAGCAATCTTCGACTACCGTTGCAAGCTACACGGAAGGGAGAAGAGAATTCACTCGACCGTCTCAAAATCAAGAGCTTGCTGCTGCTAGTCTAATAAACTAGAAACTTGGAAAACTGGCAAGAAGGCCTTCTTCTTTTTTATTGTTTTGTGCATAACATAATAAGAACTCAAAATACCCATCATAAGCTTTTTTAATTAAATTTCAAATTGTATCTGGGCTATTTTTGTAACCTTGCAGGGGGTTTGTGATTTCAGGCAGAATTTTGGATAGCAGGCATTACCGACCCTATAAAGTAAAAATATTTTAGATCAGAATTATTAGACGAATAGATCTAGCCATGTACGTTTGTCTGTTCGTTTCTACGCAGGTGTCTCAAAAAAAATGGTTGTTAACAAGAAAATAACTCTGGGGTATAGCAATTTTCAGGTTTCAGAATTTTGATAAAGGTTTGCACTGACGTATTTTTCAAATACGGTTGTTTTTATAAAGAAATAATACGACTTTTTAAAAATGATTAGAGCCATATTTTCCTTTTTTTCATACAAATTTTTTTTCGAGGAAAACAGATTTAAAAGTAGATGTTTACACAATTTCGTCCTTTTTAATAAGTATGGGTTAAGAAAAGTATTGTATCATTCAAAAGGCATTTAAATTACCTTTCCATTGATGCCAAAGCTTACAAGAAGTAAGTTCAAATTATGATTATATTTAACTTTTGTTTTGTCAAAACACTTATGCCGACCAGTGTATATAAATGGCAATACTCTAGTTTATGGTCATCGATCTCGAAGTGTGAGGACTGTCCTGCTATAAAGACAACTATTTGTCCAATTTTTTAGAATGCTTATTATTTTGACAAGAAAAACACTCATAATCGTAGAAAAGGATACATTATTTTTATAGCAAAACACGGAACATAAGAGAACCATGGCAGAATGCGCCTTTATTTCTTCATGTAAATTCTTAAGAATTCGCGGTCCGTCTGGGTAATTTTTTTTCGAAATTTGGGCGTGTGGACCGTAAACTAGAGTATTACCAAATAAGTTAGATATATAGTTATTTAGATATATGCAATCGAAAAAAATATATAAAAAGTAAATCTATTTTGATCAGAGAACTGTTTTATAATTAGGTAGTGCACAAACGTATGTACATTTTATAATGTTCATCCCTTACCTTTTCCCTGAACGAAGGAAATTCCGTGACACTGACGATGCCCGCGCTTAATAAATGGAACACCTGTTAGACCGTGGTGGTCGTGCTGGAAATAAAAACCTACCCTCCGATCAGGTTCTTTGTTAATTTTTCCGTTCGTCTTTTGTATGTAATGTGGTTAAAATGTGCGTTAATGTAAATACTAAAACTGACATGAACACACTCGCAAAAAGTTCAATGATCTCAAAAGCTATGATTCGAATGCACATTCATAAATTTAAATACAAATTTAAAAATCTAGATATATTATCTTTATTCTTTTATTTACTAGCTTTCCCTATACGAGGTTGTCGTTTAGTAGACATAAGAAACTGGAAGCAAAAGTTTGTACGTACATATGCATGTCTGAATGTATGTATTATTTGAGCACATAGTTATGTGTACATAAGTATGTATTTGTAGAACTGCGCTTGATAGCTCTTGATATGAACAATCGGTATTCATATGTTTTTGGTATGAAATTCGGTATTTCAATCGTGGCTCGTGGCTTTTCACGGTCTGCAAGCCAACCGAGACAGCTTTTCCGCCGTTTCTTTTGGTTGTTGTTGACTGCTAACTTTAGGTACTGGAACTGCCATTGTTGTTTCTGTTATGTTATGTACTGCTCATTTATACTACTAACTATATTTACTGGTATACTCTTGCAGAGAGTATTACAATTCTGTTAAGAAAGTTTGGAGATTTAGACGCTTATGCGGACAGACAGCAAGTCTTCCTGATCCAGAATATACGCATGTAGTCAAAATACGACATGTTCTTACGACTTTTTCTTAACTTTTAATACCCTTTCAAATAATGCAACGCAGGAAAGATAATATTTCTAAGCCTATAAAGTTTATGTATTTTGGATCAGCGTCACTTTGGCCGAGTGTCCGTTTCTACGCAAAAGTCTCTTTGGATTTGGTTATATACCTATTATTTTAGTTGCACGATATATGAGTATATAGCATATACATTTTAGCTGGCCGATGCTTACTTCCTTTCTTGTTTCTCTCCCAAAACTGGGGAGAGATCTGCAGATGTGGACTATCCGTATATACACTAAGAAAAAAAATCAAGTATTTCGTGCTTGAACCTAGTATTTTCGGTGTCAAAACTTCGCCAAGCATGGAAAATACAGAACGCGAGAACAAAATACTACTTTCGAGCACGAATTTTCAAGACCGAAAATACTAGATTTAAGAACCTTTCGGTCTTCAATCAAGTATGAATAATTCTTAAATTAAGTCATATTTGGACTAAAAACAAGATCGATTTAATAATAAAGTAAGAAAGTTGCAGGCATGATTTAAGGACGAAACTGATGATTTAAGGAAACTGAAACGAAATAAACGAGATATATATAAATAATATTAATATTATAAGTTTACTCACGACTTGTCGCTCACGGGCATTAACACTGTCTAATTTATGTATTTATGTATTTATACCGAGTACTTTCAGAATAAACAGTTGGGAATTTTTAGAGTTGGCAGACATTAAAAATCCAAAAAGTGCTCAATATGAGAATTTTCTGAGCACGAACGTTCTTAAATGTTAAGCATGCAATTTTTCTTAAATCAAGGCTGTTTGTACTTGTTTTTAGCACGGTGTTTTTCCCTGAGTGTAGGGACAGTCAACTACCAATCTTTGGTGAATAAACTTTTAACAAAAGAGATATATGACATGCCGGAAGTGAGTTCGTTTTTATACCCGTTAGAGTTAAGCGGTGTTTTTTATGTTGTAGGAATTTATTTATAAAAGCTTGAAAGTTGGGAAAGCATGCAGATTCTTGGGATTCCTGCACAGCGCAAGTTTGGGCACGCCCACTCCGACGCCCGTAAATCAATATTTGAATTCTGTAGAAAAATTGTAGAGGCTCGGTGTTGGGTGCTAATGGTAAGTAAATTTTCATGTTACAACGAAAAAATCGAACAACTATTTTTGAAGTTGTTGAAAAGCAAAAGAAAACGCTATAGTCGATGGCCACTATTAGATACCCTTACTTAACTTAAGAAGAATGCGAAAGGGATGGAGATATGCTTAAAGCAACTCTGCTTTTTTCACTAGCATACCTAGCCAGTAGCGCCACCTATCTTTTTTTCCTATAGCGCCACTTAGCCTTGCGCTGCACAGGAAACCCAAGAATATGCATGTCAAGTCCCAACGCTCTAGCTTTTGAAGTTTCAGAGATCAGCGTTCATACGGACGGGGAGACAGACGGACATGGCTAGATCGGCTCGGGATCCTGATCAAGAATATGTATACTTTATAGGGTCGGTTTATAGGTCGCTTCTATAACTAGCTATTAAGAAAAAAGGATACATATATCAAAGTCGTACAGTAAGCTCCGCTTAAGCTGCCAAGTAGCTGGTGGTGGTGGTGTACGGAGTCTTAATGGAGAGGTCGTCGGAGATCGTATTACCGGTGGTTCTGCTAAAAAGATACTTCTATTAGTACAACGCAACCAAATTCTTTTGGCCAGAACTTACTTTCTTTGCAAGGACACGCCCGGCTGGATGTCCATGTAGAGAGCGAAGTCCCACTCGGCATGTTCCTTCCCACTGGGATTCTCTTGTGGATCTCCTCCAGCACTTCAACTATTCTGCGGATTTGCCCCTGTTGTGGTATTGCTTCCTGTCGGTGATATCCCACAAAAAAGGGCAACAGCTTGAATTGGGCGTCCTATTTCATCTGTAATGACCTCCTGCAGTCGATCTTAGGGGTTTCCTTCCATTTTTAATTTTTAGTTTCCACATCGCCTTTGCACGAACACCGCCAAAGATTATGTTTCCTATTCTTTGGGCCGCAGCTAACGGCGCTCATCGGAATTCTCTCGCTAAATCCGGTATTTTTTCTGGTATTTCCTTAGCTCATCTGAGTACCGCGCTGAAAAACAGACCCGGTGAAAAGCGTCCTCTCGTTCAGTCCTATGGTTAGCTGCGGATTTATTTTTTTGTGGTATTGCTTCCTGTGGGTCAAGTCCCACAATACTGGGCCACAGCTTGGATAAGCCGTCCTTTTCTACCTCGTGCAGGCGCTTTGCTTTTTCCCTTATAATTTTAACTTTTTGTTTCCAGACCGAACGCACCGATATTTTAAATGTCTTATTCTTTGCGCGTCGGATAATGACGTTTATCGGAATTCACTCAAGAAAGCTGGTATTTTTTCTGGTATTTCCTTAGCTCATAAAGCGGACCCGACAGAAAGCGTTAGCCCCCTATTTGCCTCTCCTAAGGTTAGCTCCCGGTTTTCGTCGATGTGAGTACAAGGCTTTAAGGTTGAGGAATTGAGCACAAAAGGACGAAAGAAGCCGGTTGCCATTTTTAACTACTTTTATCCCATATCTCGCCGAGTTTATAGAAAGTATTTCTTTACTAGTCTTTTTACGGTTTTTTTCAGAACTACTAGATTGACGTAAAAACAATAAAATAATATAAGCAAAATCCCGATGAATATATATATTTTCGCGCCTCGCTTTGAACTTATTTCATTGTCGTGACCATTCCTATCGATGGTGTCAAAAGCATCGATATTTCCTCGTCGTACCCAACTTTACACTTTTTAGAAAGGGGGCAACGCTACTAAAAAAGCTTTCAAAAGCTTCAAGTGGTATGGCATGTCTCATAAAGTATGCAATGTCATTCAGACCGTCGTCCGTCAGTTCTTTCCTTGCTAAATCAAAATCAAAATACATTTTTAAAAATGTGAACAATCCTCAAGTTGTAATAGACAGTGTTTATTAATAGTCGTCTCGAAGAATTTAACAGTAATTAAATAATGACAATTTTCAATAATTTTAAAGATATTTAAAAAATACAAAAATGATACATTTTGTAAAACATACTAAACACATAATCAAAGTGGGCATGTAACTATGTAGTTCATACGTATTAGTTTTGCAGTACAACACATGATATTTGATATCTCCCCCTTCCGTTGCCGTACTTGTATGTGACCAGTCTGGCGTCGTCTCGTCTCGACTGCGGCTGACTGAGTGTCGCCTTGCGTTCTTTAGTTGGGGCAGACATGTCTGCATAAGTGTGGGTGTTTTCGGGATCCTTAGAGTGTGGTCTGTCAGCCTAAGTACGCCCTCTGCCATATGACGATTGGTAGCGATGTACGCCATAAAATTGAAAGCAAATAATTTTAATTTAGACTTTTAGCTGTCTTATTCTTGATAAGCTTTAAGTTACATAGGGCTTTCCCACACAATCGTGTTTGTAAAAAGAATATTTTCAGCGCATCCTAGACGTAAAATGATGTTTTATTTGACTATACGCTTAACAGTTAGTAACTGGTGCTAAGAAAATCGTAGAATAATATAGAAACTCAACCTGTTTTTAAACCAGGTTCCGTAGTGTTCAAAGAGTGTGTAAAAATACATTACAAGTCGGATGAAACATTCCTGACTTTAATTATATTCTTGGTCAACATTAAAAGAGTAGCATCAAACCGTAACTTTTCCAAAAATAGTCTTTCTATTGCAGGCAGTATATCATATAGAAAACAACAATGATTTTGGGAATAGTTTCTTTTAAAAACTTTAAATAACAAAGAGGATGCCTTGTTTTACATGCTTTGTCAAAGACAACCAAAAAACAAGAAAAGAAGTTAGCTTCGGCAAGCCGAAGCTTATATACCCTTGAAGCTATAATTATTAAATTTAAAAACACAAAAAATGATATTCCCAATAGTATAAGATAATATGTCAAAAAACAGCGAATCTATAATTTGTTTCATATTATTTTCCTACCAATTTTCCGATCGTTCCTATGGCAGCTATATGATATAGTCGTCCGATTTTGATAAAATTAAATTCGAAATTCAGAACTAATTAAAAAATGTTATTTCCAAGCGTAGGAGGTTACATGTTAAAAAACACCGAAGCTATAATTTGTAACATATTATTTTCCTACCAATTTTCCGATCGTTCCTATGGCAGCTATATTATATAGTCTTCCGATTTTGATAAAATTAAATTCGAAATTCAGAACTAATTAAAAAATGTTATTTCCAAGCGTTGGGGGTTATATGTTGAAAAACACCGAAGCTATAATTTGTTTCATATAATTTTTCCACCAATTTTCCGATCGTTCCTATGGCAGCTATATGACATAGTCGTCCGATTTCGATCAAATTTAATTCAAAATTCAAAACTAATTAAAAAATGTTATTTCCAAGCATAGGAGGTGTTATGCCAAAAAGCACCAAAGATATAATTTTTTAAAATTTTTTTTCCGATTATTCCTATGGGAGCTATAAGATATAGTAGTCCGATCCGGCTGGTTCCGACTTATATACTACCTGCAAAAGATATAAGACTTTTGGGAAAGTTTCAGCCCGATAGCTTTAAAACTGAGAGACTAATTTGCGTAGAAACGGACGGACAGACGGACAGACGGCCAGACGGACACACGGACATGGCCAGATCGACTCGTCTAGTCATGCTGCTCAAGAATAGATATACTTTATGGGGTCGGAAACGTCTCCTTCACTGCGTTGCAAACTTCTGACTGAAATCAATGTACCCTCTGCAAGAGTATAACAAGAAAGGAAAATAACTTCGGCAAGCCGAAGTTTGTATACCCTTGTAGTTATAATTATTAAATTCAATTCGAAATTCTAAAAAGTACAAAAAATGATATTCCCAATAGTATAAGATATGTCAAAAAACAACGAAGCTATAACTTGTTACATGTTATATTTCCACCAATTTTCGGATCGTTCCTATAGCAGCTATATGATATAGCTATATTATAGAAATCATTTAAAAAATTTTTTTCCGATTATTCCTATAGGAGCTGTAATATATAGTTGTCCGACCCGGCTAGTTCCGACTTATATACTACCTGCAAAAGAAAGAAGACTTTTGGGAAAGTTTCAGCCCGATAGCTCCGAAACTCAGAGACCAGTTTGCGTATAAACGGACGGACAGACGGACATGGCTAGATCGACTCGTCTAGTGATGCTGATCAAGAATATATATACTTTATGGGGTCGGAAACGTTTCCTTCACTGCGTTGAAAACTTCTGACTAACAAGAAAGAAAGTTACCTTCGGCAAGCCGAAGTTTGTCTACCCTTGCAGTTAAATTATTAAACTTAATTTAAAATTCTAAAAAATACAAAAAATGATATTCCCATGAGGGTATAATGTCATTTCAGTCAGAAGTTTGTAACGCAATGAAGGAGACGTTTCGATCCCATGAAGTGTATATATAAATTGTTGATTAGCATCTCTAGACGAATCGATTCAGCCATGTCCATCTGTCCGTCTGTCCGTCCGTCCGTCTGTCTGTTCCTTTCTACGCAAACTCTCAGTTGTAAAGCCATCGGAATGAAACCTTCCCAAAAGTCTTATTGCTATTGCAGGTAGTATATAAGTCGGAACGAGATGGATCGGACAGCTGTATAAATAAATAAATAAATTATAAATATATTTTTGGTGTTTTTGACACACTATCTTCTACTCTTGGGGATATCATTCTTATAATAGATCAGAATTTCGAATAAAATTTTCGACTTTATTAAATAGCTGCCATAGGAACGATCGGATAATTAATGTTAAAGTAATACAAAGTCGGTCCGCTATATTTCGTTTTCGGTAAACATATACAGCAGTAAATTAAAATGGAACATTGTGTTAATATTTCTGTAATTAATTTTTATTTTTCTAAAAATCGGAAAGCTCTTTACATACAATGCTCCCACGGGAACGTCCTGCAAGGGTATATAAACTTCGGCTTGCCGAAGTTAGCTTCTTTTTCTTCCGAATGTTAATGCTATTTTAAAACATTTTTTTAATTTCCATCGACGTCCATAAAGGTTAGCATTAATAAATAAGTTTAATTCGATAGCTGAGTAACGGGAATGTGATAGTCGAGGCACTTGACCATAGTGTTTTATTTTATGTTAATATTAAAACCATTATATTACCTAGCAACAAGAAAGGAAGCTAGCTTCGGCATGTTTAAGTTCACATACCTTTGCAGTTAATGGAACAGAGTCCCGTAAGCGCTTTGGCCATCGGATTTTCCCGTTCGACCTCCTAACTGAGCGATACTCATTATTTTTTTGCATGGTATAAATATTGAATATTTCCCATGAAAACGGTATTTGCGCCAGCCTTGACTATTTTTTCGTAATAAGGACCAAATAAGACCGTAATAAGATCCAAATCAATGGTAAACGGAAAATCACACGAATAATATAAAACTGTTTTTTTTTCAAACAACTTATAAGAATTTGATAAATAAAATTCAATCTATTAAGGGACGCATGTCTTAAGTAAAACTTCATCATAATGAATGCGAAACTTAACTTTGAAACCACTAAATTTATGTTTATTTTTTTACAGGAATAAAATGAATATACACAGCCCCAATGAACAAGATTTGCAATGGATCGGAAGTTGGATACCAAGACTATAAAACTGCCATTACTCTTACATCTACTCTGAGGGCCACTGCCAGTAATACCCCTTGCCAAATATCAAAGATGAGGTTTGCTTTCGACCCCCATCAAGCGCAGTCGGAGACGCCTTTTAAAAGCAACAGATGCTTTTTCAATTGCCAATGCCTCTGCTGTCGTCAGGGTTGCTGTGTTGTCGTCGTTAAGTGTTGCTGCTGCTTTAGCTTTAACTGCTGCATAAGCAATGGCTCCGGAAAATCATTTCTCCAACCGGCTGTAACGCGCAAGAAAGTTCCTGACCCCGAAATTTCAGGCGTGTCGAAGCTTGTGGGCGCCATTTTAGTGCTTGCGCGCTGGGCAACCACTCTCCTAACAAGCTGCATTCTCCTGGACATCTTCTCGGTACTTGGCCAGCCTGGTGTCTCAGATGTAAACAGGACCAGCAGTAGAGCAGTCCACGTCTCGATTCCTACGACGCCAAACGAAACTCCCAGCAGCAATTCGGACTTAAAGCTGAAGCTACTTTATGGCTACACTTCGTACGAGATAAATAATGATCAGCAGGTGAAGTCCAACAACCTGTGTAGAATGCTTTGCAGCAGTCGCAATCGCAAACGGCAACGAAGAAGACGTCGTCGACGCAGGCGCAGGCGACGCAGGAACAGAAATGCGGTTAGAGATAAACGGCAACAAGTGCAACGCAATCCACAAAAACACCTTCGGACTGATCAACGGATGCAAACTAAAGAGAGCGTCTTTCAACAAGGCCTTAGCGACGCTACATGCCAAGCTTCAGAGACAAATTATAGAGTAGATTATGACACAGTGCCAGAAGTAAGGCTGCTAGGTCGGTCAGAAAAAAGCGTTTTAGTGTCACCTCTGAAGGAAATAATATCACCTTGGTCGCTAACACAAAGTTCAATTCGGAACTGCTCAAAGATTAAACGAAACAAGGCCAATCTTATTTGGCTTCTTATTGGACTCGTTTGGTTTGAAGTCAAACTAATAAACTGCAATGGGATCAGCAGCGGGAACTACTTTGCTTCTAATCTGGAGACTCATAAGGGATGCACATTGTGTCATGAAGAAGGCAAACTCAACATTTACAACGATAAAGGTAAACATTTTTCTTAAAACGCATGTTTGAATTGATCCAATTGACCTAAAACAAGAGGGGAAGCTATCTTCTAACTAAAGTTTATATACCATTTCTGGTTCTTCCTATGGGATCAATGTATGTAAGGAGTTTTCAGATTTTTAGACAACTAAAAAATAATTTTAGAAATATTAAGATAATATTCCATTTCAATTTACTAGAGAATATGTATAGCGAAAACGATTTATGTATTATTATGACTTTAATTGTTCGATCCTTCGATTGAATTCGAATTTCTTACAGTGACGGACTAAGGTCTACATACGAACCCCTTTTTTGGGACTTTACCAACTTCTATTCAGTCTTATTTCAAATGTTATTATTATACAACAACCCAAATACCATTTTTATTTAACTTAAAACGTTTAAGTTATAAACAAAAAACTTAAAAACGGTCCTGACAAAATTGTACATACCATTTATTCCATAAACCTAGTACTTGTAGTGTGACCGAAGTACAAGCAACTGGGTTTGTTTTATTGGCAATGAAAAATTTATGGATTTTAAAAATACCAATCTGCTGATGCACACAGAAATACAAATAAATGGAATGTTCAAATTCGTCTTTTTCAATAAGTACTGAATGGGTTAATAAATGTATTGTACCATTCAAACGGCATTTAAATTACCTTTCCATTGATGCCAAAGTTTACAAAAAGTAAGTTAAAATTATGAGTATATTTAACTTTTGTTTTGTCAAAATACTTATGCCGACCACTGTAATTTCCCAAACGTGCACCCTAAGTCCAGCTTTGTGGTGGTGCATAATACAGCAGCCAATCCTTCCCGACATGCGCCTTATGCTTTAGATAATTATCCTGTTGGAAGATTCAGCGCGTTCCTAAGCATACTTTATTCAAAGATGCTTTCAAGTTATGTTCTAATATGGTCTTATATTAAAAACGATCCATAATACCCTCGAAGAAGAACAAATGTCCTACTCCTGAGGCTGCAACTGCTTCACACCACGACACTCCCACCCTACTCCCACAACTGTGGTAAATCCGACCGTAAAGCAAATATGATATAGTCGTCCGATTTAAAATAAAGTTTAATTCGAAATACTGAAATATTATATAATATTATATATACTTGATCACCATCACAAGACAAGTCGATCTAGCCATGTCCGTCTGTCCGTTTCTACGTAAACTTCTATTGCAGGTAGTATATAAGTCGGAGGGCGCCGGATCGAACGACTATATCGATTAGCACCCATGGAAATAATCAAAAAACTATTTTTGAAAAAATGTAAATAAAATATTAACTTTGGTGTTTTTGACATATTAACCTCTACTCATGGGAATATCATTCTTATATTGTTTCAGAATTTCGAATAAAGTTTAAAACTAATCGGGCGACTATACGACTATATGATAAAGCTGTCATAGGAACGATCGGACAACTAATGTCCAAATAAAACATAGATCGTTATATTTCGTTTTTGGTAAACATACTTAGTAATAAATTAAAATGGAACATTATCTTAAAATTTATGTAATTAGTTTTTAGTTTTCTAAAAATCGGAAAGCTCTGTACACACAATGCTCCCACGGGAACGACCTGCAAGGGAATAGAAACTTCCGCGTGCCGACATTGTTTGACATTATTTAAAAATCATTTTTTGGTCATTCCTATCGGAGCTATAGGATATCGTTGTCCGATCCGTCTCGTTCCGACTTACATACTACTTTTGGGAAGGTTTCATCCCGATAGCGAGGAAGAGAGTAATTTGTGTAGAAACGGACAGACGGACAAACGGAAATGGCTAGATCGACTCTTCTAGTAATGCTGATCAAGAATATATATATACTTTATGGGGCCGGAAACGTCTCCTTCACTGCGATGGAAACTTCTTACTGAAATCATTAACCCTCTGCTAGGGTATAAAAATGGAAAGTGCTGCGGTACGCCATGTAAGCAGCTAAGCGAGATTGAAATGCGCCACTTCCCCCGCGATCTCAATATATGGTTATGTGGGCGGTAGACAGATTTAGGCGTTATGGCTGTTAGAGTGGGCGTGGCAAACTTTTTTTGGGGCCAATCGTTAGGTATTGACGAGACTAATACATTTCAGTTAAAAATTGTTACCTAGCGTGAAAATTGTGGGCGCCAAAGACTTGGGCGGTTTGTGGGCGTGGCATATTCGCGTAACAAACTTGCGCTGCGTACAAGGCTACGGAATCTAAATCCAATTCTCTATCTTTAATAGTTTTCGAGATAACCGCGTTCATATAAACGATTTTTTGAAGTTTGTGGCCGGTTTGTGGGCGTTAGAGTGGGCGTGGCACTCTGCTGAAACTCTACGAGTAACGGGTATAAAAACTAATTTTGGCTTCCCGGAGATTGAACTACATTTTCTTAACGCTGGGCCAGCTAGCCTTCTAAAAAGAAAATGGCAAATGCGGGCACATAAATTTCTTTAGAGGGGTTGTGAAAATAATTATATTTGCAGCATGTCGTTTCGTGGGCTCGATCACCGATCTGCGCGGTGTAATAATTCAAATACCATACAAAATATTATCAAAGAGAAAGATGAAAAAGGAGATCTTTCAAAAATTCGACATTTTCAATAAATTCTAAATGGGTTAAGAAAAGTCTCGTATCATTCGAACGGAATTTAAATGGCCATTCCATTGGTGCAAAATTGTACACAAAGTAAGTTCAAAGTAAGAGTATGTTTAACTTTTGTTTCGTGGAAAATCATATGCCGACTAGTGTATATACATTTCTTTATACTAAATTACAAATACGAATACACCCCATAGAAAACAAAAAACAAATATTACAATTTAACTTACATAACACTTTACAATTATCACATTTACACAGATAATCCACACACAGACTACAACATCTACAACAATTACCATACCAACAATTACTTCAACAAAAAAACTAGTCAACCGCATAACAACATTGCACCGAGCGACCAAGTTCGCTTGGAGTCGATAAAACGGCAAATTTTGACGAAACTTGGTCTTAGCCACAAACCCAATGTATCTCATCCCCTACCTAAGCAATTTATTTGGGAAACATTATACCGTGCAGATGGTGGACGGATCAACAATGCATTCGAGAGCAGTGGTAATGATTTTAATCAACAGAACTCCAGACCACGGACGTTAACCCTACCCGAAATACATAGGTTCAGTGGCCGGGGCGGAAGGACCTTTCCTAGTATTCAACATCAATTTCGATCACCGTTCGATTACAACTTCAACATAAGTAAAGGGAATGTATATAAACAAGTTTTGAGAAATCGGTCTGCAGGCCGAAAAAGGCAACAAATACCAAAAGTCGATGGGAAAAACTTATTTTTGAAGAGAAGGACAGAAAAACGTCAATTAAAAATAAATTCTCGTGTTGCGTCTAAATCTACAACACAACATGAAAGCCACCATGGCAGTGTTACTCAGATGTTGAAAAGTGGAGACGCCAATAATGTTGATGGCTTCAACGGCAGACAGATAAATGCGAATGCGTACAGAAAATCTACATATCTAATAGATATAAATCGTAGTAGTGATAGTAGCGCCAATAGTGGCATAAATGGTGAGATCAGGCGCAATGCTTATGAATATTTTAGCGATTACAGTGTTCAGGCTGATGAGAAAAGCCAGTACGATGAAAGTAGCTCAAGCATTGAATATCACCCAATGGTCCAAAACATTGATGAAGAAAAACCGAAGCGGCATTACGAATCGGTTGTTCATGACCAGGAAAATATTGATCGTGAAGACTTCTTTGGAAATACTCAGGAAATAATTACATTTGCAGAAGAAGGTAAGTCGATTTCTGTTGGAAAGGTTCTACGGAAAAAAGATCAAAATCAATTTCAAACCCCTTTTCTGGAAACTACGCTTTTTTCAACTGACAGCCAAGATATCTCAAAACCGACCTGAAGACTTTCATATTAACAGGATATGCTAAGCGGTAATCGTATGAATTAAAAAAACTATAATAGGCCCCAGGTTTTTTTTATTCTACGAAACTAAAAAGAAAATGCTTTTAAAGTATAAAATCACGTCAAACTATTAAACTTATAGTATTAGCAAAAGATAAAGTAAAATGTTTTAAATGGAAACTGTTTTGAAGGACCCGTTTTTCTGCTAAATCTTTTAAATTAAATAAAATTCCAGGGCATATCTATTAATGTTGACCTAGCGGACGGTAGCGGTACTACTGACCATGTAAAGCCTGCTTAAATTAGGTAGTAATAACTTTTAAAATAACAATTTGGTTATTTTTTAGTTTTATAATAAAAATTGAAAAAATAACATTTTTCTTGAGCGATAAAAATTAAAAAAAAAATTTATTTTATTTTTTGTATAAAAATAAAACTCATTATGAAACCACAACCTCCCGATTTTTGGAAATATTTTTTTGTAGACCTATAAAAAATGGAAAGGTATCTCCCCTAGAAAATAAAATGGTTATATTGGCTTTCTGCTTCCTTGCAGAAGATTTTATTGTTTTAGTCTGTAAATCAAATGCTTTCAACCTAACCATAGTAGTATATGGGCATTTGCACGGGTCGCGGACGTATGTTCGTACGCACTTAGTGCAAATAAAAACAAGAAAGGAAGTTAACTTCGGCAAGCCGAAGTTTGTATACCCTTGCAGTTATAATTATTAAATTTAATTCGAAATTCTTAAAAATACAAAAAAAGATATTTCCAATAGTATAAGAAATTATGTCAAAGAACACCGAAGCTATAATATGTTTCATATTATTATCCCACCAATTTTCCGATCGTTCCAATTAAATTCGAAATTCAGAACTAACTATTTCCAAGCGTAGGAGGTTATATGTTAAACAAGAAAATAAGTTATCTTCGGCAAGCCGAAGTTTGTATACCCTTGCAGTTATAATTATTAAATTTAATTCGAAACTCTGAAAAATACAAAACATTATATTCCCAATAGTATAAGATAATATGTCAAAAGCCACCGAAGCTATAATTTGTTTCACATTATTTTTCCACCAATTTTCCGATCGTTCCTATGGCAGCTATATGATATAGTCGTCCGATTTTGATAAAATTAAATTCGAAATTGAAAACTAATTAAAAAATGTTATTTCCAAGCGTAGGAGGTTATATGTTAAAAAGCACCGAACCTTTAATTTGTATCATATTATTTTTAAACCAGTTTTCCGATCGTTCCTATGGCAGCTATATGATATAGTCGTCCGATTTTGATAAAATTAAATTCGAAATTCAGAACTAATTAAAAAATGTTATTTCCAAGCGTAGGAGTTTATATGTTAAAAAACACGAAAGAAATAATTTTAAAAAAATGTTTTTTCCGAATATTCCTATGGGAGCTGTAAGATATAGTTGTTCGATCCGGCTGATTCCGACTTATATACTACCTGCTAAAGAAAGCTGACTTTTGGGAAAGTTTCAGACCGATAGCCTTAAAACTGAGAGACTATTTGTGTAGAAACGGACGGACACGGCTAGATCGACTCGTCTAGTGATACTGATCAAGAATATATATACCTTATGCGTTGCATACTTCTGACTGAAGTCATAATCCTCTGCAAGGGTATAAAAACAAAAGGAGATATTTCCTTGGGAACAGATTCAATAGAAAGCTACATGAACCCATTTTGAAAAAAAAAAATCATATGTTTTCCTTGCGAAATAATGAATTATAAAAATTCCTTTAAAAGTTTAAGTTTTTCCGTTTTCAGGGATATTTCTTCAACAAATGAAATATGCTATGGTTCCACTGTATTATGAAAATATGGCCATTTATTTGTGAAAATACGCAAAAATACGATGATTATGAAGATTTTTTGTTTCGGTCTTGGTTGACCACTTGGCGGATTTGCCCATATATGATATGTTTTCACACATCCCAATGCAAATGCATTTGTCCTTTTCTTTTGTTCTACTTTAAATTTTCAATAATTACACAAAGGGATAATTTTGAAAAACTCATTTTGGCTTCTGCGGATATTGAAATCACTACCGCAAGGTCGAATTCATTAAAAGCTAGGACAGATGGCCTTCTAATACGAAAGAGGCAAAAGCGGGCATGTAAATTTTGTTAGAGAGGTTGTAAAAATAATTATATTTGCAGCAGGTCTCTCTCCTAAAGTAATAATACAAATTTCGAAATTAATTTTAAGTTAAGAACAGCTTTTAAAATCTTTAAGAACGTTTGTTTTGGCTTTAAGAAAATATCTTCTTATTTCAAGAACACAATTTAAGAAGAAAACATTCTAAAATTGAGAGTTTTGTTCCTAAATTTAGACAGGGCTTAAAGAGTTGTTTCTGAACCCTGTAACAAAACTGTCCTAAATAATCGTTTTTAGATTTCCTTTGTCAAAATAAAAGAAACTGTCAAAATAAAAGAAAGAAAGAAAAGAAACAAATCTGGGTAATTCCTTCCGTTTTCGTTTTTATTAATTTTTGCTTATTCCTATAGCGGCTATATACGAAAGCACTCTATACGAAACTTTCATCATCCGATCCGGACAACAATCGTACTACCTGCCCAAAAATATGATTTTTGGAAAGTTTCAGCAAATAGCTTTAAGGCAGCGGACGACAACTCCCCACTAAGACGGCTTAGGGCATAGCTCTGCTTTTTCTTTGTCGCTACACAAACAGTATACATTAGTAGTCGTCACTGACCCGTGAAAATTGTTTACACAAATATAAGACAAAATGTTATTGTATTCCGTGCCGACCGTTGCCCTGCAGTAAGCGCTTTTTAAGCACTAATAAAGCATTTTCCCGCCGCTGCGTTCGGCTCCGCCGTCCTTGCGTTCGTGGCTAAACGGTGAAACTGCAGGGAGGGTTAGTACCAGGCATCAGTCATCATTAAGGAAAGGTGCATACATTTTATTAAAATTGTTAATTGAATTTACATGGGAAAGTCCTAAGCTCAGATCAGATTATTCCATACCTCATCGAGAGAAAATGAATGAGAGGGAAGGTCAGTTTTGACACGATAGACGAATAAGAGCGTCGGACCGGGCGAAGTTGAAGTCGACATATTGATGACACGTGAATGTCATTGGCCTAATTTGTGACATGGAACTGCAGGGAAGCGACTAGTTTGCATAGAAACGGATAAAAATTATATAATATCTATACGTTACTGCGTTGCAAAACTACAGAATGAGATTTTAATATTTGATTACCTTAATGACGATATTCCCTAGAGTGGCTCGTGATAGAAAATGTACGGTTTCGAAAAAATATGACTTGTAAAATTACTACAAAAATCGTCGAGATTTTGTCGACCTGGTAATTTTACAAGCTTTACGTGCAAAACCATGTGTGTGCCAATTCACTTTTATTCAACTTTATGCGAACTTAGCCTAACTATTATTTGTAATCCGACCTTAAGGCTTAAATTTTTCCATCTATTAATAATATTTAATTGACATAACACTTTTATTTTAAGGAACCCAATATCGACAATATCGAATCCTTGAATTTTCGCCCCAAAATCGCCGTGTTCCAAACCAAAAACTCTCCATTCGCAGCGCTCAGATTCATATACGGATAGACAAGCCACACAGTTTCTGGATCGAAAGAGCAAAACATTTGCAGGAAAAACATTTGCTAAATACTAAACGAAAATGGCGGGCAAATAAACCTCACCACAGAATAAAAATCTGGGTTTTTCAATTATCAACAGCGATAAATATTACAGAGAAGGTAATATTAAATCGATAATATTCTGTGATTTTACAATTTCCTTACGAATTTTATTATTAGGGAATAGACAAAGCTATTCTGTTCCGGGCTTCTTTTGAAGTCGACACCAAGCATTTGGGATGGCAAAAATTCGATTTAACCGAAACGATCCGAGAGTGGTATGGGCTTGGCAGTAACGAAAAACTGCGTCTGTTGATTGATTGCACTGGCTGCAGTGGTCGATACTCATTACACCTTTTTCAAACATCGAAGCTAAGAGACAACTCATCAGAATCAGACAATTTAAGCCCATATCCCAATCGACCATTTCTCGTACTTCATACAGAATCAGCGAGGACAAGACGAGTTAGGAGACGTGCCGTGGATTGTGGCGGTGCCTTAAGTGGTCAATGCTGCAAGGAGTCCTTTTATGTATCCTTCAAGGCACTTGGTTGGGATGATTGGATTATTGCACCCAGGGGATATTTTGCGAACTATTGCAGGGGCGATTGCACGGGGTCGTTCAGGACACCAGATACGTTCCAAACATTCCATGCCCATTTTATAGAAGAGTATCGGAAAATGGGCCTCTTAAATGGAATGAGACCCTGTTGCGCTCCAATAAAATTCTCTAGTATGTCATTGATATATTATGGTGATGATGGAATCATAAAAAGAGACTTACCAAAAATGGTTGTTGATGAGTGCGGTTGCCCTTAGCGTAAGTAATATTAATTTTCATATCATACTTCAATTAATAATTTTAAAATTGATTTTCTTCACAGCTATCTCGATATATGCCTTGACATTTTCCATTTTCCGTCCGGTAGACATAGTCATAAATGTCCTCGGTTATCTTCAATGTCAAAAAGAGAGTTTTTTAATATAAGTAATTACATTTTATTGACTCGAGATGAAAATGATGTGTTATTGACATAGATTAGCCTCAATTGTGTTTTATTTTACATGATGACAATATTTATATATTTACCCTAAATTGTGAAAGTGCCTAAATTAAATCTAAAACTATAAGAATCATGCAACTACAACTAAAATATCTTTGAATATGGTAAAAACCCGCTTTTAATAAATTTACAATTCCTCAAATATATATTCACCAAATATTTCTACCATGTACTAATAAACATTTGTTTTTTCAGCTTATAACCGTCATTTGTTTATGCCAAAAATTGGTCACTTTTATACCCTTGCAGAGTGTATAATGATTTCAGTCAGAAGTGATGCTGATCAAGAACACATCTCCTTCACTGCGTTGCAAACTTCTGATTGAAATCATAATACGCTCTGCAAGGGTATAAAAACACTAGATTTAAGGCTTATAGTTTCTAAACAACTAATGCTACAGACACGTGCTTTATGTCGCTGAAAAGGTAATATAATTTGCTAACAACTTTTTGTCTATTTTCTCAAAATTGGTTCGAAAGATTTTTTTTTAAGTTTTAATCTATACAGCCCTTGAGATTCCTCAACTTTAAATCTATACAACTTTTTTTCATAAGAATTACCGTTTGGAAGATATTGAGCGATAATAAGTGAAATCCGTTTGAGTTCAGTATGAAAAACATTTAAAGCTTACCTTGAATGCCCACAACTATGCTAAATTAAATTGATGAGAAAAGAATATTATAACATACTTTTTAATTAAAAGGAAAACATTTGGATGTTTGTCATCGAGTCTTTTTACTAAATAAAGTATTAAAACTAAAAAAATTATGTTCTTTGAATTTCCGATGTCTAACTACACATATTTTATTTAATTTCCTAAAAACGGTTTCTATTCTAAAGTATAGTGCGGCATACAGTAACCGTGCTAGTGCAATAGCTCTTACGAGTATGAGTATTATAGCAAAAGTTAATAGAGCCACCATTTAATAATTTATGTTTAAAACAAAAACTTCTGATATCTAACAAAAACAACATTTAACGAGGTAAGGGGTCGTGACGATCGCACCTTCAACATACAAAAGTTCTGATATACAATTTTGTGACGAAAAATGATTGTACATCCGACTAAATAAATACACTTTCTAAAATGCTTTCATTCGGCACGCTACAATAGAATATACCTTTGTATGCGAGGAGCTTTAATATTTTGATGAAGCGGGCAAAATGAAAACATTTAGAAAGTGTATTTATTTAGTCGGATGTACAATCATTTTTCGTCACAAAATTGTGTATCAAATCTTTTGTATGTGAAAGGTGCGATCGTTACGACCCCTTACCTCGTTAAGAGGTGTTTTTGTTTGATCTTCATCTCCCTTTAGCTGACTAACGGGTATCTGATAGTCGAGTCCCTCGACTATAGCGTTCTTCCTTGCTTTGTTTTTATATTAAAATTTTTCGTGGTTACGTTTTTATTAATGTATTTTGTTCACTTATATTTTAGGTAATAGATATTTCGATTAATGAATAAAGGATTCAATCTAGAACTTGAAATCATTTTAGGCAGCTTTGGGCTTCTTGGTTGCAACAAATGTCGAGGACTTGATGACGCACTTGTGTTGGCCGTGCAATCCATGAATCGGCAGACAGCGACATTCACTGACAATTTCGGTCTTAAAGAGTGTATCTGCCAGCGATGACGTAATCTGGTTCAACATTTTCTTTTGATCCGCTGCCTTTAGCTTGTCGAAGTTTTGCGTTGCAAACACCCAACCACCGTTATTAAGGACGAAGTCAATACCCATGTCATTATCGAATTGCAGTTTGGTTCGCTTCTTTTGATCCTTTCCATCAAGGGTAGCCACCAAACGAGAGTTGAAGCCTGTAAAAATCAAATGTATTTTATGACTCACATAGATTGACATAGATTTAAATTCCTACCAATTAGTTTTTCAGCCGGCACTCCTTCTAGTGTGAGCGCCTTCACTGGTGCAATAAGATGGAGAAGCGCACCGTCAAACTTGGTAACAGATCCAGTCAATTGAGCTCGAACAAATTTCCACTAAATAATAGGAATTCATAAGATTTCGAAAAATTATTAAGCCCGAAAAGCTGCGCTTACCCAGTTTTTATATTCCAAAGAATCGCTTCGCACACCGATAATGCTCTTTGCCGCACCAGCACGGAATGGATAGTCTAATGCCAATTGGAACGCCTTTTCATCGGCCTGAGGTGCAATGCCCTTTACTATTTCCTTTAATGAGTTGTAAATATCCAAGATTCGTTTTTCAGTGATAATTTGCTCGACGCAATCGTCACAGAAGTTCTTTACTCCATTGAGCTTAACATCGGCCAGGTTTCCCTTGTAGTTAATTTTGCCATTTTCACTTGTGAGTAGAGCGGGATATCGCTTGGATTCGTCAAATACAACAACTCCGACTTGGACATCTGTGAAACCACGGCTTTTCAGCGACTCTCGAATTTCATTGATTGCAGGCGCTATTAGATTGGAAAGGACTACTGGTGTTACATTGATATCGACGACAAATACCACGTCCGCCTTGTTGTTTGGCAGCTTGACAGTGAACTCGTCTCCAAGGTCCCTCTGCCCCACAGGTCCACCGCACTTGATGCAACGCGGTGGCAATAGCACCCACTTGTTAATCTGTTTGACAGCGGAACCGTAGGCCAGAGCAAACGTACATGCAGCAGCCTCCTTATCCTTTTCGGCTATTTTAGCAACGGCATTATCACATGCCTGGCGGTAAGGTCTGGAGTCAACCGTCATAAAGTTGAAGGCAAGTGGTGATTCAAATCCAAATATCTCACTACATATTTCCTCTCTTTTCGGGCTCTCCACTTGGTCCTTGTCAAGTGCAACTGCTGTACATTTACCAACTCCGTAATCGTTGCCCAAGGCGGCCGAGTCTGCTGCTAAAGTACCATCAATTCGCAGAAAGTCGTCGTATGGCTCTGCATTGCCGTTGCCCAGAAGTCCCCGCGTTTTACTTGTGTAGAAGCCATTTATATTTAAATGACAAACCTTTAGATCCGTGGTGCAAACAATGCTTACTCCGTACTCAGAATGCAAATGAACGGTATAGAATCGGCGCCATGCGTGAAGACCAGACAATTGTTGTGGGTACTCAACAAGGTTTCCATTTATCTTCAGTGCCAAATTGTCGGCTACTTCAGCAAAGTTACCATCCCGATCTACGAGCGTGATGCCCTTAAGCTTTCCATTTGCAAGCTGGCCGATAATTGTGAAATTATTGTCCACACTGTCTTGAGCCAGGATATATTTGCAGTTTCCAGGGTACGCGAAATTCTGACCGTCGAAAGTGAATATGTGCTGACCATCGACGACATGGCCTCGTAGCTCAAAGTCATTAAAGAATATCCACGACTTAAGTACATTTTTGTTAAACAGAGCGTCCCAATTCTCATTCAACAAATAGTTCAAAAAACTTGATCTGAATGAAAGTATGGTTGGGAGTGTAGACAAGGAATCTAAAGAATGTGTCAGGGAACCAAACCATGATTGGAAATCAATAGCATGAGCAGATGATCCTGGAGCAGTGCTTTTAATCGAGACCCAAATTGAGCGTACGGCCTTAATTAAAAGCTTTCCAAGCTCTTCAAGCGACTTTTCATCATTAATTTGTTGTTGCTTTAGCTTTGCGCTTAAGTAATCTTGTAGTTTTTGAAGGAACTCAGTGGTCTCCGGAGTTTGCGGTAAAATACTTAACTGATCAAATAGACTGTTTACAAGCTCTGTAGCTTTTTCAATGAGCTTCAGACTTTTAACTTTGTCATCAATCTCATTACGTATGCTTTCAAATGACGGCAAGTTTGCGGCATACTCTTTAAGTTCGTCGATTGCACCTTCAGCCGCGCGAACCAAGAGCTTTACTATTTCTTGAACTGCATCGTTGATTGGTTTCAGAGTTTCAGCGACGGCCTTGCCATAGTTTTTCAGTGCTGGGCCATACTTATCGAGCACGGAAAGAAGGCTTTTAATTGTCTTTGTGTAGACCCTGATCAATTCCTTATGTAGTGTACCAACTAGATTGTTTACAGTTAAGATAATATCTTCCCACGCTTTGAGGAGCGAGTCCTTCCAAAGAGCTTGCAATTTCTCATAAGTTTCAACAAGTGTCTTTTGGGCTTTTTCGAATGTTTCCAATAATACCTTGCCTAAGTCATCAATTATAGCCGATATTTTCACAAATGAAGTTCTTCTAAAAAAATTAAATGGAAAGGACATATTTATGTTTATGTATAAAGGTTACACTTATTCAATTACTTACACTCCATCAATAATCGGTGCGATTGAGGGATCTGCCTCAAGCTCTTGAATAAGGCTCTTTGTATTTTCGACCAATTTGCCCTGCAGTTTTGAGAAATCTGGAAGGGCTTCCTTTGCTAATTTAATATTTTTATCGGTGGCTTGTTGTAGTTTTTCGAATCGTGCCTTGATGTTCTTAGCAATATATTCCGTGTCTTTATTTACTTCCGTGTCAGCGTCGAGCTGGCAAAATGAAAAAATATATATAACATTATTTAGAAAACAAAATATCTATTTATTTTTTCTTACCAGAAAGGCATTCACGTTATCATCATTGAAAACATAGTTTGTTTGCAAGAAATTGGTTGCATCTAAAGCCACGCGTCCGTTGAATAATTGCTTGCCGCTACCAGAAACATCGAATTTTAGTTCCTTGCCCAACTTGATTTCAGCATTGCCATCAATGAAGTCTTGACGCTTTAGTGAAATCTTAGCAGATGTAGGTTGAATCTCACTTGAAAATTCAATTGGATTCTTATCAATAACTTGGACTTTCGTATTGAATTTTGCATATCTTTTTTGACTATTAAAGTCGCCGACTATTCGAACAATCTGCTTATTTGATTCACTCAAAGAGATTTCTAGATTTTCCTTACTTAAAATCGATTTTGCCTTAATATCGATGGAACCGTTATCATTGATTTCCAGACCAAAATTGTACTCTTGGGCTTCCTTATCTACTGCCGCATTGGTGGTTATTTGGTATAAGAACTGAAGGCCAGCAGATTTGACAGTTGTAGTAGATGCAATGTTGAAACCATTTTTGGATGGGGAATTGCGCCATTCGCTGTTTCCAACAACCTTTTGTTCCGGCAGTCGAAAAACATCAAAAACTATTTCAGCACTTGCGATTTGTTGATCTACGTTACCATTAAGTCTTCCAGAAATACTCAATGGCCGAATAGTTGGATGCTCGAGCTTAACTTGACCATTGGCGTTTAGGGCAACGTGCTCGATGCCCGAGACGTCAAGAATAGCAAGAACACGAACAACATCATCGGGTCTTTGCAGCTTATCAATAAAGAATGAAACTGATTGCTCATAGTGACCAAAAATATTTCCATCCGCAGGTGTTTTTTGCGCGGTCTCTAACAAAATTTGTCGTTTTGGAAGCGTTAATTTAATAGTAATTGACGCAGGCTGAACGTTTGCAGTCAGTTGGTATTTAAAATTATTTCCGGTTATAATAAAGCTATCTAGATGGTACTGGTACTTAAATCCTTGGCGTATATTTTGGGACTTTAGCTCAAACTCATATGGATAACCAAGTTCACGCAGATCAACCAAAACAAGGGTTGAGTGTTCCACGGCATCCAGTTTTTGTTCATCTATGCTTACTAGGGATTGCACTTGAATGTTTGTGCACTGTCTCTTTTCTTCGCAAATGGAAAACTTCGTGTTGAATTCCTTGTTTGTAATCTTAATTGTGGATAGGCCGTTTTTGGTTCCAAAATTACCATTAAAAGTGTACGAGAACCCAACCTCCTTATCCGTAGTAACATCAAAAAGTTGATGGGTCAACTTAAAATTTCCACTATGTGATTTTCCTTGATACTGCACTTGGCCTTGGCCATCGATAATATCCTTATTTTGTTCTTTTTTAAGAGCATATGTGGCTGTGCCTAGGAATATTACGCCATTCACATTCTTTAGTTGAATTTTTATGTTCTTACCCTGTGCTCGTGCTTCAAGTTCGTAACCATCCAGCTTTAATTTCTTAGAGCTCCAGCTACCAACTACATAAAAATCGTCAATGCTGACGTAAGATGCTTCACTGTTTATTTTAATGTCCAATTCGGCCAAGTTTTGTACTTCAAAAGCTACCTTTCCTTTTCGCTCTCCCAATATTTCGAAGATGCTCGTGATAATAATGGGCTTTTCCTTTAACAAATTCAAACGAATATCAACACCCTTTTTGTGGGTCGAACGATACAATTTAGTATCCCAAATGTATGACTTTTCCGCCTGTTTGGCTTGTACAGTGACTACATACGTCGAGTCATCAACAGATTTTTGAGTGCGGATATTAAGGCTAATATCCTTTGCAGATTCGAAGCTGGAATCCAGCACATATGTTATATCTACTTCCTCGGCACCATAAGAAAGGGATGTATCCGTCTTCACGTATTGATTTCCGTATTGTGCATTAACTATGTACTTTTGCTTGCCGCTAAGGTCACCATCCTTCAAACTGCCATTTTGCTCCCGCTGATATTTTCCATTGAACTTTAATGGAGACTCCATGTTATTGGTTTGAGCTTCAAAATCCAAATTTCCTCCATTTGGCGTACCGTTCCACAGTGTGTTGACACGAGCGAATTGACCCTGACCGGTTTTGGAATCCACGAAAAATTCAAGAGTATAAGCAGCATTGTTATTGACCGTTGATGGTCTTAACAGTTTTCCATTACTTTTAATATCCACGAACTTTAAGCTGGACTTTGGGATTTCGATGTTAGCTTGAAGGTCATATGTAGCCGGCAAGATGCCTTGCTTGTTATTGTAATTTCCATTTGCTTTAACTGAGAAGAGCTCCCCATATTTACTTGTGATACTTATCACAGCATGCTGTGCACTGTACTCCCCTATGACAATGGCAACCTCAATGGGTTGGAGGAGTGGATTTCCATTAGCCTTAAGGCTTAAGTCCAAGTCTTTAGCTTCGCCGTGAGGTTGCTGCTTAATTTGAAAGCTTAGCTCAGACTTTTCTCCATCCAATGCCGTGTATACTAAAGTATTGCTTGCAGAAAATTCTTTTGTTTTTGGATTAAGCCGATCAAGCTTTCCCTTTAGTGTAATTGATCGTTTTTTATTGCTGCCAGATGGTGTATCACTAATCTGTGCATCCATGTTTCCTTGCACCACACCCGTTTTTGCATTTGTTGAAGACTTACGGTTAATATTACCGTCAATGACTCGCCCATCGGGAGTTGTCAATGTAAATGCACCTTGAACTTCGCCATTTGTTCGCAATTCTCCTTTAACGCTACCGTTGGCCTCGAAAATAACTTTTTTGTCGTTTGATTCCCCAATATTTTTAGTGGAAAACTTCAACTTATCTATGGTGTTTTCAGACTTCAAATGCAATTTCTTTTCTCCATCAAGCGATAGGGTAGTGTCAACATCATACTTAGGAGCTTGTATATGGAATTTGGATTCAATTTCTAGTTTGTGCTTCGGTTCAGTCTTTAGAGTCTCAAATGTGGCAGTCAAGTCACCCTTACCATTTTTAGCTACGCGAAACTCGCCCTTAGCAGTTAATTGATTCTTGACAATAAGATTAAGCTTCGCCGCGGATATTTTGTCTTGAGGGTGTTGGGACTCACCGGTTAGTTTGACAAGCTCTGCTGTGTCACGGATAATCTTAAACTCACTGCTGGTTTTGTCAGGTGTGCCAAGTACTTTGAGAACCCATTGATAAGATTTGTCTTTTCCACTTACTTGAACGGTGCCCTGAAGGTCAATTTTGATGTCTTGGACCGAGTATCGTTGTCCTAGTTCACCCTTCGCAGATAGTAAAGTTCCCCAACTGGTTGTAATACTGTTGTCGACAACATAAGCGTTTCCATTAAAATCGCATTTGGATACAACATCGATAGAATGCTTATTGAGCTTTCCACTCACCTCCAGAGAATAGTCTTGTACGTTTCGCTGATTGCTTTTGTATTTGACGTTAAGTGAACCGACTTTTTCCTCACGTGAAATTTCCACGTCGAGATCCAATTTATTTACATCAAAAGTGGACTTTACCTTTGCTGCTCCAACTCGCTTATTTTTATGATGGACTTCCACATTTTGCACAAGAGAACCTGCACGTAAAGAGCTGGATTCATCATCTCTTTGGAAATCAAAGCCGGCATCGCTATTAATGGACCAAGTAGCAGCTTTGCCAATAGCTTTAAGAGCATAGGACTGATCTGCTATTGTCAATTGTACCGAACTTCCATAAACATGTTCGGGTGTTCGTTCATCGTTTATAAATAAACCTGCCGCATACTGACCGTTCTCCAGTTCAAAATTTCCCTTTATTAAGAACGACTTCTGATCTGAAGCGATACGAAGCTCGGAGTTAAATGAACTTTGGCCAACATCCGACCATCCATTTACAATTATGCGGTCGTTATTCGCATTCGACACTTGGAAGTTTTCAAAATTGTATCTTGTTATCTTATCGCTGGTTTTTTTAACTACGATTTTTCCGTCAGCGCGATACCCATTTATGCTGTTTGAGATGCCATTATTGTCTTGAATTTCAATTAAAGGCTTATATTCATTTCCGTGCTTGCTAAGGCCGATTTTACTTTTTTTAATGTCCTTATCTTGTTCGTACTGGCCATATATTACCAATTCGCTGTTGTCGTTGTTTATTCCAGCTTCAACTCCAAAGTGGTATTGAGAATTGTCGAAGGATAATCTACCATAAGTCCTAGGCTTAGATCCAAGCTCGAAAACTACACTTGCATCATGAGATACTTTGGAACCAGGAGTGGAGTAGTCCAATTTCCACTTCTGGCCGGAAGGCTCATTTGTGTGAACCCCTTTGAATGTAAATTTGCGTTCCGCCGTCAAGTAAATGGCAAAACTGAATGGCTTAGATAAATGAAATTGGTCCGATATAGCAATTCCTTTTTCAGCATCATTACCGCTTCCTGCTTGAAAGTCGCTCAAGCTTGTTGAACTCTCAATGCATATGTTTAGGCCGACAACTTCAGCTTGGTTAAAGCATATCTCCCTAGGTTGGGCATTTTTATTTTTCTTGTTGCCCTTAAGGGCAACCGCTTTTTGTTTGTCTTGTTCGGCTACATATAGTTCGGTGTCAATTTTAACATCAACAAGCTCCAGTTTTTCGCGTGGAAGTTCGACGTCAACGTTAAAACCTTCTCCATCCTTGATAACGGCTACGGTTATATCGTTTCCGGTCGCGGAATGCGCAGTTGATACCACTCGGAGGCCAGTGGATAGTACTTGGGAATTGAAACCTACCTGAAGGTTGACACTTACATCCACACTCGGAACAACCTTTAATCTATATTTTGCCTTCTGCCAGTTCTGTTCCAGAACTGCATTGATGTCAAGGTTAACAGCAAGATCGATTTTGGTAGCTGCAAAGCCTTGAGCTACGATTTCCAGAGGTACTCCAATGCTAGTTGGATAAGCGAGATCTGTATCAAGGAACAAGTGGTGACTGGACAGTTGCTTTTCAAACGAAGATAGTTCTTGCTTTGCCTTTTCAAAAGAATTTGAGAAATAATTTATGATGTCATCCAAAGTACTTGGTATGTTGTCACCAAGGCTTAAGAACGCCAACTCCGAACCAAAGAGTTTCAATGATATATCCAAATTGAGATCTTGCACATTTTTGCTGCCGTAAGTTTTATACTTCTTCGATGTCTTAGCAACATCGTCGGCAATTGAGCGTCGGGCTCGACCACCAGCTCCAGTATTTGCGTTGTTTCCAACTTCAATGATCTTAACAATTTCATTGAAATCTTTGTTTAGCAACCCCTTCGGTCCTAGATAATATTCCAACACATCCTCAAAGTTTTCTTGACGTACGCTTGCTTCAAATACGTTGAAGTTAGTTCCAAAAATTTCTGTTGTAACATTAATACGAGATGATCGGGGTAAGAATCCATGTTGCGAATAAATTAATTGGTAGTCAGAACTGGCTCCAAGGCCAAGGGATTCCAGTTTGTAGGAAACCTCATTGTTGAAACTGTATCGTCTGTAATCCGCAGGAAACTTCTTAGTCACTCGAATGTTTCCTAAATGGTACCTTTGCTGCTCACGGCTGGCGTCTGTCGAGTCGCGAATGGCTTTTAAGTTTGATGAAATAAATCCTCCTACCTGGTTAACTGTTTCGGAATTGACTATTTCTGAAACCTGGTTGGCCACCTCTGCGTTGGGACATGAAATTGCGGACAAATAGGCTTCAATGCGTAACTCTGAGTCCTCGTTGCGGTTCTTGAGTAGTTCCAAAGCCTTAGTTTGCAGCGCTCCATTGCATTCAATGCTTGAAAATGCTTTCAAAGCAGCTACACGAATTCGATTGGAGCGGCCCGTGGAGGCGCACTCACTAAGGGCAGCAGCAGTATTGTCACTTAAGCTTTTGGCATTTCCTATTCCCTTTAAAATATACACAATGCGTTCTTCTTCCTTTTTAGTATTTGGCTTACATCGTTTCAGGCCATCTATAAACTTTTTAGATATTGCTTCGATTTCAGGTCCTTGGCAATTTCTTCCTAAACAAAATTTAGCAACTAAGCTACCCACAGATAGATACAATTCCTTAGGCGCATTCGGTAACAGCTGAGCAGCCGCTTGATTGAGTGTCTCTTTGTCCACACTTTTAACCAAGTTTAAAGACAGTATCGCTAGTAATTTTTCCTTATCATCAAACTTAGGAAGCTGTTTTAGTATAACTCTGGCAGACTCTGCGGTACTGGTGCGAAACAATCCATCCAAGTATACCTTGCGGGCCAAGACTTTGTTCGGATGTGGATATGCAGCCAGTTCTAATAAAGTCTCACTATCAGATTGACGAAGCAACCTAATAAACTCTACGAACTTTTTAGCGCTTTCTTTTTTCACATAATCGCCAGTCGAATCCACAAGATCGGATAGTATCGTTTTTAACGCGTTTATATTTTTCGATGTGTAGGTTTCTGGTCGTTGGAAAATCACGCTTCTAACATTGGAGCCAGTAGATGGCGAGTTAGCTTTCGTCCCGCTAGGATTTTTTAGTTTTAATGTTGTGACTACCTTTGCACTGATTTCGGAATTTCCCTTGGTAGACCCAATGAACTTGTATGTTTCTGTCAGCTGAACACTTTCAAGAAGACTGTTTACAATCTTTGACTCCTTTATATAATTCGCCTGCAATAGTAGGCTGGACGTGATACCAGCTTTCTCGTTCACTTCCCCGGACACCAGACCACTGTTTATCTGCTCCCTGTGTGCACAATTGTTTAAGTTGCGAACCTTCGTTATTATGTTCGCATTGCCTACTTTTGATGTCGAAGTATGCGTGGGGCACTGACCGAAAACATCAACTTCGGGTTCCACTTTTGTTCCCGATTGCAATAATGATATAACTGCCCGCTTAATATTCAGCGAGTAATCCAAGTCGCTGGAATCTGAACAAATTTGTGGCTCCAAGAGTCCACTAACCAGCGTGAACTGCACTGGTTTCTGGATGTTGTTCAAAATCCTTTTCTCTACGGACTCTTTTGTATTGGACACCTTTACGGAACTTAGCTGTAAAGTATACCCACAGTTTCCTTTCGAAAAAATTTTTGCTGACCCGGATACTTTGAGACTGGTATCATCGGATTCACTGAAAACCCCGCTACTCAGTCCAATGGTTAAAATACTGTCGAAGGAGTAGTCATAGGAATTTCCAGGTATATATTTCAATAATTCATTATCCGCTATGAGAAGATAAGAAATGTTAGTATCCTAATACATTTGTTTTAGTTGGTGTGACTTACATTTCGGACATCCTATATTGCAAGTGGGTTCTATAATTAAAAACAAACATACAATTAGTTCAAAATTTTGAAAAATATTTAAATATACGGTTAGGCTACATAAATAAAATAAATAATCGATTACACAGAGCGCATTCACAGCATCAGGACGTTGCTTCGAAAAAAAATGCAAAACAAAATTCAATTTGATCGCTAGCATGTGGAAAGTTTTCATCGCCAAAAAATTATTTCACTGCTATAAGCAAATCAATCAATGATGAGATTTCAATTAAGGCAAGCGTAGTGAGCGTAGATAGAACAGTAGGACCCTTTTAAGCATTTATAACAGGTTCCTCGCATTCGGGTTCTTTCATATTTTGAAACCCACATTTCTGTAAACTATTCCGCGTTGCAATGTGTAATCAAAACAAAACCCCATTTTCACTTTTACAAAGTATTGAAAAATGTGGACGCCAGACAGGTAGATTTAGCGTTTTGGGCGTTAGAGTTAGTCATAGCACTCCGATGAAACAAACGCTGCGCGGAAAGCTTTATTATCTGTTTTACCTCAACTTTGTAGCTTTCATATTTAATACGGAAAGATATGGCTAAATTGATAGACTCGGCTAGTGATCTTGATCAAGAATAGATAATCTTTATAAGCATGGACAGCATAGTTTTGCCTGTAACATATTGCCCTAAAAATACATTTTATTCATTTACTCTACGAGTAACTGGTAAATAACTTAAACTTCACTTTTGATCAGCTCTTCCTTGGCTCTTCCGTTTATTTATAAAGTAAGAAAAATAACATAGAGTTTTTTTAGTAATGACTGATTTCTTTACCTAAGTCGGAAATAAAAAAGAATTTCTATTTATCTCTTAACATCGCGTTGATAAAAAGTTGGTATATATAGCGGCATTCAAATGGTATGCAATTTACATGGTTTTTATGCCATTTTCTAATTTGAACCAAAAAGGTGTTTTTTGCTTTACCATACTTTTTGTGTGTTCGGCCCTGCAATAATTTATATTGTATTAAGTCGCTTGAGTTAAAAACCTTTGTTGACGATTGTACTTCAACATACACAAGTTTTGATATCAACTTATATGATATACATTTGACCAAAAAATACACTTTCCAAAACATTCTCATCAAACAAATTTTTCAAAAACTGGTAGAACAATGGACATTTTACAAAACAATAGAAATTTAAATTTACTTTACCCTGTCATAGGTCGTGCTAAAATCCCTAGAAAATTATAGCTACAAAGAATTTCTTCTTAGAGTTTTTATTATTTTTTTTTCAGAAACTAGACAGTAAAACATACCCGTTAAACATTATAGCCCTTGAGATCCCCCAACTTTTGAAAAATTGCCCATTATCATTTCATTTTCATACTTTATCAGGATTATTACAATGCGCCGAGGGTGAATTCGTATCGCAGACTATTAAATATTTTAATTTTTAAGCAAAGTAAAATCATCACATCAAAATTAAAATTCACTATTTTAAAAACCTTTTCAAGTATTTTGTTTTTTTTTTCGGTCATTGAATTGTATTCAGCAATTAACATAGTAGAAAACCATTTAGGACATTTTTATATTTTTTGTTGTTTTGTTTCTTGGACAAAAAAATAATAATAGTGGCATCAGAATTAAAGTCCCAACAAAACTATTTCATTTGTACAGCTCTGAGAGGGTATAATGATTTAAGTCAAAAGTTTGCAAAGCAATAGATGGGACGTTTCCGACCCCATAAAGTAAATATATTATCGATCAACATCACTATACAACTCGATCTAGCCATATCTGTCTGTCTGACCGCCCGTATGAACGCTGAAATCTAGGAAACTATAAAAGCTAGAAAGTTTGGTTTTGGCCGCTTAGCACCCTCACTTTTAAATTTGTTGTATACAAATGCTAATAAGATTTTGTTTTGATTATCCTGCAATTATAATTCGGGCAATTTATTAAAAAGTTATAAGCAAATAAAGTGTGCATTTTTGGGAACAGGCGATTTTCTACTTGTATATCTCTATCTACCTCCCACTGCCTGAGAGCTCCCAGTACACATAGCTGATTTACTTTATTTATTTATTTACTTTTATAATCCAGTCTAATGACAAGATGTGTAGATCGAATCGGATCATAAAATTCTAAAATGAAAACTCAGTTAAATAACCTGAAAGCAAGATAAGAAGCTAAATTCGGTAAGCCGAAGTTTGTATACCATTGCAGGTCGTTCCTGTTGGAGTAATGTAAATACATATCTTTCCGATTTTTACAAAATTAAAAAATAATCACCGAAATATGAAGATTCTGCTACATTTAAATTTATTGGCGCATGTGTTTTGTCGAAACCGAGAAATAACTATTTTTGTAATATTTTGACTTTAATGTTGCGATACTTCCTATAACAGCTATACGATTTAGTAGTAGTTCTAAAATAACAAAATACTTCTATATACCGAAGAAAAGAATTTGATCAAAAATAAGAAAGCTATAGATATTGTGGAATGGTATTCAAAATGCAAAAATTTCCAGAAAAATATCTTCAGGTATTCCTTAAATGTCTCAAACCGCACTATAAGAGCCGCATGAGAGTTGGAGCTAATATCTAATAACTTTCATTAAGACAAGTTATTTTTGCAAAAACTGGATAACTGCCTTGTTCAGCTGATCAAGACAAAAAACTTTTTGGCGAAGGTACAAAAACTTCGGGTCGGCGAAGGCAACAATATTTCTCATATTATCTAAAGGAAGAAATTCTAGAAAATGATTTTTAAATTCTTGATAAGCCAGCACTTGTTGCTGCTTACTTTTTTGTTCTTCATATTTGCTCAATAAAAATTGAAAGCTCAGGATTCTATAATTTTGTAGCGTAATGATTAAACTTTTCCATTCTTTTTATTTTTTTAACACTTACCGCCCTTTGCTGGTATTGTTAATAACACAGTCAGGAGGATTCCAACCAATAGGCATTTGTTTTTTATCCTCGCCATCACGCTTGGCCCCTTGGGGAAAGCCTGGGGAAAGTAAACAGCACAGTTTGAAAGTCTACTTTTTTTATAAAGCAAAAATATATATTTTTACCTTAAACAGCACAGATATAACTTCACTTTGTTTATACTTCTTAAAATGAGAAATACATAGACCGACCGCGAATTAAACCGATACGAATACGATGACCGCTGACTACAAATTAAGCCGGATTACGTGAAAACACTCACTTTAAATACCTCGAATAAATCGAGAACCCACATCTGCTCATGTAGTACATAGTTGTGGTACATATTATTTAAGTATAGACATGCATATGAGTGTATGCCTTCTAAATAAATACACGCATACTAACAAAGGAAAACTTGAGCATACTAGTGAGCGATTTGTACGACAGAACATTTCTTTATCACTAGGGAAGGGTGCTCAGGCTGAAGCCGAGTACTTTATATTATCTCACAATAATCGGACTTCGACACACTCGACCCCAGCTCAGTAACTTTTACCTACTCTTAGTTATTTGATCTCTCTACGGGTTGCCTTATAACATATATAAAGAGTTCCTAAACATGCTAGGAAAGACTTTATATTTCATTAAGAAGTGTAAATATGTACAAACATTTACATTTGAACCAGAAGAAAGATCTTTACTCAAACTTTAAACAAACCGAAAAGAAGTGGTCGCAAAGTTGAATAACGTTTATTATTTAAAAATACATATTAATGATATTTTTTAAAGATCATTATATGAATGTTCGTTCGTGAATTGCAGTTAACGCCTGATAAGAAACTTTAATCTCTAATTAAAAGTTGCCTGAAAGCAAAACGCTGCTCGATAAGCACGCAAAATGACTGGCTGTAAGGCCGGGCAGAAAAAATTACAGTTCGAAAAAATGTTACTTCTATAATGGTCTTTTGTTCTAGGTAAGTAAATATCAGGAAAGCTGCATCTGTAACGGTAGGAGATGGTCTGATATTTCGTAGAATATTACTCCAAGCAAATCGACTTTCGATTCTAACGATTTAATAAAACTATACTCCACTCGATTGGTACGCCTAGTATTGTACAGATTAAATACATCATTAGAGGGATCTTCGACCCTTAAAGTACATACATCTAAACAATGTCACTCGTCACGTTTATGTATATGCCTAGGGATGCTCTAAATAAGTAATAGCATTCCATTTAAAGGGACGGGACATTAAGTCAGGGGTTATTTCTATATGATGTTATGATTTCAGTCAGAAGTTTGCAACGTGTTGGAGGATACGTTGTCGACCCTATTCTTGATCAGTATTACTAGACCTGATCTGACTACTCGATTATATAGCTGCCATAAGAAGGATATGAAAACAAATTTCAAAATAAAAAAAAAGCGAATTATATTTATTGGAAGAAATCCTTTAAGCGCGGATGCACGGGGGAACTTGATGTATAAATCTTTCCTCTCTAATGAAAAATGAATAGCATTCTGGTATTCAAAAAGTATATTTTGAATATCCCCCCTCCTTCAACAAGCAAGTCCAGGATCCGCCACAGAAATCTTCATACAACTCGAGATATAATATTTAATTAGTATTACCGTAATTAACTCGTTTTTTTTTTAAATCACTGAAGCTAGCAACAATCCTTATGTAATTTCCATTGACCATTTTTTTATAACTGCAAGGGTACTGGTACGGTTGGCCGAAGCTAACATTCTTTCTTGTTTATGTAAAAATGGGACAACTTTATCAAATAGCTGTTATAATAACTATAGGTATATTTATGTATATACAAGTCTTCCGAATACACGGTTTCTGTTATATATGTACTTATAATTATAATTTCATGATGTGGTCAAAGCTGCAAAGGAATATTATTTTCGGTTTGCCGAAGCTAATTTCTTTTCTTGTTTTTATTATCTTGAATCAATTTCCAAGAACGCGTTTGATAAGGGTTTTTTTGTAACCTCGGGTGGGCGTGCTTCGATTTCCCTCTTGGTCCACAATATCTTTAAAATGTTGTTATAATCGTTCTTTTGAAACACATCTGAAAATATTTCAAATGAAACATTAGAAAAATACATTTGAAGCCGTGCCCCAAAAACGTAAATAAAATTGTTTCTGAAACACAAAAAGTGCTGATCCCAAATTTTGTGACGAAAAATTACACAATTAACATCCAAAATTGACCTCGATAAATGATTATAGATCTTAATCGCTTTAAATTTCACATTTTTAGATGTGTTAACGAAAATTATCTGAGAAAATGGAGGTCAAAGTTGGAAATAAAGGTGTTTTGCTATATTTTAACCGCAATTACAGGCGAACGGACCGGTTGGTTTGTTGAGCGCCACTCTTTATCTTTCGAACCCGATACTTAAAATTTTGTTTGATTTTTTAAGGGAGATACAAACGAAAGAGGCCACAGTCATAGAAAAACAGCTTCGGTCAAAAATATAGTAGTGATCCCGCCATTAATCCTTAAAGTTAGTTCGCTGCCACTTATCTTCTTCAATTCTTAAGTTACAGCAACAACCAATTTTTAGATAAGTATGGATCAAATAAAAATACCCCTTTAACGTTACCAGAGTTGCGCCTCACCATTTCACGAATGGAAATTGGAATTTATAAAACCATATGAGCCTATTTCATAAAATGATTGCTTGAACTGGGCATTGCACAAACATAGATTGTGTGCAGCGGTTATAAGCTAATAGTTTTGGACCAACCAAAGACTCCAAGTACAATTTGGCAGAGCAACTTTTGATTTAAAAAAAAAATTTTGAAATATTAACTTCTGCTCTTGGGAATATTATTCTTTAAATATTTCAGAATTTTGAATAAAATTTTAAAGATATCGGACAACTATATCCTATGGCTTCCATAGGAATAATCGGAAAAAGAATTTGTTAAAAAAATTATAGCTCGGCTGTTTTTTATTTAAATACTTCAGAATTTTAAACTACTACTTAATATTTCAGAATTACGAATGTTATATTTTCGTCTCCAGTATAAAGAATTTTTTTTTAATTTCAGATATGGGCATTTCCAGGGGTCGCGAACGTACGTTCGTACGCATTTAGTGCAAAAAAAAAGAAAATAAACGTTTTCTGAATTTTTTTTTGCTTTTCGATAGCATTTTGTTAGCTCGTTGATTAGTGCAAATGATGGGGTTTATTTAGCTATCATTTCCATAATATTGGCAAAAAACATGCGGTCGCGAACGTACGCTAAGTAGAAGTCGAATTGGGAAGGGATTATTCAAAAGCAATAACTTTACTTTTAAAATAAATTCATGTAGCTTTCTATCGAGTCTGTTCCCAAGGAAATATCTTCATTTGTATTTATTTTATTGAAAAAAGAACCGGTCGCGAACGTACGATTTTCCATGTTGTTTTATTACTGTCAATTGAACATTTACTCGCCCTCTTTGGATATTTATCTTTTTAATAGATTGGAATAAAAAGATTTGGTGGAAAAGTGCAAGCAAATCATATGTTTCCCTTGCCAAATAATTAAACATAAAAATGCCTTTACAAGTAGCTTAAAATGAAAAAAGTAAATTTTTTCAGTTTTCAGGAAAATTTTTTCAACAATACAAATGAAATATTCTATAGTTTCCCACTATTATGAAAGTATAGCCATTTATTTATGAAAATACGCAAAAAAAAAAAGAAGATTTATGAAGATTTTTTTGTTTCGGTCCTGGTTGCCCATTTGGCGGATATGCCCATATACTAATTAAATTTTTTTAAATCGGACGTCTATATCATATAGCGATCCTATTATTAATGGAAAAATAACTAAAACTTCGTTATTTTTATACCCTTGCAGAGGGTATTATGATTTCAATCCGAAGTTTCAACGATCCGAATCGGGATCTACTCTTGGGATTATCATTCTATTAATATTTCAGAATTTCGAATATTTTAGAAATATCGGACAACTATATCCCATAGCTCCCATAGGAATGATCAAAAATAGTTTTACATTTAAAAAATATATAATCTTGTTGTTTTTTGACATACTAACTTATACTCTTGAGAATATCGTTCTATTAATATTTCAGAATTCGAATAACATTTAAATCAAATCGGACGACTTCATCATATAGCTGCTATAGGAACGATCGGATTATTAATGTCAAAATAATAACATTTAAATCAAATTGGACGACTTCATTATATAGCTGCTATAGGAACGATCGGATAATTAATGTCAAAATAATAACATTTAAATCAAATTGGACGACTTCATCATATAGCTGCTATAGGCACGATCGGATAATTTATGTCAAAATAATACTTAGACCGTTATATTTCGTTTTCGGTATACATACACAGTAGTAAATAAAAGTGGAACAATATCTTAAAATTTTTACAATTAGTTTAGTTTTCTAAAAATATAATTTGATATCAAGATTGCTGGAATTTTGCCGTTGTTTATTCGTACCTTAGTCGTGAAAAATTAAGTTTGATGTTTTAATATTTGCTTGTGTTTTCATTAATTTAGGTAATCAAAATTAAAGCTGTATTGCGAAGCCATATTTACTCGTATAATGTTGTTCTGCTGAACGCGGCCGTTGATCCAACAAACTTTATCCTAGGTGTAATGTCAATTTCACCCACAATTATTAAACTAACATTCCAAGATGTGTTAGGTGTTGGGTCGGACACGTCTTCTTAACTCCAATACAAACTTCTGACCAAAACTATAGTACCTTCTGCAAGGGTATAACAAGTAAATGTGCTAAAGTAACAATGCACTTTAAGCAGAACAAGAAGAAACGCTATAGTTGAGTGCCTCGACTATCAGATACCCGTTACTCTTTCAAATAAAATAAAATTCCAGGGCATTTCGATAAAAATTCCTATCAGAGATTAGATAGGTATTGATCAACAAAATCTGTTTCAGTTTACACTGAAAAAAAATCTGCAAATATGTGGGCGCCAGACAGACTTTAAAGCTATGGAATTTTGTAAGCGTCAGAGTGGGCGTGACACTTTGCTGAAACCAACTGCGCTGCGCAGGAATCCATGGAATCTGCGTGCTTAATGCAAACTTTGTAGCTTTTCTAGTTGTCGAGATCACAGAGTTTATACGTACAGACGACCATGGCTAGATCGAAAAGAGTACATATGTATACTTTATAGGGTCGGAAAAGCTTCCTTCTGCCTGTTACATACTTTTCGACGAATTTTGAATACCCTTTTGGTCAACAAGTAACGAAGTAGCCGTGTATGGCTGCGAAGCTCAGAAGCGTACAACTTCCTGGAAGTAAAAAATATTTTAGGTTGTTCGCTGGGCAAGTGCGCACTGGGTGTCATATCATCTCCTCCTTGTCCTTACCTTACTATGCTGATGTGTGAAAACCATATTAGCTAATTTCTGATACCAAGGCTAATAGCCTTGTCACACTATGTCTGGTTATCTAGCGAATGAGCCTATAACCCGACTACTCCAAAAAAGTATTTACACTAAGTTGGCCCAATTTATCGGCCTGTGTCGGTGACCAAATTCCGCTTCAGCGACTTTTGTATCCAATACACTTGCTAGATGGAGACAGAAAAAGTCGACATAATTCGCTTCAGCAGAAAATGACACTGCACACGCAAATCGATTCAGTGTTTTTAATTATAGTTTTGTAATAGCATAGGTCATTTTTGACTCATGCGTTTCGGGATTTTTTGGGAGGTAAATGCATTTGTTCTGCAATGGCGCCATTACAAGAATAATAATTTAATTATTTTGACTCTTCTTTAGATTGTATATCTTTCCATGATGAAATGCCAAATCTTTCTGAAGAGAAACAAATTTAGTTTTGCGTTGTTTTTCACTTTTTTCGGAGCCACTGAATTTTCCCGTCCTCCCCCTTCGCATACGGCTTGCTTCGCTTTAGTGATTCTAGTCGAAAAATCTTATTCTTTTTAAAGTGACCGAAGTTCTCAAAGTTTACCCGCAATGCATGTGGCATGGTCTTTCTGTCAAGCAGCTGAGCTTGTTGCCAAACGGAAAACAAATCAATTGGAGCAATTTAAAAAAGAAGAGTCTGCTGGTGCACAAAGAAATTAAAATAAAAATAAATGAAATATTCAACGAATGTTATTATTTATGTTAATTAGAAGTTTAAGGCTTCCCCCTGGTCACACGGAGCTTCGCCATCTTTCCCGCGCCATCTGTAGATCAGCTCCCAATAGGCTGGCCAATAATGGCTGGTGATGGCTCCTCCAGCTGTTCCTTAGCGGGCGACCTTATTTTCTCCTCCCTGTAGAAGCCGGCGCGTCTTCCATCTCCGCTTTAGCTGTCAAGTAGCTGGTGGAGGTGGAGTCCTCAATGGGGAGCCCGTCGGAGATCGAGCGATGTCCCATGTTCCTTCCCACTGGGATTCTCTAGTGGATCTCCTCCAGCACTTCAACTATTCTGCGGATTTGCCCCGTTGTGGTATTGCTTCCTGTCAGTCTCACAATAATGGGCAACAGATTGGATTAGGCGTCCCTTTTCATCTGTACTGACCTCCTTTTGGGATTTTCTTCCATTTTTAATTTTTAGTTTCCACATCGCCTTTGTACGAGCACCGCCAAAGATCAAATTTCTTATTCTTTAGGCCGCGGCTAACGGCGTTCATCAAAAGTCTCTTGCTAAATTTGGTATTTTTTCTGGTATTTCCTTAGCTCCTCTGAATACCGCGCTGAAAAACAGACCCGACGAAAATCGTTAGCCGCGTGTTTGCCTCTCGCTCACTCCTATGGTTAGCTCGCGGTTTTCGTCGATGTGAGTACTAGGCTTTATGCTAAAATATGGAAGGCAAAATTGCTGCTTCTCAGACCAGTTCTGATAAATAGTGGAAGCTAGGCTTTCCGAAAATAAGCGAAACTTAAAATGTAAATAGTGTGAGTGTGCTATAAGGAAAAATATATCGATATCTTAGGTCTTTATTAAAATAAAATCAATACATGTCACTTTGTTAAATACATCTATTAGAAATAAAGTTTAAAACAACCCGATTATAACAAAATAGCTAAACTGCTTAGGTTCATTAATGATTGATACCAAAAAACCCGTTTAGGGAAAGTACATACACACAATAATCCAGTTTTCACTCAATTTGCAATGGAGTCCTTGGACCAGCAACTTAAGGAGCTGTCCTTTTTAAACGACGAGCCTTCAAGTACCCCTTCGTCTGCATCCATTGGACATGTTAACGTTGCGGAGTTAGTTAACAAAATACGCCAAAAGCAAAGAGAAACTTGTACGAGGATGGACGGACCTCCCAAGCCATCGAAGAACTATAATGAATTGCCTCAGGTACCTTTTGACTTTATGTGATAGCTACGAGACCCAAAGGTAATAAAAACCCGGAAGCAAACAAAAAATAAGTTTGTCCATCTGCTTTTTAAAATAAGCTTTGTGGTGTTGCCCTAGTCATTCAAAGTAATTTTAGGACAGAAAATGTCATGATCCAAAATTAGGCTCAACCCTTTTTAAAAGGTAACTTGTATACTATACACAGGTTGCTTGCAAATCCCGCTTAGCTTTTATTCTCTTCTTAAAGTCGAACCATGCTGGTTTATAAACACCTGAGCGGTGCCTATAAGGATTATCATTTATCTCTCCTTGCAGATATTTGAATTTCAGTCAGAAGTGACCAAAGCATTAAAAAGATTTCCGACCCTAAAAATATGTACATACATACATACATATGTACATATGTACGTTTTTGTTCACCATCAAGAGCCAAGTCTATATATATGTACATAGGTATGTAAGGTGCAGAACTTTACTGTTGACACACTTAGCATCTTGAACTTAGGATAATTGACCAAAGCGGAATTAGCAAAAAAAAAAAAAAAATTTGGTTCGCGCAAAATCAGCTTATTTTTTGTTTTTTAATTAAAAAACATTAGTTTGCATCAGTGAAGTCAAACGAACTTGTGAGTTAAATATTCACTTTATCCAAATAATGTTTGTTAAATATTAATTTTAATTAAGAACACTGAGTAAAAATGACTTGAAGTTTAAGATGCTACGTGTGTCAACAGTAAAGTTTGGCACGCGTGCCAAGTTTGAAAATAATTGGTTCAGCTCTTTAGAAATGCCGGTAAGCACCTCATTGATCTGCGCACCTTCAGTGTAAATTGGCTACAAAATTTGAAAAGCATATGTCTATTAACCGATCTTTTAAAAATTTTTTAACTTGCAGTGTGTTCTAGACAACTTATGACTTAGCTCTAAAAAATAAAAATTTTCATAAAAGACAAGAAAGGAAGTTATCTTTGGTATGCCGAATCCGGATCCGGTTTAGCTCTAAAAAATGAATATTTTCACAAAAACAAGAAAGGAAGCTATCTTCGGCATGCCGAAGTTTCTATACCCTTGGAGGTCGTTCCCGTGGATGCATTGTATGTACAGAGCTATTATTTTGACATTAATTATCCGATCGTTCGATTACTTGAAGTTCTGAAATATTATAAGAATGACATTCCCAAGAGTAGAAGTTAATATGTCAAGAAACACTGAAATTATAATTTTTTCCCGTTAAAAAATAATTCTTTGATCATTCCTATGGCTCGTTCCGACTTAAAGGTTTCACCCAGATAGCTTTAAAACTTAGATATTAGTTTGCGTAGAAACGGACAACCGGTGTTGGCTAGATCAACTTGATTGATGATGCTGATCAAGAATATTTATACTTTATGGGGTCGGAAACGTCTCCTTCACTGCGTTGCAAACTTTTTTCCGAAATTATTATACCCTCTGCAAGGATATACAAATTCTTGGTTCAGCGACAAGATTATTACATTTATAATACAATTTAAAACGATCGACCCACCGCAAAACCATTTTCGGGAAAATCTTTTGCTCTAAAAGTTCGTCCGGTATGATTTTTTGTGAAAGCTTATATATAGTACGATATACTAAGGGAAAATGCATAAAAAACGATTATGTGTAACGTCCAAGAACGTTCATACATACGGACATAAGAACATTACTTATTAACTAATGGTCCGATTCTAACAATTTTCGGCTTGCCGATAGGTAATGTAATTTAAATTGTAATCTTGGAAAATGTAGGCGCCGCAGTTTTGGGCGGTCTGAGGGCGTTAGAGTGTTGAAATACACTTGCGCTGTATAAGAACCTCTAGAATCTACATGCCTAAACCAAACATTATACCTTTAATAACCGCTCCTGCGGATGATTTTGTGCGGCTTGTGACCGTTCGAGTGGCAGTGGCAACACTTGTTTTTATTCAATCGATAGGAAATGCAGAGAGCAATACATTTTAGATCAATTTTTTTTCCTAGCTTAAAAGCTGGACACGTGGAGTGGCACCCTTCTTGCCTAATCCCAACTCGCTAGCTTTTAGAGCTTCCGAGATCTCAGCATTTATAAGGACAGGCAGACGGACATCGATATGTACATCAATTCGGCTAGTAATCCTGATCAATAATATTTGCTTAGGTGGCGCCGTTGCGTGGTGTGCAATTGTGAACAGCCGCTTTGTTGCGTATCTCAATCTCCCTCGCACTTTCTATAGCTGACTAAGTATTTAATAGTCGATGGCATCGACTATAACCTTGTCTCTTGTTTCTCTTTAAAATTTAGTTACTATAATAAGTAACTCACAAAAATTATTTATGAAAGGCATTTTAGTGTTGTACGAGATATCTAATAAAAGATTATCAACTGATTTGGTTACTTAACATATTTATTTTATAAGACGTTAATTTTTCTTTCCGTTTTACAGATTTTATTATCTGAAAATTTAAAATTCATATTATTTTATTTAATTATTAGTACTTTTCTATTTTACTTATGAAATGTGGCTGTATACATATGTATATGTCTTTATAACAGGTTCCATCAAGTAAGCAGGTTTCTTGTTCGCGGGAACCGCTATACTCTAAACCTCTAATTGGAATCGACAAAACAATAAGTGGACCCATGCCTTTTAGAAAAATTAACAATTCTGATAGCGGAAATGGCGAAATTCCAATTAACAGAAAAACGACATTGGACAATCCGGCAATACTAGAACAGCAATTGGAAGCCCTGGCTTACCACAAACTTCAAATGGAAAAAAAAGGTCTTTTAGGAGGGCAAGTTAAACCACCACAATCTGCCAACAGTTTCGCGGAGCCTTTGTCAAACACGTATAGCAAAAGCTTAATATATGGCAATATAAATACAAAAAAAAATGAACTTGTAACAAAGGAGACAGGTATTTCTGCAAATACCTACTCAAATGTTCATGAAGCTGGTAAGTTATCATTAAATAAATATATGTACTTAATAAATAATTGAATGACGTTGATTTCAAAGTTTTGGGCCCGTCACATAAGATGCTGTCCGTCTGCACAAATTTATTATTAGAGAACGAAGTAGAGGATGATGTGCCGCCACCGCCGAGCCCAGAGAGCGCAGTGAGCTCTTCATATAGCGAGCTTCGGCGAGCCTCCACTGCTTTTAACAAGCCAACAGGTCCTTCGCAAAATAAACAGAAATTAAATCCTTCATTACAAATGTACGCAAACCAATATGAGCTGCAACATGGTGCTATAATGAAGGTGAACAAATTTTGTATTTTATAATTTTAGCTATATAACAGTGTGTCGGCGATTTGTTTTATTTTTTAGCAAGTTGTACTCTTTTTTTTATATTGTGTGTGAGCTCAGTTTAAAGCTGCAGATGTGAAACTTTCACAATTGTCTTAATACTCATATAAGCACATACAAAATGAAAACTTATAGTTCGAGCTGGTTTATACTACATCTATTATCAAAATCAACGCGCGAGGTATAAAGCAAAAAACCGCCAATTTTCGTTTAGATTATATAGTCTTCAGTGTTGGAAAAGGTAATAGGTATTTCTTGATTTTCCTAGGACATGAAAAAATACTACAAAACGCCAGCAAGGTAAGTATCTAAGGTACTGACAATGTCCCGATGTTAATTTTGAAAATCAAAAAAGGTTATTAATCGAGTCAAAACTAGTTAACCCTATGGCGACATACTCCATATTCTATAAAAATTAAATTGTAGAAATAAAAAATAATTTTTAAGTCAATAGTATTCAAACGTTTTTAACAACTTTAAATTAGTTACAGACAATTATAATTTTTATAACACTATCTCGATTAAAGTACAAATATCTTAATCTTTCTGCATTATTATGACCATTGAAATATCTTAAACCTAAATCCCTTTTAACTGATATTTCAGAATCTGCAGCCCAAAACGAATCCAAACTTGTATTGCTACGGTGGGCTATCACAGGTATATATATATAAATATAACTAGGAGGGACGCTACAGTCTAGTGTCTCGACTAATAGGTACACGTTACTCCATTGACCAATTTCAAAATAAATGTATAATGTATCATTAAAATAGATATTTTCGACCTTATAAAGTTTAATGTATGGGATAATATGAGATTTTTAGCTTCGATTATAGATACAGTAAATTATCGTTTCGAAGCGCTGAATCGTTCACGAGTATTGTGATTGCTAATAAGTTTCGCATAAATATCCATGGCACAAAAGATAGCATAAACGATGAACTCCATCTGCGTGGTAAACCGATTATTCAAACCATACAAACTATCTTAAACGCGTATTCTGTTTTCAGACCGAACGATCACATACACGTATAAGAACTATCACAAACGATCACATACACGTATAAGAACTATCACAAACGATCATTCATGGGACAACGGCATTCTCTCACCGGTTATTTCGATTCACTCAACCAAAACGACTAAATCAAAACAGATACAAGTTAATTATCCAGTGTACCCGAAAATGGTTAATTCTTTGCAGCTTTGATTGTCACATACCAAAACGGCTGTTTAGGAAGAAAATTATTAACACAATAAAACAATCCGATGACAAAGCTATAAAACAAAACGTTGATCAACAAGAATCACGTTTAATAAAAATCGAAAACCTTTTTTGAAAACAAATATACAAATTCGAATAGCATGTAGATTCGTTCATTCAATCATTTCCCACTCAGAGTTTAGCGTTATGGGCGTTAGAGTAGGCGTGTCACAATTTAAAAAAAAAGCTGGTGCTTCGCGGGAGTCATGTTAAAACTGAACTCTTGCTACGGACAGACGGACATAGCTAAATCGACTTAAATGGAGCGCTAAAAGTATAAGTAAAAAACTAGTTTTATTTGAACTGAAAATACCCGTCGAATGACACCTTGTTTGTTAAAATCGGAGAGAATCCGTTCAAAAGTTATACCAATAAGAAAGGAAGTTAAGTTGTATACCCTTGCAGTTATAATTATTAAATTATAAAATACAAAAAATGATATTCCCAATAGTATAAAATATGTCAAGAAACACCGAAGCTATAAATTGTTTCATATTATTTTCTCACCAATTTTCCAAACGTTCTTATGGCAGCTATATGATATAGTCGTCCGACTTAGATAAAATTAAATAAAAATTAAGAACTAATTAAAAAATGTTATTTCCAAGCGACACTGATCGGCATAAGTATTTTGACAAAACAAAAGTTAAATATACTCATAGTTTGAACTTACTTCTTGTAAACTTTGGCATCAATGGAATGGTAATTTTAATTCAGGTTGAGTAATACAATACATTTCTTAACCCGTTCAGTACTAATTGAAAAGGGCGAATTTGTGTAAACATCTACTTTTTAAACTTTTTTCCTCGACTTGAAAACTTAAATTTTTTGATGCAAAAAGTTTCTTCAAACAAAAATAATAGTAACTGCAAAAAGAATTTTTCAAAAATCGTTTTGATTTTTTTTTCTGAATTTTTAAAAATGTTTAGAAACGTGCATTTGAGCCATATTTTTCTTTTTTCACTTGTCACCTTCAAAAATCTTAAAAAATATAAGGAAAATCGTTTTTGAAATATTCTTTTTGCAGTTACTTTTATTTTTGTTTGATGTGTGCAAAAGTGACTATATAAGGCCGCAGAATTGAAAATCTGCAGTGATATTCCGATCATAGCGACTGATACATCATTTAAAAGGTGTAAAAAGCGCTGAAAGTATAAAAGTAAAAAACTTGTAAAAATCGGAGAAAATCCGTTCAAAACTTATACCAAAAACTAGATTCTGGGGGACTTTTCAAAATAAAACAAGGAAGAACGCTATAGTCGAGTACCTCGACTATCAGATACCCGTTACTCAGCTAAAGGGACAAAAGGGAAATGGAGATATGCAAGCAGCAAAGCGAGATTAAAATGCGCCACCTACCGGCGGTAGACAGATTTAAGCATTGTGGGCGTTATGGTAGGCGTGGCAAATTTTTTTTGGATCAATCGATAGGTATTGACGAGACCAAGTTAGTCAGTTAAAATTTTTTATCTAGCATAAAAATTGTGGGCGCCACAGGTTTGGGCGGTTTGTGGGCGTTATAGTGGGCGTGGCATATTCGCGTGACAACATTTTGCTGCGTACAAAGCTACGGAATCTAAATCTGAGATCCCGATTCTCTATCTTTGATAGTTTCCGAGATATCCACGTTCATACTTACGATTTTTCGAAGTTTGTGGGCAGTTTGTGGGCGTTAAAGTGGTCGTGGCAATCGATAGGTATTGATGAGAACAATACATTTCAGCTAAAAATTTTATTCTAGCATCAAAACTGTAGGAGCCACAGTTTTGGGCGGTTTGTGGGCGTTAGAGTGGGCGTGGCACTCTACTGAAACAAACTTGCGCTGCGCAGGAATCTCAGGAATCTGCATGCCTAATCCCAGTATTGTAGCTCTTATAGTTTCCGAGATCTCAGCGTTCATAAGGACAGACGGACATGGGTAGATCGACTCGGCTAGTGATCCTGATCAAGAATATATATACTTTATGGGGTCGGAAACGCTTCCTTCTGCCTGTTACATACTTTCCGACGAATCTAGTATACCCTTTTACTCTACGAGTAACGGGTATAAATATTCTTTTGTTTGTTAGTTTGTGCCTAAACTTTGTTATAAGGTTTTGAAAATATTGAATAGTATTAAACAGTTTAGTTCTACGACTTTTGGAAAATCCCGCTTAGAGGAAAACAGTTATACCAGTATAAACAGTTATAAATAGCTAAATTCGGAAAAGAGGAAACTTCTGTCGCTGAAAGGGTATTTTAAAATCCTATGTACTACAAAATCTACAACAACAATTGATTGATTAAAAAATAATTTTTATTAATTATTACAGAGTTCCTCTACTTATGATTCAATATATGAGCCTATAAACCCTCGTCCTTCTGGAGACATGTTGCATCGGGAAAGATGTAACCTGTATGGTTCATACGTCAATGATAACAATATTTCAAGCAGTTCCTGTGACATAAATATTTCGAATTCAATTGAAGCAAGCCAGTCGTTATACACGAATGATAACGATCGAAGTAAATGTTATATTGACCATACTATTCATAAAAATAATGAGGAGGGACTCGGTAACTCAGTAGCCCCCGATCCAATACAAGAGTTTGAAAACTACGGTAAGTTAAAATATCACATAATTTTCAATAAAACAATGTTTTCTGTTAATAGGTAGATGCGTTAAATGCAATTCACGTGTACTTGGAGAGAGTAGTGGGTGCACAGCAATGGATCAAATATACCATATATCATGCTTTACTTGCACAGACTGCCAAATAAACTTACAGGGAAAACCATTCTACGCATTAGACGGCAAACCATATTGTGAATATGATTATTTACAAACACTGGAAAAATGTTCGGTTTGCATGAAGCCCATTTTGGAGAGAATTCTTAGAGCTACCGGAAAGCCATACCATCCGCAATGTTTTACATGTGTTGTCTGTGGAATAAGCTTAGATGGGTTATTATTTACAGTTGATGCTACTAATCAAAACTATTGTATTACAGATTTTCATAAGTAAGTAATTTTATTTAGTGGTACATATGACTTTTTGATTCAATAATTTAAATACAAAGAAAATTTGCTCCCCGCTGTTGTGTCTGCAAACAACCAATTATGCCAGATCCCGGACAGGAAGAAACTGTCAGAGTGGTCGCCTTAGATCGAAGCTTTCACCTCGAGTGCTATAAGTGCGAGGTAACTTAACTGCATTATTTTTTACCAAAAAAAAAGGATAGTGACTAATTTTTTTATAAATATAATAGGACTGTGGGCTATTACTGTCATCTGAAGCTGAAGGCCGTGGATGTTATCCCCTAGATGATCACGTTCTTTGTAAGAGCTGCAATGCCCAACGTGTTCAGGCTTTAACAAAGCGCATGACATCGGATCATTAAATAGAGTTACCATCGTACTATAGAGTTGATGAAAATATCGTTTTTAATATTTAATATTTTCCGAAAAGCAGTAGGCTACTAGAGTGGAAACTTCGTAAAGATACAATTGTAGAGTATTGACCAATGCAACCCATAACTAAATAATTACCTATTATTAACCGCACATCAAATAATCTGGACGTTCCATTACCTGAAAATTGCGGAATTGTTCAAAATCCAACAAAAAATTTCAGCAATAGGGGGAATGACGCTAAATAGTTTATTTTTAATTTTCTAACTAATGTTATTAGTAGTCAATGTTTCCGGATCTTATAACATGTACAAACTTTTATTTCATTTTTTGTCTAAACTTGCACATTTCTACAAAAAAAGGTCAAAAATAAACGATAGAAAATTTGAAAGGACTTTACATGTCGACTACGACTCTATTCTAAACTTTATATTTCGCTAGAAATTTAAAAATATCGAAAATAAAATTAAAAGTTAAAAAGACCGCTCCACAGCAACAACGAAAACTTGTAAAAATTTAAACAAAAAATACAAATCTGATATAAACAACTTTTAAACATGTAAAAAAAATGTTTAATAATTATTTTCAAAAAATTTGTATTACCAAAAAAGTTAAATATACCAACTCGAATAGCATGTAGGTTCATTTAATCCAGTCCCACTTAGAGCTTAGCGTCATTTTAAAACAAGCTAGTGCTTCGCGGGAGTCATGTTAAAACTGAACTCTTGCTACGGACAGACGGACATAGCTAAATTGACTCGGCTAGTGATCCCAATGTGGCCATTTAAAAGTAAGTAAGTAAAGTATAAGTAAAAAACTAGTTTTATTCGAACTAAAAATACCCGTCGAATGACACCTTATTTGTTAAAATCGGAGAAAATCCGTTCAAAGTTATACCAAAATGTATACGAAAATATATATATATATATGCCGATATGGTCGGCAGTAGACGTAATGACGAAGTGCACCAGGAGAGTGTTGAAAAGCGACTATTACTACCAAAAAAGTTAAATGGTGCCATTGTGCGTCGCTAAAGAGTAAAAATACAATAATAGTATGGTGCTCCCTAATGAAAAAATAGAGCGAAAAAAATGAACGAAATTTAATTAAAACATATCTGAATTAGGAAGCCAAACAAATTTTTAATAGCACTATCACAAAACTTATGCAAGTAACCTCTTAAATAAGAGTTTTGCAAGCATAAAAGGGACTGTTCCCAAGAGTGCACCAAGCTTTTTATACCCGTTAGTCGTAAATTAAAAGGGTATACTAGATTCGTCAGAAAGTATGTAACAGGTAGAAGGAATCGTTTTCGATTCCATACAGTATATATATTTTTGATCGGGATCACTATCTGAGTCGATCTAACCATGTCCGTCCGTCCGTCTGTTCTTATAAACGTTGAGATCTCGGAAACTGTAACAGTTAGAATGTTGGGACTCGGCAAAAAGATCCTTGGGCTTCCTGCGCAGCGCATGGTGCCACGCCCACAAACGACTATAACACTAAAACCCGTCTAGCGCCCACATTATTCAAATTTTGTAAAAATTTAAATGAGGTTTTGTTCTTTATATCAACACCCATGTACACGAATATTATTGATAAAGGACCAGTCATTGATAAGTTATAACCAAATAATAATCAATTTGCAAAAGCAACTTATTCGAGATTGCACGCCTCGTGCATCAAATCAGCTGTTTTCACTAATACACCACCAAGCAGTTGGGGGCGCTATATGCTAGGTAGTGCTATAGAAGGAGAAGATAGGATTGCGCTATACGATAGGTGTGTTAGTGTATAATCAGAGTTGCTTTAAACATATTTCCATCCCTCTCGCACTCTCTTACACTGAGTAAGGGGTTTCTAACAGTCGCGGCCATCGATTATAGCGCTTTCTCTTGTTAATTTTAACTTTTAGCAGGTAGACGGGTATCGATAATCACCATCTACATACCAAAAATTGTTCCATTTATCATACGCAAATAAAGGGTGAAACCTCGGAAACAGCTGATTTTCTGCATGCGTATCTCCATCTCCCTCGCACTTCCTATGGCTGAGTAATGGGTATCAAAAGGTTCCGGACGTCGACTATAGCGTTCTTGTTTTTTTGTAAATGTAAATTTTAAATTGGAGCCCATAATAATTTTTCAACAAATTTTTTTATATTTTTAGGATATGTTCAGGCGTATAAAAGCACAAAACACGCAAAAAAATGTTAATTGAGTATTGAAGATCGAGGGGTCCAACACTAATATAATTTTCCATCAATCGCTTGGGAGCATTATACCCATTTTATTTTGTAAAACTCTTTTTACCACAATCTGCAATTAATACCTCCTTTCCATAGAGTCCATCCGTTCGAAACGGCTGGGATTTTTGACAAATGTGAAACTCCAATTCCCACAGGGCACAGCCACCATCTAATATCCGAAAACAGCTGATCTGAATACCTGTGGCTAATCAAACCAAACCTGTTGCTTCTGCTCCTCCCGTTTTTAAATGTGAAACTCCGATTTCCACAGAGCACATCCACTATCTACCATCTGATAACAGCTGTTCTGCCTAATCGAACCAAGCCGTTTGCTTCTGCGCCTTCCATTGTCGATTGTTCCCTGTCATCATTGTGTACGTTTTCGTAGTGTTTAAATTTTCACTATCAAAAAGAAAAGCTCAGTGTCGCACCGAACAAACTTCGCCTCACTATAGTCTAGTACTCACATCGTCGAAAACCGCGAGCCAACTGTAGGAGGGAGCGGGAGGCAAACAGGGGGCCAACGCTTTTCGTCGGGTCTGTTTTTTTTTCCGCAGTACTCAGATTAGCTATGGAAATACCAGAAAAAATGTGAATTCCTGTGAACGCCGGTGGCCGCGGCCCAAAGAATACAAAATTTAAACTTTGTGTTTGTGTAGAAGCGGCGTGGAAACAAAAAATTAAAAATGGAAGGAAAACCCCAAAAATGGAGTAGGAGGTTAGTGCAGATGAAACAGGATGCCTAATCCAAGCCGTTGCCCATTATTGTGGGACTAGCTGGGGTGCGGATGGCGCGGGGAAGATGGAGAAGAATCCGCGACACGAGAAGGAAGCCTTATACTAATAATAACATAAATAATAACATTCTTTAAGCATTCCATTTATTTTTATTTCCTTGTCCACCATCAGATTCGTCTTTTTTAAATCGTCAACAAAACAAACACAGCTGCTTGACAGTAAGACCATGGTACAAGCACTGCTGGTGAACTTTGAAAACTTCGTTTACACTAAAAAGAATAAGATTTTTCGACTAGTGAAACTTTTAGTCGATCTGAGTACTATCTTTAAGCTTAACAGCCTAGTACTCACATCGACGAAAACCGCGAGCTAGCCATAGGAGTGAGCGAGAGGCAAACAGGCGGCTAAAGCTTTTCGTCGGGTCTGTTTATCAGCGCGGTACTCAGATGAGCTAAGGAAATACCAGATTTCGCGATTGAATTTTCGATGATCGCCGTTAGCCGCGGCCCAAAGAATAAGAAATTTAATCTTGGCGGTGTTTCGTGCAGAAGCGTTGGGGGACTAAAAATTAACAAGGAAGAACGCTATAGTCGAGTACCTCGACTATCAGATACCCCTTACTCAGCTAAAGGGACCAAAGGGAAATGGATATATGCAAGCAGCAGCGAGATTGAAATGCGCCACCTATCAGCGGTAGACAGATTTAAGCGTTATGGGCGTGGCAATTTTTTTTTCGGGTCAATCGATAGGTTTTGACGAGACCAATAAAGTTCAGTTAAAATTTTGTATCTAGCATGAAAATTGTGGGCGCCACAGGTTTGGGCGGTTTGTGGGCGTTAGAGTGGGCGTGGCAACATTTTTTTTGGATCAATCGATAGGTATTGGCGAGACCAATACATTTCACTTAAAATTTTTTATCTAGTATAAAAATTGTGGGCGCCACAGGCTTGGGCGTTAGAGTGGGCGTGGCATATTCGCATAACAAACTTGCGCTGCGTGCAAGGCTACGGAATCTAAATCTGAAATCCCAATACTCTATCTTTGATAGTTTCCGAGATATCCGCGTTCATACTAACGATTTTTTGAAGTTTGTGGGCGTTAAAGTGGGCGTGGCAAACTTTTTTTGGGTCAATCGATAGGTATTGATGAGAACAATTCATTTCAGTTTAAATTTTTACTCTAGCATCAAAACTGTAGAAGCCACAGTTTGTGGGCGTTAGAGTGGGCGTGGCACTCTAAGAGACAGACGGACATGGCTAGATCGACTCGGCTAGTGATCCTGATCAAGAATATATATACTTTATGGGGTCGGAAACGCTTCCTTCTGCCTGTTACATACTTTCCGACGAATCTAGTATACCCTTTTACTCTACGAGTAACGGGTATAAAAATGGAAGAAAAACACCAAAAACGTCTAAAAATCAGTGCAGATAAAAAAGGACGCCTAATCCAAGCTGTTGCCCATTATTGTGGGACTTTACCGACAGGAAGCAATACCACAACGGGGCAAATCCGCAGAATAGTTGAAGCGCTGGAGGGGATCCACTAAAGAATCCCAGTGGGAAGGAACATGGGACATCGCTCGATCTCCGACGAGCTCTCCATTGAGCACTCCTCCTTCACCAGCTACTTGGCAGCTGGTGATGGAGCGTAGATAGAGGATGCGCCGGCTTCTATAAGGAGAAGGAAATAAGGTCGCCCGCTAAGGGGCAACTGGAGGAACCATCACTAGCCATTATTGGCCAGCTCGGAGCTGGACTACAGATGGCGCGGGAAAGATGGCGAAGCATCAACTTTCGTTGAAATTGCATTTATTTTTACATTAAATTCTTTGTGCACCAGCAGACTCTTCTTTTTTAAATTGCTCCAATTGATTTGTTTTCCGTTTGACAAGCCCAGCTGCTTGACAGTAAGACCATGCCACATGCATGGCGGGTGATCTTTGAAAACTTCGGTCACACTACAAAGAACAAGATTTTTCGACTAGTGAAACTCTTAGCCGATCTGAGTACTAGGCTAACAGCATGATTTCGTGGCCCTCTGATGAAACAAACTTTGCGCTGTGGCGGAACCCGAAGGAACTGCAAGCTCTAGTTCCAGTTTCAGGGATCTAAGCGTTTATACAAACGGACAGACATACAGACAGACTCTCATGACTAGATCGGCTAGTATTCCTACCCGTTACATACTTTCCGACTAAACTAAGATACCCTTTTTGCTCTACAAGTAACGGGAATTAAAAATGAAAAAACTCAGATACTATAGATGGGTAGTTAGTTTAACTGGAAACAATCATCACCTTATGCGCCTAAGAACAAAGTATGTATACTTTAAAAAAATCGCAACAAAAATTATACGTATTTCAAACCTGTTTTTACTGGGCTAGCTCCATAACTCCAGTCTAATGGCTTGGCGTGTGTGTTCGTTTAGCTCAAAATTGGCACGAATAAAAACAAACACCATCAATTATTAAACAAAAAAGCATATATAAACGGTTTTTTTACAGCATAATTGTTCTTCATTTCCTTAAAATAAACAAAAAAATAAATTAAATTAAATTAAAAAAACCAATCCCTACTCAAATGAAAAATAATACCAAATATACTGAAAATACCTTACGAATGGCTAAAAGTGCAGAAATATGTCAATAGGATTCGGATATTACTCGTTTTTATCCGAGCCAATATTTGATACAGAAATATTCACATGAGTGTTTTACTATTTTCCTATTTTTCCGTTAGACTGCATTTTGGTTTGTGCTATTAAGCTTCTGAAAAAATACAAAATACAATATACCAAACAAGTACCAAAAAAACACAACTAAGACTCTACCTTTCCCCACCTTTATAATACCGATTTCATACCAAAAGCCTACTACTCAGATCGGCTAAGAGTTTCACTTGTTGAAAAATCTTATTGTTTGCAGTTTGACCGACGTTTCCAAAGTTCACCCGTAATGCTTGTACTATGGTCTTATTGTCAAGCAGCTTGGTTTGTTTTGTTTACGGTTTAAAAAAGTAGAATCTGCTGTACATAAAGAAATGGAATGTTCTTATTTATGTTAATTAATAGTTAAAGAGTTTTTTTCCCTTTTTTTTTTTTTTTTTTTTTTTTCTCTTGGACGTTGATGCACTATGGTCAGTACAAACAAGTGGCCCTACGACACCAAGCAAAGCTTGTTACGCGCGGAGCCCATCACCGTTTTGGGCGAGTAAACATAATCGCGGACAAAGAAAAGGACAATGTAACAATAGACAACTAAATACAGGTCAATACACGAATAGACAAAATACATCAAGTAAAACTAATTAGTTACTAGGGAGGATAGTATTATTGATTTAAAGATAGGAAGTGAGTCAGTAGTAGATATTAGATGATATAGTCTATTATAATCATTGCAAAGTACTCTAAAAGGTTCATGCATTGCGTAATTAGAGATACAGTGATTTAATACTAAAGGAATATAGTTTCTAGTGAATCTATTTGGCACATTAAAATGCAGGCGACCCAGTAACTCGGGACTCTCTACATCACCATGAATAAGATTTCTAATAAACGTAATACCAAGCATAGTTCTACGGTTAGCTAACGATGGTAAGTTAATTAGAAGTAGTCTACTAGAGTAGGATGGTAGTATTAGGCTTGTATCCCAGTTAAGTCTCCGTAAGGCAAATATTAAGAAGTTTTTTTGCACAGACTCAATCCGGTCTATATGCACCCCATATTGGGGACTCCAAACAGGAGCGCAGTACTCAAGAATTGGTCGGACTAATGAAATAAACAAGGTCTTTGTGACATAGGGATCATCGAATTCCTTCGACCACCTTTTGATAAATGCAAGCACGCCCCTGGCTTTATTTACCATAGTAGTAATGTGATCGGAAAATTTAAGTCTAGGATCCATGTAGACTCCAAGGTCGTCAGCATGCGTTATCCTATCTAACGCACAACCACTCAAAGTATACGTTGAGTAGTGGGGGCTGACACGAAAAAAGGTCATTAGTTTACACTTAGAACCATTTAAATTCAATTCATTATCCATGCACCATGTTTGAAATGCATTTAGATCCGATTGTAAAGCTAAGCTTTGTGCGGGGTCATTATATTGCAGGCACAACTTAACGTCATCTGCGTACATAAGAACCCGTGACTTCTTTAAGACTAATGGAAGGTCATTTATAAATAATGTAAACAGGAGCGGACCAAGATGACTTCCTTGTGGTACACCGGAAGTAACTCGGATTAGGGATGACAAAGAGTTTTTAAAAATGACCCTTTGAGTCCTATCATTCAAATAACTTAAAATCCACCTAAGAAGATCACCTGGAAACCCTAAAAGGTCCAATTTCCTCCAATTTCCAATTTCTTGTCACGGATTCTTCGCACATCTTCTTCGCGCCATCTGCAGTCCAGCTTCGATTCGCAATATGCCAACATGGGCCTTGAGTGAGTGGGAGCCGGATTGTGATCGAGGTTGTTCCTCTGATGCTGCAGAAAGTCGCCCAGAATCCTGGCAATGGTTGATAATGGCTCCACAATCTGTCCCTTAGCGGGCGGCCTTTTTCCTTCTCCCTACAGAAGCCAGCGCGTCCTCCAGCTCCGCTTTAGCTGTCAAGTAGCTGGTAATCGTGGAGTTCAGCGATTCCCCAATGGAGGGCTCGTCTAAGATCGTATTTGCCCTGTTATGGTATTGCTTCCTGTGGATTAAAGCCTAGTACTCACGTCGGCGAAAACCGCGAGCTAGCCATAGGAGTGAGCGAAAGGCAAATACGCGGCTAACGTTTTTCGTTGGTTCTGTTTTTTAGCGCGGTAGTCGCGCAATCTGGTAGTTTTTCTGGAATTTCCTTAGCTCGAAGAAAAGCGATAGCTGCCTATGTGCCTTTCGCTCACTTCTATGGTTAGATCGCGGTTTTCGTCGATGTGCGTTCTAGGCTGAACTCTATAACTCTACCCGAGCTTAAACAGACCAACTAATAAAAGACAACGTTTTTTTTTTAAGATTGCATTTAAAACGCGGAATCCTCCTTCTAGATTTAAATTTGTTATAAATATAACAAACCGTAATTAGTTGAATTTTCAACCAGACAACATTAATATTTGTAAAATGGTTAGGTCAATAAAACGTGGATAATTTACTTACATTTAATTTTTTTACAATTAATTTCTAACACTCTTAATTAAAAACCAATTATGCAACTCTGGCATTAAACCATTCAGTGCTACATTTTCTAAAAATTGGATTTGTGTGAAATAGCTCATCAAAAATTAATAAATCCTTCGATTTATTTGTATAGAAATACCCAAATCAAATTTTTTATTGTAATCTGGAAAGATATCAATGTGTGGAAAATAAAGACTATAAATTAAATTCAATTGTATAACGTTTTGTTTAGTACACGAATTTTTGAATAAATTGGATAACTTCAATCAGTGGCTGACACATATCAACAGTTTTTCGAAATTGTAATTGCTGTTTCCACCCCTTACACAAAAATCGTTTCTACTTTCTTTTAAGACATTGCTTTGGAAAGAGATTTAAATGTCGAGTAGCGAGTTTCCAGCAGCACACAATTATTGTCAAACTGTAGTTCGGGATACTGATACATATTCATTATAGTGCGCATACTCCTGAATAAGGCCTTCGTAGGCATAAGTTTTCAATTGAACGACAGTCTGAGGAAAAGTCGGCAAAAAGCTTTTCGTTTTGGCACTTCATCGAATAAAACGCGACCGCAAAATCTTGTTAGTCAGTATTGAATTCGATTTTCAAGCAAACAGACGTTTTTAAATTTTCGGTATCTGAATCTAACGCGTCGTGTTCTCCCAGTTCGCTTAAAAATATATATACACATGTAGATATTTCTGTGTGCATTTCGGAACATTATTTTACCGTATTGTCATTCCAAAAGATACTGTCAAAGATTTAGACACATCGCTTGAGTTGCAGAGACGTTGAAAACATTGATTTTAGTGCACACGTCTGACGTATACATCAAGTATATAGGTATCCAATTGATAAAATAATTCTATATATGTATGTACATTGTGCATACTTATATATACATATATTTATATAAATACATACATATCTATAACGGTGTATTATTCTCCTGATACAATTCTGGGTCAACACAGATTCAAAAATATACACCAACGTACATATTTTCGATCCAAAGTATGTTCATATTTTCTGTATATATATAAGTTTGCACAACCTTACAAATATTTAAAAACATTTTTTATGCGTACAAAGGGTGCACCATGTTGTATTTAAGATAATAAGTAATTTTATTCGTCTCGCCACAAGTTGAATAGGGTTTTTAACGATTGCATGTATCCATTTTTGTGCATATGTATGTATGTAGTATTCATGCGTTACAAAGTCTGCATACACGTTTGATATTTCTTTAAGACATCTTTTTTAAAATTTCATTTAACTTAAGTTAAAGGTATTGATTTTATCACAATGCTATAAGTAACTAATTGTGTTACTCCCACTAGTCACGTTGTCTCTCGGACAAAAAGACGGTTAAAATAATAAAGCTTTAAAAGTTCCTTCAGATAGATTTTGGACGGTTTATACGATTTTATACAACTGGATTATTTGCAACAAGTTCTACCTAATGCCCTGGAATATCCTTGTTAAACGGGAAGGGGCGTTTTACCATTAAGCTCAATCAAAAAAGCTCCAGTATATGAAACCTGCAAAGGATACATACTTACGTACAAGTACATGATAGTACTGTGCCCCAGATACATTCTCTTAAGGATGAATTTCTGATTTAGGAAGGAACCAAAATTAACCAAAAACACCTGTCGCTCAAAATCAGTGCTTAAATCAAAAACGTTTAAATTTAAAGTTGATTTAAAATTCTAACAAAACATAATTTGTAGAATTTGATGTCAAAAATAGTTTTATGTTTAACATACTTTTAACTTGTTGAAAAAGATCAATAAAATTAAAAGACCGCTGAAACTAAAAAATCAGTGTGTGTAAGTAAGTAATTAGATCTGCATAACTCAAAAGAAACCTTAAATAGGCGGTGTCTTAGAAGTAGCACCCACAATAATAAGTACATAAAAATTAAAACCCCCTAAAATGATACATCTTTATTTGAAATAACTTTATTTTTTATAAACATAAAAACGAAAAAAAAAATTTTTCGAGTAAGGTTTTTGTTCAACTCAAGGTGAACTCCTGATTTGCCATGTCCTGTGGCACGCCCTTTTCAAATAAACATTCATCGAAATCAATTTTAAAATTTGAGATTATTATTTATTCAACTAAGGGCCGATATCTGTTAAAGCTCTAGTTGCTTATTTATCTGCGAACAGTATACTGAACTTAAATCGTTTGGACAAGGAGATTCATCCTTTCAATATAATGTTAATTTATCGAACGACTAAACTTTAAAGAAAGTGTTGCTCAACAAGAACCTTGAACATGTTTCGAGCCGAAAAAGACTTAACAAGGAAGTCTGGTCCCTGTCAAAGTTAGCTCTCACGAGAAAAAACCAAATGTCCTTAGCAGGCACTTTATCTGTCCAAGAAATGTTAGCCGGTACTCCAGAAACCGGCCCTATCTCGAACATAAACATAATTTTCATTCTCTTGACTTATAAAAACCAGTAAATCAATAGTAATCTATGTGGGTGTATATTTTTGCAATTGCGTTAGTCAATTTTGGCGTTTCTCAAAACGCCGCTACGAGCTGGGGAAGAAAATTAGTGCAAAGTGTGACCAAACCGAATGAATATATTCATTGCAATAACTGGAGATTATTTTATATTTTGTATGTTAAGTTACTTACCTAATTACTTATCTAATTATTCAAGAAAGCTAAGTGCTGTAAGTGCTGCTTACATTTTGGTTCATAGGCCGGGACTTGCCACCAAAAAAGTAGGTCGCTTTCGGACGAGTTTCGCCATCAACAAGGCTTCCTACTGCCTGTATCTTAATGTATCCCAACGAAAAGTAAATTAACTAATTCCTGATCTGCCCGACGAGTCCTAAAAGAAAGCTGGTCGCTGAACCTGATCGCCGGTCGGCCACCGAGCTAAGGATTAACCTAAGGTCGCAGCCAGGATTGAACCGACCACCACATCGGCATGTTGACCAGAGAAAAATTTTGGTCGTGATTGGATGGCGGGAGTCTCCAGCGTGCAACTGAAAAAGCAAGGTCACCAGTACGTAGTAGAAATAAAGTTGTAGTTGTAGCACCGAAGAAGTTGGAAACTCTTGTTAAACCAATTTAAATATAAGGGTATATACCTTGCAGAGTGTATTATAATTTCAGTCAGAAGAATGCAACTTTGTAAAGGAGACGATTGCGGTCTCAAAGTACATAGATTTTTGTTCATCATCAACAGTCGAATCGACCTAGCTACGTCTATCAGTTTCTAAGCAAGTTAGACCCAGTCGTAAAACTATCTGAATGAACAATTTTGAAAAGACTTTTTTATGGTTGGTAGTATTAAAGTCGTTACAGACCGGATCGAAAATATATATCCTATAGTCTGGTATATTTCTTTTTAATTTTGTAACACCACGATTGATAGGAACATATGGTATATGAAATAAATGGCAGGGACAAAACTTTAGTATTGTATAAAATTTCGATTTTATTTTCTTCTCCCTATACCATTTTATACTCCCTATACCATTTTTTTAAGATTTTAGAATTTAGAATTAATTGGTTTTTTAATCGCACGCTCGAAAAATTAAGGAAAAAGTAATATGAATAGGATCTATTGGTCTATAACGTTTCTGTAAAATACGTATGCTTTTAAAAACATATGGTTCTAGGTTCAGGGCCTGTAGACCACCCTTTTCAACCTAAACCTTTCAAACATAAACCCATTACCTGTTTTTCTTAAACATTATAACGTATATTCTTATATTTTTTAAATATTTAGAGAACAACCCTTAGAACACCTGAGAAGGCACTTCTAGGGACTTGTTGAAGATTTATAGTCGCAATAGATTTTCTTAAGTGTGCCATCGCGATGGCTGCACCAGCAGCCTGTACGCGTTTTTCGGACAACTACGACATCAAAGAAGAACTGGGAAAGTAAGTTAAACAAAGCCATTGTAATTAAAATGGTTATAACTAACAGATTATGTTACAATAATTATATTATATTTCAGAGGGGCATTTTCAATAGTTAAAAGATGCGTCCAAAAGTCAACTGGATTTGAATTTGCTGCAAAAATTATAAATACAAAAAAGTTAACTGCAAGAGGTAAGGAGCAAAGGCCGACGCAATCTATGTTTGTCAAACAAAAGCACCTCTTAACAAAAAAAGACTCGTGAATTATCCATACAACAAAACAATTAAATTCCTTGTTAGCTTTTGGTAATATCTATTCCCTTTACCTTTCAAAGTACTTATATATAACGCAAAATTTGTTTTTTATTATATTTAATTCAGACTTTCAAAAATTGGAACGTGAAGCAAGGATCTGCAGAAAACTACACCATCCCAACATAGGTATGTTAAGTGCACAATTTGAATACATATTATTTCTTATAATTAGTTGCAGAGATTGTGGGGCTTGTCAAAAATTTGTATGTTATTTTCATCAATATAACACCTAACATTTTTAATATCTCCTTAGCTTAGATGTCAATAATAGACCATTTATGTCTACAAAAACTGGGCGGAGCAGGTTAAGAACAATCAAATAAATAATACCGTTAGCTATTACTCAAAATTTAGGTATACTAATTTTAAACAAAAAAAAAGTTGCGATTTCCGTAAAGCGAAGCATCATTTTTTGCAGTTTAAAAGTAAAACGAAAAATAAAAATATAGGTTTTAATAGGGCCTTAAAATTGGGTTTTTTTAAATGTGTTTAAACGTTAGAGTCATAAAGGTACATAAAAAGCGGGTATAAAGGTACATAAGGACGTTCAGTAACTTTTTTAATTTTTAAGCTTAATAAATTTGTATTGACAGTGGCTTGTACCGATTTATCCATCCTCTATATTTTTTTACCCGCTACTTGTAGATTAAACGGGTATATTAGATTCGTCGGAAAGTATGTAACAGGTCGAAGGAAGGGATTCCGAACCTATAAAGTAGATATATTCTAGATCAGCCATGTCCCTCTGTCTCCCTGTTGGGAGACAGTTGGGATTAAGCTTGTAGATTGTAGATTAGATTCCGGCATGTGTGGTGAATTTTGAATTTTATTTTATTTAAAACAAAGTAGTGGGAGGCACTTAATTATAGCGCTATAAACTTGATCTGCGTAAACGTATCGTCCTTTAAGAAGTCGGAAATCACGGTTATTGTGTTATTGATGCAAAAACAATTGTGTTGTGTAAATTTTTCAAATTGTTAAAAAAGTGTAATTTTTGAGCCCTCTGAACGGGTACGGGGGTTTCCGACTACCATAATTGTGTAAGAAAAAAAAACTGTTTTATTACTGATAACTCTACCATAAGAAAACAGAAATACACGATGGTATCACTAAGTTATTGATTTAAATGTTTGAAAATTAAACAATCGCACTTAAAAGACCTGCAATCGATGTTACCTCTTGAACTATTATTTGATCTACTAAGTATGCAGCAGAAATGTACAGTTTAAAATAATTAATTTTAACTTTTCTATTATTTCAGTGCGATTGCATGACAGTATACAGGAGGAGAACTATCACTACCTTGTTTTTGATCTGTAAGCAACAAACTGCATATAAATACTTTCCAAAATATTCCCGTTGTCTACTTCCAAAAATCTTTAAAAAATATGAATTTCTAACAAACGCTTATACATATTGCAATGACTTGACTATTGTTTATTGAGATTCATACTTCATCCTTTTCCCTCCGATCGTTCATACATATGTATGAACAACATTTTTTCAGCGAAATATGAACACTTTATTATAGTAAAGAGTTTGTTACCGCTATTGTTACTCGAAATATAAACTAAATTTAAATTAAGACAACACACCCACAAAATTTGACTATGCATACATACATTTGCAGTGTAACTGGTGGTGAACTTTTCGAAGATATTGTTGCACGCGAATTTTATTCAGAGGCTGATGCATCACATTGTATTCAACAAATATTGGAATCGGTCAATCACTGCCACCAAAATGGTGTGGTGCATCGAGATCTGAAACCAGAGAATTTACTATTAGCTAGTAAGGCAAAGGGTGCAGCAGTGAAACTCGCTGACTTTGGTCTAGCCATTGAAGTTCAAGGCGATCATCAGGCTTGGTTTGGATTTGCTGGCACTCCAGGATATCTGTCGCCAGAGGTATTGAAAAAGGAGCCCTATGGCAAATCGGTAGATATATGGGCATGTGGTAAGCAATTATTGTTCTTCTTATTCACGTGCATGAAAATCTATGGCCATATTGCATAATTCAGCAACAAATTATTAATTGTTTTTCACAGGAGTTATTCTTTACATACTTCTTGTTGGTTACCCACCATTCTGGGACGAAGATCAGCACCGACTGTACTCGCAGATTAAAGCAGGAGCTTATGATGTATGGAATCTAGAACATATTATTTGTGCTTATATTCCTTAAATGTTATTTTATTTAAGTATCCGTCTCCAGAATGGGATACGGTGACCCCAGAAGCAAAAAATCTTATCAATCAAATGCTCACAGTAAATCCAAATAAACGAATAACCGCCGCCGAGGCTTTAAAGCACCCATGGATTTGCGTAAGTACAGACAAAACGACTTAAAATGATTCACAAATAAATGTACATTGGTATTTACAGCAACGAGAACGCGTGGCTTCCGTTGTGCATCGACAAGAAACCGTAGACTGTCTCAAGAAGTTTAATGCGCGTCGTAAGCTAAAGGGAGCCATACTTACGACCATGTTGGCTACCAGAAATTTTTCCAGTAAGTAATTATACCCGTTACTCGAGAGTAAAAGGGTATACTAGATTCATCATCTTATTTATTTGTCTTCATAGGCATTTGGGGAAAAGGGGCAACAAATTTTTTTTGTAGTAGTATATTTTGGTAATATTTTGATTTTTTTTTTTAATTTTAATTTGGCCAAAATAAAATTGAGTTGTAGTGAAACGAAACACAGACAAAACAAGAAAGGAAGTTAGCTTCGGCAAGCCGAAGCTTATATACCCTTGCAGCTATAATTATTAAATTTAAAAACACAAAAAATGATATTCCCAATAGTATAAGATAATATGTCAAAAAACACCGAAGCTATAATTTGTTTCATATTATTTTCCTACCAATTTTCCGATCGTTCCTATGGCAGCTATATGACATAGTCGTCCGATTTTGATAAAATTTAATTCGAAATTCAGAACTAAATAAAAAATGTTATTTCCAAGCGTTAGAGGTTATATGTTGAAAAACACCGAAGCTATAATTTTTTTCATATTATTTTTCCACAAATTTTCCGATCGTTCCTATGGCAGCTATATGATATAGTCGTCCGATTTCGATAAAATTTAATTCAAAATTCAAAATTATTTAAAAATGGTTATTTCCAAGCTTAGGAGGTTATATGCTAAAAAACACCAAAGATATAATTTTTTTTCATTTATTTGTCCGATTATTCCTATGGGAGCTATAAGATATAGTTGTCCGATCCGGCTGGTTCCGACTTATATACTACCTGCAAAAGATATAAGACTTTTGGGAAAGTTTCAGCCCGATAGCTTTAAAACTGAGAGACTAGTTTGCGTAGAAACGGACGGACGGACGGACAGACGGACAGACGGACATGGCTATATCGACTCGTCTAGTCATGCTGATCAAGAATATATATACTTTATGGGGTCGGAAACGTCTCCTTCACTGCGTTGCAAACTTCTGACTGAAATCAATATACCCTCTGCAAGGGTATAAAAACATTCCGAGGACAAACAATAACCAAAACTTTAAAAACAAAAACACGTAACGAAATTTAAATTTTATTGAAAAACGCACAACTAATGTGAGTACGAGAGAACGCCTGAAATTTTTATGTTAAAATGATTTAGTATGAACGACTGGCACCTAAAGTGATGACAAATTGTAATGAAAATGTACGTGTATTTTACAGGCAGAAGTATGATTACCAAAAAGGGTGACGGATCTCAAGTTAAGGAATCTACCGATTCTTCTAGCACTACCCTTGAAGACGATGACATTAAAGGTAAATATTATAATTAAAAATTCATTTCACATTCATTTATAGAAAACTAAAAATGCCAAGTTGTTGCGAACACTAGTGAATTAGCTAGGTATGTCAGGAATCACAATCAACCGCTAGAGCTTTGCACCAATACACAGTGCTAGGTGAAGCTTTTTTAATAAGTAAATAAAACAAAGCAAATAAAACCGTAAAAGCACATAGATATTTTTCTAAACTTCATAATTAAATTTGGCATATTTTATATTGAATACGATATTGTTATTTTTTACTTGATCGGAAGGAAGGAATCGGACCTTACCAGAGAGTTTATCATAAGTGACAAGATTTGAAGTTCAAAGAAGGTTTACCTAAAGTATTCCAAATGTTACGTACTACAAAAACAATGTACATATCTTTAGCCAAAATGGAACTTAAAATATTCTGTAATTTTTGGGCTTCCGAAATTCGTAATGCCTTTATATGTTCCCAAAGAAGCTGGCCCTGTCCTTTTTGACGTATACAGTTTTTTGTGAGTGCATGTTTTGTAAATTCTTTTTAGAAGTCAACCCTTAATTTTAAATATTTTCATAAATATATATGTTGTGAATATATTTAAATGCCATCATAACTTAGCTATTAATCGACCAAGAATGAAGTTTTAATTACCCTTGCAGGCTGACATTTTGATAAGATGTATTTAACTTGCTCAGGATTATAGAAAGCTGGGCCAAATTTTACATAAATAGCTTTACATAGATGGATGGATTCATTATTTTATTTATATAACTATCGTTAGAAGCTTGTTTAAATAACTATTTTTGCACGATTTTATTCATACGATTCATACGATGGTGGCAGACTGAATGGCGCTTAAACTCAATCCTCTAAATTTAACTTTATTTAATTTTCGTAAAAAAATTTGAAAAAAACGATTAAACATTTTTTAATAAAAAAATACTAAAGCACATTTTTGTAGGTACCATTTTTTTCATTATAATGTGCCTTATTTTATTCATAAATTGTTCACTCACTTCTGAAAATATTATCCTACCTTAAAAATTAAACCACGTATTTCTTAGATCTTATTTGTAAAACTACTGTTAGGCACTTATAATTATTCAATTTTTTTTTTAAATTCCGACTTAAGGCATTTTGTGTTTTTAAGTTATTGACAAAAATTAAGACACTTAAATGTCATGTGTTTTATGACATTATATATATATATATATTTACAAGAGGTAACAACATTGTTTTAGATTTCAAAGCTTTGAACTTCAGCCCAGTACAACCCTGAATATAATAACAATCCTTATAAGCATTTCGGTCACATAATTTTCAATTTGTATAATTGCAAATATTCTTTTGTCAGACTTTCTTATTGCAGTGAGTCCTAGACTTTTAACCTTATAAGTCAATGCTGCTTCTTAAATTCCGTCTTTTATATCAACATAAGTACATAAACTTTTTTTTACAAAAATCTTAAATACTGTAAATAAGCAACACATTATAAATACCAATTGTACTTCTTAACACTTAACTTGACTTGAACTAACCAACGTTGGTTGGAAGAGAATCCGGACAAATGAAAGCTTTCTCCACACAAACACCACTCATTACCTTACCAGAATTACCATAAGGGACATATTGGTACACTTGCAATTTTAAATATAAAATTTTTTTGTTTTCCCTAGAAGATAAAAAAGGAATCGTTGATCGCAGTACCACAGTCATATCAAAAGAGCCAGAAGGTAAATCTTATTCTGCATTTTTGAGTTTCTGTAACATATACAATTATCTTTTCATATTTGTAAAAGAAACATCAAATAGATATAACGCACCTTCATTTCATCATCATCCGTCCATTTTCCAATAAGTCAATAATAAAGTACTTAAGTGTACAGCGCTATGTTAATATGATTTTAAAAATTTTATTCACTGAACAATTTAGTATAGGTTACATTGCGTATGTAAATTATGTGTAGTACTGTGTATTCTTGCCAGCATTGGCATCGACATTGAAAACTGTTAGCATGTACGAGCGCTTCTGGTTATTCACAAAACAAATATTTTATGTTCAAAAGATTTTTGTCGATTGCCAAGAGTCTTTTTTTTCATTTCAGCTTTGAATCTCCTGCATTTGGATTAAAACTATAATGCAAACAAAGTACCTTTTTAATAATATTTATTTAACTGTATTGATTGACGATTAGTCTCAAAACCGAAAATGTACCAAAAAAGTGTTAAATACATAATCCTAAAAATTCAGATGAACGGACTACATTTTAATGAAATCCTGATGTTTATAATATGTTCTTTTAAGAACATTATATTATCTTAAACTCGAATCCTTACTGTCGATATATTAAAATATTATGCACCATGGCTGAGTTTTGATTTATGGAATCGTTGTTGAAGGAATCATCGCATTATAGGGTTTTTATTTTGTGGTCATTTCTTTTTTTTGATAGAGTAAAACATCAATATATATGTATGTGTGTCGTCAGTAGTCGTGACCAAAAACCGATTTTACAATAATTTGTCGGAACTCGTATGTGTGTTGTGCGTTTCTCGGCGAAACGTGTCGAAGTGTGAGTGTCCACTGGTGTTCTATACTGCGTGTGTGAACAGAGCATCGGAGGAAAAGGCCTTTTCAATCCCGCGAGCCACCCCTGTGCTGCTTCTGTTGGCGACATTCATATAATCCGTACCTGGGCTTTGGCAGTCAAACAAGTTTATAGAATAAAACGTAAAATTTATTGTATACTTATCCTATTTCGAAGCGGATTCGTTTGTAACATGTTTTTTCGCTAATCCTTTTCCACAAAGAAAATTTTTACAACAGGGTGAACTTTGCAATTTTATAAAACAAAGAACTAGGAAGAACATTTTTTAAATAATTACAGAACGCGTACACTTAAAGCCAATGTAGATGTGTCCACATGACACTGAGATTCTGAAATTGAGAAAACATTAAAATTAATATCATTAAAATGTGTTAAGAACGAATGTTTTTTAATTAGGACAAAATGTTTTTAAGTCAAGAAAAACTGGTCTTGACTTAAAAGCATTTTTCTTAATTGAAGAACGTTTATTCTTAACTTATAACCTTTTTAAAAATATGAAAATATTTTATATGGCCTTAAAAATAATAAAAAAGAACGCTATAGTCCAGTGCCTCGACCGTCAGATACCCCTTACTCAGCTAACCAACTTCAAAACAAGAAAAATCGCAATAGTCGATGCCCTCGACTGTTAGATACCCGTTACTTAGCTAAAGAGAGTGCGAGAGGGATGGAGATTTGCTTGCTTGTTGCTGGCGCCCCCTAGCGCCATTGGAGGCGTATTCGTGAAAACAGCTGATTTGCTACAAGCAATCTCGATTCTATTTGTAAAATATTGATTTTTATTTGGTTATAACCTTTTAATGAACGGTCCGATTTCATTAACTTTTGGCATTTAGACGGGTATTGATAATAAGAACAAACTCTCATTTACATTTTTACAAAATATTAAAAAATTTGGGCGCTGAGCGGCGTTAGAGGGGGCGTTGCACCCTGCTGAAACAAACTTGCGCTGCGCAGGAAGCCGAAGAACCTTGAAAAGCATTCATCATATTCATCAAACCACGATGAAAAATAGCTTTCTCGAGTACACGTTACGCATCGATTTGTTATAAATTGCATAATGTGCTCTTGCTTTTATTGTTATTAAAACTTTTTCAAAAACCTTGATATGTATTTTACACACATTAAAAATATATCTGAAAGAGCGACTGGCCCACATCGTTTTGTTACTGCGCGTTAGTCAAATGCGACGTTGACCCTTTTTGGCAGCAGAGCAAACGAAATTGTACACTAACACAACCGAAGAATCTTACACGGACAGCGCTCACTAAGGAGATCGATAATCCACACTAAAAATCTTGCAGTGTATTCCGTTGTATGGTGGTTACTCATCTTGTAGTCTATATTATCTTTGGTAACGGGTATCTGATAGTCAAGGCATCCAACTATAGCGTCCTCTCTTGATTTAAAATTTTTTTAAATATTTTTTTAAACTTATTTAACTTTATAGATTGACAATGAATATTTTATCACAAGGATAATTACGAATAACTCATGCATTCTTCTCCGGAGATCGAACCCACGACCGCAAGCTTATAACGTAAGCACTCTAAGCGCTAGGCCAGTTAGCCTTCAAAAAGCGATCACATGCAGCTCATTAGAGAGATTGAGAAAATAACAAGGGGGAACGTAACAATCGTGTGCCTCGACTATCATGTAACTGTTACTCAGCTAACCAAAGTAAATTATTAACTTATTAAATCGGAATAACAAACTAGCTCTTATAGTTTACGAATAAACAAACAAACATGTATAGACCGACTCAGCCTTTTCTTATTTTAAGAGTATCTTTAATGTGGACTGTATTTTTTAGTGTGCAACGTTTTAAATGTTATCGGGTGTAACCGCGTTTTGGATTTCAAAGTCTGAAAATACGATTTGAAAAGATCAACCCCCTTCAGGGGTCCTCTCCCTTAGCTTGCGTTTGGATAATAATTGAAATTCATTTGACCGAATGACCCTTAGTCAGTACTGTCACTGTCAGTAGTGACGCCAACTGGAGGCATATTTATCTTTCAAGTAGTTAACAAGGTAACTAGTACTAGTAAGAGACGCCTTATTAAAGAATGTATTTCGATCTAAAATTATATGCATATTTTTTACATCCATGGTTATTCTAAGCAGGGTTTTAAAGTGCATACTCATTTTCGCCCACTCCGTAGACTACAATTCATTCCATATTCCTAACCACTTGGGAATAATTTTCATTATTTTCTTTACAAAAAATTCTTCTCTTGTGATGATTTTACTAAAAACACTTACAATTTGTATAAAACATTGATTTTTATACAAAACTAAATGTGCGTTTTAGATATAAGGATACTGTGTCCTGCAAAAACTTGCCAGCAAAATACAGGAAACTCGCAGTGCTCGTCAGGTATGTATGTATACCAAAAAATGTTTCGAGTTCCAAGTCTAAAATGACTTTAAATGTAAAATTCACATTTTGAGGTGGTCTCAACTTGTATGCCTTCTTCTATAGAAGACAGGCAACAAACCCACAAATTTTAGAGCTGATTTTAATTCAGAAGCCCTTTCCAGATCCATAAATACACAAAAAATATATATTTGTCAATTAGAAATTCATAATCGTTTGCTTGTATAAGTGCATGCTGACCATGTTCCAATTATATGCAATGTCCTTTATACTTATAATGCCTTTTGCACTTTGCTGATGAGTATTGAATATCATTACTAGAAACACAATAATTTTCAATTAATTTTACTGCAAAAACGACGCTTATGTCCTATATATTTTGTTCCCTCAGACTTTTCCGTTAACACTTTTCTATTATAAACCAAGGCGAACTCCAAATAGTACTTAAATGTTTTGTCCTATAAGAAATGAGGATAAGGCAGACGTTTTTTAAGTTAGCCTGACATGCAAGCACGTTTATCTTAAAATGTGTCAATATTGGTAATGGTTGTCGGTATGGATACCAATTACATTGAACTTTTCGATATAAAAGAAAAATTGAATAGAAAATAAAAGAGGGAAATTTTAAATGGCCAAAAGAAACAAAATAACTACGAAGGTGAAAAATAATGTTTACATACTTGCAATTATTAGAATACCGGAGGTATACGGAGGTCTTACAGAAAACGCTTCTTACCAAACCCGATGAGAGTGCTAGGTGCAACCTTCTTCAGAAGGTACCTAAATGTGCCAATTTCTCGAGTTCCGGCTAACATTTATCGAACAGATAAAGTCCCTGCTAAGGAATTTTGTTTTTTCAACCGCCAATGTGAGGGTAACTTTGAGAGGGAATCATACTTATAAAGATGCAATTTTATAATCTCAGACATAAACAAAACCTAAAAAGCTTATGCAACACTCAAAGCAAGCTCTGTAAAGGCGCTTAGCAGCTCAATTGTGTTATTAACAGCACTCTGTCAGTGTTACTCGTTCAGGTAAATTCGAGAAAACCGATTTGCATTTACGACAACTTTATATGGTCATTATCTTGTTTGGGCAGATAGCTATTAGGGACTTTGCCAGGGACTCAAAAAATCGATCCTTATTGCTTAAAAGTTCCAATTTAATGTTCTGGCATTCTGAAATCAAAACCAGTTGATGATTTACAAGTAAAACAAAATTTTGGAATGTGGTTTACTACAATAAGCTCCAATTGCTATAAAGCTTAATTTCTAACAAGCTCTGGCCGCTTTGTTCTCATACCAAACATATGTATATGTATAGGTCTGCAAGGGTATTTTCAGCTTTATCCTTCATCCCTCGACTCGATAAAAATAAGAAAATGCAGGGACCGTAAATAATATTAATCAATTTGAGTAAAAAAATAAAAATGACAAAATAAAATTTATTTTGTTGATTTTTACTTAATCACTTAAAAAATGTAATTTATAGGTGAAAGAAAACATATCGATAAAAAATTTAAGATTATTTTTTGTGTGATAAGTCTTGGATCAAAATGTGTATGAACGTCGAAAGCTTTTTCGGTGATGCATTATTTGAAGGGATTGAAATTAAACCAAGGAAAACCACTTTTCAATTCGTAAGACGATTTTTATAAATTTTTTAAAAATATATTTTCTTACAATAGTCAATCTAAACATACCATATATGCCAATTAAATATAAACATTCTAGGACAAACATTTCTGGAAGTATATTTTACAAAGACCCCAAAGAAGAAAAAAGTCTAGTCTAAAAACCAAAGACTTTTGAAAACATCTTATTTTAAAAGCATTCAAATTATAAACAAAAAGATAAAAGTCCGGAACCTACAAAACTGTCTGTAACAAATGTACCAGGATTTCCAAACCAATTAGAAAGCGTCACATTTTACAATAAATAAACTAAAAAGCTCATAAGCCAAAAACAACCGGTAACAAATGACTAACAATAAATCAAATCATACATACGGCAAATCATACATTTATTTATTCAGTTTTACAAACCAAGAATGATCTTTCTTTCTTCATATGTTGATCAAAAACGTATAGTAACGAAATATATTTTTAAAAAATATATGAAAACCTCTTGAAAATGTTTGATTAACATAATAAGGTATAATTGGTATCTATTAAAATAATGCATTACAAAAAATCCGAGTTCAGTTTTGATCGAAAATATTATTTTTTGGGTAAATAAATAAAATTTTAAAAAGAATCATAGAAATTGTGATTAAATACAATAATTAAGGTCTTTAATGAAATGTACTTCGCATGTTTCAAGGATCTTTATTGTTTGATGGCTAGAATTTAGTATGCTACGTTAGGAATATATTAATATCGGGGTGTCACAGGAATCGCAGAGCTCTGAATGGTACTAATATTCTTACATACATTAGGGCGGACTTTTTTTTGTATGAAATTTATAATGTCATACTGTCACCCCAGTAAATATATTCCTTTGGTATTCTTAAGGAATAAGATACAAAAGAAAAAAATAAGTTTTAGACGGTGTGAAATGACATTTAAAGCTTTTAGGCATATTTTATACTCGTCTAGATGCCGTAGACTTGATACTTAACTTTGACAGTTTTCTTGTAATAACCTATGCCATTATTCAATAGATTACAACTCGTACATTAAAATTGATTTATGCTTTGATCCTAAAAATTATAAGATATATTTGCTATTGCAATGTGAATACCACAATAGACAATAAAAAAAAAGGATTGCTCGGGGACCGAACACGATCCTTATGGGTTTAAAAACATAAGAGCTACGGACTAGTCTACTTCGAACTGATTTAACTCATGAAATTAGCTACTCTTTATTTCCCTTACTCGATCAGAACAAAAAAGTAGACAAATTAAGGAAAGGAAGAATCATTTGTATGTGTTGTATGAGTAATTTAAACAGAAAGTTTCAGCCTTTGCGCACCGCATAAACTTCCAAATAAAATTTTTTGTACATAAAACTACTATTTAAGATGGTGAGCTCATTTTGCCTTAAAAAATCCACCCTAATGTATAGACATCAATTTAAATTTTACACAACTGAAGAGATTTCTGTGGAATCCCTGTGTATTACCTTATAAAGAATCAGGGTGTTATTGCATTCATGGGTAGATAAATATGAGACGGAGATAAACCTAGTTTTAGCACAATCAACTAAACAATTAAACCCTAAATAACCTAAATACAAAATTGTCTATCAACAAAGCAGCTAGACGACAAGAAATAATAAAGATCACTGAACAGTTAATTGAAGCGATTAACAGTGGCGACTTTGATGGATACACGTAAGTTTAAAATATTACATAAACATTTCCCATTGTCTCAAAAAACTTTACTATTTAAGCTTATTTATTTATTCTCAGGTTAAAAGGCAACTGCAATTTACCTATAACCTATGTTTTTTTGCAGCTATAGCTACTGTGGCCTTGAGCTACTTCCATTTCAGTTATTTTTAAAGTTTAAAAAAAAGTTCAAGTTATTTTTGAAGTTATTGAGGTTGTCTTTTTTTTTGTAAGCTGTTCAATCCTGATTAAGAAACATAATGTTAGGCGTGCCTTTATTAGTGCTACGTTCTTCCCCGCCTCCTCAAAACGCATAAGATTTAATATTTTTTTTAAATAAACCTAACCTATAGCTTAAACTAAATGATGTATAAAAAATTAAATTAAGTTTGTGGTGAAGTAAGACAAAGGCTACAAAACATTGCTGATGTCTATAAAAAACAAAAAATAATAATGCTATCCACACAACATAAGCAATGTACATACAATGTATACATAATCTGATCAAAAATGTTAATTTAAAAATGTGTTCAATAAAAAATTATTTGTATTCTTCAGCAAAATATGTGATCCCCATTTAACTGCCTTCGAGCCAGAAGCTTTGGGTAATCTTGTCGAAGGAATTGATTTTCATAAATTTTACTTTGAAAATGGTGAGTTGAATAAAATTATATTCGAAAGACAAAAAATTATTAAATTACCATTTTAGTTCTTGGTAAGAATTGCAAAGCTATAAACACAACCATATTAAATCCTCACGTGCACTTATTGGGTGAAGAGGCCGCGTGCATTGCCTATGTCAGACTTACACAGTACATTGATAAGTAAGTACTTGACAAAGATAACCCCAACACCTTAAAATTAAAATGGTTTTTTATATATAGGCAAGGACATGCACACACCCATCAGTCTGAGGAAACGCGCGTATGGCACAAACGCGACAACAAATGGCAAAATGTTCACTTTCATCGAAGTGCATCTGCCAAAATAAGCGGAGCTACTACATTCGATTTTATACCCCAAAAGTAGTGGGCGTTAGTCAATGGAATATGAACTGTCATTATGCACATGAATAAAAGTGCTATATTTATAATTAGAGGACGCAATAGTATTTGCGAATAAAGTTGTTAGTGCGAATTTTATTATTTTATTTATTTGTATTCAAGTGTTTTGTGTCCCATGTTATTCTATGTTAAAATATACTGTAAAATTAAAAGCATGTATCGCATTTCAGATATCCCCTAGAAATATGGTCACTTTATAAATTAAAAGAGCAAACAACACAAATATAAAAAATTCAACATAATATTGGTACATGGAATATTTAAAGTAAATATCGCTGTACCAATCATAAGATTGTAAATTTGAATGGTGTCAAGGAAAGAAACAAGCTTATCATTTAACTTAAATTGATATCAATCTTAAAATAAAATGAATAACTTTGTATCTATTGGAATAAGAAAGAAAATAATTCCAACCACTTTACGTAATCTTCTAAAAGTAATGCAAACAATTTAAAACGCATGTATCACTTACTAGGATACAAATAATCATTTGTTTGTGCAGTCCGCTTATTCTCGTTCTTCAAATATATACACACATGCATAGCTTATTAAAATGTGTGAATTCAGGCGAATACAAATTACTCAAGTTAGCATTAACGATTTATAAAACTGTAAAGCATTAGGTAACTCAATGTAGCATTATAAATTTTGAAAAAATAAGTACATGAAAAACCAAATAAATTAGCTAACTGAAATATAAAATTAAGCCGAATTAAATAATAATATGCGATTACTTCAAACTCACTAGATGACTTAAATCTACATATGTATGTTTATTTATGTTGCCTTTCTGGTCGCATGGCATATAACAGAATATAAAGGTGTCCTAAAAATAGAAGTGACTGTACAGACAACATACAGAAATGCAGACATCTGGTTCCCAAAATACCGGTAATTCGACTTACATACGTCACATTTATGGAGGTATTTAATTATGTATCTCTTACGGCCGATTAAATAATTACTTAATATTTTTAAATATGTTTCCGCTCGAGTGGGACTGTTGTGCCGCTTTTGGTATATGTATATGTTATTGTTATAATATAAAATTATTTTTGTGCAACCTTGTCATAAAGATAAATTGAATTGTCTTACAAAGAACCTTTAACGTTATTTTAAATGGTCCTTGGGACCTATCTAGTTAGATACCGACATATGTGCAAAGAAAAAAACGCAACATTACAGTTAAATACAAATTATTCTTTTATTTTCTTCCTATTTTATTGAAAATTAATGATCAAATTTCAATATTAAACTCCTTTGCTATACAATATTTATAAAGAAATCTAATATTTATCAACTCTCGATGAAAGCCATAAATAATTTGTTCAGGGGGGGCACAGAATTCGCAGAGCGGTCATTCATCGTAATTTTCTTATGTTAATCAATATAAATTTTACACGAATTAGCGCTGAAGTGATTTCTGTGGAACCCCCGCATGCAACAATTCCCCTTACTTTCGAATTCAAATATAAATAAAATGTGTATTAGGTTAAGTCCCTTTACTTAATAGATCTTTTTGTGTATAACTCCAAATACGTTGTTATAAGCATAAATGCGAGCATATGTATATTGTATTTATGAGACTGTATCATTGTAAAATGATTACAACTGTTTCCTGATCATAAATGTATGTATACACAAATTTGGATTTAAAGGCATTTCCAAAAACTGCACACACTTTTTTACTTAAAAGCCAAAAACAATTTTCTGATAAAAGTTTACAACAATATTTGGATTAATGGTCCGCCTCAAAGAAGTTTTACTTTAAATGCAATCCACGCCTCTAGCTTTAAATATTTATGAGTGCTTGGGATGTATTGACTATTATTTCAAATTGTCTAATACTATAAGTCAATCTAGGAATGGGACTTATTCACATGGTTATCAATTCAAATGCCGTTGCTAAAATTCCCTTTTTTGGACCTAAATGTCTTCTGAAATAATATTTAATACTTATACTATGAAAACAAACTATATTAAAGAATTTGGGCACATTAAATTGATCAAAAAGCTGTTGCTCTTAAAGTAAACGTTCTTAGAATAATATCTAATTCATAAACTGAATTATGTTTTTCAAATCCAAAAAATAAAATAAAAGAAACATGGAATGCAATTGCCTTTAAAACTTATTTTCATTAGTGGATGTCTCTTATACTTTAAGGAAATTAAAAAACAATGCAAATTTTAGCCCATAATGCAAAGTCCATTAACACAATTTAAAAATTCCAAATATAAAATAAATTATTCCATATATATGATTTAATAAATACAAATAAATACTTAATAAAAATGATAATAAACATTCACATTAACCATGTGGCCTTTGTATTAAATAGAATAGGAGACGTTTATAACCGTTTCTTAACTACTTTCACCTAAAAATGCGACTTCATTTTTAACGAAATTTAATTCAAGGTTCAAGTTTTTATTTGTTTGAGAGTAAAAATAGAACACGACGACTTTTAAGTACGAACATCGTGATACAGCAAAAATGGTTTTAAAACAATTGCCTCTTTTGATTCTGTTTTCCGAAATAATCGTAGAATGTTTTTAACGAAATTAGAAGCAACAAGGAAGAACGCTATAGTCGAGTACCTCGGCTATCAGATACCCGTTACTCAGCTAAAGGGACCAAAGGGATATTGAGATACGCAAGCAGCAAAGCGAGATTGAAATGCGCCACCTACCGGCGGTAGACAGACTTAAGCGTTATGGGCGTTAGAGTGGGCGTGGCAAATTTTTTTTGGGTCAATCGATAGGTATTGACGAGACCAATACATTTCAGTTAAAATTTTTTATCTAGCATGAAAATAGTGGGCGCCACAGGCTTGGGCGGCTTGTGATCGTGGCATATTCGCGTAACAAATTTGCGCTGCTTACAACGCTACGAAATCTAAATCTGAGCTCCCAAATTCTCTATCTTTGATAGTTTCCGAGATATCCACGTTACGTACGATTTTTTGAAGTTTGTGGGCGTTAAAGTGGGCCTGGCAAACTTTTTTTGGGTCAATCGATAGGTATTGATGAGAGCAATACTTTTCAGTTAAAACTTTTATTCTAGCATCAAAACTGTAGGAGCCACAGTTTTGGGCGGCTTGTGGGCGTTAGAGTGGGCGTGGCACTATGATAAAACCAACTTGCGCTGCGCAGGAATCTCAGGAATCTGCATGCCTAATCCCAGTATTGTAGCTCTTATAGTTTCCGAGATCTCAGCGTTCATACGGACAGACGGACTGACAGACAGACGGACATGGCTAGATCGACTCGGCTAGTGATCCTGATCAAGAATATATACACTTTATGGGGTCGGAAACGCATCCTTCTGCCTGTTACATACTTTCCGACGAATCTAGTATACCCTTTTACTCTACGAGTAACGAGTATAAAAATAGTGACAAAACCTCAAATGACATCAACATCCTTAATTTTACACTTTATTTGTAGAGTAAGAGGGTATGTTGTTTTCGACGGAAAGTGTGTAAAAGGGTGAAGGATTCGTTTCAGACTATATCTCAAGATATATACTAAAAAGCAGGAAAAATGTAAGCGTGTCAGTGCCCAGCCCATACCGTAAGATCAGCCAATTTCATAGCCAACATTTCATAGAGGGCCTAGGTGCCCACTATGATCCGATATGGTTTTACTTTTCGTTTGGCCTAAAAAGCTAAAAAGTTGGGGTTAAGCACGATTGACCTGAAAAAAAGTTTGTCACTCCTACTTTAACGCCCATAAACTGTCCGTCGCCCCCATTTTTAGAGATTTTGTATAGGACCTTAAAAGTTATGACCGAATAAAGAGATCTCCGCTTCTTAGCAGCGCTCTGAAATCGCTCGAAAATGCCTTTGCTGCTGCCAAATCTCAATCTCCTTTGCGATCCCCATAGCCGAGTATCGGGTATATGATAGAAGAGGCACTCGAAAATAGCGATCTTGCTGTGGGTTTTGCTATTATATAAAAAAACCCAGCCATGTAGGCGTGACACTGGACTCTAACAAACGAGCCCTGCGTAGGACTCCCTAGGACTCTGTATTCCGAATACCAACTTTCTTACTTCTATGGTTTCCGAGATATCCTAGTATTAACTAATGGTCTGATTTGTAACATTTTGAGGGTAAGATACAGTTGTCCGTCTTATTACTACCTGCAACAAAAAGAAGACTTTTGCGAAAGTTTTGAAAAGTGGCTTTTCTGGCGCATTAGACCAGCTTGAAGTGCACTCCCGGTACGGTTCGTCCTACGCCCGTCCGCATTCATATTTATACCCGTTACTCGTAGAGTAAAAGGGTATACTAGATTCGCCTGAAATGATGTAACAGGCAGAAGGAAGCGTTTCCGACCCCATAAAGTGTATATAATCTTGATCAGGATCACTAGCCGAGTCGATCTAGCAATGTCCGTCTGTCTGTCCGGATGAACGCTGAGATCTCGGAAACTTTGAGAGCTAGGCTATTGAGATTTGGCGTGCAGATTCCTTAGCTTCTTACGCAGCGCTAGTTTGTTTCAGCAGGGTGCAACGCCCCTACAGTTTTGATACCTATCGATTGACCCAAACAAAAGTTTGCCACGCCCACTCTAACGCCTATAACGCTTAAATCTCCCTACCGCCCACATAACTATATATTGAGATCAAGGGTAGGTGGCGCATTTCAATCTCGCTTTGCTGCTTACATATCTCAATTTCCCTTCGGTCCTTTTAGCTGAGTAACGGGTATCTGATAGTCGAGGTACTCGACTATAGCGTTCTTCCTTGTTTTTTATTTGACTAGCAAGGCCGCCTGAAACGTCGCCTGCGGAAACTTTGAAGTAGATCGTTACATAATCCTAAACTTTTAACTTGCTTTTACCTTTGCTACTTAAACTAAATTCAAAACATTCCTAGGATCCACATTACCATAAAGGTAGAGGTTTTAGAGCACATTTTGAAGCCAAGTCAAAATTTATAGCAGAGAAATGGCAAAAGAAAAAAAAACCAATAGAATTTTGATGCAGCTTATTGTACCAATTTATACGTAGCAAACGCCTAATTTTTTTCGAATTTCTGTTATTTTTAGATTTTTATGTCAAGCCGTTTCCTTATATATCTTAGTACTTATACATAAATATAAGTTAAGATAAGATTAAGATAGGGTCTTTAACTTTTTTATGGTTAATTAATTAATTAATTAAATATGTTTTATTGAGTTCTTCACGTGTATTGAATTCCAATTTGTTGTTACAAAGTTGATTACAATTTAATGCATAATTCAATTATTATGGTAATACGACTTTGAAGATTACGCCATTAGTTGTTTATGCAGCTTCCTTTGCCAGACGGTCAGCCTTCTCGACTACCTCTTCGATTGGGCCGACCATGTAAAAAGCAACTTCAGGCAAATGGTCGTAATCCCCAGCCAGAATCGATGAGAAGCCCTTAATGGTTTGTTCCAGGGGCACGAGTTTACCAGCATGCCCAGTGAAGACTTCAGCAACTTGGAATGGCTGCGACAAGAAACGCTGAATCTTCCGAGCGCGAGCAACTGTGAGCTTATCTTCCTCAGACAACTCATCCATACCCAGAATGGCAATGATATCCTGAAGGGATTTGTAATCCTGTAGGATTTTCTGCACACCACGAGCAACGTTGTAATGTTCCTGTCCAATGATGTTGGGGTCCATAATTCGAGATGTGGAATCCAGGGGATCCACAGCAGGGTAAATACCCAGTTCGGCAATCGCACGCGACAGCACAGTGGTGGCGTCCAAGTGAGCGAAAGTAGTGGCTGGAGCAGGATCAGTCAAATCATCAGCGGGCACATAGATAGCCTGGACAGAAGTAATAGATCCCTTTTTGGTGGTGGTAATACGTTCCTGCATAGAACCCATGTCAGTGGCTAAAGTTGGTTGGTAACCGACGGCGGAGGGAATACGGCCCAACAATGCGGACACCTCTGACCCAGCTTGAGTGAACCGGAAAATGTTGTCGATGAACAGCAACACATCCTGTCCCTCTTGATCACGGAAGTACTCGGCAACAGTCAGTCCAGTAAGAGCAACACGGGCACGGGCACCTGGAGGCTCGTTCATCTGGCCGTAGACCAGGGCCACCTTGGAGGTCTTGTCCTTCAGTGAAATGACACCACCCTCAATCATCTCATTGTACAAATCGTTTCCCTCGCGGGTGCGTTCGCCGACTCCCGCAAATACTGAGTATCCACCATGGGCCTTAGCTACGTTGTTAATCAGCTCCATGATCAACACAGTTTTACCCACGCCGGCACCGCCAAACAACCCAATTTTACCGCCTTTGGCATAAGGAGCCAAAAGATCAACGACTTTGATTCCAGTGACAAGAATCTCCTGCTCAACGGACATCTCAACGAATTCAGGAGCCTCAGCGTGAATAGCAGCGGTCTTGTCGGTTTCAATTGGTCCACGCTCATCGATGGGCTCGCCTGTTCAAAGAAGTTGTTAAAATTATTCTATAGTCAGAAATTAAATTACGTACCAATCACATTGATAATGCGGCCCAGGGTTTCAGCACCGACTGGAATACGGATTGGATACCCAGTATCGAGAACCTTCTGTCCGCGAACCAAGCCCTCAGTACCGTCCATGGCAATGGTGCGTACGGTGTTTTCTCCCAAGTGCTGGGCCACCTCGAGCACGAGCCGAGGAGAGCGATTGTCGACTTCCAAGGCGTTCAGGATTGGCGGCAAATTATCATCGAACTGCACGTCGACGACAGCACCAATTACGGCGACAATCTTTCCGTTGGCGGCAGCCGCAGCCTTTGCAGCCTTGGCAGCATGGCCTCGAGCTGAAATGAATTCCAAATCGTAATATGTACACTTTTTAGTTCGTAGTTTTATGTAGGAGAGGCGGACGCTGAAAACCGAAAAATCCTTTTAGCCTTTTTAAAGATGGCAAAAGGTTATTTTTCTACAAATTATTTAAAACTTTGACTAGAAACAACGGCCACCGATTAGAAAAGATTATGAAACGAAATTAAAACCGGGCACACATAAATCTCCCTTAACCGAATGTTTAACATTTTGATCACCCCGGTATAAACCTACTAAGCCGGAAAAGTTGTATTTTGAACACCTTCATGGCCATTATTATTGTGCAATACGAACTTATCTGATCGCGGAATCAACCTTAATATTATTTTAAAGCAAGCCGAATGTATAAATCGATTTTCATTTCTTCCAAACCCATGTATAGAGGTTAGAGCCCACATATACCTACTTCACGTCAGAATAATCGTTTAACATGGAACTACAAAATAACAAAACAGTTACAAAATTTTTAATACATATATAAAAGTGGCTCCACTGAACAAGCCCGAAATCTTTTCTAAGGCGTAAAAACTCATCTTATACGTAACAGAAAGTCACATTTTTTAACATTAAAATGTACAAAGTTTTAATGGGGCTGTTTCGTTGGACGATATGTGCTTATAATGTATTATAACACTTAAGTAACCTTAAATCATTATCGTTATGTAATAATTTTTCTTCACTCGTAACATTTTTCCGCACGTATAGGTTATGTTCGACAACTGCTCAATTAATCCAACTCTATAAACATCTTGTACTAAACTTCTTCATTTAATACAAGTTTGCATTGATCTGACTACAAACTTTCATTATTTTATGCTACTTACACAATTGCCCCAAAAATGGAAGCAAATTCTTATCGGCTTTGGAGGCAGCACGTAACGCGAACATTTTTCTCGGACTAACTGAGAAGTGTGGGAGTATGTGTACTGAGTGTGTGCCGAAGAGCTAGAGCTGAGTTAACCAAAAATTCAAAATATCGGATGCGTTTGTGCTTACAAAAAGGGGTTTTAGTATATTAGTATTTTACGGAAACTTAAAGCCTTTTCGCACTATGTCGGTCTGCCTATCGAGTGAGCCAATGACCCGAGTACACCAAAAGTGTTTACACTTGGTTGACCCTATTTATAGGGTCATGTCAGCTTTTGTTTGTTTTGATTCTCACATCGACGAAAAGCTGTTGCATATTATTGTGGAACTTCTCCGATAGGAAGCAATACCACAACAAGGCAAGTGCACAGAATAGTTGAAGTGCTGGAGGAGATCCATTAGAGAATTACAGTGGGAACATAGACATCCGCCCGCTAAGGGACAGCTGGAGGATCCAAAAGCTTGCAGCATTTGGCGAATTAACCCCGTTCCCAATTTGGCTCCCATTTACTCAAGGTCCAATATGCCTATTGGGACTCGGAGCTGGACTGCAGATGGCGCGGAGAAGATGGCGAAGCATCCGTGGGACGAAATGGAAGCTTTAAACTACTAATTTACAAAAAAAAAACATTCGTTTAACATTCCATTTATTTTTAAATTCAAATTCTTTTTGCACTTCCAGACACTTCTTTTTTAAATTGCTTGACAGTAAGACCATGCTACATGCATTGCGGGTGAACGTGGAAAACTTCGGTCTCACTACAAAGAATAAGATTTTTTCGGCTATTGTAACTCTTAGCCGATCTGAGTACTAGACTTAATACGGGGGCAAGCAATTGTTGCAATTAATCAAAGCATAAACGGAATCCATTGTTTCTAAATGTGAAAGACCATAAAGTTAAATGTATCGTATGATAAAAACCGGACTGAGCCCTAGTCTTAACAGGCTTCGGGTAATTGCTGAATTGGAGAATTTTAGGAACATGACATGAATTACCTAATGTTTTCTGCTGAACTTTCAACAATTTAGCAATTCAAATTATGCTACTTGGTAAATTTACTATGAATGAAAGTGAATTGAGTTTTACTTAACACTTTCAAATAAAATTATTGTTTTGCTTATCAAAAAAGCAGTTCAACAGTTAAGTCGAGTACTCAGTTCGAAAAAACAGTTTCACTAGTTGAAAAAGCTTATTCTTTGTGACCGAAGCTTACACAGTTCAGCCGCATGCACGTAGCTGTTAGTCAGCTGGGTTTGATGACAAGCAACAAACAAATCAATTGGATCCATTTAAAGAAGACGAAACTTAGAAGGAAATATACATATTACATCGTATCTACTTTATATTTTTTTTCACTTTTCACTGTGACGCCATTTACGTTGTTCTGGCTATTTATGTGCGTAAGCCTAGTACCTCACATCGACGAAAACCGCGAGCTAGCCCTAGGAGTGAGCGAGAGGCAAACAGGCGGCTAAAGCTTTTCGTCGGGTCTGTTTTTCAGGGCGGTACTCAGATGAGCTAAGGAAATACCAGAACGCCGCCCAAAGAATAAGAAATGTAATCTTTGGCGGTGTTCGTGCAGAAGCGGTGGGGAATTTAAAAATTAAAAATGGAAGAAAAATGACAGGTATTGACGAGAGCCATACGTTTATCGAAAACATTTGTATATTGCATTAAAACTGTAGGAGCCACCGTTTTGGGTGCCTTGTGATCGTTATAGTGGCTGTGGCATATTGTTTTTGATATCACAGCGTTCATACGGACGGACAGACAAACGGATATGCGAATATGGCTTGTTCATCTCGGCTAGTGATCCTGAGCTAGAAAGAGATGGCTAAGAATCTCTATAACTCAGCTTCAGCGCAGAATAGGACCGCCCACGCAAATGTAATCGTCTATGTATCAAAGTATCTTTAATTACATCGTTTTTTAAAGAATCAACTCGGCCAGTTTTGGAAGATGGCTAAAATGCATCTATTTTCAAAAATACCTCGACGTTATGTACAAAAATCACCTCTGTCTGAACAGACTGTAAAAATGGCGCAAGGGAGATGGAGATAAGCAACCAGCATTACAGCGCGCCACCTAGCAGCGATCTCAATATTTCGTCATAATTTCTTAATGAATGGTCGGATTGGAATAATCTGGAACGCATTTATTTATGCGCCTGTAAACTTTACCCACCTACATATATGCTCTCTAAAAAAATATCTGTATGCATTTTCGAGGAATATATTTGAAGGGATATCAGCTTCATATTTTATTCACATGGCTTAAATAGATATCAAAAAATACAAATAATTTTTCGGGTTTCGTGTCGTTTTCTCGTCTTCTTGTTAAATTTAAAGCAGGCTTACGTCTCCATGCATTTTACTTTAAATTTGGCATGCAGACGAGAAAACGGCGCAAAAAGTTTATTCCATCCATATTTAAGTTGTATAATTACTTCTTAACATGTCCAGATATTTCACGTTAGTATGCGTTACCGTGCGTTTATGGGCCACGCCCACTCTAACGCCAATAAGCCTCCCAAAACTGTGGCACCTATGTTAGAATTAATTTGTAATTTAAACATACTGGTTTAGTACAGACTTCTCCTTTGATCCAAGCAAATTTTGCATCGTCCCCTCAAATAACCTAGTCACACAGAGGAGATTTCCGTATCAGTGACTAAATTCGGCTTCAGCAACTTTTTCTTGCATAAGAAATACATGTGACCGAAAGAGACGGAAATGTCATTACAACTCGCATCAGCGGAACATGCCAGTATTTTTTTTTACGAGTTTTTGTACTTGGCGTTTATTTGAGAAGGATATGCATTTGAACTGCAATGGCGCCATTATCATCTTAATAATAAATATTGCTGTGCTCTTTTTGGAGGAAATTACCAACTTTCAGCTTATGACCTTCTTGTCAAGACCAGTTATACATTGGACCAAATCATACATTATTTATCTAAAGAAAAAGCGATTTGAAAGCGATCCCGCCCAAAATTGTTGTTAAAAAAATGGACATGGTCAGAGAACCGTATGCGAGAAAGTTTTTATAAATGCTTAAAATAGTTTAAGCGGTTCAAGCTTGTGAAAAGTCTCGTGGCGTCACTGTTGGCCCAAACAAGAATCCGCTTAAAACTGCAATAGCGATTTTAAGCGGTTGTGTGCAGAGGCTATAAGTGTTGATGTGCTATAAATGCAACCGATAACATTAGAATCTTGACCATTTCGTAAGTATAGATATTGATCGATAGGGGTTGTGTTAGTTTATGGTTCATCTCTAGTTGTTGCTAATCGCGTATAGTAATATCGATAACGTTTTCGTACAATAATGTGTAATATAATGTGTAGTGTAATACAAAAATGAAAAGAAACCATGTTAGATGTTTTGCGATGCAATGAATTGGTACTTATCAAATGTGTTTTTAACAAGAAATCAGTAAGCCGTGTTTCCTAATCTGCATCAAATAAGTGCTCTCCGCCCAATGATTCAGATATACATACAAAATCAAAAACCGACCCCGCTACGCTAACAAAAACTTTAGCGTCTGCTTCTTTGTTAAATATACACATTGTATGAAGTTTTATAAACGCAAATTTTACCTACTTGGGGCGTTTGTATGATTGTTAGAATTAATATGCGGACTTTTACAGAAACATACATTTTCAAAACCTTTCCTACAAATCTATACATAGATTAATATGTACGATATGTTCAAAGTGCATCGGAGTAAATAATTATATTTATTTGCTAAAAAATGTAATTCTCAAACATTTAATAGCAGTTTTTTACGTGTCTGATAAAAAAGTACATGGATTACATTTTATTGTAGGGGCGTGGTATATCCGAAGGAAATAAATATGTTCAGACTGTGATTGCTGAAAAATAAGCGTATGTACGTATATTGATATACATACATACATACATATGTATGTGGGTGCACCATTATCTTAGAAAATGCGAAAGCAAATGGATCATGTCCATTCTTAAGTAAAGTATAGCCCTTGCAAACAGCTTCAAATACTTTTAAGTACTGTATGGATAATCGAAAGAAAAGAAAAATTATACTTGCATTAATTAATCTCGTATGGGTACATTTAATTTATTATCAATACTACAACACAGTTCGAAAACGGAAAACTTTTAAACTTTTCAAGTCTTTAAACAAATCAAAGTACATATTTTATAAAAAACTCAAGTTGGGCGCTGGCCACCCATTTGCTCAAGAGTGTTCAATTCTTATACAAATATGTACATAGTGGGAAGAATTAGGTGGTTTCAACCATGTAATATAGTGTTGTGCTTATAAAAACAGAACATAAACACCTGATTCTGAGTTGGAAATGAAAGTAGAGTTTAGATGACTTACATTGTACATAAATTTTATTCATTGTTTCGAAGTTTCCGGTATCTACAGTGAATTTGTTTTTGATCAGCAGCAACAGGCTTTATAAACGATTCTGAATGTCTATTCGATTCTATCACTGTGGACGGCAATTCACATAGTGACGAATCGCACCGGGAGTGTGGCCGTGAAAAGTACTATATATATCCGACAAATTGAAAAACTGCTACGATAGTCCGGTCGCAACAGGTTTATACACCGATCAAGATATACTTTTATTGTCTTTAGACTGTGACAAATTTTCAAATTGCTATACCACAGAGTTGAATAGAATGTGATCCAAAGCAACAAAGCTAGAATTTGTTTTCTATTATTTGTTCATTAATTTCCTCTCATTCCTATTCCGATTGAAATACAATTTTATTCGAAACTCTGAAATCGTAAAAGAGAGAGCTGTTCGAGAGTAGAGAATATATCATCAAAAACAAGGAAGCGAATGTTTTTTTTAATATTTTTCCAATAATTCCTATGAAAGCTAAAGGTTATAGTGGACCGATCCGGCTTGTTCCGACTTATATAAATCGTCGCTTAGCTTCTTCGCTACCTCCATATCCTTCCATCAATATTTATTTTTAAAGAATTTATAAGGTTTGACAGTTAGACTACTAGTACCTCTAAAGCCAATTTTTGCTTTAGCCGAGTGCCACGCCCATGCTAACGCCAAAGTCTCGCTGAAGTCTGTCTGGCGCCCACTTTTTAAAAAGTTGGTATTTGGTAAAATATTGATATTTGATATTCCCTTATGATTGATTAACTTTATACTTTTGAAAGTAGGCATACATATTCCTACAATAAAACTATTTGCTCTGCTCTTATATTAAAAAAAAACCATCAGAAAATAATTTAACACAAGTTGCAAAATGCAGGAGTGACATACCTCCCTTCTTAGAACGCCTTTGTCTAAAAAATAGTATTATTGTAAAAAACTAAAACAAAACAAGAGCCGGACACTTTGATCATAGAACAAGAAAGGAAGTTAACTTCGGCAAGCCGAAGTTTGTATACCCTTGCAGTTATAATTATTAAAATTAAAAAAAAAAAAATATTTTCCCAATAGTAAAAGATAATAAGTCAAAAAACACCGAAGCTATAATTTGTTTCATATTATTTTCCCACCAATTTTCCGATCGTTCCTATGGCAGCTATATGATATAGTCGTCCGATTTTGATAAAATTAAATTCAAAATTCAGAACTAATTGAAAAATGTTATTTCCAAGCGTAGGAGGTTATATGTTAAAAAACACCAAAGCTATAATTTGTTTTATATTATTTTCCCACCAAATTTCCGATCGTTCCTATGGCAGCTATATGATATAGTCGTCCGATTTTGATAAAATTAAATTCGAAACTCAGAACTAATTAAAAAATGTTATTTCCAAGCGTAGGAGGTTATATGTTAAAAAACACCGAAGCTATAATTTGTTTCATATTATTTTTCCACCAATTTTCCGATCGTTCCTATGGCAGCCATATGATATAGTCGCCCGATTTCGATAAAATTTAATTCGAAATTCAAAACTAATTAAAAAATGTTATTTCCAAGCTTAGGAGGTTAAAGCTAAAAAACACCAAAGATATAATTAAAAAAAAATTTTTTCCGATTATTCCTATGGGAGCTACAGCTGCGAAAAAAAAATAGCACCACCTACTCGAGCAATGTTTGGATAGCCACCCTACCTATATTTTTAGCTCTGTCAAAACATGCAATACCTTTTTGGAATCGAATCGCTACATAGAATCAGAAAGTGAAAAAAAAATGTTGATTTTTATTTTAGTTTTTAAATTATTTAAGAAACTTTATAAAACTCGAAAAACTTAACGAAAAAAATAATAGCACCACTTTTCAAAAATGGGTTTAAAATTATAGGAGCTACCAATATTCATGAGATAACAATATTGAATTATTAAATCGATGTTTATATTCTTCATTTAATACTTTGTGGTGTATCCTTTATTGGAAATAACAGCTGTGCAGCGTTTTGGGATGGAGTCAACTAGGTCCTGGCATCGCTTTATGGAAATTTGAGTCCAGGACTCCTTAATTACTCCCCAAAGGGATCCCATGGATGTTGGTTTTGATGCATCGACTGCCTTCTTGACATCCGACCACAGATTCTCTATTGGATTAAGGTCTGGAGACTGCGGAGGCCACTCCATAACGTTTACAGAGTTGTCCCTAAACCATTTCTTTGCCTTCTTGCTGCTATGTTTTTGGTCATTACCTTGTTGGAAGACCCACACGAGCGGCATTTCATACTCTGCGAAAGGTAGCAAATTGGTATCCATGATATCCACGTATACGTGCTGATCCATGATGGCCTTGATCCACTGTTTCGGGCCTACTCCGTAATAGGAAAAGCAGGCCCATACTATCACACTACGCCCTACATTCTTTATGGTCTTTGTGGTCTACTGGGGCTTAAATTCTGAGTTCTTTGGACGTCTGACATACGATCTGGATCCTTTTCCACCAAACATAATCACCTTGCTCTGACCTGACCATAAAATATTCCTCCAATGTTTGGGTGACCAATTTGTATGATCCTTGGCAAACTTCATTCGCCTAGAAATATGTCTGGCATTTAAAAGTGGTACCTTTCTCGGGCTGCAGGCTTTTAGGTTATATTCCCTGAGATATGTACGCACAGTTTGCACCGTCGCATTTATTTTAAGCTCCTTTTTAAGCTCAGTAGCTGATTTAAAAGGATCCTTCTTGTTCTGACGAATCAATCGATTGACGTGAAGGGGGGTCATAGATTGTTTTCGTCCTCGTGTTTCAGGTTTTTCTTTAAAGTTTAGTGCGTTCTTAATCATTTTATTTAAATATCCGACCAATCGACCAACTTCTCTGTAAGATTTTCCATCCTTTATCAACTTTTGGATGATAACACGCTTTTTCTCAGTGCATTGCTTTCCACGCCCCATTTCAATGGTATTATCAAACTTTTTGTGTTCAAAATATTGAAATTATAGATAAATCTAATTGACCCGTGCTTTGTTTTAAGGCTATTCGGCAAAATATGGGGTTTTTGCTAATAAACGTGGTAGTGGTGCTATTTTATTTTTCTCCATTTTTTGGGCTTTTTTAATAAAACACTTAAAAATATATTTATAGGAAGCATGTAAAAACAGGGTAACAAATTTTTTGGTAAGAAAGAATACTAAAGAGTACAAAAAAATTTTGTGTTGAAAAAAACAAACACTGATAACAATTTTATGTTACTCAGAAGAAAATGTATTGAAGTGGTGCTATTATTTTTTTCGCCACTGTATAAGATATAGTTGTCCGATCCGGCTGGTTCCGACTTATATACTACCTGCAAAAGATATAAGACTTTTGGGAAAGTTTCAGTCCAATAGCTTTAAAACTGAGAGACTAGTTTGCGTAGAAACGGACGGACAGACGGACATGGCTAGATCGACTCGTCTAGTCATGCTGATCAAGAATATACATACATTTTGGGGTCGGAAACGTATCCTTCACTGCGTTGAAAACTTCTGACTGAATATTAATTTCAGTCCCTCTGCAAAGGTATAAAAAAGGGAACATTCTATACTTCTATTAAATTGTAGTTATTATTTTGTTTCCAGAGCAGCTACAATTTTCTGCTAACAATAAACTAAAAATAATTAAATATTTGGGCTTTAACAATTTAAGTATTTGCAGTCAAAAATTGAATGGCTGACTAACTGGAACATTTTCAGAACGGCAGAACCTTATGGACCATCAGTTGAACGGATGGTGTATAGAACTCTATGGGAACAGGCTATTCATGTCAGCGTTTTTGATTCTGCCGGATAGCCTTTTAGGTTGCAGTTATAGAAAGAAGCGACGTGTTTTTGCAAGCACAGATATTTGTACCGGCATCGAAACACGATTAAATTGTTATCTACCGATCAGAAATTTTGACGCTACATCTTAAATACCACTCTCTTTTAATATTATTGTAATAAAAATGTATACATTTTTTTATGTTACTTACTCGAAATAAGTTGTGCAAATTGAGTGAGGAAATAATAATAATTTGTACACAAAATACAGTTAAATATGCATCTAATACTTTCAATTCTAATATGATTTAAAATTTTATTCGGTTTTCAGATTCAATGATGTTGCTATTCATAACAGTAAATAAATTCCTTGCACTTCTGTAATAAAAGTCACTGCTACAAATGAAAGACAAATAAAAGCCAATTGCGGAGAGGCGGATGTAAAAAATCACAGGAATGCCAGCAATTTAAACAAAGTATTAAATAATTATAAAACACTGGAAACATATAAGATAATTATACTGGCAACTGCATCTGAACTCTTAATTTAATACGTGAATTGGATCGCCCTGTTAAAGGAGCGATTTTGGAGATGAATTTTATTCTTAGTGTGCTGCTAATAGCAACTCTAGGAGATAAATATGACCACAGGCTGAACTTAAGAGCAGGTTCGCAGACACTGGCAGCAAATATTTGGTCCGACAAGACGGCTATTCAAAATGAATCCATAAATATGACTGATGTAAATGCGACGGTAAAGGATGCAAAAAACCATAGTACCACCATTACAAATGTAGCTAAGTTTGACACGAAATTAAATCACTTGTTAGTGGACACCATTACTGGACGAGTCTTTGTTGGTGGTGTAAACAGGTTGTATCAGTTATCGCCTGATTTGGAGCTGTCCGAAACGGTTAAAACGGGACCCCAAAACGATTCGGTAGAGTGCAGTATACTCGACTGCCCGTTAAATGCTGTTCGCAGTCCGACGGACAATTATAATAAGGTCTTGCTCATAGATCGAGCGACTTCTCGACTTATTGCATGCGGATCACTGTTTCAGGGTACATGCACAGTTCGTAATCTTCAGAATGTTAGCATAATTGAGCATGAAGTGCCTGATGCGGTTGTGGCCAACGATGCCAATTCATCAACCGTGGCTTTTATAGCACCGGGTCCTCCACAGCATCCGGTGACAAATGTGATGTACGTCGGAGTTACTTATACTAATAATTCACCATACCGAAGTGAAATCCCAGCCGTGGCTTCGCGTTCTCTTGAAAAGACGAAAATGTTTCAGATTGCTTCTTCGGCGGTTACAACGGGAACGAGAACTTTTATTAATTCTTACGCACGTGAAACTTATTTTGTGAACTATGTTTATGGATTCAGTTCTGAGCGATTTTCATATTTTCTTACCACGCAGTTAAAGCACAGTCACCATTCTTCTCCTAAGGAGTATATAACGAAGCTTGTGCGAATATGCCAGGAAGATTCAAACTATTATTCATACACTGAAATTCCTGTCGAATGCATAAGTGATGCCCAGGGCGGCACTAAATTCAACTTGGTTCAGGCCGGTTTCTTGGGAAAACCTAGCTCGGATTTGGCTCAAAGTTTGGGGATATCCATACAGGATGATGTTCTCTTCGCTGTTTTCTCAAAGGGCGACGGAAACACACCAACTAATAACTCTGCACTCTGCATTTACTCATTGAAATCAATCCGTCGTAAATTTATGCAAAACATAAAATCCTGTTTTAACGGAAATGGGATGAGGGGACTAGACTTTATATCACCCAGCATGCCATGTGTTTTAACGGTAAGCTAACTTACTCTATCTATATTGTGCAATGTGCTTTATATGACAGCTATTTGATATAGTAGTCTGATTTTTATAAAATATAATTCGTAAACCTTAAATATTACAAAAATGCTATATACCGAAGTAGAATAGAATTTGATCGAAGATAACGAAGCCGATCGTTCTATATGATAAAGTCGTCCGACTTTTTTTAAATTTCCTCGATAGTAAATAAATATTAAAAATCTATATTCCTAAAATGAAAGATTCATCCCAATAGTTATACACGTTACTTGTGGAGTAAAAGGGTATACTAGATTCGTCGGGAAGTATGTAACAGGTAGAAGGAACAGGAAGCCGATCTGTTCATGTTCGTCTGAACATCTGTATGTGGGTCCTTGTGCATATTGTGAAAGTGTGAATGGGTACTTGAAGTGAACCATGATCTGAAAGCTGTTATAAGAACGGTTGGAATAACCATTAATAACTGGTTATATGAACTTCGGCTTGCCGAATAGCTTCCTTTCTTCTTGATTTGCCATATAATGTGACCTTAGTATACGGTAGGTAAACATCATTCACAGCTCCTGTGGAATGGTGTTAGACTTGGGTTAGACTTATTCAGCACATTTTCTTTGATTCATTAAATGCCATTTTAATGTTTTCTATTAAACACCAGTATTTAAATAAACAAAACCAACATTTAACAGTGCTGTGAAAGGATTAAAAATAAATATAAACAATAAATTTAACAAGAATACCATTTCATTGGCGTTTTGAATAATGTTTACTTTCCGTATACTAAAGTCACCTAACAACGGTGTTAACAAATGGTGTTAGACTTGGATTAGACTTATCACATTTTCTTTGGTTCATTAAATACCATTTTAATGTTTTCTATTAAATAACAGTATTTAAATAAATAAAACCAAGAATTTCCAGGATTAAAAATAAAAATAAACAATATATATAAAAAATACCATTTTGTTGGCGTTGTGAATGATGTTTTCCTATCGTAGGTAGGTAGACAACATTCACACGAAACAGCCCTTGTAGCCAAGAAATTTCAGTTTCATCACACGAAAGTCACCTAGGGATACATATGGCTATCCTAAGAATTCGCGGTGTTTGATGTCCACTTTTAATTAATTTTTGTTTAGTATATTACTTGAAGTTATATTTGTTACAAATTCTTAAGATGGCCATATATATCCCTAGGTGTCTGGTTGTCACACCAATTAAATTACAAAATTGTAAGCTTTAGAGGTGGATATACAAAAACCGCGATTTCTTCAGAAGGGATGGCTAAAAGGTTTGTTGTCACTTTAAATGCTGATCCAATGTTTTAAGGGGCGATTTAGTGGTGGATAACTAAAAATCTGGAATTCTTAAGATGGCCAAGGTCCCTTATGTGCGGTACCAATTTAATTTAAATTGGAATGGATTAAATTGGTCATAGCTTGACCAAGTAGCTAAGTTCAATTAATTTTCTATTTAGTTATACAATTTTTCATTACCATAATAATTTCTAAGGAAAAGTAATTGTAATGAAATAGTTTTTCATTAGAGTTAGTTTTTCCAAAAGTAATGCATTTTTTTTACATTGAATTCCAAAGTAATGAATTGTTTTTCCATTGAAATTATTTTTTTTTTTTTTTGATAAGTAATGAAATGCTATGGCGTTACCATTATATTTTTGAAAAGTATTTAAATGATATTCCATTAACATTACTTTTCCAAAGTAATGAATGGATTTTTTATTGGCATTACCTTTTCAAAAAGTAATGAATTTATTTTTCATTAGCTGTACTTTCTCAAAAGTAATTTATTATTTACATCTGATTATCTGCTCACAAATCGCAAACGAAATGCGGTTGAAGTCGCTATTTCTTCAAAGAAAATGGGACCAACATTTAACACACATATCAATATTTTTTAATGTCTTTAATGTAGAAGGTAATCCTTTACGTCTTAAGAATTCGCGGTTACTGAAGAATTGATTTTTATGTCAAACCACCAATTTTCCCAGTAACTTATCAATTCTTCAGTATCCTCGAATTCTTAAGAGGTGAGGATGTGTGTTAAACGTTGGTCCCATTTGCTTTAAAGAATGTCCAAAGCAATAATATCATCTGCAAGGATACAGAAGGCCAATATAACCATAATGTTTTCCAGGACACTCCTTTGCGTTCCTTTTATTTATTTACTTATTTATTTCGCCAACAGTAGGTAGTAGTAGTAGGTTTATTAAAAAATTTTCAAACAAGAAAGGAAGTTAACTTCGGCAAGCCGAAGTTTGTATACCCTTGCAGCTATAATTATTAAATTTAAAAATACAAAAAATGATATTCCCAATAGTATAAGATAGTATGTCAAGAAACACCGAAGCTATCATTTGTTTCATATTATTTTCCCACCAATTTTCCGATCGTTTCTATGGTAGCTTTATGATATAGTCGTCCGATTTTGATAAAATAAATTCGAAATTCAGAACTAATTAAAAACTGTTATTTCCAAGCGTAGGAGGTTACATGATAAAAAACACCGAATCTATAATTTGTTTCATATTATTTTTCCACCAATTTTCCGATCGTTTCTATGGCAGCTTTATGATATAGTCGCCCGGCCCGATTTCGTTAAAATTTAATTCGAAATTCAAAACTAATTAAAAAATGTTATTCCAAAGCTTTGGAGGTTATAAGCTAAAAACAAGGAAGAACGCTATAGTCGAGTACCTCGACTATCAGATACCCGTTACTCAGGTAAAGGGACCAAAGGAAAATGGAGATATGCAAGCAGCAAATGCGCCACATACCGGCGGTAGACAGATTTAAGCGTTGTGGGCGTTAGAGTGGGCGTGGCAAACTTTTTTTTAGATCAATCGATAGGTATTGACAAGACCAATACATTTCAGTTAAAATTTTATATCTAGCATGAAAATTGTGGGCGCCACAGATTTGGGCGGTTTGTGGGCGTTAGAGTGGGCGTGGCATATTCGCGTAACAAACTTGCGCTGCGCTCAAGCCTACGGAATCTAAATCTGAAATCCCGTTTCTCTATCTTTGATATTTTCCGAGATATCCGCGTTCATATTTACGATTTTTTGAAGTTTGTGGGCGGTTTGTGTGCGTTAAAGTGGGCGTGGCAAACTTTTTTTAGGTCAATCGGTAGGTATTGATGAGAACAACACATTTCAGTTAAAATTTTTGTTCTAGCATCAAAACTGTAGGAGCCACAGTTTTGCGCGGTTTGTGGGCGTTAGAGTGGGCGTGGCACTCTACTGAAACAAACTTGCGCTGCGCAGGAATCTCAGGAATCTGCATGCCTAATCCCAGTATTGTAGCTCTTATAGTTTCCGAGATCTCAGCGTTCATACGGACAGACGGACAGACGGACAGACGGACGGACGGACAGACGGACAGACGGACAGACGGACAGACGGACAGACGGACATGGCTAGATCGACTCGGCTAGTGATCCTGATCAAGAATATATATACTTTATGGGGTCGGAAATGCTTCCTTCTGCCTGTTACATACTTTTCGACGAATCTAGTATACCCTTTTACTCTACGAGTAACGGGTATAAACACCAAAGATATAATTTTTTTTAAATTTTTTTTCCGATTATTTCTATGGGAGCTATAAGATATATAGTTTAATAAATATAGCTGCAAGGGTATACAAACTTCGGCTTGCCGAAGTTAACTTCCTTCCTTGTTATTATAAAACTCAAAAATAATGATTATTTTTGATTTATATTATAAAACTCAAAAATAATGATTATTTTTGATTTTTATTATAAAACTCAAAAATAATGTTTATTTCTAAGTTTTATTTTTTGTATCAAAAATAATGATTATTTTTTGAGTTTTAAAATAAAACTAATTATAATTACGGTCCCTGTTAGCATTATTTTCTTAAAAGTAATTAATTATTTATCATTACATTTTTAAAATTATTTTTAAAAAAATGATAGTACTTAAAGACAACACTGATTCAGGTCTGCTTTTTTTTGCCTCACGCAAAGCATTTCAAACGTTGGTCCCAATAAGTCGAAAAGTTATCAACCGATTTCTTTTAAACATATTTTATTTTAAATAAATTCAAAAAAATAAAAAACGTTTAAAAATACTCAAATGTAACTTGATTTTAAATTCCTTCATTTAAGCATGAGAATTAACAGGAACATTTTTTTTACAGTCCTGTTAAGCGGACAGATACTTTTTTCTTGGAGTGTCATTTGTTGATACTTTGTTTTATTTACCCATCAAACATGTACCTTAAATGTGTGTGTGTGTACCTACAGTGTGTTAACACAAAGTTTAGAAGTATGAAAAATCAAAAACCAATAATTATGGAGATTTAAAGCGTTTAAAGAAAGTGCATGAAAATACTGAGTTTAATATTGAGATCATATGTGCACATTTCAACAAAAGGACACATTGTAACCGTTAATTACTATATACCATACACACATTTTAATATATTTATAACGTTATTTTAGCCATAGCATTAGAAATTTATTTATTGGTAAATATTTCATAATGACGATCTAATTTCAGAAACTGCAAACTATTGGGGAGGATTTCTGTGGACTGGATGTAAATTCACCTTTAGGGGGAGAGAATCCCATTACTTCAGTGCCGGTTGCCATGTTTAACACGAAGTTAACTTCAGTTGCCGCAACAAGCACCAGTGGATATACCGTTGTCTTTGTGGGCACAACAGATGGATACCTCAAGAAAGTTGTAGTCGAGTCTTCATCAGTTGCGAATGAGTATGCGAGTTTTCCTGTAGACTTGGGCTCCGCCATTAATCAGGACATGCAGTTTGACAACCAAAACCTTTACATGTATGTCATGTCCGAGACTAAAGTGTCCAAGGTTAAAGTGTTCGATTGCTCCGATTACAAGACATGCGGAGAATGCCTAGGTGCAAGAGACCCATATTGCGGCTGGTGCTCATTGGAGAATAAATGTAGCCCGCGATCCAATTGCCAGGACGACGCCAACGATCCTTTGTATTGGGTCAGCTATAAAACTGGGAAATGTACTACAATAACAAGTGTTGTGCCCCACCAGCTACAACGTACTACCGCTCGGACTTTAGAGCTTATCATAGATCACTTGCCGCAATTAAAGGAGAATTTAATATGCGCATTTACCACAGAGGATAAAGCACTCTTTACTAATGCCACGAAAAAAAGAAATGGCGTGAACTGCACAACACCGCGAACAGACATGCTTCCCCAAATTGAACAAGGAAAACATCATTTTACAGCCAAACTATCTGTGCGTACCAGAAATGGACCTGACTTAGTGTCCACGGATTTTACTTTCTTTGATTGCAGCACACACTCATCGTGTACGCGTTGTGTGTCTTCAGAATTTCCGTGTGATTGGTGTGTTGAGGCACACCGGTGCACACACGACACTGCTGAAAATTGTCGCAACGACATTTTGGTTACAGGCGTTAGCCGGATAGGCCCAAGCTATAGATCAGGTCCTGGGTTTTGTCCAACGATTAACGCTACAGGTGATGGAAGTGAAGTACTAGTGTCTGGTGGAACAAGCAAATCTATAAAAGTTAAAGTTCATATAATAGGACAATTTATAGTTCAAACGCGTTTCGTTTGTCAATTCAATATTGAAGGACGCGTAACGAGTTTAAATGCTCAATTGTTAGGTGACACCATTTACTGCGATAGCATGGAGTTTCAGTACACCTCAAGATCACCCAATTTGACAGCCACATTCGCTGTTATATGGGGTGGTTCCAAGCCTCTAGATAACCCTCATAACATACATGGTAAGTTTATGATAAAACACGATCCTTATAAATATCCTCCACATTCTTTTTCAAATATTATGTGTTGCAGTTGTTATCTATCGATGTCGAGAAATGGCTGACAGCTGTGGAATTTGTTTGGCCCTAGCCGAAAAGTACAATTGCGGATGGTGTTCGTCTACTAACACATGCGAAGTTGAAGAACAGTGTAACAAGAACAAAGAAGGGAAAACTGATTGGCTAAATCGAAGTGAAATTTGCCCAAACCCTGAAATTCACACTTTCGAACCAAAAACGGGTCCATGGGAAGGAGGAACTAACATAACAATACGCGGCATTAATTTGGGCAAAAATTATAACGACATTTATTCAGGCGTTCGAATAGCTGGCATAAATTGTATGCCGTTTCCGCAATTTTACATTGACACAAAGCAAATCGTATGTACTGTAGATAGTCCTGGAGAACAAATGTACAGAAACGGCAAAATAGTGGTACAAATAGGGGATTATCGGGGTGAATCTAAGGAAGACTACGAATTTGTTGACCCGAAAATTTTGGATTTTAATCCAAAGTTTGGTCCAACTTCTGGTGGAACTGAAATACATATAACTGGAAAGCACTTAAATGCAGGCTCTCGTATACAAGCATCCATAAATGATCATTTGCCTTGCAAAATTCTAAGCACAGATTCTTCACAAGCTATATGTCGCACCTCTCCTTCCCCTGGTATCATTGAAGGAAGACTAAAAATGTCGTTTGATAATGGTCCCCGAGAATTCAATGACTACAACTTTAAATATGTTCTGGATCCTACAATTGAACACGTTAGTTCAGGACCAAGTGGGCAAATAAAGGTACCGAAAGGAATACCAGCTGGCGGCATTCGAATTTCCGTGATTGGTACCCAATTCACCAGTATACAAACTCCCAACATTTACGTAGTGTATAATGGAGAGATATATGCAAGCCAATGCCGAGTGCAATCGGATACTGAAATGGATTGCGCGTCTCCAGTTATTGAAGTGGACAGCAAAATTATTGAGGCGGAAAGACCAATGCTTCTAGAATATGGGTTCCTTATGGATAATGTTTTGCGAGTACAAAATTTATCAAAGATTCATAACAACCATTTTGAACTTTACCCAAATCCCGAATATTTTATATTTGAAGAAAGGGTTAAGTACTTTAAGAGTGAATATTTGACAATAAATGGCCGGAACCTAGATCGCGCCTGCAAAGAGACTGATGTGGAAGTAAAAATAGGAAATGGATTTTGCAATATTACGTCTCTTTCAAGGCAACAACTTACATGTAGACCTCCTCCCGAAGCAACGGCAACTAAAAGTATAAACGGACCGGAAGTAATTGTTCGTATTGGAACTTCGCTGGAGTACCGTATTGGTATCCTTAGCTACGAATCATCAAACATCATTTTGGATTGGGGAGAAAATGTAATTTTTGCTGTAATAGCGACAATTGTTATCTTGCTGCTGATTTTTGTTGCTTTGCTTGTGGCATATAAAAAGAAAAGTTCCGAATCGAACCGGGTGCTTCGAAACATGCAGGAGCAGATGGACATATTAGAGTTACGTGTCGCTGCTGAATGTAAGGAGGCGTTTGCAGAACTCCAAACAGAGATGACTGATCTCACAGGGGATCTTACGTCTGGAGGCATTCCATTTTTAGATTATCGATCGTATGCAATGAAGATTCTTTTTCCCAATCACGAAGACCACATTGTACTGCAATGGGAGCGACCTGAGCTTCTTCGAAAGGAAAAAGGGTTGCGTATTTTTGGCCAACTTATTATGAACAAAACTTTCCTGCTACTTTTTATTCGAACCTTAGAGTCGAATCGATACTTCTCCATGCGAGAACGAGTTAATGTGGCCTCACTAATTATGGTCACACTACAATCGAAATTGGAATATTGTACAGATATATTAAAAACTTTATTGGGAGACTTGATTGAAAAATGTATAGAGGGAAAGAGTCACCCGAAACTCTTATTAAGACGAACCGAAAGTGTGGCAGAAAAAATGTTAAGTGCTTGGTTTACCTTCCTTCTTTACAAGTTTTTGAAGGAGTGTGCTGGAGAGCCGTTATATATGCTTTTTCGCGCCGTAAAGGGGCAAGTAGATAAGGGACCCGTTGATGCTTGTACACATGAGGCAAGATACTCTCTTAGTGAAGAAAAACTTATACGCCAGTCTATTGATTTCCGACCAATGAATGTCTATGCTAGCATTATACAACAGCCAATATTTTGCAATAACTTAGATATGTTGCCTCCTCATACCGAAAATGTGTCTGTAAAGGTTTTGGACTGTGATACAATTGGACAAGTAAAAGAAAAATGCTTGGAAACTATTTATAAAAACATTCCATCAAGCCAAAGACCGCGAAAGGATGACTTAGATTTAGGTAAGTAAAAATAAACTAAATTCATTTTTATACCGGTTACTTGCCGAGTAGTTTATAAACTTTTTATTAGAGGAAATGCAATATTTTACTCCGGTATTTATTTTATTGAAGACATACATGCACTGACAAGCAATAATGTAAGACAATTTTACAAAAAACATTTTCTGTCGTCCCTAATTGTTTTTGCACGACCAATTTGCACTCCCCATTTGATTTCCTCCCAGGACAAATTTTCTGACTTCCGATTTTCTGAATTACTCTTGGAGTAATTGTTTCATAATCTTCCAATCCATAAATTGGTTTGAATAAATTTGTTGTGTGTTAACATTCTCAAAAGTAATTGATTAAAGGAGTGTCCGTTTCTAGATGGTTGTCTTTGGCAGACGGCTACTGAAGAAATTGATAGCCGGTTAAGCATCTTTGGGCTGATTTGTTGTCGCGAGTAATCAGAATATTAACATTGGTTGATAACCACGAATAGTATACGTAAAAAAAGTTTCAAACGAATGAAAAATTCAAAAAAAATATTTTTTTGTGAATCCGTTTGGTTTGTAAAAGTACACTTTATGAGTTTACACTTATCGATACCGGTAGCATGCATTGCGACTTAATTTATAGTGAAAATAGTTTTATTTTTTATTTATTAACAGGATTTTAAAACCGCAAAATTGAATTTCTTCTCCATTAATTGAAATTTTAACTAATTTTGTTTTAGAGTGGCGAACAGGTGCTACAGGTCGAGTGATTCTGTACGATGAGGATGTGACATCTAAAACTGAAAGCGAATGGAAAAAACTTAACACTTTGCAACACTACAATGTTCCAGACGGCGCCGGCCTGAGCCTGGTACCAAAACAAAGTTCGATTTATAACTTCAGTATTTTGTCGGATAAAAATGAAAAATCTCACAAGTAAGATATTTATTTAAAGAAATCAATATACATTTCTTAACATAAAATTTTAATATTTTATTATCAATCTTAGGTATGAAACTCTTAATATATCGAAATACACCTCCTCCTCTCCGACATTTAGCCGCGCCGGGAGCCCTCTTAATAATGATATGCATGATAATGGTCTAAGATACTGGCATCTTGTGAAACACCATGATAGTGACATGCAGAAAGAAGGGGAACGGGTTAACAAATTGGTGTCAGAGATTTACTTAACCAGACTATTGGCAACTAAAGGTACACTTCAGAAATTCGTAGATGATCTTTTTGAAACGATATTTAGTACTGCTCATCGAGGATCGGCACTGCCCCTAGCTATAAAGTACATGTTTGACTTTCTCGACGATCAAGCTCAGTTGCATGGTATAACTGACCCAGAAGTTGTGCATACTTGGAAAAGTAACAGCTTACCATTGCGGTAAGTATTTTTTATTATTACCTTTATGATTATTCATTAATATTTTTTTATTTAATTTTTAGCTTTTGGGTGAACTTGATTAAAAATCCTAATTTTGTATTTGACATACATAAGTCAAATATAGTGGATTCTTGCTTGTCAGTTGTGGCACAAACCTTTATGGACTCTTGTTCAACTTCTGATCACCGATTGGGTAAGTAGGACAGTGCTAAATAAAAACAGTTAAACATTTTAACCTTTCTTAGGTAAGGACTCACCAAGCTCGAAACTTCTATATGCGAAAGACATACCAGAGTATCGCAAATGGGTAGACCGCTATTATAGAGACATTCGCGATATGTCCCCAATATCAGATCAGGATATGAATGCCATGCTTGCAGAAGAATCAAGGGTTAGTTTTCATAAGACTCAAAAATGGATTCTGGAATATATCTATTTTTAACTCTTCTTATTTCAGCTGCACACAACAGAATTTAATACAAATTGTGCACTACATGAGCTGTACACATATGCTGTGAAATACAATGAACAGCTAACTGTTACACTTGAAGAGGATGAATTTTCGCAAAAGCAGCGATTGGCTTTTAAATTAGAGCAAGTTCACAACATAATGTCGGCAGAATAAGAATTTTCTCATCCTACCACGCTGACAAAAGAAATACAAAAAGTGAGCTTATTTATAAGGTTATAGTTCATAAAATCATTATTTGCTAAACAGGATTGTTTCCATATTTATCAGTCACAGAAATTTATTCTCATACCCCTTACTCGTAGAGTAAAAGGGTATACTAGATTCGTCGGAAAGTATGTAACAGGTAGATGAAACCGTTTCTGACACCACAAAGTATATACTGGGGTGGTCGAAAGAATTTACACAAAACAAATTTTAATTCCGTTTGAATGATACAATACTTTTCTTAAGCCATTCAGTACCCATTGAAAATTCCGAATTTTTGTGAAAATCCACTTTTTAAGCATTTTTCCTTGTCTTGAAAACTACAATTTTTTGATGCAAAGTTTTTCTAAACAAAACAAATAATAACTGGAAAATTTTTTTCAAAAATCGTTTTGGTTTATTTTTTATGATTTTTTGAAAAGAGAGAAAAATAAGGCTCAAATGCATATTTCTAAACATTTTTAAAAAATCATAAAAAATATAAGCAAATCGATTTTTGAAAAAAAATTTCGGAGTTACTATTAATTTTGTTTAGGGAAACTTTAAGAATCAAAAAATTTTAGTTTTTAAGACGTGGAAAAAAGTTAGAAAAGTAGATTTTCATAAAAATTCGGCATTTTCAATAAGTACTGAATGGGTTAAAAAAAGTCATGTATCATTCAAGCGGAATACAAGTGACATTGATGCCAAAATGTACGTGAAGTAAGTTCAATTATGAGTATATTTAACTATTGTTTTGTGTAAATACTTTGGACCACACCTGAATATTCTTGATCAGGATCACTAGCCGAGTCGATCTAGTCTTGTCCGTCTGTCCGTATGAACGCTGAGATCTCGGAAACTATGAGAGCTAAAATGATGGGACTTGGCATGCATATTCTTGGGCTTCCTCCGCAGCGCAAGTTAGTTTCAGCAGGGTGCCACGCCCACAAACGATCATAACACTAAAACCCGTCTAGCTCCACATTTAACATTTTCTAAAAATTTTAATGAGATTTTGTTTTTTTACATGCTAAAAATTGTTAAAATCGGACCACTCATTAAAAAGCTATAACCAAATAATAACCAATATTTGGCAATTCAATCGAGATTGCACACCAAATGCAGCAATTTTTTCACTAATACGCCACCAAGCCGCTGGGGGCGCTATAGGCTAGATGGCGCTATAGAAGAAGATATGTGGCGCTATAGGATAGGTGTGTCAGTGAAAAAAGCAGAGTTGATTTCAGCATATCTCCATCCCTCTCTCACTCCGAAAAGCTGAGTAGCGGGCATGTAATAATCAATGCCATCGACCATAGCGTTTTCTCTTGTTTTCGAGTGTAAACATTCTTACTTAAGGATTTACCATACAATTTTGTTTATTTTTATTTCTGTGGAAACGTAGTGCCTAACCGCACAAGAAGAGTGTGCGAAGGCGACTACTATGTATACGATGAACTTAATTATTGACACAGCAAGTATTTTCAACTTGAAGACTGTTTTTCTCCATCTGCTTTGGTAATACTTGAGTGAGACTTAATTTTATTAGATAGAATGACTACTTAACTGTCCCTTACAAGTTACTCCAGTATTGTAGCTTGTATAGATATTTATTAAAATTTTAAAAAGAAAAAGGAGGCCTCATATCCCTGAACAAAATTATTGGCACACTAACTTATTTCTATAAAACTTCACCGATTTGGTTTATTTTATTTGCTAGATTCTAAAATATTTGTAGTAGCTTGAGGTAAAGCAAAACTGGTCACTTTTCGGAAACTAAGTATTAAATAGGGTTTCACTGGAATGAGCAATTTTATTTGCAGGATTAGGTACATTCTTAGGGATTAAATGCCAGAAGGGGTTTCCACCACTCGCAGTCTAAGTACAAATTAAAAAAGTGTGATTATACATTTTTAGGTAACATGTATTTCAATGGGGTAGGTAGAGTTTTAGCGTTTTGCTATACATATATGACAGTGCTTTTGCACAAGAAATCAATTTCAATTTTAAAATAATTTAATTGTCATTTGTGACACTTTTGATTATTCTTCGTAGTTTAGCAGAGATTAACGAAAATTACAATTATAGATAAATGTTATATTTTTATAACATAACATAAAAATCTGTTTTCGGAAGAAATGTGGTACCAGATTGACATCGAACAGATAGTTGGCAACGATAAAAATATCTACACCCCCAAATATTTGAAATAAGTATGAAGTAGACTGACAATTATTTTATTTACCTGCGCTAACATGCAGACAGGTAAACCAGTTTTCATTTATAGGCTCGTTGCCCTGGCATTCCTGGCAGTACAGAGGAGAAAAAGGGGGCTTAGCAAATGGATTTTATCTGTAAATCGTCTACATATCCTCGGTCGTAAAATTGATTTTGCAGCAGTCATAACTAAAACAACCTGGAATGCTTAATCGGGTAGGGATCCTGAGCAAGTATATATTTATAGGGTCGGAAACACTTCCTTCTACCTGATACATACTTTCCAGGCTCTTAAAGTTAAAAACTATCTAAATTAGTAGAAAACGTCATAAATGACCGTCCGCAGTGACTTAGGAGTCAAGAATCATCATTACTATCAGTTACGTCTCATATAAATGTACTGTTAAATTTATAAAAAATTCTTCTTTTCTTTCAGATGCAATTTATAAAAATCATTTGTAAATGTCGTATTTGCTCATTTAATGCTTAAATAGTGTGGTATTGTATGTATGTATGTATTTGGTATAAGTAAAACTATGTAAGATTTAATATTCAAGATAAACTAATCTAACTGAAATATCGACTGACTTTAATTTTAACTTAAAATAAAGTAATTGATTAATATTTATATAGTTTCTTACCTATGTTAAAAATTGAAGATTAAGAATGTTCGTGTATTGCTTTTTTGAACCGCAGTTCATGGTCCTAAGTCACATTCCTAATGGTACGATAAATAGTTATAAAATTTTTTAATTTTTTTGTGATTTTAATCGTCACGGAAAATTACGAAAAGTCAAAATCAAAGAAATTAAAAAAGTGTATTCGCATAAAAAAAGAGAATGACGCTCATTTCTTATATATGTTAAAAAGATTTTGTAAATTAATACTTAATACACACACAAACGACAATGTTCTTTTCATAAACACTTAGTTACTTGGTCCTCGGGTTTGCAATGTGGTTCAAAGTGATAATTTTAAAGAATTTGTCGATTGGTTTTCTCATAACCGTTCAAAAATATATAAAGGTTGGCCAATTATTAAATTAAGTGTGTTCAAATTCTTTTGCCCTAAATATCAAGATTTTATTATACATTTAAAAGAACACTCATTGAAAAGATATATATCATTCTAAAAATTAAATTTTTTTAAAATAAAAATTGCATGCTATAATTTTTTGCGAGAGGGGAAGAAGGTCTGTCCGCTGGGTCGGTTTGGGACATTCAACATTTTCCTGCATTTATATATAATACAGATATACCTACCTATATATATATAATTTTTTTTGTTGTAAATTAATGATTTTGGAAACCAAACATTTTGCCTCCGCAAAGGGATACTTGAGTCGGTAAAAAAAAAGAAAGGAAACAAGTTAACGACAAACTAAAATGTAAAAAAAGTATTACAAGTTTACAACCCAATGGCAGGGTGAAAACAAAAAGTGTCCCAACCTAAAGACTTTTCACCTGAACAAATGGGGGAACGAAGGGAACTATAAGTGTGGCTCTCATATTAATTTTACATGTGTTTAAAAAATATAATTTGAATACATTTAATGTACATGGAAACATGTACAACATTTTGTTGTAAACAATTTGTTCTGTCTAAAAAAATGTAAATGTCAATTTTTGGTCTTATAAAAAAGGGCTCGATATAATCGTGATAATCCTGTTAAAGACAATATATTTTGTAGAGTTGATATCAAATATTTTTCAGTCTTTTTTTTTTGCTTTTGTAGCGGCATTAAGTAAATGCACAGCACCATATTCTATCAAGATTTCAAAAAATATATATTTACTTTTACAAAAAATATAGTTGCAAATCAACGGTTTAGGACAAAGTTTAACAATTCTTTACTTTTGTAATATATTTGAAACCCGTAATTTTTGCATCCATGATGTTGTAACATGAAATTAAAAATTCATTTTTCATAAAACATTATGGTTCTTGGGACCACGTAACTAAAAATGTTTCCAATAGTAATATATTTATGCGACGGTAACTTCCCTTATAAAATAAAACAAAGCGTTTAATTAAATAATTTGCAAATAACTTCACAAACTCACTTTTTTGAATATCATTTTTTGATTAAAATTTGTTTTATTCAAAACTAGTTTTCTTGTGCATTATTTTTTTATGATATATGTATTTATAAGTTTGATTTATAATATAAAGTTATATTTTAATTGATGTAAAAGTTTTTTATTGATTGTGTACAACTATAAATAAAAATTATATTGCATTTTAACAATTGCTTAATATTAACATGGTATTTGTTTTTTTCGCATTAAAAAGTCGGTAAAAAATGGTAAATACTTGATATTTTTTAATTCAGCATTTCATCTGGTCAATTTATTGCTATAATGAAAAGTTACTTATGATAATAAGAGAATATATTTGTAGTACGTAAACGTTTTAGACTATAAATTTCATGTATCTGTGTATGTATGTATAAATAAATATTGAACTTAATGTATGAATAATAACATATTTTGATAGTGTATGTATGGATTGTACATATTTATTGGATTGCGTAGATGTCATACTATACCGAGCATCAACGTGTATCAAGTTGCATTGCTGGCACTCGCGAATAAAAAAGTTAATTTAATGTTCTAATATGTACACAAAAATTCCCACCAAATCAAAACCTCAATAAAGTTAAATCATCGAATTATAACTTCGGAATGCCAATAATTACATACCCTTGCAAGTATAAAATGCATAGTTCTCCATTAAAATTTGTTATATCACAAACTTAAATACCAGTTCCTATTACACAATATTTTGTACTTCTTTTGATTCTTAATCATCCAAAAGTACATACGGGGTCAGGCAGTTTGACTATAATTTGTTTAAAAAGCGGAAATCGGTGATTCCAAAATTACAATGTACTAAATAAACGTACTAGCTGGCAACTGTAAAGATTGTGGGCCAAGCATTTACATAGATCAAAATGCAATCTTTACCAGAAACAAAATGTAATATTCATTCCACTAACGATTTTAAAATATAGATGTTTCTTTAATTAAGTAACCACGTCTAGTGTTGTAATATAACGATATGCATTAACGGTAATTATTGTGCTAATAACTTTTTTGAATCCAATTCTTAATTAAAATTGGTTTTACTTGTGGATTATACAGTCCATTTTCCAGTGATGCAGTTGACATAAATAAAGTAATTCCGCATATATGTAAAAACAATACTGGGTCTACTTTATATTGGTTGTACTTTCTAAACATTCGGTCATTGTTTTCCTATTTTTTGTTTTTTTAACCTTTAACCCACAATTATTGTTCCAATTTTTAAAGATCCAACGAGTGAATGCTACAGGTATTCCATCCGTTTTTTTAAAATGTATGCATAGTGCTAATATATAATTCAAGCAATTTATATTACAACATTTAACAATCTGACGAACAGTTTTATCGGTGGTCTACACATAACAGACATTTTCTGCGTGTTAAAAAGCTAAGATAAAAGCTTTTAATAGCTTAACAAATGCCATTTACTTCGACGATTGTATGTGTGCGACATCACCTCCACAAAAACAAGCCAATCCTTAGGAACTTATTCAAATTTGTGTAGATCCCATAAACTATTACCCAAAACAAAATCAAGGACCGATCACTATAAATTCAGATTACAAAATTCAAATTACAAACTGACTTTAAAAAACCAAGCAGACAAATCTTTTTATTTTTTTATGATTTGGGCTCGTTTTTGAAGATTGAAAACGATACAAATTCTAACTCGGCCTTTGGAAGACCGAAGTGAGATTTTGATATCCTTACATTATAGATTCATTTCGTTACAACAATATAAAGGTGGAGTCAATAAAAATCTTTAGTTCTAAAAGTATTCCATGACTTTAATTATAATTTTGTTTGTGAAGAATTTTTGATTTTTTTTTGAGTGGCATTGCTGAAAATATCACGTAAAATTGCAAGGGTATACGTAACTTGGCCTTTTAAAGTTATCCTTTAAACTACCGACAAAAAATAAAAAATTTACTTTGGATCATAAGAATCATTTTTTAGCAATGGAAAAACCGACTGTAGAGATTTATTATATCAACAGCCAATTTAAAGGCGTATAAAATAATTTAAATAAAGTCTGCATCCTGAGTTGCCCTTATCCAAATGAGATCATCGTGAGAGGTACACTTGCGCCCAGAAAATTCGGTACAAATATATTTCCATACGTTTGTGTTTACTTTGGTAAGCTATAATTCCTAAGATACCGGTATAAAATAAATATACTTCTTTTGACTTTATATTAATTTTATAGTAAATTATTTAAAATGGATTTAAATATTTGGCTCAAACAACAGTTTTTAAGTAAAAATACATATATATGTGTTGGTTGTGCAAAAAGTACTACTTTAATTTTTTTTAAATGTACCTACTACTGCAAATGCTTATAAAATATATTTTATTGTTCTTTAGAATTAAAGGCTACATAATCCAACTAACATATCGCATAAGAACGCTCTAATATAAAAACATATATACCTTAAAAACAAATTTCACGATAACAAAAAAATATTTAATAATGCCTCCGAAAAATTATGATTTTTTGACGAATACATAATAAAGTTCCCGAAATTCGGTATGCAGAATTTTGTTGTCCTTGCAGCAAAATAAATTATAATATTAAAAAGAACCGTGGTAGATAAGAATGTATAAATGTACTGAAATAAATCATGGTGTTATAGGCAACCTACAATTTACCTATACAATAAGCAGAGTGGAACAATAAATTAAAATAAATCATTTGAATACAAATTCGCTTGCTAATGATATTGAGATCAGACAATTACCTTCTTGTTTGTTCCGTAATAGCTCTATATATTTTGCAAGGGAATTTACAAAAGATCGGATTAACTTTAAAAGCGAAACGTTGCACCAGTCTTACTACTTGTATTTGCTAAGTAATATTTATATGATAATTATGGTATTTTAATCTATGTGTGTATACGTGCGTGTAATATATTTGAACAAATATACAATTGTAAACTGTGTAAAACTGTCTTTATTGTAAAAAAAAGCATTCGGAGAACAGGGTCCTTGTATATTCTTGATCAGGATCAGTAGACGATCTAGCCATGTCCGTCTGTCCGGATGAACGCTGAGATCTCAGAAACTATAAGAGCTAGGCTATTGAGATGTGGCACGCCCAATCTAACGCCCACAAACCGCCTAAAACGGTGGCTCCTACAGCTTTGATGCTAGAATAAAAATGTTAACTGAAATGTATTGCTCTCGATCCCTATCGATTGACCCAAAAAAAGTTTGCCACGCCCACTTTAACGCCCACAAACCGCCCACAAACTTCAAAAAATCGTAAATATAAACGTGGATATCTCGGAAACTATCAAAGATAGAGAACTGAATTCTCAGATTTAGATTCCGTAGCCTTGTACGCAGCGCAAGTTTGTTACGCGAATATGCCACGCCCACTATAACGCCAACAAACCGCCCAAACCTGTGGCGCCCACAATTTTCATGCTCGATAAAAAATTTTAACGAAAAGAATGTCATACGTTTTTTCGAAGTCTTTTCGATGTTACATTTGATATGAAAAACATATCATACCAATTAGAAATGTTGATTAATATCATAATGATAAAAATAAGATGTGTGAAAATTGTGGAGACAATATCAAGCCGTTCCGTTTTTTTTCTTTGTAATAGGAAAATAATTATAGCTTCGTTATTTTTGATAATTTTCTCTTCTACATGTATATAACAAGTTTTCCATATTTCAGAACTACGAATTATATTTTATAAAAATCTTTCTTTCTTTTTTCCCAACTCTCTAGCTCTTATAGTTTCCGAGATCACAGCGTTCACACAGACAGACGGAAATAGCTAGATCGACTTAACGAGTGACCCTAATCACTCTGATGTCCTTGCTAGTTGTTGCTCCCTGCTGCGACGTAGTCCGACGTAGCCAGAGGAGTCTTCGTAACAGTCGATCGGTTCCCCTATACAATCCTCCTGAGCACACGGCTTCTCTTTAACTTAGATCGCCTCCATTCTCGGACTCAATGTAGCCAACGGACACGCTCTTTAGGCTTACGCCTAAACGTCTGAATTGGCAGGATTCGTCGTGCCACGCCGGACCAGTTCCTACCTAACCATTCGGTTCTGAATTCGGAAACTTATGTTGTCCCGAACGGCTCGACCTAGCGATCTTGCTCGTTGCTGACTTTCTCGTCTGTATCTTCCTGACTGTGACTTAGCTTCACGTTTTTCAATCGCGTTTCGATCCCGCTTATATGGGCCTCCCCGTACCGTTATCCTTGGAGTCCTCTGCACATGGCACCACTGGTAGGTATTAATAAAAAATTGTTTTAAAACAAATTCTATTAAAGACATTTTCTGCGTGTTAAAAAGCTAAGATAAAAGCTTTTAATAGCTTAACAAATGCCATTTACTTCGACGATTGTATGTGTGCGACATCACCTCCACAAAAACAAGCCAATCCTTAGGAACTTATTCAAATTTGTGTAGATCCCATAAACTATTACCCAAAACAAAATCAAGGACCGATCACTATAAATTCAGATTACAAAATTCAAATTACAAACTGACTTTAAAAAACCAAGCAGACAAATCTTTTTATTTTTTTATGATTTGGGCTCGTTTTTGAAGATTGAAAACGATACAAATTCTAACTCGGCCTTTGGAAGACCGAAGTGAGATTTTGATATCCTTACATTATAGATTCATTTCGTTACAACAATATAAAGGTGGAGTCAATAAAAATCTTTAGTTCTAAAAGTATTCCATGACTTTAATTATAATTTTGTTTGTGAAGAATTTTTGATTTTTTTTTGAGTGGCATTGCTGAAAATATCACGTAAAATTGCAAGGGTATACGTAACTTGGCCTTTTAAAGTTATCCTTTAAACTACCGACAAAAAATAAAAAATTTACTTTGGATCATAAGAATCATTTTTTAGCAATGGAAAAACCGACTGTAGAGATTTATTATATCAACAGCCAATTTAAAGGCGTATAAAATAATTTAAATAAAGTCTGCATCCTGAGTTGCCCTTATCCAAATGAGATCATCGTGAGAGGTACACTTGCGCCCAGAAAATTCGGTACAAATATATTTCCATACGTTTGTGTTTACTTTGGTAAGCTATAATTCCTAAGATACCGGTATAAAATAAATATACTTCTTTTGACTTTATATTAATTTTATAGTAAATTATTTAAAATGGATTTAAATATTTGGCTCAAACAACAGTTTTTAAGTAAAAATACATATATATGTGTTGGTTGTGCAAAAAGTACTACTTTAATTTTTTTTAAATGTACCTACTACTGCAAATGCTTATAAAATATATTTTATTGTTCTTTAGAATTAAAGGCTACATAATCCAACTAACATGTCGCATAAGAACGCTCTAATATAAAAACATATATACCTTAAAAACAAATTTCACGATAACAAAAAAATATTTAATAATGCCTCCGAAAAATTATGATTTTTTGACGAATACATAATAAAGTTCCCGAAATTCGGTATGCAGAATTTTGTTGTCCTTGCAGCAAAATAAATTATAATATTAAAAAGAACCGTGGTAGATAAGAATGTATAAATGTACTGAAATAAATCATGGTGTTATAGGCAACCTACAATTTACCTATACAATAAGCAGAGTGGAACAATAAATTAAAATAAATCATTTGAATACAAATTCGCTTGCTAATGATATTGAGATCAGACAATTACCTTCTTGTTTGTTCCGTAATAGCTCTATATATTTTGCAAGGGAATTTACAAAAGATCGGATTAACTTTAAAAGCGAAACGTTGCACCAGTCTTACTACTTGTATTTGCTAAGTAATATTTATATGATAATTATGGTATTTTAATCTATGTGTGTATACGTGCGTGTAATATATTTGAACAAATATACAATTGTAAACTGTGTAAAACTGTCTTTATTGTAAAAAAAAGCATTCGGAGAACAGGGTCCTTGTATATTCTTGATCAGGATCAGTAGACGATCTAGCCATGTCCGTCTGTCCGGATGAACGCTGAGATCTCAGAAACTATAAGAGCTAGGCTATTGAGATGTGGCACGCCCAATCTAACGCCCACAAACCGCCTAAAACGGTGGCTCCTACAGCTTTGATGCTAGAATAAAAATGTTAACTGAAATGTATTGCTCTCGATCCCTATCGATTGACCCAAAAAAAGTTTGCCACGCCCACTTTAACGCCCACAAACCGCCCACAAACTTCAAAAAATCGTAAATATAAACGTGGATATCTCGGAAACTATCAAAGATAGAGAACTGAATTCTCAGATTTAGATTCCGTAGCCTTGTACGCAGCGCAAGTTTGTTACGCGAATATGCCACGCCCACTATAACGCCAACAAACCGCCCAAACCTGTGGCGCCCACAATTTTCATGCTCGATAAAAAATTTTAACGAAAAGAATGTCATACGTTTTTTCGAAGTCTTTTCGATGTTACATTTGATATGAAAAACATATCATACCAATTAGAAATGTTGATTAATATCATAATGATAAAAATAAGATGTGTGAAAATTGTGGAGACAATATCAAGCCGTTCCGTTTTTTTTCTTTGTAATAGGAAAATAATTATAGCTTCGTTATTTTTGATAATTTTCTCTTCTACATGTATATAACAAGTTTTCCATATTTCAGAACTACGAATTATATTTTATAAAAATCTTTCTTTCTTTTTTCCCAACTCTCTAGCTCTTATAGTTTCCGAGATCACAGCGTTCACACAGACAGACGGAAATAGCTAGATCGACTTAACGAGTGACCCTAATCACTCTGATGTCCTTGCTAGTTGTTGCTCCCTGCTGCGACGTAGTCCGACGTAGCCAGAGGAGTCTTCGTAACAGTCGATCGGTTCCCCTATACAATCCTCCTGAGCACACGGCTTCTCTTTAACTTAGATCGCCTCCATTCTCGGACTCAATGTAGCCAACGGACACGCTCTTTAGGCTTACGCCTAAACGTCTGAATTGGCAGGATTCGTCGTGCCACGCCGGACCAGTTCCTACCTAACCATTCGGTTCTGAATTCGGAAACTTATGTTGTCCCGAACGGCTCGACCTAGCGATCTTGCTCGTTGCTGACTTTCTCGTCTGTATCTTCCTGACTGTGACTTAGCTTCACGTTTTTCAATCGCGTTTCGATCCCGCTTATATGGGCCTCCCCGTACCGTTTTCCTTGGAGTCCTCTGCACATGGCACCACTGGTAGGTATTAATAAAAAATTGTTTTAAAACAAATTCTATTAAATTTTGTTTGTAATGAGAAAGTAACAGACAAATAAGTACAGCTTTGTTACTTGCATACCCTTGCAGAGGGTATAATGATTTCAATCAGAAGCTTGCAACTCAGTGAAGGAGACGTTTCCGACCCCATAGAGTATATATACTCTCGATCAGCATCACTAGACCAGTCGATCTAGCCATGTCCGTCTGCCCGTGTGAACGATGATATCTTGGAAACTATCAGAGATACACAGAGAGAATCATTCAAGTAATTTGCACTCAAATTAAGAATTTTTTGTACTAAAAAATCTCCTAGCTCTTATAGTTCCCGAGATCACAGCGTTTATCCGGGCAGACGGACAGGCGGAAAGTATGTAACAGGCAGAAGGAAGCGTTTCCGACCCCATAAAGAATATATATTCTTGATCAGGATCACTAGCCATGTCCGTCTGTCCGTATGAACGCTGAAATCACGGAGCTAGGCGATTGGGATTTGGCATGCAGATTCTTGAGTTTCTTGCGCAGCGCAAGTTTGTTTCTGCAAGGTGCCACGCCACCGCCCAAACCTGTAGCGCCCACAATTTTTATGCTAGAAAAAAATTGTAACTTAAATGTATTAGTCTCGTCAATACCTGATCCAAAAAAAGTTTGCCACGCCCCATAACGCTTAAATCTCACATTACCATGTACTGAGATCGTAGGTAAGTTGTGCATTTCAATCTCGATTTGCTGAATGCATATCTCCATTTCCCTTTGGTCCCTTTACCTGAGTAACGGGTATCTGATAGTCAAGGTACTCGACTATAGCGTTCTTCCTTGTTTTTCTTTAAAGATCTAAGATAATTGTTTAAAAAAGAAATAATTGACAACATAACATATACATGTATGTACGATTTTATTAAATCTTTCTTTAGAACATCAGATACATCTGTATATTCTGAAATGTTACAATAATTTGTTCTAAATATAAATTTGAACCATACATAATATTATATACGACATTTATTATATAAACCTGAAGGCTTTTTCGGGGAGGTGTGTTTATCTGGATGAGATGTTGGCGTATTTCTTTTATTGGTGTCAAGTTCGTTGCAATGCTCTTCGATCGTATGTTAAATATGTATTTGTTCATCAAACGGTTGGATAATTTCCCGCAATTACAAAAAGGTGCGCATTCTTGAAAACCATGTACGTGTATGTAATTTGTTACTAAACTCGTTTTCAAAAATATAAAATATTATTCAAAGATATTCAAATTTAGAGACAATCATGAACTCAAAATAGAGTCGTTGTGTAATAACGTTTTCTATTGCAATAGTAATTTAGCCATATGTTACTTCATCTTAATGCTATCCGATAAAATGGAAACGCTGCTTAATAACTATTATGTGGTTGTTACTTATTTACAATGTCTATAAACAATTGTATGTGCATGTACTCAGTATAGGTTATTTTTATACACTTGCAGGATTATAATTTAGGTCAGAAGGCAGTGAAGAATGTGTCTTCCCTATAAAGTATACATACATATTTTTTAACAGCTCTACCTGTCAGGTTTTCGCATTTTGAAAAATATCTACATTCATTTTCATTTAATTTTTAATCAGATCAACAGGGACTAGTACTTGTTACTTCGTTGTTGCTTGGCGTTTTGTAGTCTTAGAAATATATCTGAGATCTGCCTTTATTGACTAGTTAATTTTTGTAATAACTGCAAGGGTATAAAACATCGTTTTGCGAACAAGACGCCTTTTTTATTTAAATTATATATTTGAGTTTAAAAAAAATGTTTTAAGGCGGTAAAAACATTTACTTGCAATCAAGCTTTTATTGAAATTTGTACATAAATGTTTAAGAATGACCGTATCCGCTTCGACTTATATTTCATAAATGTTAACTTAAACCTCAATTGATAATTCCACTATATGATCTTCGAATTAATCTTGAGATATAGTAACACTGTAAAACTTGAGTATTAAGCAAGGAAAATAACTTCATATTAATATCTCAAAAATGTAAAAAAAAAATCATTATGAGATTAAAAAAAGACAAAGACCAAAACATTGTCCAAGAAAAGAGGGGAAAATACCACTTACACATTTTTTACAGGTAAACGTAATAAACCTTTTTTAAAATTTATTTTATATATTAAAAGTATATATTATATCACACGGACATTAGGGTGGACCGTTTTTGTATGAAATTTGTAAGGTTATACTCTCATTGTATTAAATATTTCCTTTTGGTATCATTAATGCGTAACAAAAAGAAAAAGTTAAAAAAAAAAAAAAAAAAAAAAAAATAAGCTAGCTAGGCGGGTTTAAGTGTTATGGTCGTTCGAGTGGGAGTGGCACCCTGCTGAAACTAACTGCAACTAAATTTGCATGCCAAGTCCCAACATTGTAGATATTACAGTTTCAGAGATATCTGTGTTCATATGGACAGACGGACATGACTAGATCGACTCGGGTAGTGATTCTGGTCAAGAATATATATACTTTTTGGGGTCGGAAACGCTTCCATCTACCTGTTACATACTTTCTGACGAATCCAGTATACCCTTTTACTATTCGAGTAACGGGCATAAAAACTGCTTGGGACGGGACCGAACACGGTCCTTTTGGGTTCAAAAACAGAAGCTCTTGGGTCTAGGCTACTTCGAACTGATTTAACTCATGAAATAATCTACTAATTATTTCCTTTATTGGATCAGAACAGAAAAGTTGACAAATTAAGAAAAGGAAGAAACATTTTTTGTGTTGGGTGAGTCGTTTTCACTGAAAGCTTGAGACCTCTGCGCACCGCCTAAACTTTAAAATAAAACAAGATAAAACGCTATGGTCGATGGCATCGGCTATAAGATATTAGATAATCAGCTAATGGGATTGTGAGAGGGATGGATATATGCTTAAAGCAAATGTGTTTTTTTTACAAACACACCTAGCTTAAAGCACCCCCTACCGCCACATATCTTCTTCTTCTTTAGCGCCGCCTAGCCTATACCGCCCCTAGCGGATTGGTGGCGTGTTCTCAATTGAATTGCAAAATATTAACTTATTATTATTAATTATTTGACTATAACTTTTTATTGACTCTGATTTCAACAATTTTTTGGCATGTAGATGGGTATTGATAATAGGAACAAAATCTCTCAGCCCAAGAATCTGCATGCGAAGTCCTAACATTCTTGCTCTTATAGTTCATACGGACATGGCTAAATCTACTCGGCTACTGATTCTGATTAAGAATATATATATACTTCCCACAATTTTTATGCTAGATAAAATTTTAACTGAAGTGTATTGGTCCAATACCTATCGATTGATCCAACAAAAACTTGCCACGCCCACTCTAACGCCCATAACGCTTAAATCATTCTACCGCCGGTAGGTGGCGCATTTCAATCTCGCTTTGCTGCTTGCATTTCTGCATTTCCATTTGGTCCCTTTAGCTGAGTAACGGGTATCTGATAGTCGAGCTACTCGACTATAGCGTTCTTCCTTGTTAATGAAACAGAATTTGTTTAATTATAGCTTTGGTGTTTTTTTTTACATTATTTTATAATCCTAGGAATATCATTTTTTAATATTTCAGAAAGAATTAATTTAAAAAAAAACCGGAAAACTATATTATATGACTGCCATCGGAACGATCGGATAAATAATGGGAAATAATAGAAAAATATTTATAGCTCTGTTGTTTTTGATCATATTCTTTTCTACTCCGGTATATAGCATTTTTTCATTATATCAGATTTGCGAAAAAGATAATAAACATCGGACTACTATATCATATAGATCCATAAGAATGATCGCAAAATTAATGTCAAAAACACTAAAATATGAAATTGAAATGTAACATTATCTGGATATTTCTGTAATTATTTGTAATTTTCTAAAAGTCGTAAAGTTCTGTATATACATTGCTCTCACAGGGTCGACTTGCAAGGGTATACAAACTTCGGCTTGCCAAAGATACCTTTCTTTCTTGTTTTTTTATTTTTATTAAACGTGTCAAAAATATTTATATATATTACTTATTTATTATTGTTTATTTACAAGAAAGGAAGCTAACCCTTGTAGCTTAAACTACAACATGCAATTAATATAATTCGCATATTACAAAAACGTTATGTTCGGAAGATTTGTATATAAATAACCCTGTAGTTCCTATGGCAGCTATATGATATGATAGTTCAATGCAAAATATTATAAAAGAGTTAAAGTCGATTTCCGACTTCAATATGCTTTCCTAAACCATAAAACCTAACACATTGAAAAACTGACTTAAATGTTTACTTCCTGAAATTTTTCCTCTGAAATTTTGTGTACACCTCCGCTATTAGGTTATCGACGAAAGTTTTAAGTATGGGCTAAATTTATGTGTCGATCCACTAGGGGACTTGTGGCATTTATTTGCCCCGCACGAGTGAAAATTAAAAGGAAATGTGGTTTTCAAGGTTTAACACAATTATGGTGAAATACTTCTGTATCTAAAGGCGTTATAGCAAAACACTTTAAACGCAAACAGCAAAACGGAATCTATGGAAAATTCTAGGCAATATGATATTTTCCTCAAAAATAAACACGAAAACCAGTATTTTTCTTTTGCAAATGCGGAGGGTGATACGCGGTTTTGGGCATATGGTTTTGTTGGCAACGTGGCTTATTGATTGCCTTCCGCCCAAACGATTTATAACGTTTTTCACGTCCATATAAATGTATCAAATTTAAGACTACTTAGATATTTTTTGTCAAGTACTGGCTATTTTTCTTTTGCAAATGCGGAGGGTCAATTATGATTTCCAAGACATAGTATCTTTGGCAATATTGCTTAGAATTCTCCATGTATTACGTCCCCTCTTTCGATTTATTATGTATACATAAAATTTTCAGTTGGTTTGACAAGACTATGCTGATAGTCAGAAAAATTGGTTTTGACATAAATAATGAAAAGAAAGTTATTTAAAATATATTTTTTATTGCGTGTCATATACGTTTTATTATCTTAGAAACAATGCAGAAATGCTATAACAAAACTCTCAGCAGATACGGAACTGAAAACTTAGAGAAGCTTAAGAGAAATCGATGCGAAATTGGCTTTAACTTACTAAAAAGCGTGTAAGATTTCCTCAGCAACAACAGTAACCATACAAAATCATATTAATTTAAAAGATTTTGCATTTAATGTCGTTTTGAAATAGAGTTAATTTAAAATAGTTGCCGCGGGTCGGTATGGGTCTTTAAATTGTTTAAAAATCCCGAACGTTGGCACTACCAAATGATTCTGATTTGCCTGGAATACGTGGTGATATGGGAACTAAAAGACCTTGGCCTATGACAACATCTACATCCTTCCCCGCCCCCATGTTCATGCTTAAATATCTTGATGAACAGCACATTTTCTGACTACTCAAACTAGGTGGGACATTGTTGCTATTTGTAGTTTGCATAGTAACATCGGAATGCGCTTTTTGGTGCTGATGCTTTTCCTCAACTGCATGTGCGGCAGCGATGGCAGCGGCTGTTGCCTTTGATAGAATTTCTGATGGCAAATTAAAGATTGACGATCACTGGAGTCGTGGCCAGTAGTTACTTCCCGTAAGGTCCGATACATTTTGCGTTGAAATCTGGACAGGCACCGAAACGCCTGCAGAAATGACCCCTGAAAAATGTAGTGTTATATGTACTCTAGTAAACATGTATTCACATATTACCTGTATTTGATGATGGCATTGGAGAACCGTTGGCATAAACACCATGCTGAGGTGGCTGTTGGTGCGCAGCTGCAGGATTGCATGCTGTGTTTCGGTGGTGTGGTGGTACATAGGGAGATCCTAGTGATAACGGATCATGAAACATGTAAGGATAGGCGTCTCGTTGCTGTAAGCACGACGGTGTCATCGATCCTAATGATGAGCTGTTGTATGGTTAAATATGTTTAAAAATTATATTCGAATTAATTAAGACTAAAAAAATTTTAATATTAACCGAGATTTATACTAAAATTGTCTAAATCCTAGAATTACAATTATAATTAAAAGAATCGTAACGACTCACATATTCTCTACAGTCAACAAAATTAACTTAGCTGAAAGTGCACTCTGTCGTTAGTACCGTGAAGCATAAACTTACTCAACTTAAACAATGTAAAAGTTTTCATTGAAATAAAGTTAAATTTTTTTGGAATAAGAAGATTTTTAAAAAAGTTCTAACGTTTGTTGGAATACCTTTTTTCCTTAGAATTTGAAATATTAACAACGCCCGCTGCAGTCGACTGCCTCAAATACCGGGATCCCGTACTATGTTAACCAATTTAAAAGAAAATATGCCTTCAGTAAAGGTGACGTTACCGACTGAATTGTGCGATACTAAAGCATAACATAGCACTGGTAATTTTAGGTGTATTGGACGGACATTGATCAAGAACATTTATACTTATTAACGAGTAGAAAAATGTAAGCGGAATCTTACTTGTAGTTTTCAGCCATTGTTGCTATCGGTTGCGGGATAGATGAGTACATGGTGTTAAACCCAGTGTTCAAGGGTAGCCGCGGTGCGACTGCCTGAAGTGGTGGACTTTCAGAGCTGGTGTGTGCAGCATTAGCGTCTCCACCCAGAACCTATTAAGTACGTTATTAGCAAATGTAAAATCATTTGTTTCAAAAAAAATCTTACAGTTGCCCCATTCGGTGTCTCAGGTATGCTATTGCTAATTATAGCCGATGACCCTCGTTCCGACACGTTGATTGCTGAGCTGGTAATGCCGGGTGTTGAGTTATTCGACGTTGCTACAGTGGAATTTACAGCTGACCCCGAAGGATTATTGGTCGTGCTGGCTCGACCACTGCCGCCCACGTTATCGGCCGACCGTCTCTGAGTTCTCATCTTTTCTTCACGACGCCATTTGGCTCGACGGTTTGAGAACCAGACCTGTTATAAATATTCCACGTTAGAATTTATTAACTTTTGTACTCTGGGATGTAAGATTATTATTATTATTATAGGATAAAACATATATAAACTAAAAACTAAAAACAGGAATAAAAGGGAATGACTAAATATTTTGTAAAATACTAAGACTCCATAGAAACCTGTTATAAGTAGCAGATAGAATAAAAAAATCAAAACGTTAATGCTTTATTTGTCAGTATTTCTATACTCGTAGAATAAACAAGGAAGAACGCTATAGTCGAGTACCTCGACTATCAGATACCCGTTACTCAGCTAAAGGGACCAAAGGGAACTGGATATATGCTAGCAGCAAAGCGTGATTGAAATGCGCCACCTACCGGCGGTAGACAGATTTAAGCGTTATGGGTGTTAGAGTGGGAGTGGCATATTCGCGACGTATTGACAAGACCAATACATTTCAGTTAACAATCTTGCGCTGCGTACATGGCTACGGAATCTAAATCTGAGATCCCAATTTTCTATCTTTGATAGTTTCCGAGATATCCACGTTCATACTTACGATTTTTTGTAGTTTGTGGGCGTTAAAGTGGGCGGTGCAAACTTTTTTTTGGGTCAATCGATAGGTACTGATGAGAACAACACATTTCAGTTAAAATTTTTATTCTAGCATCAAAACTGTAGGAACCACAGTTTTGGGCGGTTTGTGGGCGTTAGGGTGGGCGTGGCACCCTGCTGAAACAAACTTGCGCTGCGCAGGAATCTCAGGAATCTGCATGCCTAATCCCAGTATTGTAGCTTTTATAGTTTCCGAGATCTCAGCGTTCATAAGGACAGAAGGACATGTCAAGATCGACTCGTTTAGAGATCCTGATGAAGAATATATAATCTTTATGCGGTTCAGGGCATTTCGGTTAGCGCGGTTTAGCTTAGTTAGTCATTACTTTTAAAATAATAATTCGATTGTAACGATTTTCAGCATTTAGATTGATGTTGATCAATAAAATAAATTTTAATTTTAATTAATTTAAAACCAAATCTTCAAAAATGGGGGCGGCAGACAGACTTTATAGGCACATTGGTAAAACAGACTTGCGCTGCGCAGGAATCTTTAAAATCTCTTTAGAGCTTAATACATTGTAGCTTTTATAGTTTCCGGGATCTCAGAATTCATATGGACCGATGGTCAGACAGCCAGATGGACATGACTAGATCGACTGGGCTAGTGTTCCTGATTCAGGATATAAATACTTTATAGGGTCGGAAACGCTTCCTTCTGCCAGTTACATACTATCCGACGAATATAATATACTCTTTTACTCTACGAGTATTTGGTATAAGAAAAGTAACGGGTATTTCATAGGTGAGACATTCGACTAAAGCGTTCCTCCTTTTTAAAGTTACAGAGTTAAAATTTGAGATTTAGATTTTTCCAGTGCCTTAGAAGTTAACGATTTCTTCAGCAGCGCCTTGTTTTTTTTTTTTTTTTTTTTTTATAGCAAAACAGGATAATTTGAAATTCAATTACAAGAGAACCATGGCTGACCGCCAAGTTTTTCTGCATGTAAATTCTTAAGAAATCGCTTTCCATTGAGAATAATTTTTTAGAGAATTTCGGATGTGAGTCACCTCTTCTAGGGTATTACCAAAACTAATCCATGGAAGCAATAGTACATGTTTACTTAATGGAACGAGCGTGCGTTATTGCATCCACCTGATTCAGAAACGGAAAACTGTTTATACAAAAAATAAGTAAATTGAAAAACGAAGAGTAACAGTCTAATGAACCTATTCCATTGGTCACGCAGTTCAGTTTATGAGCAGAAACACCCTTTGCATGCGGTTTTACTTGCAACATCACACAGACGAAATAAAGCGAACTTAGACTTTAGCAAAAACAAGGGGTGAAAAGGGATTACAATACTTACAATACTACGCTTTAATAATTTTTGACTGTGACATTTATTGCTCAGCTTTATTGTTGCAGCTCCCACTCCAGCTGACATGTTTCCCCTTAGGTCCTTCAAACTTGGTACATCCTGATTCGCCCCCGTTATTACTACTCAATGAAAAAATCGCAAGGAGTTTCAAGTATTTTTACAGTCAAATTGTTTTTATTCACTTAAACAAATAATCAAGAGCGTAACGATGAATATTTCATCTCACACTGACGACAAAACATTTTGTAATAAACAACACAGTAGCCATAGGGGTGAATAGTAAATTTAAGGGATGACTTTTAAACCGTCCGTTTCGTAGAATACACTTGACTCTTGGAGTTGAAATGCTGTGCATTATGTTACAATCTAAAGTTTCAATAATCACTCATGTCAGACAACAGAACGGCAATGTACGTATATTTATCTTAATGTACTAAGCACCGTCTCTCAAAGATTTTTGAATAAATCTTTATTTGTACTTTTTATTTTAAATGTATGCCTAGCACATTCGTTAAACAAACTTTATAAATACATATTTTCTGACCCAACCTTAAATTTCACACCAAAAGTAAAGAACAAAATTTGTATAGTTCTTAAAAAAAAATGGTTTGGTTAATTTTTTTTTGAAGAGAAATCCCCTTTTTGCTGTGAATACAATCGAAGAAAAACACCTCTTAACGAGGTAAGCACCATCAACGGACAAAAGTTCTGATATCGAATTTTGTGACGAAAAATGCTTGTACATTTGACTAAATAAATACATTTTCTAAAATGTTTTCATCGTGCTGCTTCAGCAAAATATTTAAGCTTCTCACATACAAAGGCATATTCTATTGTAGCATTCCGAAAGTGGGATATTAACCTGAGCTATTTATCTCCACCGCCCCAACAGCTCCAATTTTCAAAATGTTCTCTTTTATACTTTCTGCGCCTTTTTATCCAAACCAATGGACTTTTTAATCCCGATATGAAATAGTAACAAAGAGAAACAACCAAGAAAATTCGTATTTAGGGCTGAACTGATAAAATAAACGTTGTAAATACCACCGTTTATTTTTATAAATGAACATTCTAAAAAACTTATTTGTTAAAAATCCCGTTAAGGATCGAACTTGATACCACTGTGGATCAAACATGGGAGTCCGGCGCTATAACATCTGACCTTACCTCGCGAGTGAAAAAATAGCGAGAAAGCTCATCCGTAAAGTCGTTCTTATGTTGTAACGATTTGTTTAAAGAATTGGTTCCTAGTTTTTGTAAAATTGGCAGTGTTTAATAATCAAATAAAAGCTGACTAACTAAAAAGAAAATTAAGAAAAATAACCTTTACTGCGAATTGAACACACAACCTAACAACAACTAAATAAATACATTTTCTAAAATGTTTTCATCGTGCTGCTCCAGCAAAATATTTAAGCTTCTCACATACAAAGGCATATTCTATTGTAGCATTCCGAAAGTGGGATATTAACCTGAGCTATTTATCTCCACCGCCCCAACAGCTCCAATTTTCAAAATGTTCACTTTTATACTTTCAGCGCCTTTTTATCCAAACCAGTGGACTTTTTAATCCCGATATGAAATAGTAACAAAGAGAAACAACCAAGAAAATTCGTAATTAGGGCTGAACTGATGAAATAAACGTTGTAAATACCACCGTTTATTTTTATAAATGAACATTCTAAAAAACTTATTTGTTAAAAATCCCGTTAAGGATCGAACTTGATACCACTGTGGATCAAACATGGGAGTCCGGCGCTATAACATCTGACCTTACCTCGCGAGTGAAAAAATAGAGAGAAAGCTCATCCGTAAAGTCGTTCTTATGTTGTAACGATTTGTTTAAAGAATTGGTTCCTAGTTTTTGTAAAATTGGCAGTGTTTAATAATCAAATAAAAGCTGACTAACTAAAAAGAAAATTAAGAAAAATAACCTTTACTGCGAATTGAACACACAACCTTTAGAACGGGAGGGGGTGGTCTAACCTCTGTGCTACTTAGGAGTGTGGAAAATCAGAAAAAGAGGGCTGTTAAGAACAAATTCAACTCATTCTGACTTGTAGAAAACATTTTGTGCTTACTTTAAAAACATCTTACCTCAATCTAACTCTAAGTCAAAAAGCGACATCATATAAGTGGTTTATGTTCTTGAATTGGGAACATTTTTGACCAAACTGAACTTTAGGATCCAATTTATCCTAATTTAAGCACGTTGAGAACGTTTTGAACTCAAAAAAGTCATTCTATGTTTAATAACATTTTTAACTTAGACGATAACGTCAGAATTCTCTTTGTGTAGTCGCCTTCGCTAGATTCGATTAAAAGTATGTAACAGGTAAAAGGAATCGTTTCCAAGTCGATCTAGCCATGTCCGTCTATCTGTCTATCTGAGATCTTGAAACTATAAAAGCTAGAAAGCTGGGACTTGGCACGTAGATTATTGAGGTTCGTTTCAGCAGGGTGCCACGCCCACTCTAGCGCCCGCAAACGCACATACAATTTGCGTTTCATCAGTGCCAGAGCAAAGATTTGTGGAAAACCAAGTATAAAATATATACAAGATATATATAAGATCTTAGGCAACAGCTGCTCTTGGTACTTTGTGGCACCATCATATTTCCAACAGTACCTAGTAGGGTGTCGTGTTCAAAATTTTTTAGGGTATGGCGACTTAATTATACTTGTTACTCGTAGAGTAAAAGGGTATACCAGATTCGTCGGAAAGTATGTAACAGGCAGAAGGAAGCGTTTCCGACCCCATAAAGTATATATATTCTTGATCAGGATCACTAGCCGAGTCGATCTAGCCATGTCCGTCCAGATGAACGTTGAGATCTCGGAAACTAAGACAGCTAGGCTATTGAGATTTGGCGTGCAGATTCCTGAGCTTCTTAGGCAGCGCAAGTTTGTTTCAGTAGAGTGCCACGCCCACTCTAACGCCCACAAACCGCCCAAAACTGTGGCTCCTACAGTTTTCATGCTAGAGTAAAAATTTAAAATGAAATGAATTGTTCTCATCAATACCTATCGATTGACATAAAAAAAAGTATGCCACGCCCACTTTAACGCCCACAAACTTCAAAAAATCGTAACTATGAACGCGGATATCTCGCAAACTATCAAAGATAGAGTATTGGGATTTCAGATTTAGATTCCGTAGCCTTGTACCCAGCGCAAGTTTGTTATGCGAATATGCCACGCCCACTCTAACCGCCCAAGCCTGTGGCGCCCACAATTGTTATGCTAGATAAATAATTTTAACTGAAATGTATTGGTCTCGTCAATACCTATCGATTGATCCAAAAAAATGTTTCCACGTCCACTCTAACGCCCATAACGCTTAAATCTGTCTACAGCCGGTAGGTGGCGCATTTCAATCTCGCGTTGCTGCTTGCATATCTCCAGTTCCCTTTGGTCCCTTTAGCTGAGTAACGGGTATCTGACAGTCGAGGTACTCGACTATAGCGTTCTTCCTTGTTTTTTTTTGTTTTTGCTGACATATCGTTTTAGTTTTTTTTCTACAGCCGGTAATTAAAAAAAACAACAAGTATTTGTTGTTGACTTTTGTGTACTAGAAATTGAACCACTTAATTTGTAAATTTTAATCTGAAGTAGTCATTTGTTTAAGTGTACAATTTGTATTCCATTATTGTTTATTTTTAACTTTTCTTGAAGGAAAAATAAATAACGTTCACATCTGCATAAATTTTTAATGTGTATTTATCAGTACGTCACCTTACCCTACAACTTTTAGAAGTGAAAAAAATATTGGCTTACGCCAAGAGCTGCAGTATTTAACTCCGCTAGAATTAAACTTTTTTTAATTTCTGCTTTTAAACCTTTTAAAAATAATACTTTTTGGACATTCAAAAAACAAGTCGTTCGCCACTAACACCCTACACTCTCCTATAGTCATCCAGTTTATTATATTGGTCATAAGTTTGTAACGCAATGAATACGATATTTCCGACCCTATAAACTATCAGCATCACTAGACGAGACCTATAGTCAAGTCCGTTTCATTTTGTTACAGGCACTTTTACAAAAATAAATATTTTTCAAAGTTTTAAAAGCAGAAAGTTTAACACCTGTTGTGCATATTCCTGTAAAAGTTCGACGGTAAAATTTCAGTGGAGTTAAATACTATATGCCAATTTTCGTTTTGAAAAAATTTGAGCTGCTTAAAAGGTAGCAACATTAAAGTTTGCAACTCGTATTGTTTTATATATTTATCAGGAAAAAACATTTGGCCGATCGCTTGGTTATATCAAGGCTACCATGTGAGCTGCAGGGTAAAAATTTGTACTATTTTAACGTTTTTCAAGATATATGCATATTTTTTTATATTATCTAATAAATTATAATTATATTATTAAGCTGTCCGAACAAGACCGTACCGACTTTTAGGTGACCTGTAATAGAAAGAAGACTTTTGGGAAAAGTTCATGCAGATAGCTTTGAAATTGAGAGACAAGTTTGCGATGAAACAGGCAGACGGACATGATGACAAATATAACTATTTTATAGTTTATTTTTATTTTATATTGAAAACATCTCCTTTATTGTGTTGCAAACTTTTGACTAAAATTGACTGCAAGGGTACAAAGATAGGTTACATCTGTGATCTTGAAATAGAGTTGTTTAACACATTATTCAAACAATTTATTGACTTGAAAGTACTTTACAAAAATTAGAAATCACGTAAAAAAATAAGTCAAAATTGCATTAAGTTTTCTTAGCATTTTCTCAGAAGGTATAATGTAGTTTCCTCATAAATAAATATGAATTTCTTAAAAGGTGTTTAAAATAAAAGATGTAAGTAAGCTTAAATCGATACGATAGTATAAAGTTTCGCAAAAATAAAATAAAATAGAGTCTTGCAAAATATGGCTACAAACAGAATATAATTAAACAAAACTGAAAGACAAACCTGAATACGTGCCTCTGGCAAACCAATTTTATCTGCAAGTCTTTCTCGCGCAAAAACATCCGGATAGTGCGTTCGTTCAAATTCTGTAATGCACGTCAAATAAAGGTTCAATTACAAGTTATATTTAAATCAGTAATTTGTACGAATGGATTGCTTACATATTGACAAAATTAGGGATATGTTGTTATATTTTTGAAACCAAAAGTACTTTGCAGATTTGGAATATTTCTGGTCACAAAATAAATTAAAAAAAGGAAAAGAAACATTATAGTCGCGTTTCCCGATTATGAGATACACACTGCTCACTCAAAAATTACTTGTAATTAACAAAACCGCTTATTTATGACAAGTTTCTTATGTATATTTAACGCAAATGAATTACTGTGATTGTCGTTAAAACGAAGAGACAGAAGCATGGCAAGATCAATTCGCCTGTTGATGCTGATCTGGAATATATATAATTTAAGGGGTGGTTTTTCTTAACTCAAAAAAGCTATATTAATACATTTTTTTTAGAGTCTTGTTAGTTTGGTAAAAGTTTAATCTGTAAGTAAAGATAATCAAATTAATTTCTGTTATTATGCGTGTACTTAAAAAAACAATTCGTGCCCCCGCGCTTTAAATTTTTGAAACTTTTAAAAATTTTGTAGGGCTATAAATTTATTTGTGTTGTTTACTGCACTAAGAAATTAAAGGAAACGAGAACACCGATTTGTTTTAACGAGATGTTTATCGGGGCCTTATCCTTTTCAGACTGATTGCTATCAGGAACAGGGACTCTAGAATCCGGCTATTAGTTAGTCTTAGATAACCAAAATCGGCTTATCAGAAATTTAGATAAAAATCAAAATCTACACCTAAAAAAAATTACCATACAATAAATAATAAATGACTTTATTTTAAGGTGAAATACTACACCCAAAAAAATCTTTTAGTGTCAATTTAATAAGTGTGGTTGAAAATGGATCAAATTTTTGGGATCAATTCGGACCTAAGTGTCAAAAATATACTACATTGGAGTGTAATTTGATTTTTTTGATTTTTCAAGTATTGAACTGTGCTGAAGTATCGGTTATCATGGACCAATTGGTAAGGTCTCTGATGCGAAAGGTCTTCGGTTTAGGTACGCGCCGATGCAAAGTGCGCTGTAAGAATAATATCTAACATTTCCTTATCAATGGCATTAAAAAAGTTGTATTCAAAACGTTTTCAGATTTAAAAAAAAATTTTACACGAGCGATACCCGAACCACTAAACATCAGGCCCGTGCATCAAAACGGAACGCTATCACTTTTAGCCAAGCCTACATTTTTTATCCTGCGGCAGAATGTTTTTTGTGACAAAAAAGCTTTTTCGCAACAAACTTTCTAAGTGGCAAAGTGATTTTATATTAGGGCTAATTTGATGACTTTCGTATCAGAGATTTTTTGACTCTCAATAGGGTCACATTGACACTTAAGTAGGGGCATATTGATGACAATTTTTTTTCGGTGTATGAAAAACAATCTGTCAAAAAACAATGTATACAATGTATACAAAAATGTCTTCAGGATTATGAAACAATTTTAAAATTCTTTAAAAATAGGTTGTTAACATTTCTAATAAATCAAGTTTTACGTTGAATCTTTATGTCGATGTATTATCCAGAGAACACTTTGACATGTTAAAGTCCAAACAGCAGTATCAATTTCCATGCACACTGTGTTATTTTTGTGAAGCAATCATAAAAAACAACAGGTAAAAACAAAAGGTACTTTACACAACCTTTAAACAATCTATAAAGTTCTTTAAAGCCGAAAAAAGTTACTAGTTCTAAAATTCTTTTAGAAATATATTTAATGTAGCTTTTCGATTATAATATAGTAAAACCGTTTTTTTTATTCGTTTGAACAACTGTTGTTAAATCCACGATTTTACTATTTATGGTTGTTGTACTTAACCCGATCTTGATCGAAGGTTTACGTGAGTTACTATGAACTATAAATATAAAAACTATTAAATATGATTAACCAGAATTCTTGTGTAATAATACATATTTTACTAAAAATTTTAGCAATCTTTTAAAGCCCGAAAGGAAGACATGTCCCCCTTAAAATTAATATATTCTTGACCAGCGTTACCAAGCGAGTTGATGTATATATATTTTTCTGCCTATAATATTTATTTATTTGCACAATATTTTGCTATTGAGGACACGGATATTTTTTTAGAACTTCAGCTTTTAAGATTTATTATTATTATACTAAGTAAAAAAAATCGAAAAGAGCTATTAATAAGGCAGAGATACATAGAAACAATATCAAAACTATGAAATTTAAAAATAAATCGAAATTAGTATTGGAAACGTTTCCTTTCTTGTTTCTGTACAATTTATTGCATTTAAGGTATTTTTGTAAGCTACAAGCTTATCACGCCGACGCTTACAAAAATATATAATTTATTTCTTCCAAGCGTAGAACAACCTCTTGTTTACAAAATAAATTATTATAGTTGGCGTTTTATATGTATCTCCCTCCTTAAAAAGATAGTGGTACCTCAATGCCGAGTCACGCAACCAAGAATTCCAAATTATATTTAAATTTATATTAAAATAGTTGACGTTAAGTAATTGCGTCGTTTAAGGATTGAAATGTCCGAGACCAGTCTTAAAAATTGTTTTAAAATTTGTATTTCTTTATATTTGTAAATTAACATTGCAGTTTACTAGAATCGCCGGGTTTAAAAAAATATAGGTTACCTTTTTCGAGACTGTCGATTTGCTCATTGGAAAATGAAGTCCGATTTCGTTGCAACTTCCTTTTTAGTCGCAAACGCATTTGTGAGTCCTCGTCGCCAGATGAATTATGTTCAGAATTGCCATCCGATGTACTATCATGAGAGTTCGGATGGGAAACGTCTGCTGAATATTGTAAGTCTGAAACAAATATTAAAAAAATAAATATAAACTATTTTAGTCACTTGTTACACTACATTGGTGACAAGGTTATATAGTCAAATTTAGAGTTTAACCGCGCTTTCTCCAGCCAAGAACCATATACATCGATAAGTCATGTAAAATTTATATTCTTGCACACAGTGCCGGATCCAGAATTTAGTTGTGGGTTTGTTGAGTACACTTAAAAAAATTTGGAATAAAATACATATTACATATGGGTATTTCCACGGGTTGCGAACGTTACTTCGTACGCACTTAGTGCAAAGAAAAACAAGGAAGAACGCTGAAGCTGAGTACCTCGACTATCAGATACCCGTTACTCAGCTAATGGGACCAAAGAGAAATGGAGATATGAATGAGATTGAAATGCGCCACCTACCGGCGGTAGACAGATTTAAGCGTTATGGGCGTTAGAGTGGGCGATAGAATGTCAAATTTTTTTGGATTAATCGATATGTATTGACGAGACCAATACATTTCAGTTAAAATTTTTAATCTAGCATGAAAATTGTGGGCGTCATAGGTTTGAGTGGCTTGTGGGCGTAAGAGTGGGCGTGGCATATTCAAAATCTTGCACTGCGTACTAGGCTATGGAATCTAAATCTGAGATCCCAATTTTCTATCTTTGGTAGTTTCCGAGATATCCACGTTCATACTTACGATTTTTTGAAGTTTGTGGGCGTTAAAGTGGGCGTGGTGGCAAACTTTTTTTTGGGTCAATCGATAGGTACTGATGAGAACAACACATTTCAGTTAAAATTGTTATTCTAGCATCAAAACTGTAGGAACCACAGTTTTGGGCGGTTTGAGGGCGTTAGAGTGGGCGTGGCCTTCTGCTGAATCAGGAATCTGCATGCCAAATCTCAGTAGCCTAGCTCTTATAGTTTCCGAGATCTCAGCGTTCATCCGGACAGACACGCTTCCTTTTGCCTGTTACATACTTTCCGACGAATCTTGTATACCCTTTTACTCTATGAGTCACGGGTATAAAAACTTCTGATATCAAATAAAAACACCTTAGGGGTCGTAACGATCGCACCTTCGATAGACAGATCAAATTTTTTCTCTGTATGCGAGAAGCTTAGATATTTTTCTGAAGCGGGCAGAATGTTTTTTCTGAAATTAAGCACTTTTACACAGAGAAAACAAGGAAGAACGCTATAGTCGAGTACCTCGACTATTAGATACCCGTTACTCAGGTAAAGGGACCAAAGGGAGATGGGGATATCCAAGCAGCAAAGCGAGATTGTAATGTGCCACCTACCCGCGATCTCAATATATGGTTATGTGGGCGGCATTCAGACTTAAGCGTTATGGGCGTTAGAGTGGGCGTGGCAAACGCTGTTTAGGTCAATCGATAGGTATTGTCGAGACAAATGCGTTTTAGTTAAACAATTTTTTCCAGCATAAAAATTGTGGGCGCCACGTTTTGTGGGCGTTTCAGTGTACGTGGCATAATCGCGTAACAAACTTGCGCCGCGTACACCCAGAAAAAAAAGAACGAAAAAAATCAAGAACATTTTTCATGATTTGACAACAATCCGTTCGCTAAGTTCCGTTCAGAAAAAACGAACGCCGCGTAGTCAAATCATGAACATTTAGGTTTAATTATGAACGCTTCACTGAAAAATGCCTTGACAGAAATGGGGAGAACGCCGTTCTTAGATTATCAACACCGTTCATGAAAACATGTATGTAGGTCTAATGTCCCGATTTTCCGCACTCGAAAAATTCGCTTAGTGGTCCAGCTGCTAGAGCGTCCGCCTTCGACACATGGTAGCAGAGGTTTGAGTCCGCGAGAAGACGGTTGTGAATTGTAAGTTTTATTTAAATATTATTTCTAATGTTTATATGTACTTCTATCAATAAATAAGTTCTCCTTGTCATCAGCAAAATAACCAAAATACATTAAACTCTAGCCATAACAAAACATAAGGTGGGAAATTAAATAAATCTCTACCAGGCGTCCAGAAAGTCTAGCATGTACACAAACCTAATTTTTTTTTAGATTTTTATGTTCGCAAGTTAAGCCCGAAATGTTCTTAAACTGACACCATTCGTTCGGAACCCAACCCTAAGGTTTCGGTCAAATTTTATGAACGACCGTTCATGAATTGTCAACAAACGGGCTTACGCACTTTTTGACAACGTTTGGGCTTGATTTTTGAACGTTTCGAACGGATTTTTTTCTGGGTGTACGAAAATAGGGAATCTAAATCTAAAATATCAACCCTTGAGCTCTTAAAGTTTCCCAGATCACAGAGTTCACACGGACAGACGGACTATATCGACTCGGCTAATGATGTTGATAAAGATATATATATTATATATACTTTATGAGGTCGGAGATGATTCCTTCTACCTGTTACATTGTCTTCCCCAAATACAATATACCCTTTTACTCTACGAGTAACGGGTAGAATAAGTCGATGGGAATTGACAAATTTAGTGCACTTTAATTATGATTTTAGTTATAACATGGTAGGAGACAATCCGGCGATGCCCAGCATCACTAAAACCTCACGCATGGAGCTAGTTTTCAACAAAATGCTTACGACATTACAGATAAAAAATTCCAGAAACACATATATCTAATTCAACCCGGGAAAGTAATCTTTTCTTTACCTTGCTTTATTTATCTTAAAATAGTTGTTTTTGAAGTTGGTTGAAGTTGTTTTCATGACAAAGGAAAGACATTAGATTAAAGCGAATGATATAAAAGGGACGGTGGATGTTTACTGGCAATGAAGACATATGTTAGCCCAATTTATTGATTGAAGAAAAACAAAAACAGTAACGTTTCAGAAGCTGGAACAAAATAGCTGCTTCAATAAGTCTTTATAGCAAATAACAAATGACCAACAAATTAACTATTTGTTTGGCCTGATGTTTGATCATCTGTGACAAAATACTTGCAATTGTGTGATTGCTTTGACTAAAGGGGGTTGAATTTTATTTAGCAGAGGGTCTTTTATTTTAATAGTGGTAAGATGAAATTGCCCTCTTTGACAATACTTCCCCTCCGCTCAGCAATGAACTAGATACGCAACTGCTTTTAAATTACTCTAAATTTGACCAGTTCCTAGTTTACTAAAAGTAATTATATTATATTAATACTATCAATATTTTTCGGCATTACATTTAATACATACATTTTATAAAACCCAAGATTTTCAATGAATTGAATGATAGCCTAAACAGATTGAATTTTTGGGGGTGCCATAAAAAATTCTTAGCGTTAAAATCTGGTAGAATTTTAATAATTTGTTACAAAATCCGGGACAGCAATTCATACATGTGCTCTCGCGCGATCGATCGCGTCAAAAACTCCAAATAATTGTAATATAATTGTAATAATTGTAATTTTAACCAAAAAGGTAGAGGACACAATAAACAAGAGAAAACGCTATAGTCGATGGGCTCGTCCATTAGATACCCGTTACTTGCTTTTTCACTAACACGCCTGGCCTATAGCGCCACCTATCTTCTTCTTCTATAGCTTCACTTGGCCCACAGCGCCAACTAGCCTATAGCGCCCTAGCGGCTTGTCGGCGTACTAGTAAATTTCTCGATTGAAATGCAAAATATGTATTATTATTTGGCTATAACTTTTTAATGAGTTTTCCGATTTCAATAATAACTGGCGCTAGACGAGTTTTAGTGTTATAGTCGTCTGTGGGAGTAAGAGTGAGTGTGGCACTCTGCTGAAACAAACTTGCGCTGCACAAGAAGCTCTAGCCAAATCCCAAATTTCTAGCTTTTGTAGTTTCCGATATCACAGCGTTCATATGGACGGACATACGGACATGGCTAGATCGACTCGGCTAGTGATCCTGATCAAGAATATTTATACGTATCTTGACGAATATTTTGTAAGGTATGAAGATTTTATTTTCTACAGCCGATAACCAAAAAGACAATTATTTGTTGTTGATTTTTGTGAACTAAAAGCCAAATTTCGATGGCCTTTGCTGAGGAATTGGAAGGGCGCTTTTAGATATTCAACCTTGGAAAATACCCTAGCATTCCTAAATGCCCCCTCCTATCCCACATGTGAGTCCGGAAGAGGTTTGCCTTCAAATTCGCAAGCTGCAACGCAGTAAGGCTCCCGGTTTCGACGGGATCGACAGCAGAATTGCCAAGGCGTTACCTAGGAAGGGTATACTTTTTCTAGTTCTTCTGTTCAACTCCATGCTACGTATCCACCATTTTCCCACACAGTGGAAGTGTGCTGTGATATCGATGATACCCAAGCCAGGAAAACCGGAAAACCTTGTTGCATCCTACCGACGAATAAATCTACTGCCCACCTTCTCTAAAATATTCGAAAGAATATTCCTTAGTAGAATGATGGCAGTTAGAAGTGTGCAGGACGCCATTCCAGACCACCAGTTTGGCTTTAGAAGTCACCATAGAACCCCAAAGCAAGAACATCGGGTAACGCAGCACATCCTTGGAGCGTTCGAGAACAAGCAGTACAGTTCAGCAGTCTTTCTTGACGTCAAAGATGCTTTTAACCGCGTTTGGCACGATGGCTTGGTGTTTAAGCTGAAAACTCTCCTGCCTACTGCCCAATATCTTCTCCTGAAATCGTATCTCTTAGAACGAAATTTTATGGTAGATGTGAGAGGCAAAAGATTGTCTATCAGATGCATTCGAGCTGGCGTACCTCAGGGTAGCGTTCTTGGTCCGGATCTATACACTCTGTTTACCGCTGACCTGCCATACCCTAGAGAAGTGGGTACCCTCTTGGCTACATATGCTGATGACACAGCCTTTATTGGCAACTCCACGTGTCGAATTGAAGCAACTCAAATCACGCTAAACTTTTTGGATTTGTATGGCGAATGGACGAATCAATGAAATATCTCGATAAACGGAAATAAGTCTCAGCACTGCAACTTCTCTCTTAGAAGTAAAATTCTCCCCAGAGTGAAATTCCAGGACACAGTCATACCACAATCAGCCCAGGCTCGGTACGTGGGCTTGATTTTGGACAAACGTCTTACGTGGAGGCAGCACATAAGTAAAATTACAGCAACATGTCGCGCCAGACTTCGGAAACTAAATTGGATGCTTAAAGGTACAAGTGAGCTCAGCCTTAGCAACAAGATGTTGCTGTACAGGTCGATAGTGGTTCCTTCATTCACTTATTGCATACAAATATGGGGTACCGCTTCAGACTCAAATGTCATGAGGGTCCAAAGAGTGTAAAACCGGGCGCTACGTACGATTGCGGATGCGCCTTGGTACGTAAGGAACGATGTCCTAGCCTGCGATCTTCACATCCCCACGGTGCGAGAGCAGATAAACATGCACTCAAGCCGTTACAACGACCGTCTACTAGCCCACACCAACCATCTAGCAGCATCCCTGGCAAACCCAACTACAACGAGAAGAAGACTGAAGCGTCGGCACCCTGGCGATCTCTGGGCACGAGGACGTCATCGTACCCGTGTCCTAAATGTTATAAATTTGTTAACTTCCTTATTTCTGCTATGTTTCATGTTATTTTTATACCCGTTACTCGTAGAGTAAAAGGGTATACTAGATTCGTCGGAAAGTATGTAACAGGCAGAAGGAAGCGTTTCCGACCCCATAAAGTATATATATTCTTGATCAGGATCGCTAGCCGAGTCGATCTAGCCATGTCCGTCTGTCTGTCCGTCCGGATGAACGCTGAAATCTTGGAAACTATAAGAGCTAGGCTATTGAGATTAGGCGTGCATATTTCTGAGCTTCTTACGCAGCGCAAGTTTGTTTCAGCAGAGTGCCACGCCCACTCTAACGCCCACAAACCGCCCAAAACTGTGGCTCCTACAGTTTTCATGCTAGAATAAAAATTTTAACTGAAATGTATTGTTCTCATCAATACCTATCGATTGACCCAAAAAAAACTTTGCCACGCCCACAACGCTTAAATCTGTCTACCGCCGATAGGTGGCGCATTTCAATCTCGCTTTGCTGCTTGCATATCTCCATTTTCCTTTGGTCCCTTTAGCTGAGTAACGGGTATCTGATAGTCGAGGTACTCGACTATAGCGTTCTTTTTTGTTTCCTTTGTTATTTCCATGCGTTTTATAGCCATTAGGTTGGATGATCAACGCTTAAATAAATATTAGCACAAAAAAAAAAAATTAATTTGTGTTCCATTATTGTACGTTGTCAACTTTTCTTAAAAAAAAAATAATGTTCACGTCTGCATAAAGTTTTAGTGTGTATTTATCAGTTCGTAACCTTACCCTACAACTTTTAAAAGTGAAAAAAACTGGTTTACGCCAAGAGCTGTAGGACTTAACTCCGCTGGGGCTTTACCATCGAACTTTCACAGGAATATGCTCAATAGATGTCAGCAACTTTCTGGTTTTAAACATTTAAAAAGCATTGATTTTTGGAAAAGTGACGTTCATATAACGAATCGTTTGTCTCCATCCCTACATACCCTACTCCCCAATTGTTTTATGGCGCGTTGAGCTGTTGTTTTTTGATGCATGGTTGTTAAAAAGTGCAGTAAAAGGTTATACAACTGTACATCTTGGTTTAATAAGGCTGAGAGCTTATAATATTTATTCATACACATAAATAAGATTTGGGCATATGCTTTCTTCGACCTGTCTACAAAGATCTCTCTAAAACCATATAAAGCTGCGGTATATTGGGATGGTGTGGCTATCTTAACGCTATTTTAAAATATATGTTTTAAAAAAAATTTACCTTAACAGCAAAGAACGCCATACTATAAGATTCCATAAGGCACTCGACTATTGCTTCCCTTCTTGTTAGTTTTAATCCCTTTAGAAATTGAATATTATAATTCTTTTTACTTGCCTCTTTTTTGAACCTCCTCTCGATTGACTTGTCCAGATAAATTTGTTGGAGTTGACACAACCGAAGCTGCTGGCGGTAGGGCCAAATGTGCCGTCGTTGTATTGCTTGGATACCAGGCCCATCCTCCTGTTTGGCCATTGAACATGCGAAGCTTTTCATAAACAGACTCGTTTTGTTGCTGCGCTTGCTGCTCCTTCTGTGAGGCCAAGTTGCGCAAGACTCGGTTAATGGATGAAACCTGCAATTAATCCCAGTTCACTGCGTACAATAAAATACATAATCATACAAGTAAGTACCTAAGTAGGATAGTTATGCATAAAATTAAAATTAGTTTTCTCGTCTGTACTCAAACATACATACATATGTACTTTTAGACCGGAGCACGAGTACGTGTTGTATTCCGTACCATGAATTCTGTGCAATCGTACAGACTTACCACTCATAAGATACGCTGGGTAACGAACCCCAGTGGCGAGCAAACGATGCCTTTAGAGCGGTTTAAATGTCCGAACTACTAAAAACATTACCTACTTAATTTGGCATTCCTAAGCGAACTCCGCTTGTCTACGTCATCCCTTGAACCACCCCCATGCCTGCCACACGATTGGCTAACCTCTATTTCAGCCAAGCCAATCCGCTTTTGAGAGCGAGAGAGATATATATACAAACTTTCACAGGCAAAGGGATATGACTATTCTGGCTTACTCGCTATGATATCGATTGTAGACCTCATGCCGCACCACATGAATTATAGATACACAAATATTTAATTTTTTGATTGCAAAAATGTAAACTTAAAACAAGAGAGAACGCTATAGTCGATGCCATCGACTAACAAATACCCATTACTAAGCTATGGGGGGATGGAAACATTTAAGCAGCAAAGCGACGATAATCAAGATTGCACTCTTCATTTGCCTATAACTTTTTAATGAGTCGTGCTAGGCGGGTTTTAGCGTTATTGAGATTGTTGCGTTGTTTTGCGCAATAAGCTCTAGAATCTGCATGCCAAATCCCAATGTTGTATCTTTTATAGTTTTCGAGATCTCAGCGTTCATACGGACGCAAAGACGGACGGACAGTTGGACAAACGGTGATTTTGATAAAAAATATATCTGGTTTATAGGTACCATGGGTGAAAGTGAACTGAGTTTCACAAACCAAACACAATAAATATTATTGTTTATCGAAAAAACTTTGTAGGGTCGGAACCGTGTCCTTCTACCTGCTACATACTTTCCCAACAATCTAATATACCCTCTTACTCTACGAGTAATAGGTATAAAATCATCGAAAAAGTTAAAGTTTCATTCAACTCAACTTAATTTACTCGCGTCGTGCTACCCGCTCCAGGATTCAATGCAAGCTAGCTAAATATATGTGTATTAAATAAAAAACAAGAAAAAACGACGGCCTCGACTCAGCTAAAGGTAGTGCGCGGGAGATGGAGATATGCATGTAGCAAATCGGTTTCCGAGATGGCACACTTTATTTGATTATATCTTTTTCATGAATAGTCCGATTTAAGGGCATGTACAGAATCGCATATCAAATTTTAACGCTCTAGCTTAAGACTACTTCCGATTTTGCGAACTGGTTCAAGCTAGCGGGAAAACTTTATTAACTTATAACTTTTAATTGAACGGAACCATTTTATTAATTTTCAACAACGATTTCCATTTGCAATTTGTATCAATATCTATTGACGTGTTTAAAGTTGATTAAATCAACCTTTCGTTAATAAGGTAGCAGGTTAGCTAGTAACGGGTATGACAGGCGAGGCACTCGTCTATATCCCTTGTTTTTTTATTTTATTACGCATCGATCGGCTTATCCAATTTTTATATCCGTTACTTGTAAAGTAAAAGGGTACATTAGATTCGTCGGAATTTTTGAAACAGGTTGAGGCAAGCATGTCCGACCCTATAAAGTATATAAAGATTCTTGAGGTTCTTGCGCAGCGCAAGTTTGTTTCAGCAGTAATGTGTAATACGTCAAAAGTGTAATAAGTTTTTGTTAAAGTAAAAAGTTTGGATCTTAAATTTATCTATACCATAAGGCATTTAGGAAGTGTGAGTTTTTTAATTTGAGCCATTTCTAGCTTTTTTCACGCTGAACTAGCAAGTTTTTAAAAAATTTGTAAAACAAATTTTTTTCTTTTATTTTTTCAGCTCAGTGGCTTAAAACGATATACAAAAACAAGGGAGAACGCTATAGTCGAGTACCTCGAATATCAGATACCCGTTACTCAGCTTAAGGGACCAAAGGGAAATGGAGATATGCAAGCAGCAAAGAGAGCTTTAAGTGCGCCACCTACCGGCGGTAGACAGATTTAAGCGTCATAGGCGTTAGGGTGGGCGTGGAAAAAGTTTTGGGTCAATCGATAGGTATTGACGACAACAATACAGTTCAGTTAAAATTTTGTATCTAGCATAAAAATTGTGGGCGCCACAGGTTTGGGCGGTTTGTGGGCGTTATAGTGGGCGTGGCATATTCGCTTAACAAAATTGCGCTGCGTACAAAGCTACGGAATCTACATCTGAGATCCCGATTCTCTTTCTATGATAGTTTCCGAGATATCCACGTCCATACTTACGATTTTTTGAAGTTTGTGGGCGTTAAAGTGGGCGTGGCATATTCGCTTAACAAAATTGCGCTGCGTACAAAGCTACGGAATCTACATCTGAGATCCCGATTCTCTTTCTATGATAGTTTCCGAGATATTCACGTTCATACTTACGATTTTTTTAAGTTGCAAACTTTTTTTTGGGTCAATCGATAGGTATTGATGAAAACAATACATTTCAGTTAAAATTTGTATACTAGCATCAAAACTGTAGGAGCCAGAGTTTTGGGCGGTTTGTGGGCGTTAGAGCGGGCGTGGCACTCTACTGAAACAAACTTGCGCTGCCTAAGAAGCTTAGGAATCTGCACGCCAAATCTCAATAGCCTAGCTCTCATAGTTTCCGAGATCGCAGCGTTCATCCGGACAGACGGACATGGCTAGATCGACTCGGCTAGTGATCCTGATCAAGAATATATATACTTTATGGGGTCGGAAACGCTTCCTTCTGCCTGTTACATACTTTCCGACGAATCTAGTATACCCTTTTACTCTACGAGTAACGGGTATAATAATCCAAGGACCTTAGCACAAAAAACAAGAGAAATCACTGCTGTCGATGGCCCCGATTTGAGGGGATGGATACATGCTTAAAGTAACTCTGATTTTTCACTGACACTCCTAGCCTGTAGCGTCACCACTTAGCCTACAGCGCCAACTAGCCTATACCGCCTTTAGCGGCTTATTAGTGAAAACAGCTTATTTCCTGCCTGTGGTGGTATATATATATATATATATGGTAATATGTTTGATTTCAACTTTCTAGACTTTATAGTTTTCCAGATATAATCGTTGATACATGAAGGCGAACATGGCTAGATACTTGTCTACTGATCCTAATAAAAATTTAAAACATGGTAACATTTATTTTTTAAATTTATATTTCACTCGCGCTTGAGGGGCCCAAACGTTATTATGGGCTTACACTGCTTAAAATCCTTTAAAAATTGCGCCACACAATTTGTCAGTTTTTTTTTCCACATTTGTATGTATGTATATTGGAACCACCCTAACTTACTTACTTAATAGGGTCGGACACGGAGGACAGACGGACATAGCTAGATCCACTCGGCTGGTGATGCCGATCAAGAATATATATACTTTATGGTATTACATACTTTTCCCTGAATACAATATACATACCTTTTACTCTACGATTAACGAGTATTAAAATCGGACCACAATATATTATATAGCTACCATAGGAAGGATCGGAAAATTAATGGAAATGGTGAATTTAAGACTAACAATTTCTTATTACTGCAAGGGTATATACACATCCAACTTCAAGGAAACTTATTCAGGTTTTGTACCAAGCATCTTTTTACTTTAAAACATTTTATGATTTTTATTTTTTATTAGCATTTTGTACTTTATATCTTAACCTTTAAAACATAATTATAATTAATTCTAGTAAATGCAGTTAAACTGCTTTTTTTCAAGTAAAGTTCAAATTTTTCCCATAATAAAGCATTTCTTTGTGTACATGGGAACAGCGTCATTAGGAAACATGGAAAATGCCACTTTTGCAGTTGACATAAGTGGCGGCACGTGCATCGGCCATGGGCCAAACGTTTTTATACATTTGTTCTTCATTTATCACAAGTACATTGACGTCGTGATAAAATACGGCTATAATGAATTACTCGACAATTATATTTGTGAGTAAAAACATCAAAGAACATCAAATAAACTGAAGCACCGATGTCCGCGGCTTAAAGCAATTTCAAAACTGAAATCATAAACAGAGTTAAAATGACAAAAATTAAATAAATGTTAAAAAAAGACAGTACAATATGTTGAAAATAGTAAATTAAAAGATTTTTGCTGTAAAATATGGTTTTTTGACCATTTCTCATGGAGTTAAAAGGTATATTGTAATCGGGAAAAGTATGTAACCAGAAAAGGAAGCGTTTTCGACCCTATAAGTATAGATTATATATTATATATTTGTAGATTATAAAATCCAAACTGCTTCTCTTCAGCCGAGGGCCACGGCCACTCTAGCTCCCAAAGGTTGACGTTGACGTGCCAAAGGTTGATTTTATCCGACCACAGGGTAATAAGTTAGATTGGTTAGCTGAGTAACAGGTTTAAAATAGTCGAGTCACTTGACTATAGAGTTCTCTCTTGATAATGCAATCGAGTTACATAAGTTGAAGCCTTCATACTATATATTTCAATAAATTTACTTCAATTTTTAATTTTCTTGCTTATTATACCCTTTATTTGCAGACTAAAAGGGTATATTAGACTAGTCGGAAAGTATGTTACAGGTAGGAGGAAGCATTTCCCATCCCAATCAAGTATATATATTTTGTGACAAAAAATGCTTATAAATTCAACTAAATTAATAAACTTCTTAAAACTAATAACTTTAAGTCTATTGTATTTAGAAAATTTAAACAAAGGCAGCGTGATTAACATATTATATTACCTTCTAAGCGACATATAGCACCTGTAGCATCAGTTGTTTAGAAACTATTAGCCTTTCAAATCTACCTATTTTTTTCCATATTACGCTAAGCCAGCGGGTTTTTCCAAAAGCTTTCTAGAGATTCTTAAACCACAAACAAAGGGACAAACATTTTCGAATGAGCCAAATTTAAAAAGTGTATTTATAAGACAAACATTTTTGTCACAAAAATTGATATCAGAACTCACACTCTCCTGATCCACTACGTGGACTGCCGTCCACAGTGATATATTCTTGATCAGGATCACTATCCGTGTCGATCTTGCTCTGTCCGTTGTCCGTATTACCGCTGTAATTTCAGAAACTATAAAAGCTAGCAAGTTGGGACTAGACATGCAGATTCCATGTGAGTTTCCTTTGCAGCGCAATTTTATTTCAAAATGGTGCCACGCTTACAAACCGCTCAAAACTTTGGCTTTTTCAAACAAAACTATTCGACCCACTTTTTTATTGAACAATTAATACAAAAGTTTAGATTTAAATACGCGTTAAGACTGTTTATGTTTACCAAAATTACATTGATATAAATGTGTTTAGTCTATTTGATGTTAATGTAAAATTTAAATTTCTGAAAAACAATGGTACAGAAGCGGGCTTCACGCTTTATGCATTTCCACCCTTCACATGCGCCAAAAAGAGACGGAAGATTGTTTAGCCAGTGTTGCATAGCACTAGAAGGCAGCAAAAGGACCGAAAATCCGTGCGCGTAAAATTGGCGATAAAGGTTTTAGAGCGCTGTGAATCTTTCTGTTTTCTCATTGCGATTTCTTGAGAATTTTCAAAGTGTCTTCCATTTTTAAAGCGGTCATCTAAACGTAAATTAATCTTCATAAATTTTCAACTTAAAAGATGAGTAACGGGTATCTGATAGTCGAGAGACTCGATTTTATCGTTCTCTCTTGTTCTTTTTTCTGTCTTGCTTTTTTCAATGCGGAATAAATAACGTTTTTACGTCCCCACAAATTATTATACCACCAACCTAATCCCCCAGGTAAGGAATATTCGCAAGCCTGGTGGACTTGTTGAAAGAGATACAAGTATGCCTTTGTTTACCTGAAAATGAAAATGTTTTCATTCGGCTTAGACTATCGGAAAACGATAGAGTGCTGAAAACGGGTCGAGAGTGTGTCAAAAATATCTTATCCCTAATCCATTTTAAATAGGATGGATTGGGTTTGTTCCGAAATTATTTAATCCTTTGTGCGCCTTTGCTTATCGCGTTTCAATCTATTTTAGCAGTTTTGAGCGCGGACTCTGCCCCTGATGTCCTTCCCTAGACGAAAGCCTTTCAACCCTCCGCTGCCTAATACTGCGGGCATTTATTTTTTCTAAATTTGGTACATTTAAATACTAAGGATTGGCAAAGATATCGTACCCTCTTGTTTTCTGTGTCTTATTGCAAGGTTGTATTCTCAGGATTAGTTTAAATAGTTTTTACATATGGTCTGTTTTGTGTATACTAAAAAAATGTTTGTTTTTATACCCGTTACTCGTAGAGTAAAAGGGTATACTAGATTCGTCGGAAAGTATGTAACAGGCAGAAGGAAGCGTTTCCGACCCCATAAAGTATATATATTCTTGATCAGGATCACTAGCCGAGTCGATCTAGCCATGTCCGTCTGTCCGTCTGTCCGTCTGTCCGTCTGTCCGTCTGTCCGTCTGTCCGGATGAACGCTGAGATCTTGGAACCTATGAGAGCTACGCTATTGAGATTTGGCGTGCAGATTCCTGAGCTTCTTACGCAGCGCAAGTTTGTTTCAGTAGAGTGCCACGCCCACTTTTACGCCCACAAACCGCCCAAAACTGTGGCTCCTACGGTTTTGATGCTAGAATAAAAATTTTAACTGAAATGTATTGTTCTCATCAATACCTATCGATTGACCCAAAAAAAAGTTTGCCACGCCCACTTTTACGCCCACAAGCCGCCCCCAAACTTCAAAAAATCGTAAGTATGAACGTGGATATCTCGGAAACTATAAAAGATAGAGAATCGGGATCTCAGACTTAGATTCCGTAGCTTTGTACGCAGCGCAATTTTGTCACGCGAATATGCCACGCCCACTATAACGCCTACAAACCGCCCAAGCCTGTGGCGCCCACAATTTTCATGCTAGATAAAAATTTTTAACTGAAATGTATTGGTCTCGTCAATACCTATCGATTGATACAAAAAAAAATTTGCCACGCCTACCCTAACGCCCACAACGCTTAAATCTGTCTTCCGCCGGTAGGTGGCGCATTTAAATCTCGCTTTGCTGCTTGCATATCTCCATTTCCCTTTGGTCCCTTAAGCTGAGTAACGGGTATCTGATAGTCGAGGTACTCGACTATAGCGTTCTCCCTTGTTTTTTCTGAAATTGTTCATCTTGTTCCGTAATGTTTTTGTCAGCTGCAATTCATTTTATTCTTTTGCTTTTACTAACTCACCATCTATATATTAAAACTCAAATAAATGTATTTACTTTGATTACAAACCTCTCTTACTATCTCTAAACTCTATAAATTTACAACAATAACAAAGAAGAACGCTATAGTATAGTATGTAGGGACCAAATGGAAATGGAGATATGCAAGCAGCAAAGCGAGATTAAAATGCGTCACTTTCCGGCGGTAGACAGATTTAATATTGACGATAGGTATTGACGAGACCAATACATTTCAGTTAATTTTTAATCTAGCATGATAATTGTGGGCGCCACAGGTTTGAGTGGTTTGTGGGCGTTAGAGTGGGCGTGGCATATTCGCGTAACAAACTTGCGCTGCTTACTAGGCTACGAAATCTAAATCTGAGATCCCAATTCTCTATCTTTGTTTTCTTTGTTTCCGAGATGTCCACGTTCATATTTACGATTTTTTGAAGTTTGTGGACGGTTTGTGTGCGTTAAAGTGGGCACGGAAAACTTTTTTTTTGGGTCAATCGATAGGTATTGATGAGAACAATACATTTCAGTTTTTATTCTAGCATCAAAACTGTAGGAGCCACAGTTTTGGGCGGTTTGTGGGCGTTAGAGTGGGCGTGGCACTCTGCTGAAACAAACTTGCGCTGCACAGGAATCTCAGGAACCGCGAATTTGCTATGAAGTCAAATATTTTATTTCATAGAAAACGTACATTAAAATCAGTCGTTGCTATGGTATTCTTTATTTTACTAATTCATTTTCAAACATTCGTCGAACAATCAAAAAAATTATCTTGTCTTCTATCCACAGGGTCCTTATGTGAAAAAAATCCGAACACTTTACTCATCGTATGATGATGTGTTTTGAATGTTTGATGAATGCCTAAAAATGTAGTAATGTAAATTAGTGCACCAGCAACGCTTTATTTTAATGCCAGTTTTCTATGAAATGTTGTGTAAACGCTTCGCATGATTTTTGAGTATTCGACAATGATGCTAGCAGTCTAAACAAAGGCTGTCACGTGCAAATTACTCACAAAAATAAAAGAAACAAGAGAGAACGCTGTAGTCAAGTGTCTCGACTATTAGATACCCGTTACTCAGATAACAAACTTTAAATTATATACGTACAATGTACATTCAAACAATCTTTAAGCGTATTGCGTATATACTGTATATAGCTTAAAAGATTTATATTCATTGCTTTTCCTCCTTGGGATGTTTGTAGGCGTTGGAGTGGGCGTGGCAAAGATATTATGGGACAGTCTATAGGTATTGATTAAAACAATCATATCTGCATATCTGAGAAAAGACATAACAGAACGATTTGCAGAGCTGTAAAGTTTTTCGTGCCAATTTTACGTTCTCGGATTTTCAGTCCTTTTACTCCAATTATCCGTCTCATTTGACCCATGTGAATGCACTGTGGTAAAAGAAAATGGACCATACCATTGTTTTTCAGAAATTTAAATCTTACATAAAGCAGATCGCAATTAGGTAAATGAAAATGTTAGTTCTCTAAGGGGAGTCCGATAGGAAAAAAAATAGTTAACATTTTGTAATTATTTAATAGAATAACTTAGCCGCGCACTCTTCTTCTTCTTAGAGCCGGCAGCGATTTTCGTTATCAATTCTTTTGACCGGCTTATAAATGTTTCTAGCAGCGCAAAGAAAGAGAGAGCAAAACATAAATGAGACTAAAAACATTTAAATTCATTTTTTTTGCTGAACATAAACAATCTTCAGCGTAAGTGTGTACTTATACTTAAGTTGTTCAATAATGTATTTGGTCAAATATCTTTTTTCGAAAGAGTGTCATTGTCTGGCTCAGACGTCATTGCTTTTCTTTTTGGGAGGTTTGTGGGCGTTGGAGTGGGCGTGGCACTCTGCCGAAATAAACTTGCGCTGCGCTAGAATTTTAAGAATTTTCGTGCTTAATCCTTTCTAGCTTTTAAAGTTTCCGGGATATCAGCGTTTAAACGAACGTTTTTGGGAGGTTTGACTAGACGAGTCTATCTAGTCATGTTCGTCTGTCCGTCCTTTTCTACGCAAACTAGTCTCTCAGTTTTGAAGCTATAGGGCTGAAACTTTCCCAAAAGTCTTCTTTCTTTTGCAGGTGGTATATAAGTCGGAACCAGCCGGATCGGAGAACTATATCGTATAGCTCCCATAAGAATGACCAAAAAAAGAGTTTTCTAAACATGTAAAAAAATTATAACTTCTGTATTTTTTGACATATTAACTTTCACTTTTGGGAATATAACTCTATCGATATTTTAGAATTAAAAATACAATTTAAATACAGTCAGACAATTTCATCATATATGTACCTGCCATAGGAATGCTCAAATAAATAATGTCAAAATAATACATAGACCGTTATATTTCGTTTTCGGTAAGCATACACGGTAGTAAATTAAAATAAAACATTATCTTAAAGTTTTTATAATTAGTTTTTAGTTTTCTTAAAATTGGAAAGCTCTGTACATTCAATGCTCCCACGGGAACAACCTGCAAGGGTATAGAAACTTTGGCGTGCCGAAGCTAGCTTCCAGTCTTGTTAACTTTAAAATAAAACTTAAGGTAATCTAAATTTCGATCGCTAATTGCAGAGTTACAATATTGCTGCAATAATAACAATTGGATATACAAATATTTTGGAATGATTACAAATATGCGGTAAAAAATCTTTAGGTTGAAACGTAAAAACTTACACTTGGAATGTTATCACTATTGCAAACTTGTTCGGACAGCAGTCTATCCCGTATTTCCCACGCAAATATGCTGGGACATTCCCGTTTATAGTCAGCAATTTTTTGTACGACCGGGGTTGTAGCTACTCGTGGTTTTGAACCACCTATCGCTCGAGGTTTAATTGATCCTGTTTCATAATATCTAAAAATAAAAGGAAGCATTTTTAATGTTATTCGAAAAGTATTGACAATTTACAGTGAAGAATTCATTAAAGAGGATACAACTCCAATTTAATTTACTATTTTCTGCAGTTCAGCTCCTTAAAGATTTAAAAAAAAAGCAATATAACCATATTTGGTCTTACAATCTGAGGGTTTTAAAATTTTGCTTAAATTTAAGGTTTTTATACATTAAAAAAACCTTCAAGGGTATTTGGGCCATTTTTCCAAATATATCGACAACTCCCGCGGACACCATATTTGTTGAGACTGCGATTACTCGTAGATCAACAGGGTTTATTGTATTCGTCGGCAAGAATTGTATTGACGGGTTTGACGGGTTTTAGTGTTATGGTCGTTTGTGGGCGTTAGAGTAGACTCGGCTAGTGATCCTGATCAAGAATATATACATGGGGTCGGAAACGCTTCCTTCTACCTGTTATATACTTTCCGATGAAACTAGTACTGTTTTAACGGGTATAGAAAGGAAGGATGCTATAGTCGAGTGCATCGACTATCAGATACCCGTTACTCAGCTAAAGGGAGATAGAGATGTACCAGCAGCAAAGAGAGATTGTAATGCGCAACCTACCACCGACCTCATTATATAGTTATGTGGGCGGTAGACAGACTTAAACGTTATGGGCGTTAGAGGCGTGACAAACTGTTTTTTAGGTCAGTCGATTGGTATTGACGAGGCAACTTCAATTCAGTAAACATTTTTTTTCTAGCACGAAAACCGTGGGCGCCATAGTTTTGGGCGGCTTGTGGGCGTTTGAGTGGGCGGAGCATCTTCGCGTAATAAACTTGCTTTGCGTACGAAGCTAAGGAATCTAAATCTCAATTCCCACTTCAATATTTTTGATAGTTTTCGAGATATCAGCGTTTAAATTTACGATTTCTTGAAGTTTGTGGGCGTGGCTTTCTTGTATTTAGGTCGATCGATAGGTATTGACGAGAACAATACATTTCACTTAACATTTTTTCCAAACACTAAAGGAATTTAAAATTCAACCCTCTAGCTCTTATAGTTTCCGAGCTTTCAGCGTTCACACGGACAGACGTACATGGCTAGATCGAATCGGATGGCACCGAGGTACGACACAAGCGCAATGTGGGCGGCAGTCCTCGTAGTAATGAAGCGCACCAGGAAAGTGTGCGAAGGCAACTACTATATAAAGCCGCAAAATTTATAGGGTATAGGGGTGGTCCGATAAATACATATTTCAAATCTTCTCGACAGTGCGACCGAAACAAGTGGTACACCGATCGAAAGGTATTATTATTCCCTTCACACTTCGTCCACAGTAAAGTCGATTGGTTCAGGAGAAATTAGTGTAAAAGTAAAAAAATGGAACATTCGATTTCATAGAAAAATCCGCATCTGTTGTGTAAGCGCATTGCACCATTTATGTGTTATCGACAATGATGCTAAAAGTTAATTTGCTGAAGAAGAATAAAAAAAACATTTTTTTTTAGCTTAATAGTGTTTCTTTTTCTTATTTTGCAAAGCCCGCTAGTCTCCCGGAAAACGGAAAAAAGATGAAAACAATTGTATTATCGCGGCTTATAACTACTACGAATAAATGTTTACTTTATGGTGTTCAAGCAACTGAGTTACACTCAGAGAAACAACCGTTCTCAACTGTCTCGATCTCAGTATTTTGGATCTGAAAAGTGATCGATTCATACTCAAGTTCTAACAAGGAAGAACGCTATAGTCGAGTACTTCGACTATCAGATACCCGTTACTCAGCAAAAGGGACCAAAGGGAAATGGAGATATGCAAGCAGCAAAGCGAGATTTAAATGCGCCACCTACCGGCGGAAGACAGATTTAAGCATTGTGGGCGTTAGGGTAGGCGTGGCAAATTTTTTTTTATCAATCGATAGGCATTGACGAGACCAATACATTTCAGTTAAAATTTTTAATCTAGCATAAAAATTGTGGGCGCTACAGGCTTGGGCGGTTTGTGGGCGTTAGAGTGGGCGTGGCATATTCGCATAGCAAACTTGCGCTGCGTACAAGGCTACGGAATCTAAATCTGAAATCCCAATACTCTATCTTTGATAGTTTCCGAGATATCCGCGTTCATATTTACGATTTTTTGACGTTTGTGGGCGGTTTGTGGGCGTTAAAGTGGGCGTGGCAAACTTTTTTTTGGGTCAATCGATAGGTATTGATGAAAACAATACATTTCAGTTAAAATTTGTATACTAGCATCAAAACTGTAGGAGCCAGAGTTTTGGGCGGTTTGTGGGCGTTAGAGCGGGCGTGGCACTCTACTGAAACAAACTTGCGCTGCCTAAGAAGCTTAGGAATCTGCACGCCAAATCTCAATAGCCTAGCTCTCATAGTTTCCAAGATCTCAGCGTTCATCCGGACAGACAGACAGACGGACAGACGGACAGACGGACAGACGGACATGGCTAGATCGACTCGGCTAGTGATCCTGATCAAGAATATATATACTTTATGGGGTCGGAAACGCTTCTTTCTGCCTGTTACATACTTTCCGACGAATCTAGTATACCCTTTTACTCTACGAGTAACGGGTATAAAAACCGAGATCGAAGTCTTCTCGCTTTACGAATGGCTTTTGAGAATGTGTGCTCTCGACATGGACATAAAGTCTTCTTGGTTTCAGCATCGAATCGATCTCGATTTCGAGATGAATCGTTCTCGCTCCCAGATTCCATTCTCAAATAAAAATGCTAAATTCGTTTGAATTTTTATTTCATTAAAACGTTGGTATACATGGACGAGTGGTGTTAAAAATAACTTATAAACGTAGTTCCTTGAGATGAATCCCAATCTGTGGAATAGCCTCTTTGATTTTGTCATCCCGTATATACCTAGGCACTCGTAAGAATCTTCGAAACCTAAAATAATACATTATAATAAATATTATACATAAATGTATCTCTTACAGTTTTATCGTGCTTTAGATGAGTTAAGAAAAAGAATATATATAAATTACTTACATGTGTACTTTTGTAGTATGTAATTAAATATGTTTGTTTACATATGTATGTGTATGTATGAAAAATTATTACTGTTACTGCATTACTGTTTTCGTTTTCTTAAGAAAAAACTTGCTTGAATAGAGAACAAAATAAAATAACACAAAATATGATTTTACTTACTTTACAGGTGGTGAAGGGCCTTTATTAAGTTGAGCTCGCGGAGCAGAATTTCCAATTTTTGGTCACTTTCTATTTCACTCATCAGCACTAAAACGAAGTGAATTTTCAGCAACACAGAGCCGCAGCTAACTTAGATAACTTCCCGATTATATTAAGAGAGAAGTTTAGTCTCTCCTCTCACTCGTATTTTTTCTACATCTTCCCTTCACGTCAGTGTTGCCAACATTTGCTGAGAAAAAAGCTGTTTTCGGAGGGGCAAGGGTGGTGGTTTTTTTTTTGCCAAATAAAGCTGAAAAAAGGAGCAATGATTTTCAAACAGATTTTGCTATTATAGAAAATACAAATATCTGTATTATTTAAAAAAAAAAAAGAAAAAAAAGGGCACCAGGTTTTTCGTTTAGCTTTTTATTAAAATGAGTTCAAAATAATGTTTTTTTAGTATTAAGGATTATATTATAATATATTTAATATGCCATATTCAACATCAACCGTATCATTCTTTATATCCTTGTCATAGGCATATTAAATTCTAAGAGGTCTACGCAACATTTTTTGTCTGTAATCAGACTAATTATATACACAATATTGAGTTAAGAGTGGTAACGTCCATTCTATTTCTCAGTTTTGATTTTACAATGTTTACTTGGCTAAACGCACGTTCTACTTCAGCGTGGCATGGAAAGGACAACATCTGAATCGCAAACGAAGATAATTCAGAAAATCGTATATCGTATATATATAATGTATATCATTATTTTGGCGCTGTATTCTGCCGATATCTTCAACAGAAAACTCTTCCAAATGGGAACAATGTTGGATTTTTTTGGACATAAAATAAAGATGACACTCTCGAAGACGATTAGGATCGATAATAGAAAATCTGCTGTGACATAATATCGATATAAAAAAGCTGATTTAAAATTAATAAGAGGCGGAGTTCCCCCTTCCCACTGTTCCTTAAATATGCCCGATAGTCAAGTAAAAAAAAGCAGAAAATTGCGGGAAAAAAGCTGATTTGGCAACGCTGCTTCACGAACTTTTTCGACAACCTCAAAACCGAAATGGCTTTTGACTCGGAATACTAAAATCGACATCGCATTCGCCTTGATAACGAGAATAAAAAGTGAGAAAACAAAATTCTCAAAATCGGAAAAACCGACTTTTTCTTTCTAAATTTTTCCAGGTGTAAGTGCTCTGCACCCAAAAAAAAATATGGTTGGTAAAATCAAAACAATCAAAAATAGTTATCCTAACGTAAAGTCTTCCACACAAAAGTATGCAACAATAAAATTTCAAAAAACTGAAAAGTAAAAAGACTGTACTTAAAACGCACATTCTCAAAGTATTCAACATACTTCCACATTTGCTGGAAGTCTTAGTGAAAATTTTAAAGTGCAATTGGAAATTCCTTTTTTTATTTTGCTTGTAAGTTACAATGCTAAAGTAACTTATCTATGAATTTAATTAATAATTTGATCGATTTTATAGGTATATACATATTAGGGTTATCGAAAATTTTCAAAAATATCGTATCGAGGATATTGATTTTGATATATTTTTATTTCAATAAAAAGTTATTTATTTATTTATTTATTTGAGATGATAGTAAAGTTTACAAAACTAATACTAACATAGGGAATGTAGTGCTAGCTACGAGGCCTTCGACTACATTCAATAAAAAGTTAATTCAGTGGTGTAAAAGCCTTTTTAATTCTTTTATTTTACCAAAAGAAATCTACATTAGGTATATAAAAAAAATCAATTTTCTAAGAAAGCTTCCAATATTTTTTTGCATCGATTTTAAAAATGCTTGTTAGGTTATGTGATTGTCGGTCGGTACTAAGCCACATGGGATATCCAGGTATCGTAATGCTATTTTATAAATATTTAATGATATATAGCATGAATTTACCGTGACCAATTAAAATATATTACAAAAATGTCGTACTTTTGATATTTATCCAAAAACCATATCACGATATAAATATATCATTTTTGTAAAAAAAAATATAGGAAAATCGATATTTTTGTAAAATATCAACAACCCTAGTATATATTTACTATAAAAAATGCAGTTGGATAACTATACTAATATTTATTTAACAGCAATCCATGGGCTTTTTATAGTTTCAATACTATTTTTTATAGTAATCCTTAAGTCTACGTATTACGTATACTCTTATAAGAGTAATTATTTGTTGGGTAACATGGACAATTCGATGGCTATTATATTTAGATTTACTATTATATTTAATTAGACAAGAAACATTTCTAAACTGATATTTTAATGTACTATATATATTTTTTTTGATTATTATTTTAACATGTTCTAAAATTTAGATTTGCCTTTGCACACAAAATTGTTTTAGAATCCAATTCTAAAAACTTGCACAAAAAATAATTATAAATGATGACTTTTCATGGGCTCGAACTCACGCCATTTAGATTAGGCCACCGATTTTAAAATTTCAAGGGCGATTTAAGATGATGTTCTACAAAATATGGTGATTTTGCCCTAAATATGAGAAAATAGTAATATCATATAAGTAATAGAAAAATTATGCATTTTAGAAAAATGAACCCTAAAAAATATTTTCTATGCCGATTTTTTCCTATATTTAGGGCGATTTTTCTAGTATTAAGAAAAATAATTTTATGAGTGTAGCCAAAAAGTGGTTTTAAATAAAAACTTTTTTGCTATAACTTAATATCTATTGTATTAAGATAATTTAAGCAAAGGTACCGTGATTAGCAAATTATAATATCTTTTCTGTGACATACATCACGTATCTGTAGCATTAGTTGTTTAGAAACTATAAGTCTTTAAGTTCTAGCTATTTTTTTGATCTCCCGTAACAATATCGAATGTTTCCAAAAGTCGTAAAACAAAGGTTTTCTATCTCGAGCTTCTTAATACACCCATAAAGTCCCCAAGACCCTAAGACCAAAAAGGGATTGATACAAGCTAACAAACAAAGGGACAATCGTTTTCATTTTAAAACTTCCCCAAAATATTGTTTTTGGAAATACTTTTGTAAGGGTCCTAACAAATGATGTGTCATTCTTCCTCCCCATTTATCCCCACAGCTCAAGTTTTAAAAATGTTCACGTTTAGACTTTCCCCGTTTTTTCTTCCAAACCAATTGAGATTTCGATAGTCTAGGTATGCAATCTTCTTATTTGTGACAATACCTTTCGATTGGTACACCATTCGATCACGATCAGACCATCATAGCCGATTTTCAATTCTGCGGCTATATAAAGTACTCGCCTTCTCCCACTCTCCTGGTACGCTTCGTCACTACGTGGACTGCCGTCCACAGTGACACACTGCAGCTTACCATTAAGCTGGCATAGGAAATAGCACCACTGAACGGGGAAGAAAATTTGTTCTACTTCTTTTTAATATTCGGTCTACCAGCACTAACAAAAGCAAAACAATAGAAAATACAAAGTTTAATTATACCAGTTACTCGTAGAGTATAAGGGAATATTTGAAAAATATGTGACAAGCAGAAGGATGCGTTTTCGACCCTATAAAGTATATATATTCTTGCCATGTCCGTATGAACGCTGAGATATCGAAAACTGTAAAAGCTACAAAGTTGTGATTAAGCATGTAGATTATACAGACTTCTGCGCAGCGCAAGTTTACTTTAGCAAAGTGCCATGCCCACTCTAAGTCCCACAAACACCCATAATAATAAAGTCTGTCTTTTTAAAGAAGGTCAGTACTACCGCTAATAAACGCTAAGTGCAGTGGCGCTGGCATGGGTGGTGTGTACTAATCGAAATACCCTGGAACTTCATTTTATTTGAAATAAAACTACGGGTATTTGATAGTCGAGGCACTAGACAACAGGTTTTGTTCTTGTTTATATTTACATACACAGGATGGACCTTGTAAATCAATAAAAAAAATAAATAAAATCTTTATTTACACTGGTCGGCAAAAGTATTTTGACGAAACATAAGTTAAATATACTCATAGTTTGAACTAACTTCTTGTAAACTTTGGCATCAATGCAAAGGTAATTAAAATTCCGTTTGAATGATACAATACTTTTCTTAACCCATTCAGTACTTATTGAAAAGGACGAATATGTATGAAAATTTACTTTTTCCCCGTCTTGAAAAACTAAATTTTTTCATGCAAAAAGTTTCTTTAAACAAAAATAATAGTAACTTATATGATTATACATGACTAAAAAAATAAATATGTTTCTATTCGGCACATCGCAAGGGAAATTATCTAAGGTATTCTCATAAATTCTCCTGCAACGTGCAAAAGAGAAACATCTGTTGGTACATGTTTGCGATCGAAACTAGATTTTTACATCTTCAAGAGGATATACAATAGAAACTATATTAATCTGGCCATTAATGCCCTTACATTAATGTACTTTGTTACTTTTGCGTATTAAGTTGATTAACATTTTGAAATTGATTCACTTTATACACTGCTCTTAGTTTAAAGACTTCTTTGAATAGGAAAATTTTGTTGTGCATGAATAACTATTTCAACTGCCTCACCTGCCCAGAATTTTGCTCACGCAACCGTTGGAAACTTGCAGTATTCTCGAAATATCACAAGGACGGGCCCCAGAGTGAGCTAGTTCGACTATTTTTTGACGCGTTGAGTCGGGCAGTGGCCGGCCATTGACATATACGCCGCCCAGCTGATTAATGCCACTATGGCCCGCCGTGGAGCACCCAAATAGGGTACTCTGCCCGACTGACGAGTGGGGGTGCCCGTGCATTATGTGTTCGGTTGTTAGCATCATAATTAATTATTTATTATACGATTGCGGGGATAGTACTTCGATGGTGATTGGTGTGTTCGCATGTGTATGCTTAAAATTGGTACGACGCAAGCCCGATTATAGACGTTTTCATTGCTGTTTGAAGAGAATTTCGTTGTCAACTTTTTACTTGTACACGTAGATGGTATCTTTACATGGTAATCGAACTCTAGACTATCACTTTAATTCGATTTGTTGTTACATATTTCGGCGGGCTTTTTGGTATTTCCTCACTTTGTACTGCTTTTCCAGTTCTTTAGTTTTCACTTTGACATTTAGTTCTGGCCGCGCTCTTTGGAACAGGGTATTTTAACTAGTGCACCATAGATAGTATTCATCATTATGGTCCTGATAGCATCCGCCGAAGGTACGGATCCGCAGCCCGGCGGCAGCGCCACGAATGGCGACCTAGTTTATTAATCTGAGAATAATTTGCATTCGAAATGATCAAATCGTGACGTAGCTATCGGTTTTACTTTGAACAAAAATTTCTTTTACTAACTGGTTTCAGTGACGAGGCGCGCACTTAGCCAAGCGAAACGTTAATGAGCTCTCATGCGAAAAAACACTGGCAAGAGCAACGGCGAAAGCATCGGCCAGCCATTTTGACAGAGTTGCTCCGGCTGTCTCTTTCACTTTGCAGTCCACGGGAGCCAACGGCTCCGCCGTTTCCCGTGCCACGGAGCGAGATAGCTGTAGAGACATAGAGGGAATGAGGAAATGGAAATGGGGGTGGAAATCGCACGTACTGCTGGCGAATGGGAGTTGAGTGGGAGAGAGATGGCTATGTATGGGAGGCAACTTTAACTTTATGAATTGAATTCAGTGATAATAACGGTGGCAAATAAAACCGAATTTATATAAACTTAGATGTGTATATATTTGTATGTACTTATCCGTCTGCGATGCATATGCTTGCTTATGATGATGTTTTATAAACTTTACTGATTTATTGGCTTAAACCTTTGACTATTGAAATGCAACACTCTAAAATCTTAAAAATCGAATTTAAAACATTCAAAGTGTACACAAAGTTATGATTAAACGTAAAATACAAAAACACTGTATAGAAGTACGATTACATAAAAAAAATCTTTGAAACTTGAAAAATTCCCCATTAAATGTAGGTATAAAATAACTATTTTAAGAATATATAATATTTTAAACATGTTCACGGATTCGAGACATTTTTCAAGTGCCAAAATGCATAGCTTCTGACTATAGCTTAAAAAATCCACTAAGAGAAAATAAGTAAACGCCTAATTCATCTGCGCCGTCCAGATTTCTGCCTGCGATTACAGTTTCGATATCTATTATTTACAGAAATTAAACCACCAAGTAACAGCATTCTAGAACCTTAACCACCCCCAAAAAGCCACCACTGAGCTTACTTGCACTCAACATCCTGTCCGACACGTTTTTAGGATTTTTGAAGTCACACGCACCAACGAATCCATTCCTCCCCCACCCCACCTTTCCCATTATTTTAGTGACGGCATTCAGTGCGGGGCTCTTCAAAGGGGAACATTCTGGTATCGACTTTTTGTCATTCCTATTGCGTGTGCCAAAAATTTCATGGCGCATTGTGAAGGTGACGAATCTGATTTTCCTGGAATGTGTGAAAAAACGTTAATTTATTTTATATGGTGTGGTGTGTAAATTGTACAAAATGTATTCAAGTACAGACTTTAAATTATGGTATAAAAATACAATTTTGTATTTTTATAGCATACATTTAAACTTTACTTTTTTTATATCTAAAAAAAAAATTGAACGTTAATTCTTTAAGTTATCATAAATATATATTATATAGTCATACAAAAATTTTTTTCGTTAAATTCCAGTCGAAAAATTTGAATATTCCGGAATTTCATGTTTACGTTCATGCGGTCGTAACATTAGCCAAATCACACTGCGTAAAAGGGTATACTGAATTCGTCGGAAAGTATGTAACAGGTAGGTGGAAGCGTTTCCGACCCCATAAAGTATATATATGTATTCTTGATCAGGATCACTAGTCGAGTCGATCTAGCCATGTCCGTCTATCCGTATGAACGCTGAGATCTCGGAAGAATGTAGCTAGAGTGTTGGGACTTGTCAGCCAAATTCTTGGGCTTCCTGTGCAGCGCAAGTTTGTTTGGGTGCCACGCCCACTCTAACGACTATAACACTAAAATCCGACAAGCGCCCACATTTTTTTATATTTTGAAAAAATTTAAATGAGAGTTTGTTTTTATTATCACTACCTATCTATCCAATATGTTGAAATTTAATCGTGATTGCACATTACATGCAGCAAATGAGCTGTTTTCACTAATACGCCACCAAGCCGCTAGGGGCGCTACAGGCTAGTTTTCGCTGTAGGACAAGTGGCACTATAGAAGAAGGTAGGTGGCGCTATAGGTTAGGTGTGTAAGGTGAAAAATCAGAGTTGCACTAAGCATATCTCCATACCTCTCGCACTACTTTAAGCTGAGTAACGCGTTTCTAATAGTCGAGGTCAACGGCTTTAGCGTTTTCTCTTGTTTTGATTTATACTCAATGCTCATATTTTTTTAAATACACGTTTACTCTACAAGTATCGGGTATAAAAAAAACAAAAAACGATTTTTTACGCTATCGCAAAACGTAAAGGCTAGTAAATTGAAATGATACATCATATTTATATTTCTGTCATTATTACACCAGTTAGTCGATCAGGATCACAATCCATGTCGATCTAGCCATGACCGTCTGCCCGTATGAACGCTGCAATCTCGAAAAGTGTACAAGCTGCAATACTGGGATTAGGCATGCAGATTCTAGAGATTTCTGCGCAGGGTAAGTTTGATTCGTCAGGGTGCCATGGCCACACTAACGCCCACAAGCCACCCAAAGCTGTGGCTCCTACAGTTTTAATGCTAGAATAAAATGTTTAACAAAAACGTATAGATCTTGTTAATATCTTTCAATTGACCCAAAAAAAAGATTGCTACGCCCACTCTAACGCCCACAAACCAACCAAAATCACCCATATGAACGTTAATATCTGGGAAACTATAAAAGCTAGTAAGTTGAGATTAAGCATGTAGATTCTTTTCTCAGTGATCACTCTACCGCCCACAATGCGTTGACGCTTACAGTTTTAATGCTAGAATAATCATTTTAACAGAAATGTATTGGTTTCATTAATACCTCTCGATTGTCCCTAAAAACTTTTCCACACCCACTCCAACGACTACAAACCTCCCAAAAAGATAAGAAAAGCAATGACGTCAGAACCACACTATGGCATATGACATGACTGCGCGGCAAAAAGAACTCTTTTAAACAAAGCTGTTTAACCAAACATTTTTTTTGGATTTTTATTTGGATTTAAGATTGTTCATGTACACAAAAAAATTTGGTAGGTAAAATTGACCAATGCATATAGTTTAGTAACTAAAACAAAACAAGGAAGAACGCTATAGTCGAGTACCTCGACTATTAGATACCCGTTACTCAGCTAAAGGGACCAAAGGGAAATGGAGATATGCAAGAAGCAAAGCGAAATTGAAGTGCGCCACCTACCGGCGGTAGACAGGTTTAAGCGTTATGGGCGTTAAAGTGGGCGTGGCAAACTTTTTTGAGTCAATCGATAGGTATTGATAAGAACAATACATTTCAGTTAACATTTTTGTTCTAGCATCAAAACTGTAGGAGCCACAGTTTTGGGCGGTTCGTGGGCGTTAGAGTAGGCGTGGAACGCTGCTGAAACAAACTTGCGCTGCGCAAGAACCTCAGGAATCTGCACGCCAAAGCTCTTATAGTTTCCGAGATCTCAGCGTTCATCCGGACAGAGAGACAGACGAACAGACGGACATGGCTAGATCGACTCGGCTAGTAATCCTGATCAAGAATATATATACTTTATGGGGTCGGAAACGCTTCCTTCTACCCTTTTACTCTACGAGTAACTTTACCTATACTTTACTGTTAAAAATTGTTGAATATGTGTCTATTTTTTGTTTTGTTTACTGTTTAATATTTAACTTATTCACGTGATGTGTTTATTTTGTTATTGCAACAACAAATAGTTATTTAACTATTACAAATAACTATCCTAAAGTATAATCTTCCACACAAAGACATGCAAAAACAAGAAAGGAAGTTAGCTTCGGCAAGCCGAAGCTTATATACCCTTGCAGCTTTAATTATTAAATTTAAAAAATTATGTTCCCAATAGTATTAGATAATATGTCAAAAAATACCGAAGCTATAATTTGTTTCATATTATTTTCCTACCAATTTTCCGATCGTTCCTATGGCAGCTATATGATATAGTCGTCCGATTTTGATAAAATTAAATTCGAAACTCAGAACTAATTAAAAAATGTTATTTCCAAGCGTTGGATGTTATATGTTGAAAAACATTGAAGCTATAATTTGTTTCATATTATTTTTCCACAAATTTTCCGATCGTTCCTATGGCAGCTATATGATATAGTCGTCCGATTTCGATAAAATTTAATTCAAAGTTCAAAACTAATTAAAAAATGTTATTTCCAAGCTTTGGAGGTTATAGGCTAAAAAACACCAAAGATATAATTTTTTTAAATTTTGTTGTCCGATTATTCCTATGGGAGCTATAAGATATAGTTGTCCGATCCGGCTGGTTCCGACTTATTTACTACCTGCAAAAGATAAAAGACTTTCGGGAAAGTTTCAGCCCGATAGCTTAAAAACTGAGAGACTAGTTTGCGTAGAAACGGACGGACAGACGGACATGGCTAGATCGACTCGTCTAGTCATGCTGATCAAGAATATATATACTTTATGAGGTCGGAAACGTCTCCTTCATTGCGATGCAAACTTCTGACTGAAATCAATATACCCTTTGCAAGGGTATAATAACTTTACAAATTTTGTGCAATGTATTGTTTATAATTTCCAACTGGGTCTAGCGTCTCGTACACCTAGACACCCAATCCATCTGAAAAGGCTTTACTCTAAGTATATTCTATAACAAGAAAGGAAGTTAGCTTCGGAAAGCCGAAGCTTATATACCCTTGCAGCTATAATTATTAAATTTAAAAACACAAAAAACGATATTCCCAATAGTATAAGATAATATGTCAAAAAACACCGAAGCTATAATTTGTTTCATATTATTTTCCTAGGAATTTTCAGATCGTTCCTATGGCAGCTATATGACATAGTCGTCCGATTTTGAAAAATTAAATTCGAAATTCAGAACTAATTAAAAAATGTTATTTCTAAGCGTAGGAGGTTATATGTTAAAAAACACCGAAGCTATAATTTGTTTCATATTATTTTCGTACCAATTTTCCGATCTTTCCTATGGCAGCTATATGATATAGTCGTCCGATTTTGATAAAATTAAATTCGAAATTCAAAACTAATTAAAAAAAGTTATTTCCAAGCGTTGGAGGTTATATGTTGAAAAACACCGAATTATAATTTGTTTCATATTATTTTTCCACCAATTTTCCGATCGTTCCTATGGCAGCTATATGATATAGTCGTCCGATTTCGATAAAATTTAATACAAAATTCAAAACTAATTAAAAAATGTTATTTCCAAGCTTAGGAGGTTATATGCTAAAAAACACAAAAGATATAATTTTTTTAAATTTTTTTGTCCGATTATTCCTATGGGAGCTATAAGATATAGTTGTCCGATCCGGCTGGTTCCGACTTATATACTACCTGTAAAAGATATAAGACTTTTGGGAACGTTTCAGCCCGATAGCTTAAAAACTGAGAGACTAGTTTGCGTAGAAACGGACAGACAGACATGGCTAGATCGACTCGTCTAGGCATGCTGATCAAGAATATATATACTTTATGGGGTCGGAAACGTCTCCATCACTGCGTTGCAAACTTCTGACTGAAATCAATATACCCTCTGCAAGGGTATAACAACTTCAACATACTACCACACTAGATCTTAGTCACTCATAAAAAAGGCAATTTAAAAAGTACCTCTTTTTATTTTGCTTATACATTACCATGCTGCACTGACGTATCTATGAATTTAATATACTATTTTTAAAAATGTTTAGGTATATATATACTATAAAAAAATTGACGTACTATACATAACAAATTTTTACGGTCTAACATAAATATACTTTCTAAATTTTTCTATCGTATGATACATTTTCGACACAAAAGTTGGTGTCAGAACTTTGTTGAAGGTGTTGATTTTTGTTTGGTATCGGAAGTTTTTGTTTTAAACATCAATCATATAATTCATCTACTTTCCCAAAAGCCGTAGAATTCTAGTTTCTTATATGTAACTGTTTATAACAATTTAAATGATTCCAAAACCCTAAAATAGCTTTTGGATACGCACATACAGAATAGAATGTTGTTCAAAGTTGAGGAATCTCAAGAGCTGTAGAGTTTAAAGTATTAGCCGAAATCGTTTTTCAAAAAAAAAAAGCTAAAAACTAGAAATAAAAGAACGTTTGCCCAAAATTTTTAAACAAATCATGTTAGGAAGGCAAAGTATTTCAATACATCTTTCCAACGACATATAGCATTTAAATTTTAACTTTTACATTTTCACCGCTCTTTTTCTCAGACTAATTGATTTTTTTAAGTCTTGAAAAGCAATCCTTTAGTTTTTGCGATACCTTTCAATTGATGTATCACTCGTTACGATCATACTATCAGAGTAGATTTTTAATTTGTCGTGTATATATAGTAGTCGCCTTCGCACACTCTCCTGGTGCTCTTCGTCACTACGCCACAGTGATTTTTAACAATTTAAACTATTTGTTGTTTTTTTGTCTCCCCCTCTCGCTTTCTTAAATTTCTGAAAAACAATGTCGAGGCACTCGACTAAAGCGTTCTATCTTTTTTTTAATTTTCTGAAAGTCGGAAAGCTCTGTATATACATTGCTCTGCTGTATAAGAAAGCAAGTGCTAAAACTCCCATGCATAATTTTATAAACATTAAAAATGTATATACATATATGTAACAATGGGGTTTCAGGCAGGGTTGCAAACGCAGGATGAATAAAATAAATTCTTAGCGGATAATAATGTTGAGGTATATTAATACCTTGATAAAAAGTAACTTTTACGAATAGCTGGCTGAAGAAGAATGGGAATTTGGCACATTTGCCCACGACATTGCCTGGGTCATCGAGATTTATCTGAAAAATTCTTATCACATGTCAAAATTTAGTTCCAGTCGACGATTCGAACAAGCATGTCGAGCACAAAATCAAAAGGAAAAGGGGGATCAGCTGTTATTTTTCACAATGTGGTTTCTCCGACTCCAAAATTAATGACACAAAATGAAATGCGGAAACTGATGCTGTCAACAACACTTGTTGTATTGACTCTAAGGAGGGTATGGCTTGGGCGCTGTACATATGACAAGTTTTATAAAGTTGTAACTGAAACATACTCTAAAATACTGAAAATATAATCTATAAACACAAAGAACTAGAACAAGGGAAAGAGGTGGAGCAAAATAAACATTTTTAAACTAATTATATTTTTACTGAAATACGCGACGGATGGTATCAAAAGCATTTAAAATAGAGGTCGGGCGCTTTCCATTAAGCGGACATAGAGAATTGCTCTGGTCGGTCTCAGGCGCTACACAACAAACAGTGTAGACCAGATCGGCACACACACAACGACAAGCAGCCTGCGTAAATTACTCACAAATTAAAGAGAAAAGATCATTGCGTGAAGACCGCTGACTTACAGCACATATACTCCATTCGAACCTTTAAGATTTTTTCGCGGCCCTAAAGTTTGGGTCCTGGGAATTGTTTCATATATAAAAAAAACCTACGTTTTTCGCGCACGATATTTCTAATGTTTTTTGTGCTTTCTACGTTTTGACTACTTTTAGTTCACTTTGAGGTCGAAGAAGTGTTTAGGACTTTAAATTTAAATACAATTTACGTTACCATAAATGTTTCCCTTCTGTAGCTGTGGATAAGAATTCTGAGATAAACCTTGCAGGAAAAATCTCAACTCACCGCCGGCTCTGGTGAGTTACAGTAGTCGCACTGGCAATTTCTTGCGTTAATACTAAATCCAATTGCTAAAGCTAGGGTTCAGAGCTCACAAAATTTAGTTTGATCATTTTTGTTCGCTGCTGTTGATGCTGAAGCTCCCCTTTTTCTTTTCCGGTCGAATGACTAATTGCCCAGTGAAGTGGCAGCTCCAGCTACGACCATGCGATTTGTGCTTCAGTCTGTGTCCCTGATGAGGACGACCATCCACCACAGCCTCGACTAAATCCTCATTGTAATTGTCATCGTCTTTATCCTAGGGCATCGCATTGTTGCTTAAATTATTTCTGTGTTGTTTATTATTGCGTTCGTTGTTGAAATAATAAAACAATGCATTTGTTCATTTCAACACCGTCAAAAACCAGCGTGCCCAATTATAAAACTTGAACCTTTCCTGTAAGACCAGAACGCTGGTAGTACTTTAATGCGTTATAAAATTAGTCAGAAGTCCGAATGCTTGCGACTGGAACGTCTGTAGCTAACACAGGTAATTACAAAGTTTTCATACAAAAAACATCTACAATTTTACTCCCGCGCTCTCGATTGCTTTTTGCGTAGTTGAGCCTAATATTATCTGCAGAATCAAAGTTGCCAAAACGAACATAGGAGTTATGTCAGAACTGCCAACAACAGAAATCGGAAAATTCAGATAAAATAAGAGCTGGATCATCTGAGTGCGCTAATTTAACTTCATCAGTAGAGATACGCCTACTTTTCATATTGATGTTGAAGTGACGCAAATGTGTGTGGCTCACCAACAATCACGCACGCGTTCCACAGACGACACCCCAAACCCAAGTCAAATATACAAAAAGGGTCAGGTCCAGGGACAGACCGAAATATATTTGTAGTGTTAGGGATGTATTTCTGATGGAAGAAAATAAGGAACGGAGCAGGACAAGGGACTGGATGCAGCAGGGTTGAGACTTGGGTATGGGTATCCCTTTGATTGTTTTTTGGGATTTTCATTATTTCATCTCAATGGTTTTGAATTCATGAAAATTGCCGAAACATTTGTTATACAATAATTTAATTTGCTGCCAATGCGAGTTATAGATAAGATTTAAATTATACTGCCGTCTGTTGTAACTTGACTATGAACCGAGTAGTTAGTATATGCTACTAAATGGTACTACACATATTCATAATACTACTAATCATAGAGTAGTATAAAAACGTACATAGACTCCTGAAATCACAAATCTTAATCATCAAATTTAAAGGTTTTTTTTAGAAACTGTATGTAAGGATCATGTACTTTGAATAATGTTAGACATCTCTATGGTATAAACTTTTGGGTTTTCCCTCAGTGTAAATCTACAGACATATGCTGTATTTTGTTGAACAGGTATTTCGATATTCTATGCACGCCCTCTAAAGGCAATTTGTCTAAGTACTATAGTTTTTGTTCTTTTAAGATTTGTGGGCGTTAGATCATTTTAATTTTTAAGTTTTACCTGATTGTTCGTATTGCATAATAGCATCCGATCAAGGGCGGTTTAAAACTTATTTTACAAATCGAAAGCTTTTAAACTGATCTTGCAGACGATAAAGCTATATTGACTTATCTAGTAACGCTGATCATAAATATATATATACTTTTATAGAGTCGGGAACGTTTCCTTTCCTGCGTTGCAAACTTCTGACAAACAATACGAAACCCTCTACAAGGATATAAAATAAATTGTGGTGAACTACGGAGAATATTTTATAAATAGACAGTTATTGAATTTTCTCACTATTTCTTAGTATAATTAATAGTATAAAATGTATTTAATAAATGATGATTCTATAACGTTATTATTTTTATAGAAACTCGAAAGACCTCGAGATGCAGGTGCATTTAAAATATTTTTGTTCATACCCCATTTTGATCGATTTGGTGTTGATGATAGATCGCTTTGTATGGAACTGCAGTGTGGATAGAGAATGAATCCATCAAACAAGATTCTAATCATGATTTTCCTTCGATGTAACTTCGCCAAACGTGATCAAGATTTTTTGAAGCTATGACGATAAGAACGCTGTCAACTATTAATAACCAATATGATGGAATTCAAGTTTGACCCTGTACAGTCGTAAACTGTTTATACCCGTTACTCGTAGAGTAAAAGGGTATACTAGATTCGTCGGAAAGTATGTAACAGGCAGAATTAAGCGTTTCCGACCCAATAAAGTATATATATTCTTGATCAGGATCACTAGCCGAGTCGATCTAGCCATGTCCGTATGTCCGTATGAACGCAGAGATCTCGGAAACTATAAGAGCTACAATACTGGGATTAGGCATGCAGGTTCCTGAGATTCCTGCGCAGCGCAAGTTTGTTTCAGCAGAGTGCCACGCCCACTCTAAGGCCCACAAACCGCCCAAAACTGTGGCTCCTACAGTTTTGATGCTAGAATAAAAATTTTAGCTGAAATGTATTGTTCTCATCAATACCTATCGATTGACCCAACAAAAAGTTTGCCACGCCCACTTAAACGCCCACAAACCGCCCACAAACTTCAAAAAATCGTAAGTATGAACGTGGATATCTCGGAAACTATCAAAGATAGAGAATCGGGATCTCAGATTTAGATTCCGTAGCTTTGTACGCAGCGCAATTTTGTCACGCGAATATGCCACGCCCACTATAACGCCCACAAACCGCCCAAGCCTGTGGCGCCCACAATTTTCATGCTAGATAAAAAATTTTAACTGAAATGTATTGGTCTCGTCAATACCTATCGATTGATCCAAAAAAAAATTGCCACGCCTACCCTAACGCCCACAACGCTTAAATCTGTCTTCCACCGGTAGGTTACGCATTTAAATCTCGCTTTGCTGCTTGCATATCTCCATTTCCCTTTGGCCCCTTAAGCTGAGTAACGGATATCTGATAGTCGAGGTACTCGACTATAGCGTTCTCCATTGTTTATTTTTTCAGAAGAACGGTTACTCTTCATTTTAATAATAGTCATAATATAATCGATAATCTTGACTCTTAAATTGCATCTATTTATAAAGTGTGTAGCTGAAATTATTTATTTAATATTCAATGTCGACTGACAGTGAAATGCTGAGAAGAAATGACCGGCAGAGCGCTCAAGGTAGAACTTGAACTTTCAAATGCACTTTTTAACTGGTAGTCCTTATGTCTTTTTATGGCTATCGTATGATCTATACCAATTAAACTAGATCAAGTAAAAGTGTATTTTGTATTCGGGGAAATGTATGTAACAAAGTGATGGAAGCCTTTCCGACCCCATAAAGTAGTTACACAGGGAAAATAAAATACCGAAACTGGTCAACATCAGGTATTTTTGACATCAATTTTGGTCCCTTATGTTGCCATATTGTATATATTATCATATCAGATTAATATGCTCAATGAGCATTGCTCACACATATAAAAATTTGTGACAAAACTGTTATTTTTAATACCAATATGGTATTTTTATACCCTTGCAGAGGGTATATTGATTTCAGAAGTCAGAAGTTTGCAACGCAGTGAAGGAGACGTTTCCGACCCCATAAAGTATATATATTCTTGATCAGCATGACTAGGCGAGTCGATCTAGCCATGTCCGTCTGTCCGTCCGTTTCTACGCAAACTAGTCTCTCAGTTTTAAAGCTATCGGGCTGAAACTTTCCCAAAAGTCTTATATCTTTTGCAGGTAGTATATAAGTCGGAACCAGCCGGATCGGACAACTATATCTTATAGCTCTCATAGGAATAATCGGACAAAAAAATTTTAAAAAATTATATATTTGGTGTTTTTTAGCCTATGACCTCCTAAGCTTAGAAATAACATTTTTTAATTAGTTTTGAACTTTTAATTAAATTTGATCGAAATCGGACGACTATATCATGTAGCTGCCATAGGAACGATCGGAAAATTTGTGGAAAAATAATATGAAACAAATTATAGCTTCGGTGTTTTTCAACATATAACCTCCAACGCTTGGAAATAAACTTTTTTTAATTAGATCTGAATTTCGAATTAAATTTTATTAAAATCGGACGACTATGTCATATAGCTGCCATAGGAACGATCGGAAAATTGGTAGGAAAATAATATGAAACAAATTATAGCTTCGGTGTTTTTTAACATATAACCTCCTACGCTTGGAAATAACATTTTTTAATTAGTTCTGAATTTCGAATTTAATTTTATCAAAATCGGACGACTATATCATATAGCTGCCATAGGAACGATCGGAAAATTGGTAGGAAAATAATATGAAACAAATTATAGCTTCGGTGTTTTTTGACATATTATCTTATACTATAGGGAATATCATTTTTTGTGTTTTTAAATTTAATAATTATAGCTGCAAGGGTATATAAGCTTCGGCTTGCCGAAGCTAACTTCCTTTCTTGTTCAATATCAAACAGATTGCTTTGATAACAAAATGATATGTATACATATATGGTTTCATATCAAACTGATATTCATTCACATCAATTTGTAACATTTCATATCAGATTATTATGATTGCAATATCAATATTAACCATTTTTATTTTTGTTAAAAATGAAAATGAAAACCTTTTGAAATATCAATTAATAATTTTCAAATTATTTCGGGTCCATTACAAACATATTTCAAGGACTTAGCAATGTATGGCCGGTCACTCTGGACTCAGACCACTCATGTAGGCTTACAACAGGGCCAGGAAGTCCTTCTCCTGTCCTCGGTAGATGACTTTCAGCGAAGTGATCGACGACAACTTGCGCAGCACAGCATCCTGGCCAGCCATTTGACTTTGTTATAGTGCGTGTAGTTCAGCCACCGAAAAGCACATTTAAGAAGTAAATAAATTCGAATAAGACAAACATCAAGTAAATACAATTGAATTTGAGTTGCTAACCATTTACAAATAAAACAAGGAAGAACGCTATAGTCGAGTACCTCGACTATCAGATACCCGTTACTCAGCTTAAAGGACCAAAGAGAAATGGAGATATGCAAGCAGCAAAGCGAGATTGAAATGCGCCACCTACCGGCGGTAGACAGATTCAAGCGTTATGGGCGTTATAGAGGGCGTGGCAACATTTATTTTTGGATCAATCGATAGGTATTGACGAGACCAATACATTTCAGTTAAAATTTTTTATCTAGCAAAAAATTGTGGCCTCCACAGGCTTGAGCGGTTTGTGGGCGTTAGAGTGGGCGTGGCATATTCGCGTGACAAACTTGCGCTGCGTACAAGGCTACGGAATCTAAATCTCAGATCCCAATTCTCTATCTTTAATAGTTTCCGAGATATCCACGTTCATACTTACGATTTTTTTAAGTTTGTAGGCGATTAAGTGGGCGTGGCAAACTTTTTTGGGTCAATCGATAGGTATTGATGAGAACAATACATTTCAGTTAAAATCTTTGTTCTAGCATCAAAACTGGAGGAGCCTCAGTTTTGGGCGGCTTGTGGGCGTTATAGTGGGCGTGGCACTCTGCTGAAACAAACTTGCGCTGCGCAGGAATCTCAGGAATCTGCATGCCTAATCCCAGTATTGTAGCTTTTATAGTTTCCGAGATCTCAGCGTTCATACGGACAGACGGACTAGCTAGATCGACTCGACTAGTGATTCTGATCAAGAATATACACTGGTCGGCATATGTATTTTGACAAAATAAAAGTTAAGTATACTCATAACTTGAATTTACTTCTTGTAAACTATAGGCATCAATGGAAAGGTAATTTCAATGCCGTTTGAATGATACAATACATTTCTTTACCCATTCAGTACTTATTGAAAAGGACGAATTTGTGTAAATCAACTTTGAAATTTAAAAAAAAAACTTTTTTCCTCGTCTTGAAAACTTAAATTTTTTGATGCAAAAAGTTTCTTCAAACAAAAACAATAGTAACTGCAAAAAGAATTTTTCAAAAATCATTTTTCTTATATTTTTTATGATTTTTTGAAGGTGACAATGTCGGAAAAAATTTGTATGAAAAAGACAAAAATATGGCTCAAATGCCTGTTTTTAAGCATTTTCAAAAATTCATAAAAAATATAAGAAAAATGATTTTTGAAAAATTCTTTTTGCAGTTACTATTGTTTTTGTTTGAAGAAACTTTTTGCATCAAAAAATTTAAGTTTTCAAGACGAGGAAAAAAGTTTTTTTTAAAAATTTCAAAGTTGATTTACACAAATTCGTCCTTTTCAATAAGTACTGAATGGGTAAAGAAATGTATTGTATCATTCAAACGGCATTGAAATTACCTTTCCATTGATGCCTATAGTTTACAAGAAGTAAATTCAAGTTATGAGTATACTTAACTTTTATTTTGTCAAAATACATATGCCGACCACTGTATATACTTTATGGGGTCGGAAACGCTTCCTTCTGCCTGTTACATACTTTCCGACGAATCTCGTATACCTTTTTACTCTACGAGTAACGGGTATAATAAACAACGCAAAAAGTGACTCCGGCAATTCAGTAAAAACAAGGAATGCTATAGTCGAGTACCTCGACTATCAGATACCCGTTACTCAGCTAAAGGGACCAAAGGGAAATGGAGACATGTAAGCAGTAAAGCGAGATTGAAATGCGCCACCTACCGGCGGTAGACAGATTTAAGCGTTATGGGCGTTATAGTGCGCGTGGCAAAATTGACGAGACCAATACATTTCAGTTAAAATTTGTTATCTAGCATAAAAATTGTGGGCGCCACAGGTTTGGGCAGCTTGTGGGCGTTAAAGTGGGCGTGGCATATTCGCATAATAAACTTGCGCTGCGTACAAGGCTACGGAGTCCCAATCTAAAATCCCAATTCTCTATCCTTGATAGTTTCCGAGATATCCACGTTCATACTTACGATTTTTTGAATTTTGTGGGGGGTTTGTGGGCGTTAAAGGGGGCGTGGCAAATTTTTTTGGGTCAATCGATAGGTATTGACGAGAGCAATACATTTCAGTTAAAATTTTTATTCTAGCATAAAAACTGTAGGAGCCACAGTTTTGGGCGGTTTGTGGGCGTTAGAGTGAGCTCAGGAATCTGCACGCCAAGTCTCAATAGCCTAGCTCTTATAGTTTCCGAGATCTCAGCGTTCATCCGGACGGACGGACAGACGGACGGACGGACAGACGGACAGACAGACATGGCTAGATCGACTCGACTAGTGATCCTGATCAAGAATATGGGGTCGGAAACGCTTCCTTCTGCCTGTTACATATTTTCCGACGAATCAGATTAGCTGAGTAACGGGTATCTGATAGTCGAGGTACTCGACTATAGCGTTCTTCCTTGTTTTACTCTTGCATCAAGGCTTGTATGCATTACTTTTCACAGCTATTCACTGCACAATCCGAACGTCTTTGTTGGGGTTGGGAAAACAACGAGAGTGGATGGATACTAACGTTAATAAAAACAATAATAATAATAAGACCGTACCATTAATGTTGCAAACACCACCACGCTTCAAACTATTGACTTAACATGTACTTGCCAAACCTGCAACGACAATAAATATATAAGTTATAAGGATATAGAAATTCTGTCGGATAAGAAAACCTAATGTTAAAATTAGAGCTTAAAAGAGTAGTCATTTCAAATTTGTATGTAAGTTACGGCATCGAAATCACTCGAGTAATCCTTTATGAGTACAACTACAACAGCGCTTACCTTCGATGACCACACATTAATCCCTTTCAACACGTGTATCGTCTGACACCGATTTATGTAAGTATGCAAGTCTACGAGTAAGTGAAAAAGTAAATGAGTAGTCAACTTCCAGACATATGTATATATAGCCAAGGCCAGTACTTCGTAGCCCACATAATTAATCACATGTGGTTGTTTCTATGTACTTTGTATATACACGAACAAACATATTCATATGCATCACTAAGAATTAGAACGGTGTGCATCGAATCACAATGCAGGTTCTGAATTCCATCGGCACAATTAGAATTTGTCTGCTCCAGCACTTGGTAATTGGCAGCCTGGTGACCACCGATCGATAACAATAAAATTGTTAAAAGCGCAAAATGCCGCAAAGTGTGTAATTTGTCGAGCGCAAAAGGGGAGAAAGGCTGGCAACGGCGGCTAGAGACCCAACCAGACTATATTTGAATCATCAATGGCGTGTTTAAGCAGTTTGTCAGCGCCACGTGGCAGACGGCTGTTTCAGTTTCAGGCGGTCTTTGCAGTTCGCTGGCAACAGCAGGCGGTGGTGGGTGGTGGGATACTGGTGGCATTGGCTAGAGAACACTCAGAAAAACTATAAGAAAATTGCTAGCAACCCATAAATGTATAACAAATGATTTACTTGTTTTTAAAATCTGCAATGAATAACATAAAGGGAATCGGTAGGTAGAAGCTTTTACACCGTGTAGTTAATGACACACATTTTTATGCCCGTTACTCGTAGATCATAATGGTAAATTGTGTTTGTCGAAAAATATGTAACAGGTAGAAGGATGCGTTTCCGTCCATAAAGTATATATATTCCTGACCTGGATTACCAACCGAGCCGATCTAGCTATGTCCCTTTGTCTGTCTGTCCTTCCTTATTGCCGTTAAGATCTCGGCAACTATTTAAGTTCAAATTATGAGTATATTTAACTTTGTTTTTGTCAAAATACTTAAGCCCACTAGTGTATATTGTAGTAGCTTTACATATCTTTGAAAAAAACATATGTACAAACTACTTGCGGCTGAAATTCTATCGATCTCTCTATCGATCTATATTAAAATTTTAAAAAAACGTAATGTAACTGTACGATTTTCTTGGCTTTTCTGCAAACTAATAATTCATTTCAATTTTTCTTGTTTCGAACTTGTAAATTCGTATTTTTCCTGAGTGTGGTTGAACGAGTGCAAGAGCATCGATTATAAACGAGGATGAGGATGGACGAGGGCCGTGTGCCGATGATGATGATGATGTAAAGCGTCAGCCCTATTCAAAAACAGCAACTCAAGCAACCTCCACACCCGTAATTCGCTGCTGGATACTACGAGGTGCAGTAAATAGAGATTTAAACGCTCGCATTTCTATCGGCTGGCCACTTTTCTGCTGTGTTGTCAACGAAACGAAAAGTATTGACAATGGTTATATCTCTCAATCGCTACGCACTATAAGTAATGTGGACTGTGGATTGCATGTAAAAAACCTTACGCACACTCAAGTATAACAAAAAAACAAATAATATAAATATTCCTTCTCTTGCAGTATCGATCATAGCGCTTTAAATTCTACCATCGAAAAAATGCAGCATTTTATATAATATAAAATGCTCATATCTTAACCTTCCATTATTGACTTCTAAAAAAATCGTATGACATTAAACCGAAATTACTTCATCATTTCAAGATATATTTAATCCAAGCAATAAATTAATAAGCGAGAATAAGCAAATATTTCGAATCAGATTCTGCACGCTCCTTTGTTAATTTCCCGTGCACACGCACACTTTACCCTTACCATTGCCACTTAATAAGAGCAAGAGCAGTTTGGAACGATGATGTATACACACTTTCAGTCCCTTGACGAACCCACGGTAGCATGTTTTCTTCGTGATGGTGCGCAGTTATTTAAAATAATATTTCCGTATCCGGCAAATAATACGAAACGCGTGCTTCATCTAAAGGTCTCCGCCCACCGAGGTCTGACCGTCCTGGGACTATACGACTTCACTTCTAAGCCGAATTTCAAAATTTTTCTTAAGCCTATAAAAATGTTTTAGCAGTTAGGAGTAACTCTCACTAAAATACTAAAATAAATATAAACGTAAAAAAGCGCCAGTTCCCAAGAATGCAGCCTTTATTTGCTTTTAACTTGTTAATGAATGTCCTGAATTGAACAATTTTTGGCCTGTAGTTGGACATTGATAATCAAAGCAAAGTCCCATTTTATATTTTTAGCATTATGGGCGTTTCTAGGTGTTAGAGTGGGTGTGGCACCCTGCTGAAACAAACTTGCGCTGGGCAAGAAGCTCAAGAATCTACAGGCCAAGTCCCAACATTCTAGCTTTTATAGATTCCGAGATCTCAGCGTTCATTCGGACGGACGAACAGACGGACATGGCTAGATCGACTCGGCGAGTGATCCTGACCAAGAATACATATACCTTATAGGGTCGGTCCTTCTACCTATTACATACTTGCGAATCTAGTATACCCTATTGCTTTACTAGAAACGGGTATAATTACACTGGACTGAGAAAGCGATAAATTGCTTTCAGCAGTATCTTGTACCCTTCACAAGACTTTAATTCACCTTAGAACTCTCTATTTCTAATGGTTATTGACATCGACGTTTTTGCAGACAAACCGAAAGAAAAGGAATTTCAGGTATTTGTTTCAATCAAATCAATACTCTTAAACACATACATATATATGTCTATATACCTACACATGGTCATATACGTCCCGCCTTTTACTAGCAAGCACAAAAGCAAAGATCATGCAGTTTTATTCATGCGCAAATCCACACACAATGCATAATTTTAATTGTTTACCTCAAGGGTAGGGCTCAACTCTCCTCGCACCAAAACCCCACCCCCTAAGTAGGGGTTGGTTGAAAACTATTCATTTTTTCCGTTTGTCTATATAGGGCGCGTCACTCTGTTCGGGTGTTTAGTGTAACGATTTTGACCTCTTTTGTTTGTTACAAAACCTTGTCGGCATCGGCTGTGGCTTGTAGTAGAATCCCCTACTCTTTGTTATCTAAGCTATATTACGGACCCGCCTTTCTTCCCTCCTGTTCAATTGTTATCTCTCTTGTTTTTTGTTTGACCTGACCTCAATCAGGATGAAATCTGTGGCTGACGACTTTTTTTGAGCCAGCTTGAGCATTAGACATTTCTTAACCAATAACAGCTACACGCTGCTGATATCGAGTAGTTAAGGGGTCATGAGGACTTCTTTTGTTTGGGCAAGTTGCGCGTATTATTTGCTGTCGACACATGCCTAATTAAAAGTATAAATTCCGTCGGCACATACACTGGTCGGCATAAATATTTTGACGAAACAAACAGTTAAATATACTTATAATTTGAACTTACTTCTCGTAAACTTTGGCATGAATGGAAACGTAATTTAAATGCCGTTTGAATGATACAATACATTTCTTAACCCATTCAGTATTTATTGGAAAGGACGAATTTGTGTAAGCATCTACTTATTAAACTTTTTTCCTCGACTTGAAAACTTAAATTTTTTGATTCAATAATGTTTAGAAACATGAATTCGAGCCATATTTTCCTTTTTTCATACAAATTTTTTCCGACATTGTCACCTTCAAAAAATCATAAAAAATATAAGCGAAATGATTTTTGAGAAATTCTTTTTGCAGTTTCTATTATTTTTGTTTGAAGAAACTTTTTGCATCGAAAAATTTAAGTTTTCAAGTCGAGAAAAATAGTTTAAAAAGTAGATGTTTACACAAATTCGTCCTTTTCAATAAGTACTGAATGTGTTAAGAAATGTATTGTAGCTTTCAATTTGAACTTACTCCTTGTAAACTTTGGCATCAATGGAAAGGTAATTTAAGTGCCGAAATTACCTTTCCATTGATGCCAAAGTTAACTAGGAGTAAGTTTAAATTATGAGTATATTTAATTTTTGTTTTGTCAAAATACTTATGCCGACCAGTGTATTTCTTTTGAAGTTAAAAGCTAAGTAACGAGTATCTGATAGTCGAGGCACTCGGCTTTTGCTTTTTCTATGGTTTTTTTGTCTCTATTGATATTCTTTGACGAAAATCATTCTTAGGTAGAGTATAGAATAGCAAGCTTAACTAATTCTGAAAAGTAAGTGTGTATAAATAACTTTGATGTATGTTAATAAGAATAATAGATAATAATAAAAACAAGAAAAGAAGTTAACTTCAGCAAGCCGAAGCTCATATACCCTTGCAGTTATAGTTATTAAATTTAAAAACACAACAAATTATATTCCCAATAGTATAAGATAATATGTCAAAAAACACTGAAGCTATAATTTGTTTCATATTATTTTTCCACCAATTTCCCGATCGTACCCATGGCAGCTATATGATATAGTCGTCCGATTTTGATAAAATTAAATTGGAAACTCAGAACTAATTAAAAAATGTTATTTCTAAGCGTAGGAGGTTATATGTTAAAAACACCGAAGCTTTAATTTGTTTCATATTATTTTCACACGAATTTTCCGATCGTACCTATGGCAGCTATATGATAAAGTCGTTCGATTTTGATACAATTTAATTCGAAATTCAGAACTAATAAAAAATGGTATTTCCGAGCGTAGGAGGTTAATTGTTCAAAAACGGACAAACAAACGGACATGGTTAGATCGACTCGGCTAGTGATCCTGATCAAGAATATATATACTTTATGGGGTCGGAAACGTCTCCTTCACTGCGTTGCAAACTTCTGACTGAAATCATAATACCCTCTGCAAGAGTATAACAACCTCTGAATCCGGTTATTACAAAATTTGTATTATTAATAACATTGTTCACAGAGCGTGCTTAAATGTTGTATTTACAGACCGATGGGGGAAACTAAAACGCCAGGACAAGAGCCCCTTGCCAACCATGACATCAACCTCTATATCCGAGACTACGACCGATGTAAAATCTCGATTACGACGCCAATTTTCAAATAATTTTTACACTTTTCACAGGGTGTGTTCAAAATTGCACAGTATCTCAAATATTTCCAATTAAATAAACTATCTATAGAAAATGTTGAATTCACTTGTAATGCAGTTTTCGAGATATGGTCTTACATAGGGAGGATGGGATGAGGCCAACTATAATACTAAAATTAAAGGGTAAGCCTTGTCATGGATCATAACATGTCGACGCTAACTTACAAATAATTATTATTATTAAGTTATATTGTTATTATTATTCACAGTTTCCGGGTAGTACATGTGTTTCTATTTCTGCACGTGTGTGTGCGGACACTAACAAGTCATTCAAAAACAGACATTCAATATTCCAAGGTAACAACAGTCATACATACACCAGTTTTGATGAGCTCTAAAAATTCGGTAACTCTACGTGTGGCTTCAGCCACTACAACAGCCACTAACTACAAGTTAAGATTTTTCGACAAGAGGAAACGCTTTTTCTTTCTGAGTATTAGGCTTAAAAATATGTTTTTTGTGTTTGTATGTTATTTTGTTTTTAAAGTTTCCCCGAAAACTGCGGCATTTTCACCAAAACCCAGACTGGTCGCACTGACCCGGCATTTTATCTTACATTACATTTTACATGTCAGATGGTGTAAAAAGCCCCTCACTTACATTAGAATAAAATCCGGTGTAGACAGACGAATTCAAACAAGTTGGCGCGAATTGATTAAAATCATTGGCCGATTCGGGACAAATTCGGAGGAAATCTTAAGGTTTTAGCGTTATGGCCGTTTGTGGGAGTTAGAGTGGGCGTGTCACCCTGTTGAGATAAACATGCGCTTTGCAAAGCCTCAGGAATCTGCATGCCAAAGCCCAACTTTTGTAGCTTTTATAGTTTCCGAGATCACAGCGTTCATACGGACAAACGGTCAGACGGACTAGCTAGATCGACTCGACTAGTGATCCTGATCAAGAATATATATACTTTATGGGGTCGGAAACGCTTCCTTCTGCCTGTTACATACTTTTCGACGAGTAACGGATATAATAAACAACGCAAAAAGTGACTGCGGCAAATCAGTAAAAACAAGGAAGAATGTTATAGTCGAGTACCTCGACTATCAGATACCCGTTACTCAGCTAAAGGGACAAACGGGAAGTGTATGGTTATGTGGGCGGTGACAGATTTAAGCCTTGTGGCCGTTTGCGTGGGCGTCAATCGATAGGTATTGTCGAGACTAATACATTTCAGTTAAAAATTTTTTTCTGGCATGAGAATTGTGGGCGCCACAGGTTTGGGCGGTTTGTGGGCGTTAGAGTGGGAGTGGCAAATTTTTTTTTGGGTCAATCGATAGGTATTGACTAAACAATGTCAGTTAACAAAGTTGTTATAGATGCCGCGTTAGTAAACGACTAAACTTCACAGGGCTGTTATAGATGGCGCTATGCAATGACACTTAATTGGGCTCTTGTATTTTATAGAACAAAAATAAAAGTCTTATAAAAAAGTGTGGACACAAACCTAAGTTGAGTTACTCCAGTTTTGGAAACTTATTATTTTAAAATTTAGGGTAGTTTCAACACCGACCCCTTGAGGGCGCTTTTGCCCTAGCTAATGTGTTTGAATATTGGCTATTTTCCTAGTTTCACACCAGGAATAAGAGTCTGGTGGTAGTGAAAGGACATCAAAATATCAGTATCGATATTTTTTGAATAAAAATAAGAACTGTATATCGATATTTTTTCATTTGATAGTTATCGCTTGTTAGTGCGCAGCTGTTACGTAAGTGACAAGCGTAAGCAAACGGAGACAGCGCCGTAAAGAGGGAGATAATAATCCCTCCTCTTAGGGATGTGAAAATATATCAAAATATCAATATACCGATATTTTTGGAATAAAAATATATATTTATATCGTGAAAAAGACAGACCAGAGATTTTGAAACTGGGATGTTTAAGCTCGAGATGGAAATAAAAATAAAATAGGAAATATACGTAGCGGTGTCAATCAGCGGTTAATCAGCGTTACAAACAACGTAACGAAGCGTATATTTATTATTTTTACTAAATAATAAATATAAAAATAAAATAATTTTCTAAATTGGATGAAGTCCTTGCTAAAAGTCTCCAACAACAAAGCCGATACACACACCCGACAAGACTCACTTTTTTAAATTTCTCAGAAATTAAAAGAATCAAGCGTTGCCACTGGCAAATTAAAAGAATCAAGCGTTGCCAGACCGAAAAAATGCTGTCTAATCTAAAGGGGAAAGGGGTTGTGAAGAAAGTTGTGAGGGGTTGTTGCTATGCAGAATGGTTGTCAAAGAGAAAGACGAGGATGGTGTTACCAGATTAGGAAAAATATGACTCATCTTCATGAAGAGGAAGAACACATGGCGCCTTGATTCAAAAATATTGCATTTTTGAGCTTGATAAAAGTGTAGGAACAGAGAAGAACGAGAATGAATAACATAAAAAATAGAAGAAAAAAAGTGAAAAAAAAAAACAAAAGCAAAAGTTTTCATTTTGAAAGTTTTAAATATTTATTAAAATGCTTGTTCTCTTGAATCGATTTAACTACATATTAATAAGTCTATACATTGCTAAATTGGACCACAATGGCTAAGCTATCCCATGATTGGTTCAAAGACTCCGGAGAAAAGTGGCCAAAGTCCTGGACTGCGCGATAGCCCCACAAGTCCATGGCCCCTGCACAGCCTTTATATCGGCAACCTTCATTTTGCACATCCACTCGTGGGCGGGCTGGTTGAAATACCTCCAACGAAGGTCCCCACCCAAGGATGCACTGCGCGGATGCACTCCTCGAGAGCTGGTCTTGGGTCTCCTTAAAGGCAAACCGTAGAAATCGAAATACCAGCTTGATACTCTCCTCGGGCTGCAAAAGCAAGTCCTCATGCGTATAATGCCCCGAGGGTCACGGACGAAAGCAGCACTCGCAAATGTAGTCTAGAAAAAGGTCTTTAATTATTTTCAAATTTAAATGATTAAAATAATAACTATTAACTCACCCTTCGCGCTCCTTAAGCGGGGACAAGAACTTCAGATACAAGTTGTAGACCGGCCATCGTCTCCGGATTCCAGCAGATCTCCGCAGCAGCGGCGGAAGCCAGTGGATCCCCAGAGGATCATTTCCGCAGACTTGTTGTAGTGGCAGTTGTACAGCCTCCTCCAAAGCTCATTTGTGATTCTGCTCTGCATCTAAGCGGCTCTCGTAGCCATCAATGGCTGGTGAGCCAGATTGTCCAGCAGGGCCAGGGAACCTGATCCCCGGAAGGTGACGAGCATCTACACTTTGCTAAAGGGCATCGAACACCACTGTAGTTAAAATAAATAAATAAATATTTGTAAAATGTATGTACATAAGTCCTGGTTATACCCGTTACTCGTAGAGTAAAAGGGTATACTAGATTCGTCGGAAAGTATGTAACAGGCAGAAGGAAGCGTTTCCGACCCCATAAAGTATATATATTCTTGATCAGGATCACTAGCCGAGTCGATCTAGCCATGTCCGTCTGTCCGGATGAACGCTGAGATCTCGGAAACTATGAGAGCTAGGCTATTGAGATTTGGCGTGAAGATTCCTGAGCTTCTTACGCAGCGCAAGTTTGTTTCAGTAGAGTGCCACGCCCACTCTAACGCCCACAAACCGCCCAAAACTGTGGCTCCTACAGTTTTGATGCTAGAATAATAATTTTAACTGAAATGTATTGTACTCATCAATACCTATCGAATGATAAAAAAAAAGGTTGCCACGTCTACTTTTACGCCCACAAACCGCCCACAAACTTTAAAAAATCGTAAATATGAACGTGGATATCTCGGAAACTATCAAGGATAGAGAATTGGGATCTCAGATTTAGATTCCGTAGCTTTGTGCGCAGCGCAAGTTTGTCACGCAAATATGCCACGCCCACTCTAACGCCCACAAACCGCCCAAACCTGTGGCGCCCACAATTTTCATGCTAGATACAAAATTTTAACTGAACTTTATTGGTCTCGTCAAAACCTATCGATTGACCCGAAAAAAAAATTGCCACGCCCACTCTAACGCCCATAACGCTTAAATCTGTCTACCGCTGATAGGTGGCGCATTTCAATATCGCTTTGCTGCTTGCATATCTCCATTTCCCTTTAGTCCCTTAAGGTGAGTAACGGGTATCTGATAGTCGAGGTACTTGTCTATAGCGTTCTTCCTTGTTTTTTTTGTATTGTGAGATATGTTTTTAAGTTTCCGATTCCCCCAAAAAATTTATTAATTACTTCTTTTGTCAACAGTTTCTTTTCCCAAAGAAAATTTCCAAGACCTTTTTAAGTGTTTTTTTTATTTGAGGGACTACTAGCGGAGGGGATATGGCGGCAGAATTGAAAATCTGCTGTACCGTAACGAGTGATACACCAATCGAAAGGTATTGCAAAAACTTAAATTGGTATGGGAGCAAGAACGGTGAAAATTAAAATTGTAATGTTTTTTAGTTTGTGTACTTCTCCCAAAACGTTGTTTTAATGTCCTTGAAATTTTAGACGGTGTTAGACACCTGAATATAAAAATCTTTAGCTTTACCACTTTTGGAAAAACCCGCACGTTTAGCGGGAAAACAGGTATAAATAGCTAAAGTTCTTACGCCCGTAATTTCACGGTCAGATGGACAGACGTCATGGCTAAAACGACTCGGATATTGATCCTGATCAAGAATATATATACCGTATGCGGTCGAAAACGCTTCCTTTTACCTGTTACATACTTTCCAACGAATACAATGCTCCACGAGTAACGGGTATAAAAATTGACTTGGTACATCATCCTTCTCCATCGGAAGTATAGGAGAAATAATGAGAGTATAACAAGAACAACATTAAAGTTGTATTGATTTTGAACTCTTTAACTTTCAACGTCTTTCATTCAAGATGGCAGTCCACGTAGTGACGAAATCGCACCGGGGTGGGCGCTACTATATAGCCGCAATCTCGAAAATCTGCCACGATAGTCCAATTAAAACAAGTGGTAAACTGATCGAAATTTGATTGTGTTGATACTAAGACTTTTAAAGGGGTAGTAGTTTGGGACTCTTGTGGTCAAAACAAAATTAACAAGGAAGAACGCTATAGTCGAGTACCTCGACTATCAGATACCCGTTACTCAGCTAAAGGGACCAAAGGGAAATGGAGATATGCAAGCAGCAAAGCGAGATTTAAATGCGCCACCTACCGGCGGAAGACAGATTTAAGCATTGTGGGCGTTAGGGTAGGCGTGGCAAATTTTTTTTTGGATCAATCGATAGGCATTGACGAGACCAATACATTTCAGTTAAAATTTTTAATCTAGCATACAAATTGTGGGCGCCACAGGCTTGGGCGGTTTGTGGGCGTTAGAGTGGGCGTGGCATATTTGCGTAACAAACTTGCGCTGCGCACAAGGCTACGGAATCTAAATCTGAAATCCCAATACTCTATCTTTGATAGTTTCCGAGATATCCGCGTTCATATTTACGATTTTTTGAAGTTTGTGGGCGGTTTGTGGGCGTTAGAGTGGGCGTGGCAAACTTTTTTTTGGGTCAATCGATAGGTATTGATGAGAACAATTCATTTCAGTTTAAATTTTTACTCTAGCATCAAAACTGTAGAAGCCACAGTTTTGGGCGGTTTGTGGGCGTTAGAGTGGGCGTGGCACTCTACTGAAACAAACTTGCGCTGCGTAAGAAGCTCAGGAATCTGCTCGCCAAATCTCAATAGCCTAGCTCTCATAGTTTCCAAGATCTCAGCGTTCATCCGGACAGACAGACGGACAGACGGACAGACGGACAGACGGACAGACGGACAGACGGACAGACGGACAGACGGACAGACGGACAGACGGACATGGCTAGATCGACTCGGCTAGTGATCCTGACCAAGAATATATATACTTTATGGGGTCGGAAACGCTTCCTTCTGCCTGTTACATACTTTCCGACGAATCTAGTATACCCTTTTACTCTACGAGTAACGGGTATAAAAAGTCTCTAAATAGCCTTATAGATACCTTCTTATCTTATTCGTCGATAGGGGTTTTGATTGATGCATTGTGAGGTCAAAAACGTTTCATTCTTGTTTTTACCATCAAATGTCATTCGACTCGAAATGAAAGCATAAAGAAGTTTATAACTTTACACATTCTTTTACGAATAAATTGGTGAGGTACTTTCTAAATTATATAACTGACTGACTTATTATCAAGCGCAAGTTCCAGTTAAACTACCCAGTTTATGAATCCATAAGTTATGCCGCCATGGCTGAATTTGCTTACAATTGAGTACTTCGATGCCACGAGCGACTACTATATAATTGTTTTCCTAAGGCTTCAGGAATAAAAAAAAACGTTCATAAAATTTGACTTTAAAATTAAAAAATAATTAAATTAAAATTTGAAGTTAGTATAGGCTTAAAGAAAGCCGGTGAGCTTCGTCACTACGAGTACTACCGCCCATAGTGACGTTATATACAGTTACTTTTCCAGCACATTTTGACCAACGACTTTTTTCTGCGATTTTGTCTAGATTTTTTGTGCTGGGGCTTTGGGATAATTATTTCTAAAAGTTATACGAAAAGTCAGTTGTATCTTGTACGACCATTTTTGCCTTACAATTATATGTTCTGACATGTCACGTAAAATTTAATTATCACAACTCAATTTGGTTGGCAAAGTTAATTTAATTAAAACAACATTCAACAGTTCAAATATTGTAATTTGTACCACATACATATCCCAGCGCAGGGTGAAATTGATAAACTTTTTATACAAAGAGCGCAGGCGCGTGCTTTGGAAACGCCCCCTGGAATTGGGAGAGTACTATCTTATTGGTTTGTTTGTACTACATATATATATATTCTCCTTTTCCTGTTGTGTTTCCTTTGTTTTCGGTCTCTTATTGGCTGAAATTCGACTAAGTGTATTTTTTTCCCGATTTCACAGGTCTACATCGTTTTTGTTCCTCAATCCTACATTCTCTTTAAGCTTGTCAATATCAACGAAAACGGTGTTTCTTATTCAGTTTTCGTACCTTTTATGTGATGCGATGTTCTAGTGCTCAGAGAAAAAACGCACATGTGTTACAAGTTTTTAGTGAAAATTGAGTGGAAACTTTCTTATATCAGAACAATACGTTGTAAATTCGATATATTCAATACAGGTACAAGCCAGATATAAGTAATGCAATACAAATGGAGGGAAACCTTTAAAGAAACAAATATAATTTTACCTTTGAGTGCCAGTGAATGTCAATGCATTGAAACGCGTTTTAGGCCTACACCTAAAAACAAAATTAAGTGGGTAAACAAAATACGTGAACTAATCCAAGCCTAAATTTAGAGTAATTGATTAAATAAAATTTGTTAAAATATGTTGAAAAAAAATATTTATTTCGACTTTAAGTCCTGATTCGCTACAATTATAACTAAAGGCTTTTGAGTCGATTAACGTCTTAAGTTAAAAGACGTATAAAAAGTGTAAAAGTGCACCAATGGAATGTGAAAACGAAAAAATTTTAAAAATGACATCGGTAAGTGGTTCTTATGCCAATTGTAAACAAACATAGTCCATAGCAATGATGCGCGTTTTGCACACCATTCAGTCAGCCAACTAAGAGCAGCTCAAGAATCTGTTGTGGATATTTATACCCGTTACTCGTAGAGTAAAAGGGTGTACTAGATTCGTCGGAAAGTATGTAACGGGCAGAAGGAAGCGTTTCCGACCCCATAAAGTATATATATTCTTGATCAGGATCACTAGCCGAGTCGATCTAGCCATGTCCGTCTGTCCGTCTGTCTCTCTGTCCGGATGAACGCTGAGATCTCGGAAACTATAAGAACTAGGGTATTGAGATTTGGCATGCAGATTCCTGAGCTTCTTACGCAGCGCAAGATTGTGCCGATAGCTATTGATAAGAGCAATACATTTCAGTTAAAATTTTTATTCTATATGAACCACAGTTTTGGGCGGCTTGTGGGCGTTAGAGTGGGCGTGGCACTCTGCTGAATCAAACTTGCGCTGCGCAAGAAGCTCAGGAATCAACATTCCAAATCCCAATAGCCTAGCTCTTAAAGTTTCCGAGATCTCAGCGTTCATCCGGACAGAGAGACAGACGGACATGGCTAAATCGACTCGGCTAGTGATCCTGATCAAGAATATATATACTTTATGGGGTCGGAAACGCTTACTTCTGCCTGTTACACACTTTCCGACGGATCTAGTATACCCTTGGGCATAATTTTTAAAGTATAGTACTTAGACAGATTTTACTGTCGCTCCGAAGAGTATAGATTTGGTACTAGGAAGAATATGGCGTTTTGAAAAGAATCCTCTCAATGTATTGTTGCGTTCTTGCGTCTCTTGGTTTTTCCTGGACATGAGTTGAAAACTTCAAGTGGCAGGCTAAAGTAACACCCAGGTACATAAACTTCGTGACTTCTTCAAGTTCCATTCCGTTTAGGATCCATTTGCTTGTATGGGACCTACGACCTAAGCCATCTCTTACTGTCATAATCTTAGTTTTCTTAACGTTTATCTGCAGGCTGCATAGAGCGCAGAACTCAACAAGTTTGTTGAGCATTGATTGGCACACATAAGAATGTATTTATTTTAAAAAGTCCCCCAAAATCTTGTTTTGGGCTTAACTTTTGAACGGAGCATAGAATTTTAACAAGTGAGGTGTCGTCCGACGCGTAACTGGTGTATTTAGTTTGGTATGCAATCCTCTAAGTTATTGCGATTTCTTTCGATCAGTGTATCACTTGCTAGTATCGAGACATCATTTCATTATCTTAGCAGGATGCCTCTCCCACTGTAACGATCACAAGCGCCCATAACTCTAAAACCTTTATAGCGCCATGTTCGAAAGATAGACTATTGCTATTGTTCTTGACCCAACCAATCCTCCGCAACCTGTGCGGTTCAAATTTAATACTGGCGCTTTAAAGCCAACGCGATCGTTAAACATTCATTCATGTAATTTTTTTGTGTGAGTCAGTACACCTCTCCATCGCTGTGCGTCGGGGATACGTTCCAAAAAGATACGACGCAAAGTTAATTAGGATTTTCTATAGCAAACCATGTAAAGTTTGAAGATGGGTTCCAGGGTTACAAAAATAATACTTTTTAAAAAGAAAATTGAGCAAAGTGATCATTAAAAAAAAACAAAATATCATTTCATTTTATTACATATTATACATATAAAAACAAAAAGAAACTAATTCATTTAAAACAAAATAAATTCTTCAATTACATACTCAATTATGAAAAATAAAATTAAAATTAGACACTCTCTGACGAGTCTTAAAAGTCTGTTGTCGTAGGCCGGCTTTCTTAAAAAAATTGGTGCAATGTTTGCTGAACATTTTTTTTTTAAAGCAGCTACCGCCTGGGACAATTTAAAACTCCTTTCGCTGTCGGGATCGTTTTTTAATAAAATATCCATAACTTCGTCAATCAAACACATCGCTTTGGAAATTTGTTGGGAGGTAAAATTTTGTTCTTTTGAGATTTCTATTGAACTGTCAGAGTCATCTTCTTCATTAGCAATTTGCAATGTGCAGTTGTTGGAGCCAGGCCAACACCCTTTGCTATCTCCACAGCTCTTTCGCCTTTATTAAATCGTTTCAGAATATCTAATTTTGTCTCCAAGCTGATAGTTTTTTTTTTTTTGGTAATTTTACCAGCAGTGCATAGTGCATTCAATCGATAGGTATTGACAAGACTTATACATTTCAATTAAAATTTTGTATCTAGCATGACAATTGTGGACGGCACAGTCTTGGGCGGTTTGTGGGCGTTAGAGTGGGAGTGGCAAAGTTTTTTTAGATCAATTAATAGGTATTGACAAGACAAATACATTTCAATTAAAATTTTGTATCTAGCATGACAATTGTGGGCGCCACAATCTTGGTCGGTTTGTGGGCGTTAGAGTGGGCGTGGCATATTTGCGTAACAAACTTGCGCTGCGCTCAAGCCTACGGAATCTAAATCTGAAATCCCATTTCTCTATTTTTGATATTTTCCGAGATATCCGCGTTCATACTTACGATTTTTTGAAGTTTGTGGGCGGCTTGTGGGCGTTCAAGTGCGCGTGGAAACTTTTTTTTGGGTCAATCTATAGGTTAGTTAAAATTTGTATTCTAGCATGAAAACTGTAGGATCCACAGATGTGGGCGGCTTGTGGGCGTTAGAGTGGGCGTGGCACTCTGCTGAAACAAACATGCGCTGCGTAAGAAGCTCAGGAATCTGCACGCCTAATCTCAATAGCCTAGCTCTTATAGTTTCCGAGATCTCAGCGTTCATCCGGACGGACAGACAGACGGACAGACGGACATGGCCACATCGACTCGGCTAGTGATCCTGATCAAGAATATATATACTTTATGGGGTCGGAACGCTTCCTTCTGCCTCTTACATACTTTCCGACAAATCTAGTATACCCTTTTACTCTACGAGTAACGGGTATAACAACGCAACATCGAAAATCTAACGACGCACAATAAAAATTTGTCCTAATTAAGAAGCGACGCAACTTCGAAAAAACGCAAAACGAAACGACGCAAGGCGAGGGATAGGTGTATATTGTTATTATTATTTTATGAATAAGATTATTTTAGAAAGTGTATTTACTTAAACTTGATGTTTACAGAGTAACGGGTGTCTGGTAGTCGGCTTTCTCAACTTTAACGTTCCTCCATGTTTGACACATTAGTGACATAAATATTTGGCAAAATGTTTTTTTAAATTACCAACTCATGAAAAATGAGTGTAGGAAAACACAAGAGAGAACGCTATAGTCGATGCCATCGATTATCACATACCCGTTACTCAGCTCCCTTAGGGATCGCAAGGGAGATGGAGATATACAAGTAGCAAAGATCCTATGCACACTTTATTTGCTTATAACTGTTTAATAAACTGCTCAAATTAAACAATTTTCGGCATGTAGTTGGAAATTGATAATTTAAAGAAAATCTCATTTAGTGCTAGACGGTTTTTACCGTGATGGGCGTTAACTCGCGCTGCGCAAGAAGCTCAAGAACCTACATGCCAAATCCCAAGCCTCTAGTTTTTATAGTTTCCGAGATCTCAGTGTTCATACGGACGGACAGACAGGCGGACAGACGCACATGTTTAGATCGACTCGGCTATTGATCCTGATCAAGAACGTACCTGTCACATACTTTCCAACGAATCTAGTACACCCTTTTACTCTACGAGTAACGGGTATAAACACTAGTGTCTTGTGTGCGAGCTCACGCCCTAAGCGGGAACTGAATTAAAGTGGAGAGAGGCTTAATTTTTCAGTACCGTTATTGTTTCCATAGCTACGAGCTTTTTGCCTCAAAAGCCAAAATAATTAGACAAGGTAAACTCAATTATCCGCACATTTCATTTCCAAATGTTAATCGTCAAGCAATTTAACCCAATTAAATATGCATGATGTTATACGTGTAAACAAAAGGCCATCACTGGGACCAGCACCAGCAGCGACAAGCTGTGTAATAAAGTTTGCCCGCCCCCAAATAGAACACCTATTATTTGCCTGTTGACAGTAACCACTCAAGCGAATTATTGCCAACTCATCAGTGGGTATTTTAGTCCATTTTTTATCTACCCCAGTATCTGCATTTGTATCCGTGCTCGTCAAAAGGCATATGCTTCTGAAATCAACCCCTGGGACATCAGGACATTCGAAACGTAATCGTTTTCGATTTTAATAGGCCGCCGCACATATACAATTGGATGACTGTATGACGAGTGTACTCTTCCCACTTGAAATATGAAACCTGGACAAGCAATTGAAGTGAAAGTTTGAGGCACTCCCTCTGTAAACAAACCACTCAAATTAATTAGGGATAATTGAATTCACGTTGCAAATGCGCTTTGCTACTTTAATTGTTAAGGTTTCCAGATTTACTTATCTTCCTTACGAATTAATCGACTATTAGATACCCGGAATATATGCATGCAGAAAAACGACTGTTTACGATATGGCACACTAACTTATAACTTTTTACTGAATGGTCCGATTTAAGCTTATAGAAAAAAAGGGTATATTAGATTCGTAGGAAAGTATGTAACAGGTAGGAGGATGCGTTTCCGACCCTATGAAGTATATATATGATTGATAAGGTTCACTAGCCGAGTCGATCTAGTCATGTCCGTCTGTCCGTCTGTCTGTCCGTCCGTATGAACGCTGAGATCTCGGAAACAATAATAGCTATTATGTTGTGATTAGGCTGCCGATTCTTGGGCTTCCTGGCAGCGCAAGTTTTTTCATTGGAGGGTTACTCTAACGCCCACAAACGCACCTAACCCTAAATCTGTGTGTCTGGCGCCGATATTTACACCCGATACTGGTAGAGTTAAAGGGTGTACTAGATTCGTCAGAAACAGTTAGAAGCAAGCGTTTCCGACGCAGAATCTACAGGTTCTGGGAGAGCGCATGTTAATTTCAGCAGGGTACCACGCCCAACTCCCTCAAAAGCCCATATGCTCAATATCTACACCCAGAAAAAATCAACGTTTTTCAAAAAAAGTTTGACACGCCCACTCTAACGCCCATGACGCTTAAATCTGTTTACCGCCCACATAATATATTGAGATCGCGGGTAGGTGGCACATTTCAATCTCGCTTTGCTGCTTGCATATCTCCATTTCCTATTGGTCCCTTTAGCTGAGTAACGGGTACCTAATAGTCGAGGTACTCGACTTTACCGTTCTTTCTTGTTTTTGACTGATCTGCCGCGGTCACATTGACATTCGACGAAAAGTTTTTATATAAAAGTGGGACATTTTGCGCTGTTTACTTGATTTTCCCAATGGTTAGTATCTCAAATCCAATTGTATTTACTTGATGTTTTTCTAATTCGAATTCATTTACTTCTTGGACACGGCAACGTGCTTTTCGGTGGCTGGACAACACACTTTGCACAAATGGCTTTGATCTCACCACTTTGCTGGGAGACATAAGTATATCAAAGACAGGAGAAGCACTCCCTGGCGATGTTGTAAACCTACATGAGTGGTCCGAGTTCAGAATGATCGGCAATACATTGCTAAGTCCTCAATATATCTTTGTTATGGACCCGAAATATATTGAAAATAAATAATTTATAAAAGAAGCAATAAGGTAAAATTAAAACTGGTTAATATTAATATTACGAACATCAATCTAATATAAAAGAATATCAGTTTGATATGAAAAAATATCAGTTCGATATGAAACAAGGAAGAACGCTATAGTCGAGTACCTCGATTATCAGATACCCGTTACTCAGCTAAAGGGACCAAAGGAAAATGGAGATATGCAAGCAGCAGAGCGAGATTGAAATGCGCCACCTACCGGCGGTAGACAGATTTAAGCGTTGCGGGCGTTAGAGTGGGCGTGGCAAAGTTTTTCTTGGATCAATCGATAGGTATTGACAAGACCAATACATTCCAGTTAAAATTTTTTATCTTGCATGAAAATTGTGGGCGCCACAGGCTTGGGCGGTTTGTGGGCGTTAGAGTGGGCGTGGCATATTCGAGTGACAAACTTGCGCTGCGCTCAAGCCTACGGAATCTAAATCTGAAATCCCATTTCTCTATCTTTGTTATTTTCCGAGATATCCGCGATCATATTTACGATTTTTTGAAGTTTGTGGGCGGTTTGTGGGCGTTCAAGTGGGCGTGGCAAACTTTTTTTTGGGTCAATCGATAGGTATTGATGAGAACAATACATTTCAGTTAAAATTTGTATTCTAGCATGAAAACTGTAGGAGCCACAGTTTTGGGCGGTTTGTGGGCGTTAGAGTGGGCGTGGCACTCTGCTGAAACAAACTTGCGCTGCGTAAGAAGCTCAGGAATCTGCACGCCTAATCTCAATAGCCTAGCTCTTATAGTTTCCAAGATCTCAGCGTTCATCCGGACGGACAGACAGACGGACAGACGGACAGACGGACAGACGGACAGACGGACATGGCTAGATCGACTCGGCTAGTGATCCTGATCAAGAATATATATACTTTATGGGGTCGGAAACGCTTCCTTCTGCCTGTTACATACTTTCCGACGAATCTAGTATACCCTTTTACTCTACGAGTAACGGGTATAAAAATGTCAGTTTGATATGAAAGCATATCAGTTTAATACTGAAAAATACCATACTGGTATTAAAAATAGCATAGTTTTGTCTAAAACTGGTATGTTCAAAAAAATATCAATTTGATATGTTTGAAAATATCAAAATGATATGGCTTATGGTATAAGGGGCCAAAAGTGATATGCAAATATACCCGGTTGATTACCAGTTTTAATATTTTATTTTCTCTGTACTGAAAAAAATGTTAAATGCTTAACTTAAATGTTAATGCTAGCGCCCACTAACTTAAAAAAATCGTCCATATGAACGCTGATATCTCGGAAACTATCAAAGATAGACCGTTGGGATTTCAGTTAAGATTCTCTAGCTCTGTGCGCAGCGCAAGTTTGCCAAGATAATGCGCCACGTCCACACACCTCCACAAACTGGGGTCTACAGTTTTAGTGCTAAAAAATATTTACTGCAATATATTGGTTTCGTCAACACCTATCAATTGACCTAAAAAAAGTTTGCCACTTCTGCACTCAGAAAAAAAATTAAGTATTTCGTGCTTGAACCTAGTATTTTCGGTGTCAAAACTTCGCCAATCATGGAAAGTACAGAACGCGAGAACAAAATACTACTTTCGAGCACGAATTTTCAAGACCGAAAATACTAGATATAAGAACCTTTCGGTCTTCAATCAAGTATGAATAATTCTTAAATCAAGTCATATTTGGACTAAAAACAAGAACGATTTAATAATAAAGTAAGAAAGTTGCAGGCATGATTTAAGGGCGAATAATTCTTAAATCAATATATAAATATGAAATTAAAATGAGTTTTTATTTTATGCTAGTAAAAGAAATAAGTATTGGAAATTGAAACGAAATAAACGAGATATATATAAATAATATTAATATTTTAAGTTTACTTACGACTTGCCGCTCACGGCCATTAACACTGTCTAATTTATGCGCCTTATATACCGAGTACTTTCAGAATAATCAGTTGGGAATTATAAGAGTTGGCAGACACTAAAATTCCAAAAAGTTCTCAATATGAGAATTTTTTTTAGCACGAACGTTCTTGAATGTTAAGCATGCAATTTTTCTTACATCAAGGCTGTTTGTACTTATTTTTAGCACGGTCTTTTCCCTGAGTGTACTCTTACGCCCATAAACCGCTCACAACTGTGGCACCCACAGTTTTCAAGCTAGAATAAAAATTTTTTTTTTAAATTGCTAAGCCCACTCTAACGCCAAAAACGCTTAAATATGTCTGCCACTTTGCTGTCTCTATACCCTTTTGCTCCCTTTAGCTTAATATCTGATAGTCGAGGCATTATAGCGTACTTCCTTGTTCTTAATGTAATTTATTGTTTTTAAATGCAATTCTAAATTGTAGATTTCCTTTTTTACTAGCATTAGAGTAGGTAGAGTCTCTTCCTCATAATATCTGGATCGTGTGTTCGAGTCCTGCTTATTAAGCTGGAGTGTTTTTAAGTCTACTGATGTTCTCCTACGAAAGTAATTCTTCGACAACCTAATGGTTAGAGTGCTCGACTCCAATGATTACGGCACGTTCGATTCGCAGCGCGGACAGGAAAGCAGAACAGTAAGTGTAACTAATTTTGATAAGTGTCTATCAATAACTTCGACGTAAATAAGTATTACAAGTATAAATAATAGAAAGCCCACAAAAAGTAAAAGTGAATTAAAAACTCAACAACTAATATAGTTTTATACAATTTTTTAGTATTTCTTATGTGTTGGGGCAGCTTTAACCATTAAATATTTATTTTATCATAGTTTTTTGTGAGTAGTATTGATATAATTGCACGTGGTGCAAAAAAGTGACAATTGTTTCACAAACTATCGTCTGGTCCATAAAGAAAAGAATGAGATATCCAGAGTTTTTTAAATACCCGTTACTCGTAGAGTAAACCAAACCAAAACTGTGGCTCCTTCAGATTAATTGATAGAAAAAAAATGTAAGTGATTCGTATTGTTCTCGTCAATACCTATAGATTTACTTAAAAAATGTTGACACGCTCACTCTAATGCCCACAAACCGCCCAAATTGATCGCTTTTCAAAGATAAAAATTTAAAACAAGGAAGAACGCTATAGTCGAGTACCTCGACTATCAGATACCCGTTACTCAGCTAAAGGGACCAAAGGAAAATGGAGATATGCAAGCAGCAAATGCGCCACCTACCGGCGGTAGACAGATTTAAGCGTTGTGGGCGTTAGAAGGGGCGTGGCAAAGTTTTTTTTAAATCAATCGATAGGTATTGACGAGACCAATACATTTAAGTTAAAATTTTTTATCTAGCACGAAAATTGTGGGCGCCACAGGCTTGGGCGGTTTGTGGGCGTTAGAGTGGGCGTGGCAAACTTTTTTTTTAATCAATCGATAGGTATTGACGAGACCAATACATTTCAGTTTAAATTTTTTATCTACCATGAAAATTGTGGGCGCCACAGACTTGGGCGGTTTGTGGGCGTTGGAGTGGGCGTGGCATATTCGCGTAATTAACTTGCGCTGCGCTCAAGCCTACGGAATCTAAATCTGAAATCTCGTTTCTCTATCTTTGATATTTTCCGAGATATCCGCGTTCATATTTACGATTTTTTGAAGTTTGTGGGCGGTTTGTGGGCGTTAAAGTGGGCGTGGCAAACTTTTTTTTAGGTCAGTCGGTAGGTATTGATGAGAACAATACATTTCAGTTAAAATTTTTGTTCTAGCATCAAAACTGTAGGAGCCACAGTTTTGGGCGGTTTGTGGGCGTTAGAGTAGGCGTGGCACTCTTTTGAAACAAACTTGCGCTGCGCAGGAATCTCAGGAATCTGCATGCCTAATCCCAGTATTGTAGCTCTTATAGTTTCCAAGATCTCAGCGTTCATACGGACAGACGGACAGACGGACAGACGGACATGGCTAGATCGACTCGGCTAGTGATCCTGATCAAGAATATATATACTTTATGGGGTCGGAAACGCTTCCTTCTGCCTGTTACATACTTTCCGACGAATCTAGTATACCCTTTTACTCTACGAGTAACGGGTATAATAAATGTTATTTTATTCCGCTTGTCAAGGCAGATGGAAGACCGCTAGGGGCGCTATATACTAGTTGGCGCTATAGGCTAGGGATGGGAATAGATATAGCGTCCCTAGCGCCTATAGGCAAACGACTATAGCGTTTTATCTTGTTTAATATTATATTTGTTATCAGATTGACGGGTACTGAGTTATTATAAAGTCTGGAAAATTGTGTACCATCAAAAATATCATATTGTTTATGTATCAATAAATAATAATTAATTATGATCAGATATACTTGTCCGTATGCATATAAATGTGTTAACATGGTACATGGATGATACCCACCTTAAAAATGAAGTTTGAAGCTTGCATTCAAAAACAACCCTGCACATAATTCGTTAACCTCGGGCAGACCGAATGTCTGAGTACATCTGCCAGATTGTTAACAATCTGCCGTTTTTCTAAATACTAACATAATTTTGTCATTATTTACCTCACTGGTTTGTAATTCGTTCAACCCTCAGCTCCCCCTTAAGTTCAGGAATACCGTAATCATTTGTTTCGCTTTCCGTTTGCAATTTAAGCGTGGGCATGTTGTAACAAAGGCATTAAGCTTAACAATCTGTACTTTATAACTTTTTTGCTAACCTTATTATCTCTAACGAAATGGTCTCTAGGGGCAGGCTCCTTTTCAATTATGCTATTCACACGCGTTCTATAATTGAATAAGGGAGTTTTCGCCTTAGGAATGAGCAAAGGTTTGATTGCAATTTATATGGAATAAATTTGTAGTAAAGGTTAATAATATTATATTCGGCTAACTCCACTTTTTATGACTTTAATAATGTCAGCGGGCTTTAGAAATAGTGACAATAATGAGAGCTCACAGAATTAGAGGACTGGTGGAACAATTTGTATTTTCAATGTTATTTTAATTTATTGTCCATTTATATATAAATAACAATTTCAGAGATGGGAATTGTGGACACGAACAACAAAGAAGTTCGGATATATGTACATATATATTTGCCATAGTTAAAGGGATTTCAAAAAAATAGAATCATTGGGTAAAATACTATTATACCAATTTTACTCAGCTAACCAATTATACTTATTAACTAATTGTACGACTTAATTAATTTTTAACACGTCGGTCGGTATTGACAAATTAAAACAAGAAACGCTATAGTCAAGTGCTATGCCTAACTAATTACAGCAATTTGAAGACACTGTTCCATTTCAATTTACTACCGTATATCATGACCGAAAACGAAATATAACGGTCCTTGCATTATTTTGACATTATTTATCCGATCGCTCCTATGGCAGTTAATACATCAAAAAACACCAAAGTAATATTTTTTTAAAATTAAAAAAAAAATTTTTTTTTTTCAATACTATGGGAGCTATAGGATAAAGTTAACCGTCGTTCCGACTTATATACCTGCAATAGATATAAGACTTTTGGTATGGTTTCATCTCGATACACGGCTTGATCGAAACTTCTCCTTCACTGCGTTGCAAACTTCTGACTGAAACCCTATGCAAGGGTATAAAGATCGGTACATTCGAACATTTTGGTCAATTGGACATTTCGGTACATTTTGGAAGTGAAAACTGGAACAGGGCTTACAGTTTTTATCGTCATTTCAGAAGTTCAATTCGAATGTTTTTTTAAACATTAAAGTCAGCCAGATAATCCTTTTTTAACTGTCAAGGTGCCAAGTCTTTTTAACCAACCAACCGAAATTGGGTTTTTTGAGCTCTAAGTCAATGAATGATCCGATCCTTATAAGTACAACTTATCACTTACCTAACAAAAACATTTCATATTTTCAGCAGTTTTTTAAATGGCTTTAGCTGAAAGTCTTCAAATTACTTCTGTGTCGGTGGCTCCCTTTAAAGGAATGGAAAACAACACATCGTCTCAGAGGTCAAATCACGTATGTATTAAAATATTACTAATGCACAAGTCTGTTATGCCGGTGCTCAATTTCACTGTTTTTGCAAAATTGCAAGGGTAATAAGAACCAACGATGTTATCAAATACGATTATATAAATATATTTATATGACTATACACTATATAGAGCCCCACGACTTTAACTTTATAAACCAAATCAAACTAGGAAGAGCGCTATAGTCTGGGGCACTAGACTATCAGACTATCAGATACCCGTTAATCAGCTAACTGGAGCGGAAGGGAGATGGAGATATGTAAGCAGCAATTACAATATTTTGTCATAGTTATTTAATGAATGGGCCCAATTTGCACAATTTGTTTATAGGTACCTGTTACATTCTTTCCTAGTATGTTACTCTACGATTAAACGGGTATAAAAATATAGAAACGGCAGCACTTATTGCACTGTGCGTAAAGCGGAGCCTTGCCATGTTTTGAGACAATCACTCTGTTTTACTTTTGTTTACTATTTTGCAAGAACGATGGCTTCAGGTTTGAATTTTCCCGTAAAAATAAGTCGGAGAAAGAAGTGATGGCGGGGTAAAGCAAGTTTGAAAAATTGTTAGGGTGCAAAACAAATTGAAGTACAACAAATCTATCCCTTGAGGAATCATTTGGTACGTGCTTGGACTTTTATTTGTTTATTTTACGAAATATTGATACACGATTTAAGTTCTTTTTGGTTAAAAAATAAATTATGTTCAATTATAAAAACCTTGTCGTCTTTTAATAAAGAACAAGAGAAAACGCTTTATTCGAGTGGCTCACTATCAAATAACCGTTACTCATGCAATTACTCCACGACATTGTTCGGCTCATTCATTAAAGCATTCATTAGAGGCTTAGAAAGAGGAAATATATATGGCAATTACTGTGATTGGTTTGGACAAGAAGGCATGGTCACTTTAGCATTTTAACTTTATAACTTTTAAGTTTATAAGTTTAAGTTTGTAACTTTAACTTGCTGATTTTAGTGATCGAAGCTTTTGGAATTAACTTCAAAATAGGTATACACCTGTCAGCAATTAATAGTGTGTGTTTGCCGTTCAATCAGACACTTTATATACTACTTCAAAATATTTTGGTGAGAAACGAATCTTGTAAATCGCCGCGCTCAGCAGAACAACATGATAACTGTTTACTGATCCATCAGTAATCTGTGATCAAGTTGGTTTTGCTGAACGCTCATAACACATAACGACGTTAAAAAAGAAAAACATATTACCTAAAAAACTCTACTATGCAATTCAAATGTCTTTTACAAATGCTTTTAGTTCAGGGTTTTTGCAATTACATTATAAAAAAATGTTTTTGTACCCTTGCAGAGGGTATTATGATTTCAGTGAGAAGTTTGCATCGCAGTGAAGGAGACGTTTCCGACCCCATGAAGTATATATATTCTTGATCAGCATCACTAAACGAGTCGATCTAGCCATGTCCGTCTGTCCGTCCGTTTCTACGCAAACTAGTCTCTCAGTTTTAAAGCTATCGGGCTGAAACTTTCCCAAGAGTCTTCTTTCTTTTGCAGGTAGTATATAAGTCGGAACCAGCCGGATCGGACAACTATAACTTATAGATCCCATAGGAATAATCGGAAAAAAAGGGTAAAACAAGAAAGCAAGTTAAATTCGGCAAGCCGAAGTTTACAAGCCCCATAAAGTATATATATTCTTGATCAGGATCACTAGCCGAGTCGATCTAGCCATGTCCGTCTGTCCGGATGAACGCTGAGATCTCGGAAACTGTAAGAGCTAGGCTATTGAGATTTGGCATGTAGATTCCTGAGCTTCTTACGCAGCGCAAGTTTGTTTCAGCAATGTGCCACGCCCACTTTAACGCCCACGAGCCGCCCAAAACTGTGGTTCCTACAGTTTTGATGCTAGAATAAAAATTTTAACTTAAATGTATTAGTCTCGTCAATACCTATCGATTGACCCCAAAAAAAGTTTGCCACGCCCGTAATCGTAAGTATGAACTCGGATATCTCAGAAACTATAAACGATAGAGAATTGGGATTTCAGATTTAGATTCCGTAGCCCTGTAAGCAGTGCAAGTTTGTTACGCGAAGATGCCAAGTTTGCAAGTTTGTTAACGCGCACAAACCGCCCAAATCTGTGGTGCCCACAATTTTTATGCTAGATAAAAATTTTAACTGAAATATATTAGTCTTGTTAATACCTATCGATTAATCCAAAAAAAGTGCCACGCCACCGCATAAGCCTGTGGCGCCCACAATTTTAATGCTAGAAAAAAATGTTAACTTAAATGTATTAGTCTCGTCAATACCTATCGATTGACCCCAAAAAAAGTTTGCCACGCCCACTCTAACGCCCATAACGCCTAAATCTGTCTACCGCCCACATAACCATATATTGAGATCGCGGGTAGGTGGCGCATTTTAATCTCGTTTTACTGCTTGCATATCTCCATTTCCCATTTGGTCCCTTTAGCTGAGTAACGGGTATCTGATAGTCGAGGTACTCGACTATAGCGTTCTCCCTTGTTTTAAAATAATAATGTTAATTCTTATCGACTTTTAAATCAGCAGCAGCAATGTATCATGTAAGGTAGCGTATTTTCATACGCTTCTTTTTTACTGATCATGATGCAAAAATATTGATTTTGTTGTTTCTATTCGTTTACAGCACTTAGAACAGCAAGCAAACAGCAAAAAAATACAATTTTTTACTATATCCCATTTTTATTTCAGCTCTAATGAATAGGCAAAATTGTACTTTTTAGATTCAATTTTGCTCATTTAACTATCGTCCACGTAGTAACGTTTTGTGGTATTTTAAAATAACAAAAATAATACCAAAAGTTCTAGGGAGAATAAAAAAGCGGTAGGTGCGATTCGTGTAGATAAGCGTCGGTCAATTCACACTGAAATGTGAAATTCACAATTCAATTGTGGGCTCCAAAAGGAACTCCGCTGAAGCACACTTACGCTGCTTAAGAAACCCAACTTTCTATCTTTTATACTTTTAGAGATCTCAGCGTCCATACGGACGGACAGACAGACGGACATAGGCTGGATCGACTCGGCTAGTAATTCCGATCAAGAATATATTTACTTTGGAAAGTCGGATATGATTCCTTCTACCTGGCACATACTTTCAGACGGATAAAAAATCCATTTTACTTTACGAGTATCGGGTATAAAAGAAGGAAAGCTATATCTCAACTATGAGTTATTATACTCGGTACTCGTAGAGTAAAAGGTATACTAAATTCGTCGGATAGTATGTAACAGGTAGAAGGAAGCGTTTCTGACCCTATAAAGCTCTAGCCGTTTTGACAGGTTTCACGATATATGGCTTGTTAGTGAAATCTCGTAAACAGCCTATAGCAATGAACAATAGGTGGCGCTTTTTTGTTAGTGGAGTAACGGGTATCTGATAGTCAAGGGCGTCGACTATAGAGTTTTCTCTTGCTTTTTCAATTTTTGTGATTTTTATGGTAGTGAAAACATTTAATTGCAGTTGCGAAGAATGTTTGTCGCAATTTCAAAATTTCAGATTTAACAATTATTATAAAAATATAAACGGATACAAAGTTTTTATATCACCATGAGATATTGCTTAAAACGTATTGCCCTTTTTAGAATCAATGATTCTTGTTTTAGCTTGTTCAGTTCGTACTAATGCAAGTTTTATTTTTTAGGTAAGCTCCGTTTTGCTGTACGGAGTGCCGATTGTGTCACTGTTCATCGAAGGCCAGGAGCGCCTCTGCTTGGCGCAAATCTCGAATACTTTACTGAAGCAGTTCAGTTACAACGAGATACACAACAGAAGGGTTGCGCTTGGCATTACTTGTGTACAATGTACACCCGTCCAGCTGGAAATATTAAGAAGAGCTGGCGCCATGCCAGTGAGTTCACGCCGATGCGGAATGATAACCCGAAGGGAAGCGGAGCGACTCTGCAAGAGTTTTCTGGGCGACAACACACCACCACGACTACCCGACGACTTCGCCTTCAACGTCCAGCACAAATGTGCTTGGGGCTGTCGCGGATCCTTTTTACCTTCTCGCTACAACTCGTCCAGGGCCAAATGCATCAAGTGCTCATATTGTGGAATGTTTTTTTCGCCAAATAAGTTTATTTTTCACTCACACCGCATAACGACCAATGACAGGTATGTTCAGCCCGATGCGGCAAACTTCAATTCCTGGCGTCGGCACATGACACTGAGTGGGAATGCATACGACGAGAAGATAATCCACGCGTGGGAAGATGTCAAAGCCATGTTCAATGGCGGCACACGAAAGCGGCTTGTAAGCAGCAGCATTAATAATCGAAACATAGGCTCGCCAACGCCATCGGCGGCCGTCAGTTCCTGTGGATCCCCAACGAGTCTAGAGAGAGACGCCAAGGAAGGCGAGGGGGACTCGGAGTCCCCGGAGTTCCCTCAACGACAGCTTGATAGCCAGTACAACTATAGTACTGTAGCCACAGCCGCCGCTGTGGTTGGCGTAACGGCGGTAGCAGCCGCAACTGTCGGTGTTCCTTTCAACTTGCATGGCTCTACCGTCCTGTCACCTTTGCACTCGCTTCGGAATGAACGGGACCTTTCCCTAATGCCAATTTCCAGAAACTTTGTAGTGGACTACATGTGGCAGCAGAAGGATCAACACTACCAGCATCAGTATTCAAAGAAACTCAGTGGCGGTGATCCAAGCGAACAAAGCCTGGACTTCGAGTCCTGCTCCCGAGCATGGGTTAGACCCGACACGAATGTTCCAATACCGACTGGAAATTCAGTTCGACTTTCGGATAATACTTCTTTTAATATAAAAAACGAGTCACACTCATCTATATGTGGCATTATCAAAAACCGTAAGCTATCTGCGGCTACGAACAGCGGGTTAAGCCTCTCCGATTATAACATTCCTTCGATTCTTAACTGCTCTGCATTTAAACCAGTCGTCGCTTCGACAGCAATTGTGTCAACCTCCCTATATACGAGATCCAGTGACTCAAAACGAGCTGATTATATTCACCCAACACAATCTACAAGAACTACAACAGTTTTAACTCATAACAGTATTTCAGGTTCCTCGCACCAGATAGTAGGTCATGAGACCTTTTCGCCAATTTTAGAGAAAGTTGCATCTAATATTGAAAGTAAGTCAAATATTTTTTTCCCGGCAATTTTATTTAAAAAAAAAACAATTTTTTAGAAAAGCCAACTGAATCTGTTTTAGTCAACAGTGTACCCAGGAGTGTTATTGATAACGACGATGATGACGAAGTAGTGGATATCGAGACAACGGAAGATGAAGGTAAATTCATAGTTCAACACGTTGACGCCCCTCGTACGCCACCCGACATTGTGTTTGAAAGCCAAAGTACCAGCATTTCTCCGTCAACAAGTACAAATATTGATGTAGAAGCAGACGTCGATGTAGATGTCATTTCAACAGACGCTGAAGATCAACTAGAGTTTAATGCCAGTAGATGCTCAATCGAAAATACAAGTCACACTCTATCAGTTTTTCAAACTGAAAAAATACGAGTGTCTGGTTCACCTCCGAATTCAAAAACCATGTTAGGCGATAATGAAGTAACAATTTCGGAGGTAAGAAAGCTACTTATGTAACTAACAAAAAAGAACTGAGCGAAATTGACTGATATCAAATACATATTTTTTTGGTCTGCGTAAACTTAAAAAATCTGCAGACTTTGTTAGATGTCCCCAAACTTCAGAAGAAAAACAAGGAAGAACGCTATAGTCGAGTACCTCGACTATCAGATACCCGTTACTCAGCTAAAGGGACCAAAGGAAAATGGAGATATGCAAGCAGCAAATGCGCCACCTACCGGCGGTAGACAGATTTAAGCGTTGTGGGCGTTAGAGTGGGCGTGGCAAAGTTTTTTTTAAATCAATCGATAGGTATTGACGAGACCAATACATTTCAGTTAACATTTTTTATCTAGCATAAAAATTGTGGGCGCCACAGATTTGGGCGGTTTGTGGGCGTTAGAGTGGGCGTGGCATATTCGCATAACAAACTTGCGCTGCGCTCAAGCCTACGGAATCTAAATCTGAAATCCCATTTCTCTATCTTTGATATTTTCCGAGATATCCGCGATCATATTTACGATTTTTTGAAGTTTGTGGGCGGTTTGTGGGCGTTAAAGCAGGCGTGGCAAACTTTTTTTGGGGTCAATCGATAGGTATTGATGAGAACAATGCATTTCAGTTAAAATTTTTGTTCTAGCATCAAAACTGTAGGAGCCACAGTTTTGGGCGGTTTGTGGGCGTTAGAGTGGGCGTGGCACTCTTTTGAAATAAACTTGCGCTGCGCAGGAATCTCAGGAATCTGCATGCCAAATCCCAGTATTGTAGCTCTTATAGTTTCCGAGATCTCAGCGTTCATACGGACAGACGGACAGACGGACAGACGGACAGACGGACAGACGGACAGACGGACAGACGGACAGACGGACAGACGGACATGGCTAGATCGACTCGGCTAGTGATCCTGATCAAGAATATATATACTTTATGGGGTCGGAAACGCTTCCTTCTGCCTGTTACATACTTTCCGACGAATCTAGTATACCCTTTTACTCTACGAGTAACGGGTATAATAAGGAAGAACGCTATAGTCGAGTACCTCGACTATCAGATACCCGTTACTCAGCTAAAGGCACAAACGGGAAATGGAGATAAGCAAGCTGCAAAGCAAGACTGAAATGCGCCTACCTCAATACATGGTTATGTGGGCGGTAGACAGATTTAAGCGTTGTGGGCGTTTGCGTGGGCGTGGCAAACTTTTTTTTTGGGTCAATCGATAGGTATTGACGAGACTAATACATTTCAGTTAAAATTTTTTTTCTGGCATGAGAGTTGTGGGCGCCACAGGTTTGGGCGGTTCGTGGGCGTTAGAGTGGGCGCGGCAAACTTTTTTTGGGTCAATCGATAGGTATTGACGAGAATAATATATTTCAGCTAAAATTTGTTATCTAGCATAAAAATTGTGGGCGCCACAGGTTTGGGCGGTTTGTGGGCGGTTTGTGGACGTGAAAGTGGACGTGGCAATTTTTTTTTTGGGTCAATCGATAGGTATTGATGAGATATGAGGTATTGCTATTCTAGCATCAAAACTGTATAAGCCTCAGTTTTGGGCGGTTTGTGGGCGTTAGAGTGGGCGTGGCACGCTGCAAACTTGTGGTGCTTAAGAAGCTCAGGAACCTGCATGCCAAATATTAATAGCCTAGCTCCTATAGTTTCCGAGATCTCAGCGTTCATCCGGACGGACGGCAGACGGACATGGCTAGATCGACTCGGAAACGCTTCCTTCTGCCTGTACTTTCCGACGAATCTAGTATACCCTTTTACTCTACGAGTAACGGGTATAGTTATATGCTTAAAAAAAAATTTTTTATTCATATAAAATAATCCTATATATAATCCTCTTATCGTTTTCCATTTTTTATGCGTTCAGTCCTACGTCAAAGGGGGAAATTCTTCAAAAACAGCAGAACGCCATAATCGACGCGTTACTCAGTTACTCAGTTCACTCAGGGAGTGCAAGGGAAATGCACATATGCTAGCTGATTCACGGCACAACTCCACCTAGCGTCGACTTCTTAATTTTCTTATAGCTTATAAATTTAAAACTTATAAGTAAAGTTAGACTTGAACAGTTTTTGGCATGTAGAGTCGTATTCATAATCAAATCACACTTTTGCAAATTATTAAAAATGTGGACAGACAATTTGAGCCTTACGGCAAACTTGCGCTGCGCAGCGAGCCCTTGAGTCCGCAACTTTCTAGCTCTTACTGTTTCCGAGGTCTCAGCGTTGATACGGACAGACAGATCTTGCATGCTATGTTGTTGAGGTACCAATGTCCAAGCATTTTTAGTTTAAAAACTTTTTTGAGAAGTTTTCTTTAAATCAGGGACCATAAATAAAAGCCATTTGTGATTTTAATTTTAAATGGCCTACTGGGAATTTTATTTATTTAAAAAAAAACTTTGTAGCTGTTTTTTTACATGTCTTTTGAACAGTTTATGGGCGTTTGCGAGCGTTGGAGAGGGCCACTTTTTGTGTACGTCAATCAATAGGTATTTACGAAACTAATACATTTCTGTTCAAATTTTTATTCTTCCATGAAAACTGTGGGCGGTTTGTGGGCTTTAGAGTGGGCGTAGGTACATACTTTATAGAAAATGAAAACTTCCGGAACGGGGATTTGAACTCGAGGGTCGTTAACTTTTGGCAAGTCGATAGATATTGGCAAATAAAACCAAACAAAATGAACTCTGAAATACATTTTTTTTAAATGTGGGAGCCGCAAACTTTGAGTTGTGGGCGTTACAGTAGACATGGGTCTCGGCGGTGCTTTATAACCGCAAGTAGAATCTGAATGATTGAGGCATTTTTAAACGTCAAGAAAATAAAAATTTTTTATCAGGATCACTAGTTGAGTCGAACTAGCCATGTCCGTCACTGTGATCTTGGAAACTATATAAGCTAGAATTTTGGAATTAGGCATGCAGATTCAAGAGATTCTTGCGCAGCGCAACTTTGTTTTAGCAAAGTTCCATGCCCACTCTGACCACCACACAAACATGCGGTTCCTACCGTTTCAAAGATTACATTTTATTTATTTTATTTCTCCACCTCAATAAGCACGCCGAAAACTGTTAAAATCTGACCATTATTATTACCACATAAGTATTGATTTACCGCCCGCAACTAGCATGAACATCGCCAATGACGTCAAAGCCTGTTAAAGAGTTAAAATGTAAATTTGTAAGTTAACTTAATGAAATGTAAAAATTATATTCTAATAGTCGGGACTCGATTATAGCGTTCTTTCCTGTTTAAAACTGTTTTTTTGGGCTCAGTTTCCGATAATAAAAAATTCAAAGTACGGAGGGTTACCGAAAAGCCTTAAGAAAACCTTCGTGACCATCTTAATCAAGAGTTTTTCGCATTTTAATGGACCACACATTAAACTAAATTATTGTAATGTGAGTCAATATACTTATATTTTTGAAATATGATTCGTTTCAGGACGCGAAAGGATTTAATGCTCATTTAAAAATTATAACTCGTCGAAAAAATGATAAAATGCAGCAGGATCGATGTCTTTCCAAAAAGACAGTCTCAAAACTGGTTGGCGATAAATCGCTTTCCAAGTCTTTAGCTGCTAAAGAAGTGTCTTCTAACTTGCAAATACAGCAGCGTGTTGCCTTTCCAGTATTTTTAAAGTCACACTTGCACGCTTTTCGTCCACAACCATCTCGACAACCGACCTTCAGCCCTAACACTCTGACAGAGTCCAACAAATGGAATTATCCAGTCGGTAGCATTGGACCTTTATGTTGTTATGAAACTTCCGCAAATGACAAATGTCTAGATTTTAAGTAACTTTATATAAAATATTGAATAATTATAACAATTTCTAGCAACTTTTTGAATGCATTATTTAAACTTTCACGCGAGTGCTCACGATAAGAATTGGATCGAGAAAAATAATTTTCTAGAGTACTGCAAAGATTATATGTTTTCTAAAGTATTTTTATCGGTGCCTGAAAAATTAATTTTTATAATTTGAGAATAATTAAAATTAACAATAAACAAATTGCTTAACAATACCTGTAAGATAAGTTTAATTTCGCAGTAGTCAACTTCTATGCTCACTCTCTGCCGGTACAGGTACAGTATGTAACAGCGGTCAACACACCCACAACAAGCTGCCCGTGCAAGTTAATAACACACGTGAAATACAACATGTCATCGTATTGTGTGCCCGCCTCTGGTTCTACCGCTGGTAGAGAAAAATAAATGAAAACGTTTTAAAATTGTAGGTATATGGACGCAAAACATTTGGCGAACTGGTGGCGATAGAGTATGATTGACACACGAAAAAATAAAATAAAACAAGGAAGAACGCTATAGTCGAGTACCTCGACTATCAGATACCCGTTACTCAGCTAAAGGGACCAAAGGGAAATGGAGATATGCAAGCAGCAAAGCGAGATTTAAGTGCGCCACCTACCGGCGGAAGACAGATTTAAGCATTGTGGGCGTTAGGGTAGGCGTGGCACATTTTTTTTTGGATTAATCGATAGGTATTGACGAGACCAATACATTTCAGTTAAAATTTGTTATCTAGCATAAAAATTGTGGGCGCCACAGGCTTGGGCGGTTTGTGGGCGTTAGAGTGGGCGTGGCATATTCGCATAACAAACCTGCGCTGCGTACAAGGCTACGGAATCTAAATCTGAAATCCCAATACTCTATCTTTGATAGTTTCCGAGATATCCGCGTTCATATTTACGGTTTTTTGAAGTTTGTGGGCGGTTTGTGGGCGTTAAAGTGGGCGTGGCAAACTTTTTTTTGGGTCAATCGATAGGTATTGATGAGAACAATTCATTTCAGTTTAAATTTTTACTCTAGCATCAAAACTGTAGAAGCCACAGTTTTGGGCGGTTTGTGGGCGTTAGAGTGGGCGTGGCACTCTACTGAAACAAACTTGCGCTGCGTAAGAAGCTCAGGAATCTGCTCGCCAAATCTCAATAGCCTATCTCTTATAGTTTCCAAGATCTCAGCGTTCATCCGGACAGACAGACGGACAGACGGACAGACGGACATGGCTAGATCGACTCGGCTAGTGATCCTGATCAAGAATATATATACTTTATGGGGTCGGAAACGCTTCCTTCTGCCTGTTACATACTTTCCGACGAATCTAGTATACCCTTTTACTCTACGAGTAACGGGTATAACAAGAAAGAACGCTATAGTCGAGTACCTCGCTATTAGATACCCGTTACTCAGATAAATATATGGTTATGTGGGCGGTAGACAGATTTAAGCGTTATAGGCGTTAGAGTGGGCGTGGCTAACTTTTTTTGGGTCAATCGATAGGTATTGACGAGAATAATATATTTCAGCAAAAATTTGTTATCTAGCATTGAAATTGTGGGCGCCACAGGCTTGGGCGGTATGTGGGCGTTAGAGTCCGCGTGGCATAATCGCGTAACAAACTTGCGCTCCGGCTACGGAATCTAAATCTGAAATCCCAATTCTATATCTATGATAGTTTCCGAGATATCCGCGTTCATATTTGAACTTGCGCTGCGCAGGAAGCTCAGGAATCTGCATGCCAAATCCCAATAACCTAGCTCTTATAGTTTCCGAGATCTCAGCGTTCATACCAGATAATAAATTTCAGTTAACATTTTTTTCTGAAGTGAAAATTGTGGGCGCCACAGGCTTAAGCGGTTTGTGGGCGTTAAAGTGGGCGTGGTACATTGCTGAAACAAACTTGCGCTGCGTAAGAAGCTCAGGAATCTACATGCTAAATCTCAATAGCGTGGCTCTAATAGTTTCCGAGATCTCAGCGTTCATCCGGACGGACGGACATGGCTAAATCAACTCGGCTAGTGATCCTGATCAAATATATATCTACTTTATGGGGTCGGAAACGCTTCCTTCTAGTATACCCTTTTACTCTACGAGTAACGGGTATAAAAATAGAAAAAAAAAGTACCTGACTACCCCCATTAGAATGACTGCATACTAACAAAATTCTAAATTTACTATTAGAATAAAAATGCGTTTAACGGAACATAGAAAATGTGTGAATATATTTAACCCAGGCAGATACCTAATGACAACAAAAATACTGATAACAAGATATCCGGTAATCAGTTGTCAATGCTCAGATGCGATTAGATTTCGAATCGATGTCTTATATGATGTTAAAACACATGGTTATAGCGTCTTCCACAGAGATCCATCCACCATCTACCATCCGTTGAACGGATGGTCCATAACGTTTCGCCGTTCCGAAAATCTCCCAATTAGTGCCCCATCTAAATTTGACGGACGATGTTTGTTCGGTGCAACTCTGAGCTCTTCTTCTTGACATTGGAAATTGAAACATTCACTACGAAAACGTAAACAATGATGACAGGGAACAATCGAAAATGGAAGGCGCAGAAGCAACAGGCTTGTTCGATTAGCAAGATCAGCTGTTATCGGAGTTTCACATTTAAAAATGGGAGGCGCAGAAGCAAAAGGTTTGGTTTGATTAGCTACAGGTCTTCAGATCAGCTGTTTTCTGATCGTAGATGGTAGATGTACCCTGTGAGAATCGGAGTTTCACATTTGGGAAGGGGGTATAAGACCCTAAGCTGGACTAGGTTTTTTACTTTAATGGTCGGTTGTAGGGAAGTCTTACATTAATTTTAAATAAAAAGCGGTCCCTTATAATTTCTACAGGCAAAATAATTTTTATTTTATTCAGCTTGTCAATACCTACAGGCGTACTATACCTTTCGCTGTTGCAATTTCAAGCGGATTCTGGTTTACATAGAAAATCGCTATAGAAATAACAGCTGATCGGCATAAACAAACCGAAACCGATGGGGCGATAGTGGAAAGATTTATTTCCTGAAAATATAATGGATTTAGCGCCCAATGATTTTTTCATTGCTATTAGCAAGTGGGTCAAGTTCTATTCAGAAAAAATTTAATTGGAACTACTGTCGGCGGACAGTGACGCCTCCAGCAATTCCTAAAATTAGAGCCGTTTGAATCCTTAAAAGCATTTATAACACCATCCTCGCCAATAATTCTTTTTTTAAAATCAAATTTCTTCTTTAGATAAATAATGTAACATTTTTTTGCGCAACAGTCGTCAGTTTTACCAAGGAGGATACAAGCTGGAGATAAAAGCAAGCCAATGTGTACATCTTTATTATGATGATCTAATTTGTTGAGGTTCTAGCTGTAGGATGCTCCGTGGGCCTGCACCATCAATTATTTTTTTTTATAATGGCGCCTTTGCAGTGCAAATGCACTTTCATCTCAAAAAATACCGAAACGCCAAAGCGTGAAGCGGAATTTTGCCGCTGCAGCAGAGCAGGGTATAAGCAAAAATATATTTTTTATACTGCACAGAGCCTTGCCGTTGTTTTTCCTTATACGGGTAGTCGGCCACGGATGTAAGGTAAAACGTACAAATTGTTCCTAGTAAATATGTTTGCAAAGTGAGAGGACGAGCTAAAAGTTTGGGAATACGATTCTAGGGACTTTTCTGTGCTAGGTGGAGACAGTTTTATATTTTACTCCAATGGAAGCTATATGTTATAGAAATCCGGATAAATTTAAATTGAAAATATCGAATAATGCAATAACTTAGGGAAGAGAAAAAATATATCAATATTAACAAAAATATATTTCTTACTTTGTATGTAAAGGAGCTATTAGATCTAATTAACCGATACGGTTAGTTCCTACATGTATACTCTTTGCAATTGGAAGAAGACTTTTGGAAAAGTTTGAGCTTTAAAGTGAGACCCCAATAGTAAATGGCGGCCAAAATGTTTACTTCATTGCCTTGAAAAATTCTGACTGAAATTATTTTACCCTCTACAATGTTATACAAATATGAATAGCTATCCAGACAATTACTATGTTCCTTAAATCCGCTGATATGATCCCTTTAAATAAAAAAATTCACCGGGTATTTTTGAAAATTGTTGGTGCACGAATGTTATTATCAAAAAGTTAACGTCAACGTAAATGGTAATGGTGTTGTCCACGACATTGTTTATTAACACATGAATAGGTGTCTTGTATCAAAAAGAGACTATGTATAACTTTGACTGAGATTTCTTGTTACGAAGCCGTTATTAGTTTACTACTAAATTGTTAACCTTAAAAGTTATAAATAAATAAGGTAATTAGCGGATTTCAATGTTCAAAGCATTCAAAAATAATTTTAAATAGGTCGATACCTATCGTTTGTTTCTGCTGCGAACCTGGACATTTTTTATAAAGCATAGTACTCACATCGACGAAAACCGCGAGCTAACCATAGGAGTGAGCGAGAGGCAAACATGCGGCTAAAGCTTTTCGTCGGGTCTGTTTTTCAGCGCGGTACTCAGATGAGCTAAGGAAATACCAGAAAAAATACCAGACTTCGCGAGTGAATTTTCGATGAACGCCGTTAGCCGCGGCCCAAAGAATAAGAAATTTAATCATTGGCGGTGTTCGTGCAGAAGCGGTGGGGAATTTAAAAATTTTAAATGGAAGAAAAACTACAAAAAAGGTTGAAGGAGGTTAGTGCAGATGAAAAAGGACGCCTAATCCAAGCTGTTGCTCATTACCACGACAGGGAAAATCCGCAGAATAGTTGAAGTGCTGGAGGAGATCCACTCGAGAATCCCAGTGGGAAGGAACATGCCGAGTGGGACTTCGCTCTCTACATGGACATCCTGCCGGGCGTGTCCTCGCAAGAAAAGTAAGATCTGGCCAAAAGAATTTGGTTGCGTTGTACTAATAGAAGTATCTTTTTATCTTTTTTGATCTCCGAGGACCTCTCCATTAGGACTCCGTACACAACCACCAGCTACTTGACAGCTAAAGCGGAGCTGGAGGACGTCTGAAATGGCGAAGCATTCGTCGGACGTTAAGGAAGCTTTAAACTACTAATTTACATAAGTAAAAACATTCGTTGAACATTCCATTTTATTTTACTTTCTTTGTGTACCAGCAGACTCCTCCTTTTTAAATTTCTCCAATTGATTGGTTTTCTGTTTGGCAACAAACCCAGACGCTTGGCAGTAAGACCAACATGCGTTGCGGGTGAACTTTGAAAACTTCGGTCACACTACAAAGAATACGATTTTTCGACTAGTGAAACTCTTAGCCGATCTGAGTACTAGGCTTAAAGCCTAGTACTCACATCGACGAAAACCGCGAGCTAACCATAGGAGTGAGCGAGAGGCGAACAGGCGGCTAAAGCTTTTCGTCGGGTCTGTTTTTCAGCGCGGTACTCAGATGAGCTAAGGATATACCAGAAAAAATACCAGATTTCGCGAGTGAATTTTCGATGAACGCCGTTAGCCGCGGCCCAAAGAATAAGAAATTTAATCTTTGGCGGAGTTCGAGCAAAGGCGCGTGTGGAAACTAAAAATTAAAAATGGAAGGAAAACCCCCAAATCGACAGCAGGAGGTCAGTGCAGATGAAATAGGACGCCTAATCCAAGCTGTTGCCCATTATTCTGGGATTTCAACGACAGGAAGCTATTTCCCAAAAAAAAAAATCCGCAGAATAGTTGAAGTGCTGGACGAGATCCACTAGAGAATCCTAGTGGGAAGGAACACGCCGAGTGGGACTTCACTCCCTACATGGACATCCTGCCGGGCGTGTTCTCGCAAAGAAAGTAAGTCTGGCCAAAAGAATTTGGTTGCGTTGTACTAATAGAAGTATCTTTTTAGCAGAACCACCAGTAATACGATCTCTCCGGACACCACCACCACCACCAGCTACTTGGCAGCGGAGCTGGAGGACGCGCTGGCTCCTATAAGGAGGAGGAAAATAGGGCGCCCGCTAAGGAACAGTTGGAGAAGCCATAGTCAGCCATTGCCAGGATGCTGCGCGACTTTCTGCAGCATCAGCGGATCAACCCCATTCCCAATCCGGCTCCCACATTCTCAAGGTCCATTGGGACTCGGAGCTGGACTGCGGTGGCGCGAGAAAGATGGCGAAACATCCGTGGGACAAGAAGGACGCTTAAAAATACTAATTTACATAAATAAAAACATTCGTTGAACATTCCATTCATTTTAATTGTAGTTTCTTTGCACCAGCAGACTCTTCTTTTTAAATTGCTCCAATTGCTTTGTTTTCCGTTTGGCAACAAACCCAGCTGCTTGACAGTAAGACCATAATACATGCATTGCGGGTGAACTTTCAAAACTTCGGTCACACTACAAAGAATAAGATTTTTCGACTAGTGCAACTCTTAGCCGATCTGAGTACTAGGCTTAAGCCTTGAAAATACGGCCTAATCAAGGACAGTGCGAACAACACTTTTATTAATCGCCGTTCTATAGTGTGAGAAGGTGCGTGTGGTCGGAATGTCGAATTATCAAATAAACTATGTTCCACTTTCAAGGTTTCAGGACCGATGTTATTTTTGTTACACTATTGGATTCGATGAGAACCGATTATTCTCACTGACATTAATATCCCACTCCTAATTTGACGTGATTTTCACAAAATATAAAATTAAAAGAATATTGCGATATATGTTTATTTGCACAACTATATTGGAATAAATAATATTCAGCTATTCTTAAAATACGTAGGATATTTATATGTATACGTATACATACGTGTATACGTATATACGCTTGTGAATGTGTGTGTGTGTGTTTGCATAAGTGGTGCATACAATTTGTATATTCATAAAAGGCAAGTTTTCTCTTTCAAAAGAGCTAGTGGTTTTTTCGAAATATCTTAGGACCGTTTAATTGGAAATCTGACAAATTAGGAATAGTATCAAAAAAGTTTGATTGCCTCAGTCAAAGTAAACAATAACTTAGAAATGGATACAACAAAATCAAGTGCCAGGTATGTGTGTTTAATACGATAAATATACTAAAATTTCAATTCATTTTTTGCTATGTTTCTATCACTTGCAAGTCGAGTTGTGAGCATTAGTTAATAATAATAATTGCCAAGACGCCAGACTATTTACTAAGTATTCCAATGTATGTATGTATTTATACATTCTTTAAATTTGTTTTTTCACCTTAGGTACACTAGAGCAGATCTTTTAGCTCTACGATATGAAGGTAAAAGTCGACAGCGCCCGCACTGTACAAATCGAACTGAGTTACAGACATTGGGTTTTTGGAAGGTAAACTTGAATGCAGTTTCACTCAGCGTAGCCAACAACTACTTAAATCAAAATAAGAACCGGCTATCTCCGGAGACGGATAACTCGAGTCTGAATTGTTCCAACACCGCTTCAATAAGCTCGCGTCGCGCCATGAGAAATAGAGAGCGGGCGAATAACTACTACCAGCGTTTTGTACCTACAGAATCCCTCCAAATGTGCGGGGAAGATAAAGATAAGGATAAGGATACGACGACGATTGGGCAGTCCTTTAAGTCGCCCGTCATCGATCATCGCAGCATATCATCGTCTCACCTAATGCCGGCATTTGCGAAGAGGCGTTTTGCCGCATCGAGCGGGGGCACCAGCGCGGAAACCAATGAGACGACAGTCAACACCTGTGATGATGGATCAAGTGCACCTCAAAGAAGGGAAATCAAGGGGAAAGCACCCAGTTCACCTAATCGAAAAGGCAGCGAGCTTGATAGTGCAGAAACACGCTTGAATTATGTTCATCAGGAACACGACCAATGCATGTCATCTTCGCCAACATTTTCGACGTCCCGCCAGGAAAGGCGGATTGGCAGTGGTCGTCTATTGCCCAGAAGTGATAATTGGGAATACAAAAGCCAAAAGACCAAGGAGTCGAACACTGAGACTGAGAAGGATGCGTCTCCAAATGGAAGTGGAGGTTTAAGCGTTGCTAATCAACACAATCAAAGCCAACACCACCAGCGCGCATTCAGTGGAAGGATGGTCGATCGTGTTACCGAACACACAGATCGTCGTTTTCAATACGACACCAAGAGGTCAGACCGACAGGGCGTAAGTAATCGACGCATATCCAACAAGGAGACTTGTAGTAATCAAAGTCGTGGCAAGCGCGCAAACTCCTATCACATTCACGAAGAACCAGAATGGTTTAGTGCAGGACCAACATCACAGCTTGAAACTATTGATCTACACGGCTTTGACGACCTGGACAACAATGAAGAGCGTTCCGAAAGGGATGGTCATAATGAAAATTTTCCACAACTTGATAAAAATTTAGCTGCGCAAGCAACGGTTGATAAAGCTTCGAGAAGAAGTAGCAATGTCAGTTTAAATTTAAGCGACGCAAATCAAAGTGACGATAAAATAGACACTGGTGAAAATATACTGACATTGATACAAAACTCATCAGAACTCAGCAAACAGAATCAAAACGAACCAAGTCAGTTCCAATGCAGCCAAAGTTCTGAAAGTGAATTCAATTTTGATGCCTTTCTTAACATGCATCCTTTGGATAATTCCCTTATGGTAAATACGCTGCACCAACTAACTTTAATTATACAACAATTGTTCTTTTTAAAAAGTTAAAACTAAACAGTCTTGACCAAAGTTGCCGGTCATACACTATCCAAATGGATAGTGTTTAAGAATTTTGTGTTTAAATTTGTTAGGGACTCACTTAGAGTAAGCTAGTTTTTGATAACTTACAAACTGCGCGTAACCGTATTGTGTTAATTAGAATAGTTCTAAATATATATTTCTTCATTTATTTCTTTGATCAAAACATGTATATATGTTGTTTATCACTTATATAGAATAATGATGGAAATGAAAAAGGTGAAGCAAAGGGGACATCACGCTTTAGCCGATGGTTTCGACATAAAGAAACTGCAAATAATAATGAGCTTCCTGGTTTGCGGGACTTGCATTCTCAAGAAAAACTTGGTAAGTCAACATCAGTACATATTAACAATTAAATTACTTACTTACCAACACTTACTATATTTTTAAGGTATTCCGAGTGTTAAGGATTTAGAAGCACAAATGACTAAAGTGGACATGCGGACGGATTTTGTAAATCCTGTAGGAGGACCATTCTCTCAAGTAGTGCAAGCGGAAAAACCTATACCTAGAGACACTGAGGCATTCAAAAAACTACTGCAACAGTTGGGGTGTCAGTCTAGGCAGCATCATCCTGGCAATGACGTTTACCATATAATAAACCACTCAAATATAACAAATCATGACCATCTTGAGTCAAACCAACAGCATAAGATAAACGACTGTCATTCGCAGCAGTCAGCGTTAAATGTCCACGTGCCAAACATACCGAGTAATAATCACGTATTTGCGCAAAAACGTGTGGAAACCCATCACCTAATGCAAAGTAAGCTATATAACATAATTTTTTGACTAGTCATTTAAAACCGCGTACATTAATATCTGAGAATATGCCCATAAGTCGGACTAGGTTATCCTGCAAGTCTATAAATCCACTACATTGTGTGCTCCCATAAATCCACTATTTTGTACCACATTCAATACATTTAAATCCAACTTTTTAAGGGATTATACAGCTGCGATCATGAAAATAATACTTCAGTCACCGTTCTGCTTAAAAATTTCACTATAACTATTTATTGCCATTATTCGTCGAATAAAATCGTAAACTTTAATTGAACAAGTAAAAGGATCCTATAAAGTATTTATATTCTTGATCCAGATCACTATCTGGATTTAAGACATTCTTGCGCATCACATGTATCTTACAGCAGTGTGCCACCCCCATACTAGCGCCCACATTTCCAAAAATTTCTTCAAACAAATGTTATTTTATGTATCTTGTAAATTACCTACCGTAATTACCATAGATTTTATTGAAATTGGACAACTCAATGACAAGTTATATCCAAAAAACAATCAATAAATTGCAATTCAATCGAGATTGCACACCACATGCAGAAAACTAGCTGTTTTCACTAATACGCCGCCAAGCCGCTTGGTGCGTTATAGGCTAGTTGGCTAGGTGTGTTAGTGAAAAAATCAAAGTTGCTTTGAGCATATCTCCATCCCTCTCGCTTTCCCATAAGCTGAATAACGGGAATCTAACAGTCGAGGCCACCGACTATAGCATTTTCTCTTGTTTTTTATGTAAGAATCCTGTAATAGGAACTATCGATATATTTATATAAAAATCTTCCAAATATACGATATTAAACTACGCAATACCTAACAATTTTTTTCTTGTTTAAGAAAAATGTTGAAAGATGGTAATAAAAAACGTTGTTTCTTAACATAAATAGGCCTAATTTGTGGAGACGTTTCTCTGGACTTCTTGGAAAAAGAGTTGGGTAATCCTAGCACCCCGCCTTCCACAAAGGAGGTGATTGCAACAGTCCTCCGTGAGTACTCCCATACTAAAAGGAATCCAGTGGCCACGGGGGATCACAACATTTTTACACATTCATCGGTTCTTCAAGCTCAACCAGTCCATCCACATTATTCTGAAGGTTTGTATTTGAATCGTCTACTGCATTCGCATTGATTTAATGGAAACGATTTTGCTAATACGTGCTGGCTAAAAAACATACTTTTTGTTTATTGATGTAGTGCAGGAATAAAAACTTTGATATACACACTGTGGCTCACAGATTAAGTGATGAACTTTGATGTTAGATTGCTCTGGATTTTACAGGTACATCAACCGATCAAAGTATCAAATGGAAGATAAAATGGTGTGAATAAGATTAACCCATCACTTATATTCAAATCCGTTAAAGACTAAATTTAACTCTAAAAACGGAAAATACAGCTTATCTGATGCAGTCCTATACAAAATGCTACGGTTAGAATACTTACAATTTTCTTTAATAATACATATCGTAGCCTCTGGTGTGTTTTGGGCCATTTTAACCAAAATATGTCTCATCACAGAAATCTCTGCGTATTGCAATTTGGGATTAAGTTGAGTAATACCCTAGTAATACCCCGATATTAAAAAAAAAGAAAATTTTTCTCGAAGAACCCCGATTTCTTCAGAATTTACATGAAGAAAGAACTTGGCGGTGATGTATAAAAAGCTTTATTTGTTTTTAGTTCTTACACCCGACCTTAACGGGTAAGTGGTTAATCTTATTCTAGACAATTTTATCCTTCATTTAATAAATATTCATTTAAAATTCACCGCTATCTAGCGTCAAACTTAGAAGGCTGCACTGCATCACTTAAGCTGTGACGACCCCTTACAAATCAAAAAATCATGTTTACTATTTTGGCATAGTTAAAAAATACTCTTTTTTAGTCCTCTTTCTGAATAAATTCGTGTCTAAGCTTGATTTTATTTGTTATGCTGACGTTTAACATCGTCTTTGAAAACACATCCTAACATTTTAAGGATTTATAAGGTGTTTGACCTTATTTTGGCTATTTAATATTTATAACCTTTACTCGTAAAATATTTGTCAGAAAGGAAGCGTTTCCGACCCTATAAAGTCCTTGACCCTATATATACTTGAGCATGGATCTCCCGTCTGGAGTCCCCAAAACGGAATTTATGATGATCGTATCGAATCTGTACAGAAGAACTTTTTGCTACTCGCTTTAAGGCGCCTAATCTGGGATGCAAACCTCAGTTTACCTTCTTATGGAACAGTCTTTATTTGTAACCCTCTTCGAGGTGAAATTGATGGCCCCGACTTGGTTAGCCAGCTAAACTTTTCTGTTCCATGAAGATTAACAAGAAATTACATTTCCCTAATTTTATATCATTGTAGATCTAACTAACTATGACTTGCATGAAAGTTTCAGAGTTTTATGTTCTGACTATAATGGACTTTATCCTATTATCTCAAAATACGACCCTCTGCCGTTCTTGAAACAATTAATATTACATTTTCTAGCAAGCAAATTCGTGCCGTACGACAGACGGCAGCGCCCCTCAGCCGGTTGGGCGGGAGGTGTAACCGTAGGATCACGCACGAAAAAAAGTATATATTGATCGAAATCACTAGCCGAGTCGATATAGCCATGTCCGCCTGTCTGTCCGTCAGTATAAACGCCGAGATCTCGGACACTATATAAGGTAGAAGCCAGTTGAATATAAAAATGTAACAAAGAATATTTATTTTGACGTTGGTTAAGGGAGTAACAAATATATCATAGTCAAGGTAGTCGACTATTGCGGTTCTTCCTGTTTATATTTAATTTATTCACGTTTATATTCCGTCCTTATACCCGTTACTCGTACACTAAAAGGTATACTAGACTCGTCGGAAAGCATTGAACAATTAGTAGGAAGTGTTTCCGACCACATAAAGTATACAGCTGCGGCAAATAAAAAAAAGTTGCCGCGTGTTGTCGCGCCGACTTTTTTGTTCGCTGTATTTTCGGCTGTTATCGACAATCGTTAGAGCATCAGGATTGGGCCGAAAACAGAGAGAGCAAGCACAATTTTGCCAATTTTTTTCCGAAAGACTGTTTTGAGTGCACAAGTGAGAGCGGCTTTCCTATCAATATACGAATAGTGCAATATTATTTTATAAGAACAATCCTCATAAAATGGAAGAAATTTAGAGGGGAAAATCATTTGAGTGAAAGTAACTGTGTCACTGGAATTGAGAACTTACAAGAATTCCATTTATAGAGCGTGTATTTATACCCGTTACTCGTAGAGTAAAAGGGTATACTAGATTCGTCGGAAAGTATGTAACAGGCAGAAGGAAGCGTTTCCGACCCCATAAAGTATATATATTCTTGATCAGGATCACTAGCCGAGTCGATCTAGCCATGTCCGTCTGTCCGTCTGTCCGTCTGTCTGTCCGGATGAACGCTGAGATCTTGGAAACTATGAGAGCTAGGCTATTGAGATTTGGCGAGCAGATTCCTGAGCTTCTTACGCAGCGCAAGTTTGTTTCAGTAGAGTGCCACGCCCACTCTAACGCCCACAAACCGCCCAAAACTGTGGCTTCTACAGTTTTGATGCTATAGTAAAAATTTAAACTGAAATGAATTGTTCTCATCAATACCTATCGATTGACCCAAAAAAAAGTTTGCCACGCCCACTTTAACGCCCACAAACCGCCCACAAACTTCAAAAAACCGTAAATATGAACGCGGATATCTCGGAAACTATCAAAGATAGAGTATTGGGATTTCAGATTTAGATTCCGTAGCCTTGTACGCAGCGCAGGTTTGTTATGCGAATATGCCACGCCCACTCTAACGCCCACAAACCGCCCAAGCCTGTGGCGCCCACAATTTTTATGCTAGATTACAAATTTTAACTGAAATGTATTGGTCTCGTCAATACCTATCGATTGATCCAAAAAAAAATTTGCCACGCCTACCCTAACGCCCACAATGCTTAAATCTGTCTTCCGCCTGTAGGTGACGCACTTAAATCTCGCTTTGCTGCTTGCATATCTCCATTTCCCTTTGGTCCCTTTAGCTGAGTAACGGGTATCTGATAGTCGAGGTACTCGACTATAGCGTTCTTCCTTGTTTTAAACTAAGAAATATGACTATAATATATACCACATATTTAAGACCGGACGACTTCGCTTGAGTGTGCGTTCCTCATGCCGCACCGCGCCGGCTCAGTGTGCGCGCACCCTAACGGTTTTCGGGTTAAAAGTTCAGTTGCTCAGAGCTTTTTATTGTTCTTTCGTTATGTTGTATTAAGAAAAAGTACTACTAAGTGATTTCGCAAAATAATGAATAAAATAGTGTTCCCAATGGGTCATGAAACGCACTCTAATGAGAAATTATAAGGATATTAGAAAAGCTAATTTATAAAGGCAATGCAAAAGATAAGTTAGATTGAGTCGTCGAATTCTTTAAAATAATGATTAAAGAGTAACCTAAAACAAGAACCCAAAAGGTTAGCACGCAGTATGAAAGCAGCAATGACCCCATAACTGCTAAAAAGACAAGTGCATGAACGCAAGTAGGTCCCGTTTAAGCCGTCTATCAAGTTAAATAAAAAAAAAATATTTATGAGTACATGAAAACAAAAATTATGCGGTTGAAGTCAAAACAAGGAAGAACGCTATAGTCGAGTACCACGACTATCAGATACCCGTTATTCAGCTAAAGGGACCAAAAGGAAATAGAGATATGCAAGCAGCAAAGCGTGATTGAAATGCGCCACCTACCGGCGGTAGACAGATTTAAGAGTTGTGGGCGTTAGAGTGGGCGTGGCAAATTTTGGATCAATCGATAGGTATTGACGAGACCAATATATTTCAGTTAAAATTTTTTATATACCATGAAAATTGTGGGCGCCACAGGCTTAGGCGGTTTGTGGGTGTTAGAGTGGGCGTGGTATAATCGCGTAATAAACTGGCGCTGCGTACAAGGCTACGGAATCTAAATCTGAGATCCCAATTCTCTATCTTTAAAAGTTTCCGAGATATCCACGTTCATACTTACGATTTTTTGAAGTTTGGGAGCGGTTTGTGGGCGCTAAAGTGGGCGTGGCAAACTTTTTTTGGGTCAATCGATAGGTATTGATGAGAACAATACATTTCAGTTAAAATCTTTATTCTAGCATCAAAACTGTAGGAGACACAGTTTTGGGCGGTTTGTGGGCGTTAGAGTGGGCGTGGCACTCTGCTGAAACAAACTTGCGCTGCGTAAGAAGCTTAGGAATCTGCACGCCTAGTAGCCTAGCTCTTATAGTTTCCGAGATCTCAGTGTTCATCCGGACAGACGGACATGGCTAGATCGACTCGGCTAGTGATCCTGATACTTTATGGGGTCGGAAACGCTTCCTTCTGCCTGTTACATACTTTCCGACGAATGTAGTATACCCTTTTACTCTACGAGTAACGGGTATAATAAAATCTCCATAGACTGCAAAAAAGACTGAATTGGAAGAACGTGTCTTAAATAGGGCCCACAATAAAAGGAAAATCCATTTTATGGCGGATGATAATTGTTCATTTTTAGATGAAACTTCACGTTAAACAACCTACAAATATAAAATTGAGGACCCAATTCACATTTGCAAAAAATAAACATAGTGAAGTTAGTGTCATGGTATGTGCATGTTCTCGTACTATGGTGAGGGTTCAATACCATAATATGTTAGTTTTGATAGATCAGAAATTTTGATGCTATTTTATGCGTTATACAAAGTTAATTTATTCCATTAATTATTATTATTTTTAAAGCTTCCAAATGTATTACGACTGTAAACCAAATCAAATATGATGGAGAGTCGTCCATAGTTTCAAAATCCTTGATTTAAATGGTATAAAGTGGACCTTATAGGCCTCAGAACTAAAACACATTGAAAATTTTTGCAGAACTGTTAGGAACAAGGTTTTAATGCCAAACCAAAGAAAAACAAGAAAGGAAGCTAACTTCGGCAAGCCAAAGTTTATATACCTTTGCAGGTCGTTTCCATGGGAGCATTGTATATACGAAAAAACTAACTTTTAGAAAACTGAAAACTATTTGCGGAAATATTAAGATAATGTCCCATATATACTACCTTTTTTTTTTTACCAAAAATGAAATATGACGGTCTTTGTCTTATATTGACATTAATTTTCCGATCCGTCCTATGGCATCTATATGATAAAGTAGTCCAGTTTTTATTAATTCGAATATATAGTTGTCCGAACCGGCTCGATCCGACTTATATACTTCCTGCAAAAGAAATAAGACGATTAAGAAGGTTTTATCCCGTTAGCTTCAAAAGTGAGAGAATAGTTTGCGTAGAAACGGACTGACAAACGGACTTGGCTAGATTGACTCGTCTAGTGATGCTGATCAAGAATATATATACTTTATGTGAAACGAACGTCTCCTTCACTGCGTTGCAAACTTCTGACTGAAGTCGTTATACGCTCTGCAAGGGTATAATAAACTGCCCTTGAGCTATTTTGAAATACTCACGCAACAATATCCCCACGGAATAATTCTGGAGTCGTGACATCAAATTGTTGTTGCAGCCCAAGACATGTAAATTAATAAATTTCAACCAACAACATTTTCCCAATCACAGTATTTTGTAGTTTTTTATAAGCCCTCTCTATTAATGGTGCTATTTACTAGATTTGTAACCCTACCTAACTTTAAAAACAATTTAAATATTGCCAACAAATTGTTTTTGTAAGCGGTGTAATCTTTCGCAGCATAGTACAACGAACATAAAGGTTTCGATTAGTACGTTTCTTGAATAATAGCTTTTATGTTATAACTGATCTAACGTAATTTCTTATTTTGTTATAGAATTGATTTCGCAAAATACTGCCAACCACGCGATTAATCAGTTAATTGCACATGGTAACTCGCCATCTCCTTTGGCATTTACTCCTACATCAGTACTGCGGAAAATGACAGCCGATAAGGAAACAAGTCAAACATCCAGTTCTTCTCATAACCAACAGCCACAATATCAAATGCACCCACAGCATGTCAAGCAACTAAGTACGAACGTACATGAGCCGCAGCCGACGGCAACTATGGCAACTATGGCCGTGCAGCCTCGAATGATATTGGGCGGTGGAAACTTTGCCATTGGCCCAAGTAACCAACAAATGTCTCCCAATTTGCAACAGTGTCGAAATCAGCAGGGAATAAAATGGACTCCTGGTAATATGCAGATGGTGCAAGGAAAATCATTTGGTAAGTGGAAGGAAATTTTATTGTTTTTGGTTTGGTGGTTTCGGTAAGTGGACGTTTTGTATAATTTTAAAGGAAGTTATAACGAATAAACAGAGCTCATAGTAGAAGTAATTCATGATATCACCTGTTACTCGTAGAGAAAATATGTTTATTGTATTCGGCAAAAAGTATATAACAGGTAGACTGAAGCGTTAACAACATTATAACTATATACAGCGAAGTGTAGGGTATAGTGAGGTACGATTCTTTTTTTGAGTGTCACTTTTCCAAAACTCCATATTTTTCAAAAGTAGAACGTTGCTCAAATCTATAAAGAATATTTTAGTTAAAGTTCGATAGTAAAATTCCAACGGAGTTAAATCGTACAGCTTGACACGGTACCCTACAAGGTACTGTCGGAAACATGAAGTTGCCACTTTTTTAAGGCTCAAAAATAACATAAACTACGAGGAACTGTTGCTAAAGATCATTTTAATACTTTTATATACCTATCTGACTTGGTTTTCCAAAAATCTTTGCTGTGGCACTGCTGAAACACATTTAAATTGAATAGGTTTTTTATTTTTGCTCACCCTTTTATCACAAGTATCTTACGAACAAATTACAGGTATTCTTAATAGTATTATTGTAATTTCATTGTCGGTACAATAAGAGAGATCGACTTTAGTTATTTAAAAACTTTGACGTCACGACACATGTGAGATTTAACGAGTTCTCACCTTACCTACACTTGCCTTTCACTACACGAAATTTAGAAACGTCCGTATGTCCGCGTGAACGCTGTGATCTCGGAAAGTATTAGGCTTAAACTAGAGGAGGCAATAGATGTAAGGAAGTTTGGCCCAAAAACAATCAATTTTTCATAATTTTTTTCAAATATTTTTAATGATATTATAAGTTTACATAACTTGGTGCATTTTAGCTTGCTAGTAATATACAAAAACAACATTTTAAATAAACCAATTGTGACAATTTTTCGGAGACTGAAAAAAGGTACCCATCTGGTGACAGGATCATCAGAAAATTATAATGCAAATCTTGTATATTATTGTATGTAAAAACAAACTGATTGAAGAAAGGAATTGGGAAAAAATAAAATTCTAAAAATAAAATAAATTTTCCCGTTTTAAAAACACGCCTTAAACACCCCTTAAAAAATTATAACTAACTGTTATTTATGTTACCTGTAAAAAATAATCACTAGCAAATTGAAAGGGAAAAATATTTGAAAATTTAGGTGATTAGTTTTTAGTTTCCTAAAAATGTTAATGCTATGTATATGTATATATTGCTTCCATAGAAACGACTTGCAAGGGGATATACAAATTGGCGAAGTTAGCTTTCTTTTCTGTTTCAAAGTTAACTATAAGACAAAAGTGGCATAACTAAGAGCCTATTCATTATCGGGGTATCCTAAGAACATTTAAGGAAAAAATGTGAAAGCACAAACTAAAAAATAAATCCAACGCGTCAGAAGTTTTTTTATTGTTTTAATTTAATTTTGATCATCATATGACTTTCGCTTTGGGTTGTACAAACCCGCAATGGCTGCAAAATTGAAATGACTTAGTCATCTTGGCAGTCAGAACCAGACAGACATGACTCGCGGTCGATTCCATAAAATACCAATTGTGTGTCCTGCGACCAATATTTGTTTCGTCTATTTTGAAAGTCCCACCATCGCCTCCGTTTACCTTCTTGACCATTTTCATAGACCAATTCAAATGAACTTGCATTAGGAAGTCGTCATCCCTATTCATCCTCCAAAATTGAACAAGCTTGCATACCTCGCTCGAAGGAACTACACCTTTTCAAAAAATGTTTTTTAAGCAGTTTCCTAAGATACCTACTTATACTTACTTAGAGACTTTCCAAACGTTAAAAAGCAAGATTGGTACGCCATTATTAAGCACAATGAATTCACAAATACAATTTTTTATAAAAATTATAATATTAGACAGAAGGAAGCGTTTCCGTTTACTTATACTTACTTAGAGACTGTCCAAACGTTAAAAAGCCAGATTGGTATTGGGATTTGGCATGCAGATTCCTGAGCTTCGCTTCGCAGCGCAAGTTTGTTTCAGCAGGGTGTCTCGCCCACAAACCGCCCAAAACTGTGGCTCCTACAGTTTTGATGCTAGAATAAAAATGCCACGCCCACTCTAATGCCCATAATGCCTAAATCTGTCTACCGCCCACATAACCATATATTGTGACCGCGGGTGGGGTTCGCATTTCAATCTCGCTTTACTGCTTGCAAATCTGCATTTCCCTTTGGTCTCTTTAGCTGAGTAACGGGTATCTGATATTCGAGGTACTCGACTATAGCGTTTTCTTTGTTTTTATGTAAATTCTTAAGAAGTCGCAGTCCATCGAGGATAATTTTGTTCGCTAATTTTGGGAGTGAAGAAGTTTACTCACATGTAAAGTAGAACCCAAGTTAAAACAATGACTGCGTTCAGCAGAACATCATTGTAACTGACTGACGGACATGATCACAATTAACTTCTTATTTATTTTAGGTCGCCCTATACTGAAAGGAGGCCTTAATTCAATGCCACAACCAAATCCCGGATTAAATTTTACTACACACAAAATCGAAATGCAGCCAGTTCACTCACATCATCAGCAGCTGCACCAACAGCAACAACAAACCCAACATAGATTTAAATCTGTCCAATCTGTGGAATCAGTTTTGAATACCGAAAATGTGCATCAAAATATCTCGTCTCCTGTTGGATGGCATCAGCTTTTCTTGCAACATCAGCAGCAGCAGCATCAGTCCCGGCAACAACCTAGGCATAGGGTGATTTATGGAGAGATGCACCGTCAATCGAATCTACAAATGTCATCTCCAGTACCAGGTGAGAAATTTGCTATATTACCTTGTTTAGATCACCAAATATCGTATTTAATTTGTAGGTATTCCTGACAGCTCCGACTCAGGAAATGTGATTAAAACTAATAGCATCGCATCCCCCAGCTACCACAGGGATGATCGGATGCCATCACCAACCAATAATCAGTTGGCGCAATGGTTTTCTCCGGAGCTTCTTGCAAAAGCTTCAGCTGGAAAACTGCCTCTTTTAAATATGAACCAAGCGCTTAGTTTAGAAGAATTTGAACGTAGCATTCAACATTCCTCAGCCGTTGTGCACAATTAATTTTTTAAGAAATATTGAAGTTCAAAGCAGTATAATTAGAAATTAAATTAAATCAAATATTTTAATGTTTGAAATTAATTTTTTGTTTATGCTTAGAAATTTGTGTTTATTTGCACGGCCCTATTTATAAAGGTTTGGCATTTGAATTTGGAGCATATAACTGTAGTTTTCTGAAAATTAACACAAATTTACTCAAACTATTTAAAGTATGTATTTGCAGATTGTAGTTGATCATATTGTAAAAAAAATATTTTACTGTAAATAGTACACAACCAATTATATAAGCTTAAAGAAAATTTGGACTTGAACTCCTTATCTCAGCGGGCTCCTAGCTTTTACCATGTAATGATACAACAGGATTTTGGGATTTTTCCTGGAGACGTATTAAAAATATTGAAAAAGAAGAATATCTCCAGCAAGTTTGACAATATTTATAAAGATTAATATTAAGTGATATTTGGACGACCTTGGAGTCGCGTTTCAACTTGCAGGGTTTCCAGAGCGTCAATTAGACCTTACATGTTTTTAAAATTGTTGAGTAAGAGGAATTTTTGTATATGCTAATTATGCACCTGTAGCATAATGATGGGTGTTTTATTATTTTTTTCTGTAGCAACGTGGGCATGGGCTTGTCAAAAATAGAAACTAAACAATCACTTCGTGGAAATATATCAAAATGCTACACAAATTACACTAATTTATTGTTTACAATTTTTAACTTAACTTTAAAATGTATGTTTTTCATTAACCGTATGTTAATATATTTAATTATTTGTACTTAGATACTGTTAGGATTACACATTAAATTTTATTTTTATTACGAATCACCAATCTAAATGTCTTAAACATTTTTTGTGTGAAAGTTCATTTATTTTTCTTATGCCTGATGGCAGTGGAGTTCCTAAACCGATCGAAAAGCAAGATTGGATTTCGGCTATATGATTGGCTTTTTATACTGTGTTGAAAGAGCACTTCCATTTGAATGACACAAATAATGGTTTTTTAACTAAAATTAATCGTAGCTTAATCCAAATCACCTAAAGGAATTCCACCACAATTTAAATTTTGTTCAACATTTTGTTATAGTCAAGTTATTAGGGTGTGTACGACATACGAAGCTAATACGAACTTCAAAGGTGGGCTTATGTACGACTAGCATTTACAAGAGTAAATATGTAGGTACAAACACGATATTATAATGGCTTAAAATTAGTTTATAACTCTTGAGAACAAATAACATTTTTGTTTGACTGAGTGACTTAAAAATTTTATTTTTTAAAGTAGAAAAACATTCACTTAGCTTAAATTTTAAAGCTATCAACTTTTTTTTTAGGTTTGAATACGTGCGAATATGAATTTTCTTGATCGGTTTTGATTCTTACTTATAACCAACAAATTTCTATTTTGTAATTCGGCTGGGGCTTTCTTTGTTTTCATTGGTGAAAGCTTATAAACGCTTTAAAAGCTCGGTACAAGCCATCTTTTAGAAGCCAATAAACATATCTTTCATTGGAAAATATATATATAACAGCTAGTCGTAAAGTAAAATCTATATTTTAATCGTACGGAAATATGTTGATAAGAGAACAAATCTTTTCGGTACCGAAAGACTTTATGGAACTACGACTGAAATAATGTTTACAAGAAAAATTGTTTATTTAAAGAGAGGGCATAACGACCTTTGTAAACGTTTTGCTGGTGTATAAATTTTGGTAAGAAGTTTGTAACGCAATATAGATTTTTCTGATATATATGTAATACTTCCTCATGATCAGCAACTGCCATACCCGTTATATTGCCGTTTACTCTTTTCGAAAGTTATTGATTTGAAACTTTCCCAACAGTGTTAAGAAAATCTCATATACAGGAACAGTAATCCTACATCTCCCATATTAATTATATCGAATATTTGATGCATCTATACCCTAATCGATGAGAAATCCTTTGATATCTGGTGGCTGTGACTTTGGTTACTCGTTAACTGTACAAGCGTATTAAAACTTGGGTTTGTCGAGAACTTCCGGTCCCATTAGCAAATAATTTTATATTGCGTTTTCTGCCAATAGATCTGCATACGTTTTTTATATTATATCTGAGATATCGAAAAGTGTAATGTAGTGTTTTATCTGCGTAAAATCATTATGTGATCTTAAAAATAGTTAATTTATTGTTTTTATACCTGTTACTCGTGCAGTAAGAGTGTAAATTACATTCGCCGAAATGTATGTAACAGGAAGTGTTTTCGAGTTTATAAAGTTAACATACACGTTACTAGCCGAGTCGATCTAGCCATGTCCATCTGTCCGTCTGACCGTCTCTTTGTCTGTCCTAAAAACCCCATAATGCTGAATCTGATTGTTTGTCTCCTTTTGATTATCAATACCCAACTACATGCCGAAAATTGTTCTGCCTGCTTTATCAAAATATTTAAGCTTTTAAAAGCATACAACGGCATATTCTATTGTAGCGTGACGGATAAGAGCATTTTTAGAAAGTTTTTTTACATTTTACAATTTTTGTCACAAAATTAATATCAAAACTTTTGTAAGTTGAAGGTGCGATCGTCACGACCCCTTATCTCCTTAAGAGGTGTTTTTATTTCATATCAGAAGTTTTTGTTTTAAAAATCAATTATAAATTAGGAGTTATGTTTACTTTTGCTGTAATACTTATATATAGCTATTGTAAAAGCATTAAAACCAATATATGTATTTCCCTTGGCAAGGCCACGTTTACTTGGTACTTAGTTTTAAAAACATTTTTCTAGGAACTTAAATAAAGTATATGTAGTTAGACATCGGAAATTGAACCTACAAAATTAGTCGGGCTTTTGAAAATTTATTACAAAAAAGTTTAGTCGATGACAAACTTTTAAATGTTATTCTTTTATTAAAAAAATATCTTAGAAGAATCGTGTCGTCATCAAATTAATGATGCATAGTTTTGGGTATTTAAGGTAAGCATGAAATGTTTTTCAACTTCTAACCTGCAATTTTCATGGCAAAAATTATTATATATCAAATCTTGAGGAATCTCAAGGGCTATTTAAAGAAAATAGAACAAAATCGCGTAAAAAACTTTTTGATGTCTTTAAATTTATTGTATTTAGGGAATTTAAGCAAAGTCAGCTTGATTGGCACGTATCTAAAACATTAGTTAAACTATAAGCCTAAGATATCGACCTATTTTTTTTAATTACCCACTAAACTAGCGGTTTTTTCCAAAAGTCGTAGGAGTCTATCTCGAGCTACTTAATACACCCATCCCTAAGACCCTTAAACCAAAAATGGAATGACCGATGAATCGCCCAAACTAAACAAATTTTTGGCATGTAGTTGGACATTGATAATCAAAACAAGTTCTCATTTAAATTTTTAAAAAACATTGAAAAATGTGGGTGCTTATCGGGTTTTATAGTTATGGGCGTTTGTAGGCGTTAGAGTGGGCTTGGCAAAGCTAAAATAAAGGAGTAACTTGTAAGGGACAGCGAACAAGTCATACTTTTTAATAATATTAAATTTAACACAAATATTAGCAATAAAGAAAATTGACACTTGATTTGCTGTTTGCGAAGTTGGTTTGGCATATATGCAAATCCACAGAATATTCATCCACCACATTATATTAGCAAATTTTAAAAAGAAGGAAAATCCCACTGAAGGCGTCCAAGAAAATATATGCGTTTTTTGTATACATTCCTTACGAAAAGAACATGTTTAATACATATTTTGCATTTTGAAAGTATAATTCTATTACATAACATTTTTATTAAAACAATTTTTATACCATTGCCGATGGTATTATACTTTTGGTTTGCGATCCTCTTAAGTATAGTTTTGATTAGCAACATGTCCGATCGGACGTCAATATCCTATTGGTCAAGTAAGAACAATCGGATAGATTTTGAAAACTTGTAAATTTTTTTGAAGAAAATGTAGGCGGTGTATGAGCTTTTGACATCAACATTTTCCGATTAGGTTACTATATCCTATAGCTTCAGTTACTGAAAGACTGCAGTTTAACTTGGTAATCATAATATTGTGTATACCCTGATCAAGACAGAAATGCTTCCCCATCGGGAACTATATGCAAAGCTACCATTAAAACAAAAGGGTGATATGCTAAAAAAATTATGTTTTTGTGACAGGTAGAAGAAACTGTTTCCGATCCTATAAAGAATATATTGTCAGGATCACTAGCCGAGTGTATCTATCCATGAGTTCTTGGAAAGTATAAAAGCTAGAAAGTTGGGTCTAAGCATTTGTATCGGAGTTCCACACCCACTCTAACGCTACAATTGCTTACAACGCTAGGGTCTGTCTAGTGCCCACATTATTAAAGCTACAGAGCTTAAATTAGAATTCAAAATAAAAAACCGACTTTTAAAATTTGTCTTTGTCATCTTCTGTACTTTACGCGTATATCGTTAATTTTTAAATGAACACAATACGAACGAATACTTCTCAAAACAATACATTTTCAACACATCTGGAAAAATTCTTATGTAAGGGATTCGAGATCCCAAGAAATTTGTATGCAGGGTGACTTGTTTATCTGCAGCGAGTAAGATCTCAATACTATAGTTAAGAAAGAAGAAAGATCTTGAAAGTTTGCCAATAGAAAAGTCTCTACTGCACTTGTCAAATCCGGTGCATGCACGCTATAGTCGATGGCCCCGACTATTAGATACCCGTTACTCAGCTAAAGACAGTGCGAGAAGGATAGATATATGAAAACAGCTGATTTGCAGCAAAATATTGATTTTTATATGGTTATAACCTTTGAATGAATAATTCATTAAATTTTTTCATGTAGATTAGTATTGATAATAAAAACAACTTTCATTTAATTTTTTACAAAATATTCAAAAATGTCGGTGCTAGACGGGTTTAAGTGTAATAGTGGGTTGTGGGCGTGGCACCCTGATGAAACAAACTGGCGCTGCGCAGGAAGCCCAAGAATCTGTATGCCAAGTCACAACCTTCTAGCTTTTATAGTTTCCGAGATCTCAGCTCGGCTAGTGATCCTAATGAAGAATATATATACTTTGTGGGGTCGGAAACGCTTTCTTTTACCTGTTACATCCTTTCCGAAGAATCTAGTATACCCTTTTAGTCTACAAGTAACGGCTATAAATATATTATTAATTTATTGCATTGGTACCAAGCTTTTTGCAACTGTCACCAAATAAATGAGTAAAATGAAATTAAAATGCAGAGAGACTACTTCTATACGCAGAAAGGAAAATCTACTGTGAAGCTCCGGAACAAATGTTCAAAAGGTACCGGCTAAATTAAAATGTATGCATACCAAAAATCAATTGGTGGAGAAAAAACTACTGTGAAATTCCGAAATTAAAAATTCGTCGTTGTTGGGAAGAAATATATTTCTGAAAATATGCGTTCAATGACATATTTTTTGTTAAAACCAGAGCTCCCAAAATGTGCTCAATCATTTTTCCCTAGCCTGTCAGCCTAAGCTCAAATAGGAATAAATTGTCAAGCTCAGACTCTGGCTAAGCAGACACTTTTTATACCCTTGCAGAGCGTATTATGATTTCAGTCAGAAGTTTGCAGTGAAGGAGACATTTGCGACCACTAGACTAGATCAGTCGATCTAGCCATGTCCGTCTGTCCGTCCGTTTCTACGCAAACTAGTCTCTCAGTTTTAAAGCTATCGGGCTGAAACTTTCTCAAAAGTCTTCTTTCTTTTGCAAGTAGTATATAAGTCGAAACCAGCCGGATCGGACAACTATATCTTATAGCTTCCATAGGAATAATCGGAAAAAAAAATTTAAAAAAATTTTTTAACATATAACCTCCTACTCTTGGAAATAAAATTTTTTAATTAGTTCTGAATTTCGGATTTAATTTTATCAAAATAGGACGACTATATCATATAGCTGCCATAGGAGCGATCGGAAAATTGGTGGGGAAAATAATATGAAACAAATTATAGCTTCGGTGTTTTTAACATATAACCTCCTACGCTTGGAAAAACTTTTTTTGATTAGTTCTGAATTTCGAATTTCATTTTATCAAAACCGGACGACTATATCATATAGCTGCCATAGGAACGATCGGAAAATAGGTGGAAAAATAATATGAAACAAATTATAGCTTCGGTGTTTTTTGACGTATTATCTATTATTATATAGTAGTATTATATACTATTGGAAATATCATTTTTAGTATTTTTCAGAATTTCGAATTAAATTTAATAATTATAACTGCAAGGGTATACAAACTTCGGCTTGCCGAAGTTAACTTCCTTACTTGTTTTGTTTCACTCGTGTTAGGTGTCTGAACGTTACTAGATCAGAAACACATGAACGTGTCCCAAAATAAAAGTTCGGACCGGTGTCAAAACAGCTAACGTCCAGTAGGTGAGCAATTTTCTTTAAACGGAGTTAAAGTGTCTTTTCAGAATTTAAGAGAATTCAAATTTCTTAATATTGTTTTACAATTTTAAACATCTTTACCAAAAATTTCTTAAAGTTTCAAATACAATTGAGGCGAAAGCCTTAGTTGCTATCGCCCTAATTATAAGTTAGCTCATAGTTTTACACTGAAAGTTAGCATTATATAATTATATTAAATACGTTTTGTTTCGTGATACATTTATAAAACAAAAACGCCTCTTAACGAGGTAAAAATCTAGTGACGATCGCACCTTCAACAAACAAAAGTTATAATATCAATTTTGTGACGAAAATGTATTATACGATCTACTAAATATATACACAATCTACACTTTTCTCATTCGCCTCGTTAAGAGGTGTTTTTGTTTGATATCAGAAGATTTTGTTTTAAACTTAAATCATATAATTCATTTACTTTCCCAAAAGCCGAAGAAATCAAGTTTCCTATACAATACACAAACAAAATGTAATGTTGTCAAAAGCTGAAGAATTTCAAGGGCTATACAGTTTAAAAGTTTTAACCGAAATCGTTCTTCAAAAAGAAATTAAATTAAAGCTAAAAATTCGAATAAAAAAACCTTTGCCTATAATTTTAATCGATGGTATTTATCACAAGCATGTAGCTATATAAATTCACAAGTTACGGGTGTACGAAATGCAGCTTTTTATAGCTGTTTTCATGCCAAACTAGCGAGGTTTTCCAAAAGGCAGTGTTAGATGTTCTTAACTGGTAAATGTGGCCATTTTTGTTGATTCAAACTTTAAAGCGGAACTTTTTACAATAATGTGTTGTTTGTCACAAGTTGAAGAATCTTAAGGGCTATACCCTTTAAAATGTAAACCGAAATCGTTAAAGCCGTTTTTTTAAACGATGGTATTAAGACAAATCATGTTAGAAAAGCATACACAGTATTTTAAAATACATTTCTTTAGTAGCTCACAAGTTACGGGTGTGCGAAATGTATCTATTTATAGCTCCTTCCCCGCCAAGCTATCGAGTTTTTCAAAAAGTGGTAGAACTAAAGTTTCTTATATTAAGTGGTTTAACATCATCTTAAACTTCCAGAACCCTAAAATACCGTTTTGGGACTAACTGACAAACAAAATAACATTTTCATTTTAAGAAGTGCCCCAAAATTATCCTCGACGGACCGCGAATTCTTAAGAATTTACATGAAGAAATAAAGGCGCAGCTATCTTCATGCCAAAAATTGTTTAAATCGGACCATCCAGTTATAAGCAAATATAGAAATCGACACTAGGTGGCGCCGTTGCGGGGTGTGCAATTGTGAACAGCCTTTTTGCTGCATATCTCCATCTATCTCGCACTCCCCTGAGCTGAGTAACGGGTATTGATAGTCAATAGCGTAATCTCTTGTAATTATTAGAAAATTCAAAACACATTTAACATGAAAAGGCTCCTTTTCTAGTTTCTAAAAAAAAACAAAGTGTCTCAGAAAAACATGATCCCAAATAGAGCAAACAGAAATGCTTAGTGTCTAAGCGAGAAACCTTGAAAAAAAAACACTCTGACAGCTAGTAAAATCGGGATAATTTTTGGGAGCTCCGGTTAATACCCGAGACTCCCCTCAAAATGTATACCAAAAACAAGGTTCAAAACGAACATTTTTTTTTGTTTGTCATTTTGGCAGCAAAGTGCCACGCCAGTAACGCTAACGGCTGATTTTCAAAACTGTATTGATCAAAACTTATTTAAGTGCTGAAAGTCGTACCAATCGTATTATTATTTTCAAAAGTATGACTAAGTTAAAAAGACTGGCATGTCTTGAATAAAAACTCGTTAGGAGGTGTCTTCACTTGATAACAGAAACAAGACCAAAACTAAATGAAAAGAAAAGTCTAGTTAAATCAGGAACATGATTTACAGGATCGAAAACGCTTAATTTTACTTCTATAGCTTAGCCTGCGTTGTTTTCAATGTACCATTTTTCTTAATGAGTAAACGGATAAAAATTATTGCAAAATTCTGTAGCACCTACATTTATTGGTTATAATTACAATTTCTCAAGATTCTTCATTCCAGATGAAAAAGACTACCTATTTTGGCGAATGGGAGCGCTGCTCAATATATAAATCTCTAGAGATTTTTCTTACACTAAACTATTCCAGTATATGGATATTATCCTACTTTAATCGTGATATTATAAAGTTACGTTTCGTGTTTAACTACCGAAGAATAATCTAAAATTAAGATGTATATTTCCATATGATAACTAGTCTTTTCTAAAAAGCGTCGGTTGTCAATCTATATTGAAGTGTGATATTCCTTGGCTAGAAATTTAATTCTTTACTGGGTCGCAGATTGGCTCAGCACATTCGCATTCCTCCGGCAAGAATTCGCCATTACTATATTCACTGCTTTTGTGAACAACAGCTGATTGGCCCGGAGGTTCGTCAAGATTGGAGCTGTTTTGTGTTGGAAGGGTACTTGATGCTGTAGTACCTACCGCTCCTCCTGCCGGTACAGTGGTGCTGGCTGCCTGCGTGCGACTATATACGGAGCTGCTGGGCGCACCCTGAGTTCCAGCTGCAGCTGATCGCCTATAGACGGTGCTGTTCATGGTTAACTTGCGAACGTTTTTGTCCGGGTGAAAGACGAGGATGTAAACCTTGGGTGAATACAGACAAACAAGAGCAACTGATGCACTCAGACTTATTGAAATACATAACGTAGTAGTTTGCACCTGAAAAATATAATTGTTCAATTTAATATTTTAAATTGGTTGTTTATGTATGGATAACAACTTAAAGCAGTTATAAACGCGGTAGACGGTTTAAATTTGTAAAAGTGTATTAGTTAGAATTAAAACTCGGATGAGATGAATTCGATAGCGGAAAAAATCGGCTTCTGGGTTAAGTACGTTTTTGGGACTGTGAATAGGCTCTGTAAGATTTAATTTCGACTTCAGGTTTATCTATATATTTAAACACTTTTACAGCAAACACACGGCAATTTTAAATCCATAAGTTACTAACAGAGCTTGTAAACATAAGTTGATCGTTTCTAGTTTTTCAAAAATTAAGTCATACTTAAGGACTCTTTAAGCCAATATTGGAACCACTTAGTTTCCTGTATTTGTATACCCGTTACTCGTAGAGTTTCCGACCCATATGTATTCTTGATCAGGATCACTACCGGAGTTGGTACCGGAGAGATTTGGCATGTATATTCTATGTTCCTTCTGTACCGCTCCCATACGCCAACGGCGGCCCCCCGTTAGGTTAAAATTGGTCAACAGTTTAAAACTGGTTAGCTGAGTAACGGGTATCTGATAGTCAAGGCACTCGACTATAGCGTTCTATCTTGTTGTTAAGTTCGAACATACACTTTAAACGAAAAAACGATCAACTATTGTTTAAACGCTCTGGTTGTTAGTACTATACTAGTACTAGTAATATGAATGATAATATGAATATTTTAAATGCTGTAGCAAAGTAGAAATAAACCATAACAGTACGAATAAAAAAATCTAGAAAAAATGATGAGCACATACCTCATAAGAATTTCCTGTTCCAAAGTATATGGGTACAAAAGCTAGCCAGATTATACAAGTGGTATACATGGTAAATCCAATAAACTTTGACTCATTAAAGTTTTCTGGTATTTTCCTTGTTTTAATTGCATAAACAGTGCAAATTGTTATGAGAATCATATTATATAATTGGGAAAAAAGGAAGGACATGTCTTGTATTTTGCACTTAAGGATCACTTCTGTTCGGTCTGGGTAATAGAAACGAGTTCCTGGTGGTTCAACTACCATCCAAATCATGGTGATTAGTACCTGTATTGCTAAAAAGTCATAATGTAATATTATTGTGTAGCTTGGCTTCAGTTGAATTTCATATCTTACCTATCAGAGAGGTTGTTATTACCACCTGTGATTGTGGACTTATATACTTAAGGCGCTGAGCTGATTTAGATGCAGAGTGAAATATTCGTGAAATTCGATTTGTTTTTGTTAGCAGAGCACTATAAATAATGGAAAAACCAACCCCAATACCAAACCTCTGCAGAACACATGAGGCAATTGTTGGTTTAGCAATCAGCGCAAAGGTATTACAGTAACAGACCAAAATACCAAAGAGAAGAGTATAGCTTAACTCTCGCCCCGACGCCCTTACCAATGGGGTATCGTGATTTTTTGCAAATAGTACCATTACTATAATTGTCACAGCAATACCGAATATGGCTATGGCCATGGGAATTAGGGCAAATAACGAGTTCCATCGCATATACTGAATGTCTAAAGCATAACAGGAAAGCTTGTCTGCATACGGCCAAAGTCCTGGACCGCAGTCTTTACAGGTAAACTCGTCATATACATATTCGAATGATTCGCAGCTGTCGCATATCCAGCAACAGGTATCTCCCTGTAAGAATCAAGTTGATAAGAGAACTGAACTGTCATTTTATCTAAAATAAAAAATACCTGTTGTTTTTTTATCATCCCAACCTCACAAGGCAGTGAACAGGCTGATGTTGGTTGCTCAGCTTCCTTATTCCATACAACTGTTTCAGAATTTAGTTGCAGTCCATTAAACCATTTGCCAATAACCTGAAAAAAACCTTTTTGATAAACGTAAGACACAATCCATTTTTCAGATTATAGGATATTAGTATGAATGTTACTAATAAACAAGCATGGGCGCTAAGTTTGGCTAGCAGTAGTTCATACAAACATTAGTTTTTTAATTTTAATTCTTAAGTAAAACGAATATGCATTTATTAATGAGAAATGCTTCTGATTTTCAGAGTTTTTATATGAAATGACCAATTTATAAAAATCACAGTCTAGTTTAAAAACAAAGTTATGCCGACGTTCTGACTAGTATTAAGCGTCCGAGCTTTGTACGGATAATGATAATTTAAAACAAGAGAGAACGCTGTAGTCGACGCTATCGACTACCACATACCCGTTACTTAGTTAAGTGCACTGGGAGCACAAGTAGCAAAGCGTCTACCCTTTTAATAAATAGCTCGAATTGAAAAATTTTTGGCATGACATTGATAATCAAAGCAAAATATCATTTAAATGTTTAAGAAAATATTTTAAAATGTGGGTGCTAATCTGCTCTTAGCGATGTGGGCCTTTCCGAGACCTCAGCGTTCATACGGACGAACAGACGGGCATGGCTAGATCGACTCGGCTAGTTATCCTGATCGAGATTATATATACTTATAAGGTCGGAAACGCTTTCTTCTACCTATTAAATTCTTTCCGACGAATCTAGTATACACTTTTACTCTACGGGTAACGGGTATAATGACCGTGTGGGTAGAAGCAACCAGAGATCTTTTGTTTGATATATAAGAGGGGAAGAAAGGCCACTTAATGAGCAAGATGCCAAGTGTACCAACAGTTAGGTTCGACACTGTATGCTTATAGCACGAGTTGTATCTAGCTTTTTTAAGCAATGATTCTTAAAAAATGATAGAATAAACGTTTTCAACTTCAAAGTGCATAAGCAAGCAGCAAACGGACTGTTGCCGAGATTGCACACGCGCGCGCCCGAAAGCGTCTATTCCTCAATTTAATTAAAGCTTTGTAAAACATATACACACATTCCTGATTAGCATTATTTGACGAGGCAAAATAAAAATTGTTGAAATCTTTTTTTTTATTTTCGAATAATGTCTATTGGTTGTGCACCCTTTAAAGATTAAATGAGCTCACAATTTGAAGTAGTAGTTTTCTGTAATAAATAAATTAGTGCAGAAACAACGGGAGGTCTAGGAGGTCCTTAATGGCCCCCAACATTTAATAAAAATACTCATACGACACGTAAAAATGTTTATTACTTTCCTTAGTTTCATAGTAAGAAGCTCATGTTTGCTTCAGCCAAGCGCCAGGCTCACACGCTCAAAACGCTAGTCTGTCTGGCGCCCATAATCTTAAAGATTGTTTTGCTTATCAATACTCAGCTAGATGACCAAACAAACTATTGGTTAAATGGCAATAAATGTAACCGTCGCTAGGCGGAGCTCGTGTGTGATTTCGGAAACAGTCGTGGTTCCCTGCTTATGTTCATCTCCCGCTCTTTTCGTTAAACTGCGTAACGGGTATCTTTTAATTGAGGAACTTGTTGGACAAAAAATGTGTTTCGTATAAGCAAAAAGTGTATTGATATTATAGTCGTACCTTATACTGATATCCCGAAGAGTTTTCCAGACGTTGATAGTTTAAAATATCATACCTTGCCAATCCATCGCCCTGACGATCAAATTTGACTTCGCTGCCAGCAAGATCTTTTTCGGTTAAATCCAATCGTGATTGAAGAGTTAATAACAAAATAAGAATAAGCGAAATAGCCGAATGCTTCGACCATCAGATGCCCGTTACTCAAATTCAAAGTTAAATTCAAAGAAAACTGTAGGGCATTTCTGCTAGCGCAACACACTAACAAACATTCGATAGATTCCCTATCTTTATGTCGCCAGGCTGCCGACCTTTCGATAGATTCCCGTATTGCGGGAATTACGTATGTTATCATCGTCAGCTTCAACTACTGCCTCAGGAATCTGGAAGTCTGACCCATACTGTGAGTAAGGTTTCGGACCTTGTACACTGCCCTGGGGCTAGGATTAGACCTGTTTAGCTTTCATATATTTTAAAATAAACAATGCGATTGATTCTCAGCATTGAGATAGGTAGTCTTCCGTAAAATCTTTTAAAAATGTGGGCGCCACACAGACATTAGCGTTAAGTAACACCCACAATCTGTGTGCTTAATACCAACATTCTCAACATGGAATGCGTGATCACAGCGTTCATACGGACAGACGGACATGGCTAGATCGACTCGGCTAGTAATCCTGATCAATAATATATATACTTTATAGGATCGGAAACGCTTCCATCTACTTGTAACATGCTAACATACGAGCGACGGGCATAAGTATTGAAACAAAAAGAAAGTACCCAACCTATGAATGAGACGTTTAACAGGTAATTGTTGTAAAAATCCTTTCCGTCGTAATTTGCCATGTCGGGACACGCCTGCGACTTCGTATCAGTTGATAGCTTTCTGTACCACACAGACTCACTATGTTGGTGCTTTCTCTGTTCAGACGTTTGGTCGCTTTGTGTGTTACAACGATCATTATGTAAATTATGCAGTGCGTAGGCAAATGCGTATACAGCGTCCACAACAAATTGAGTCTTGGACTCCTGCTCGTATCTGTAAGTAAAAGAGTTAAAGAATTAATTATTACTGCAGAGGGCAGTAGACTTAGTGACTAAGCGCAGCGGCTGAAAATGCGAAGGCGACTACTATATGTACATATGTATGTACACGAGAAAATGAAGATCTGTGATGATTCGATCATAACAAGGCGTTATAGTGGGCGCGGCCAATTTTTTTTTTGGGGTCAATCGATAGCTATTGACGAGACTAATACATTTCAGTTAAAATTTTTTTCTAGCATGAAAATTGTGGGCGCCACATGCTTAGGCGGTTTGTGGGCGTTAGAGTGGGCGTGGCACTCTGCTGAAATCTGCACGCCGAATCTCAATAGCCTAGCTCCTAAGTTTCAGAGATCTCAGCGTTCATCCGGACAGACGGACAGACAGACAGACGGACATGGCTAGATCGACTCGGCTAGTGATCCTGATCAATAATATATATACTTTATGGGGTCGGAAACGCTTCCTTCTGCCTGTTACATACTTTCCGACGAATCTAGTATACCCTTTTACTCTACGAGTAACGGGTATAAAAAGGGAAGAAGGGCGAGCTACTTTGCTACTTTGCAAAGCAATTAAATTATATACTTTTGCAGTGATATACAATAAATTCACGATCTTGATACTTCTATTGAAAATTTATATATCCCAGTTATTCGAAAACTTACCCAACTTTCTCAGATAACCGAAAACTATCTTCGCATGCTGTTTTAGACTTGGTGGCGACCTTTATCTCAGTGGAATTGATAATGTTCGGAGCATTAGGTTGATCCGAAACTTGTTCGAGAACGCAATTAAACGTGTCCTCCCAGTACTCAGCAAACCAAGGGTTCCTTTGATTTGTTTCTGGCGTCAGTTGCATCATATAGCGATCAAAATCTTCGATTATTTCCGACTGAAGTTCTACAGTTATAGCGCCCTCAGCAATGTCTTCCAAACCCTCAAGTAGTTTTTGTTGTTTGCCCCAACCGTCACTTGCTATCCAGTGAAACGGCTGTGATAAATTAGCGCGCTTAGCTGCCTGAAGAATGCGACGGGCATCCTCGGCTCTTGTAAAGAGTACAACTCCGCGAGCGTTGGGCTTTTTTTGAAGCTTGCCAATTATTGAGTCAAAAACTTTGTCGTCTGCGGCGCTTGGCACTTTCTCGGCTACCGCTATGCATACGTGTCGTTCGGTGGCTTCCTTGTGAAAAGCTTCAATACCATATTCACCTAGAAATTGATTAAAACATGTTAAGGATTATTTCTTGTGACTTTATTGTTTACTAAGCAAAGTATACGATTTAGTTCTTAAAAGTCCAAAAGCCCAGTTCATCACAAATAGGTAATTTTGAGTTGTCCGAAAAAATGTTACTATATCAATTAAACTTGTGGTTTTTATACCCGTTACTCGTAGAGTAAAAGGGTATACAAGATTCGTCGGAAAGTATGTAACAGGCAGAAGGAAGCGTTTCCGACCCCATAAAGTATATATATTATTGATCAGGATCACTAGCCGAGTCGATCTAGCCATGTCCGTCTGTCTGTCCGAATGAACGCTGAGATTTCGGAAACTATGAGAGCTAGGCTATTGAGATTTGGCGTGCAGATTCCTTAGCTTCTTACGCAGTGCAAGTTTGTTTCAGCAGAGTGCCACGCCCACTCTAACGCCCACAAGCCGGCCAAAACTGTAACTCCTACACTCCTAGAGTAAAAATTTTAACTGAAATGTACTGCTCTCGTCAATACCTATCGATTGACCCAAAAAAAGTTTGCCACGCCCCCCTTAACGCCCACAATATTCAAAAAAATCGTAATTATGAACGTGGATATCTCGGAAACTATCAAAAATAGAGAATTGGGATTTTAGATTGAGATTCCGTAGCCTTGTACGCAGCGCAAGTTTGTTATGCGAATATGCCACGCCCACTCTAACGCCCACAAACCGCCCAAGCCTGTGGTGCCCACAATTTTCATGCTAGATAAAAAATTGTATCTGAAATGTATTGGTCTCGTCATTACCTATCGATTGATCCAACAAAAATTTTGCCACGCCCACTCTAACGCCCATAACGCTTAAATCTGTCTACCGCCGGTAGGTGGCGCATTTCAATCTCGCTTTGCTGCTTGCATATCCGCATTTCCCTTTGGTCCCTTTAGCTGAGTAACGAGTAGTCGAGGTACTCGACTATAGCGCTCTTCCTTGTCTTTTTATTAATTTCTTACCTTTTTTATACCCCGTACTCGCAAGTAAAAGCCTATATTGTATTCGTTCGAAACTAATGATGTTATCAGAAACAAGAAAGGAAGACTATATACTACCTGAAGATTAAAACTGTTTTGGACGGTTTTATCCCAATAGCTTTTAAACTGAGAGACTTGTTTGCATAGAAACGGACGGACGAACAGACGGACACGGCTAGATCGTCTCACCACTGATGCTGATCAAGAATATACACTTTATAGGGTCGACGTTTCTCAACTACACCCAAAAAATTTGAGGTAACACGTAACTATTTTTAATAGCTGTTAACCTTTTTTTTAGTTACGTATTTATCCGTATTGGTCAATTGTACCCATAAAATTTTGTTGTGTACATAAAAAATACAATTATGGGGTTATTCCACAACATTGTTTGGCTCATTCACCAATGCATTCTTATTAGAGACTTAGGAAGATACAAATATCTAGGAAACTTACATGGATTTGTTTGGATAAGAAGGGATGGTCACTTAAGCCAAAGATAATAACAATAGATACCAGATGAGTATCGACCATATAACCATAGATAATATAGACTTTTTTATAGTCTTTTTTCTATCCACAAAAATTCTGAATTTTCAATAAGTACTGGGGTTAAGAAAAGTCTTGTATCATTCAAACTGAATTTAAATACCTTTCCATTGATGCCAAAATGTACCTGAAGTAAGTTCAAATTATGAATAGATTTAATTATACCCGTTACTCGTAGAGTAAAAGGGTATACTAGATTCGTCGGAAAGTATGTAACAGGCAGAAGGAAGCGTTTCCGACCCCATAAAGTATATATATTCTTGATCAGGATCACTAGCCGAGTCGATCTAGCCATGTCCGTCTGTCCGTCTGTCCGTCTGTCCGGATGAACGCTGAGATCTCGGAAACTATGAGAGCTAGGCTATTGAGATTTGGCGAGCAGATTCCTGAGCTTCTTACGCAGCGCAAGTTTGTTTCAGTAGAGTGCCACGCCCACTCTAACGCCCACAAACCGCCCAAAACTGTGGCTCCTACAGTTTTGATGTTAGATAGAAAATTTTAACTGAAATGTATTAGTCTTGTCCATACCTATCGATTGACCCAAAAAAAATTTTTCTACGCCCACTCTAACGCCCACAAACCTCCCAAGAAAAAAAGCTATGACGTCAGAGCCAGACAGTGCGAAATGTTTTTACGTGTGTATGTGTGTGTATGTAAATAGTTGCCGGCCGAACTTAGCGGCAAAGAGAAAAGCACTGCCGGCGCTCAGAGAGAGCAAAGTGCGCGGCTAACTTAATCTTTGAACAATGAATTTCTCACGCCTACCCTAACGCACACAACGCTTAAATCTGTCTTCCGCCGGTAGGTGGCGCATTTAAATCTCGCTTTGCTGCTTGCATATCTCCATTTCCCTTCGGTCGCTTAAGCTGAGTAACGGGTATCTGATAGTCGAGGTACTCGACTATAGCGTTCTCCCTTGTTTTTGTTTTCTATAAATACTTTTGACCACCCCTGTATGAGGAGGTGTTTTTTTAGATATCAAAAGTTGTTAAATAACAATTTATTTCTTATTCATATGATTAGTAAATAAGTTTAATTAAACGATGGTAATAAGACACATTACGCTAGGGAGGCGTGCAAGTGCTTAAAAATACCTTTTTACCGAACATAGTGGTTAAGAGGTTGCGGCTTTTTCAAATTCAGGTGTTTATAGCGGATTTCGCGCTAAGCTAGTGGAGTTTTGCCATATTGGTAGAAATAAAGTTTCTTAAACCGAGCTGCTTAACACTATTTACAGCCATGATCATATAAATAGCACAAAAAGTACGCTTTCTCAATTTGTGAGTATTTCACCGTAAGCACAGACAATAGACAAATTAGTTTCCAATTGTGTTCGGTTAACATTTGTTCTAAATAAAAATAACATTTCATAAATAGCACATATTGGATTTTAATTAGGAAATGTTGCTTTGAAAATTTTTATTTAAGAAAAGATGTTTAGATTCTTGTAGAAAATCTTATTTATGCAAATGTGGCTTGCCACAAAGTTTCAACCATGTCTTTGGGTAGTTCAAAGTCACCATTTAAGCTAAAATCAGTTGTAAAGCTTTAAAGGTACAGTAACACCTATTTTGGGCTTAAGATCCTTTAAAATGTCTTTAATAATACTGGTGCTGATAAAAATAGTGTTTTTAGGAGAAATCAAGTCGTTACCACCGTAAAAAATGAAAAACAAATCGGGAAATATAAAAAACCAAACTTAAGTTACCTGAGACAGTAGATAAACCGACCAAAAACTTACCATGATAAGCATAGCAACATTTTAATTTTTATATAAAAGCAGTCTGTCAGTATTAATTTGTATGCTTTTCGACAAACCAATTTTATTTTATTTTTTTAATTTCAATTTTGTCACCATCTTGGTAACTTGCTGGCCGATCTTTATGAAACATAGCTAATTTTGTTGGTCGTTTTGTAAGCAACTCGGTTGACTCGAATAAAGTAAAATCTAATCTGAAGTAATCGTATTATTACACATCCAGCTAAAAGTGGTCTTACAACTCACTTAGCATGATCTATTAAGTAAGTTTCTCTTATTCGATCATTTATGGAATATAGCTCGGTCACCTCAAATTAATTGTTATAGTGTATTAGCAAAATATTTTCTTAAATTTGCGAGAATGGTCCCCACCCTGAACCATCGTAGATCGTGTCATAGATTAAGGTTTTTCCTTAAATTTATTAAAGGTGATGTCGACTCCCATTTGCTTCTCAACTGGAATGTACCTTGCGAGGTAATTCGCCACGTTATCCCTGCCAATGTGCAGGTTCAATTATGACATTTACGATCCATTTTGGGAATTTTGTGAGAATTATAATGAACCATGTCATTGATTGGGTCCTGAAAATATTTAAATGGCGTTAAACAGGTCGATGTAGGTACGATACAATACATTTCTGCAAAAACTTTTATCATGCATCAAAACTGTGGGCGAGACAGTTTTCGCCAACTTATGGGCGTTAGAGTGGGGGTGGCAAACCAACAAATTACAGTTATAATTTGTATTCTAGCATTAAAACTTTGGATCCCACAGTTGGGCGTTAGAGTGGGCAGAGTAGCACCCTGATGAAATCCTCTTGCGTTGCTCAAGAATCTCTACAATCAATTTGACTAGTCCCAACTTTCTAGCTTTCATGGTTTCCGAGATCACAGCGTTTATATGGACATGGCTGGATCGATTCTGCTAGTGATCCTGATCAAGAGTATAGCAAAGCGACGGTTTTCAAGATTTTAAACCATTTTTGGCGTGTCGATGTATAATAAGCTTATATACCCTTGCAGCTATAATTATAAAATTTAAAAACACAAAAAATGATATTCCCAATAGTATAAGATAATATGTCAAAAGACACCGAAGCTATAATTTGTTTCATATTATTTTCCTACCAATTTTCCGATCGTTACTATGGCAGCTATATGATATAGTCGTCCGATTTTGATAAAATTAAATTCGAAATTCAGAACTAATTAAAAAATGTTATTTCCAAGCGTTGGAGGTTATATGTTGAAAAACACCGAAGCTATAATTAGTGTCATATTATTTTTCCACCAATTTTCCGATCGTTCCTATGGCAGCTATATGATATAGTCGTCCGATTTCGATAAAATTTAATTCGAAATTCAATACTAATTAAAAAATGTTATTTCCAAGCTTAGGAGGTTATATGCCAAAAAACACCAAAGATATAATTTTGTAAAAAAAAATTTTTCGATTATTCCTATGGGAGCTATAATATATAGTTGTCCGATCCGGCTGGTTCCGACTTATATACTACCTGCAAAAGATATAAGACTTTTGGGAAAGTTTCAGCCCGATTGCTTTAAAACTGAGAGACTAGTTTGCGTAGAAACGGACGGACAGACGGACAGACGGACGGACGGACAGACGGACATGGCTAGATCGACTCGTCTAGTCATGCTGATCAAGAATATATATACTTTATGGGGTCGGAAACGTCTCCTTCACTGCGTTGCAAACTTCTGACTAAAATCAATATACCCTCTGCAAGGGTTTGCGTAGAAACGGACGGACAGACGGACAGACGGACGGACGGACAGACGGACAGACGGACATGGCTAGATCAACTCGTCTAGTCATGCTGATCAAGAATATATATACTTTATGGGGTCGGAAACGTCTCCTTCACTGCGTTGCAAACTTCTGACTGAAATCAATATACCCTCTGCAAGGGTATAAAAAAGCCCAATTTAGAGTGTTAGAGTGGGCGTGGCACCCCACTGAAATAAACTTGCGCTCCGCAAGATCTTGAATCTTCATGTCTAATCCCAAGCGTTCATATACAATATACTATGTAAGCATACATTTCTCGTGGCTTAAATGTATGCAACACCCTTAGCAATAACGGGTTTCTTGATTTTTTTCTTAATACACAACTCTTACAAACATGTCGCTCCCAAAGTTTCCTGGACAGGGCTTTTACTAAATAAAGGAAACAATTTTTTGTTTAGTTTTTTCGAAAAAAAACGAAGAGGGCAGTATTTTCCTAAAATGTAAAATATTAATTATAATTTTTCTTAATGAATTATAAATATTTTTACTTTCTTCTTAGAATATGGAATGTTATACATAAAAAAGCCTCTTGTTGTATAGAAACCGGTAGACTTGTTCAAAAGTAGTAGTTTCTTTAAGATTTTCGACCGAAAAACTTTAACAACGCATTACACTTTTTGTATTTGTTTTGACGTTCACACTAACGAACAAACAGCTGTACAGTAAGTGGCCTGTTTTGCAGAGAATGCCCTGTATACGGTTGTATTTTAAATCAAAAAAAACAACCCGACTTTTCTTTAATATTTATAAGTTGTTTAACTTGATTAAGAAATTCTTATTTACACATTTTAAGACTTACCATAAGATCCCTCCGAATGTATCGTCGATACATAGGACCAGTTAAAATTTTTCAGTATATCTACTAGAGCTACGGATTGAAAAGTGTCTGGCGGTACTGTTCTAGCAAACAGATCAAAGCGTGATTTGTCCGATAGCGTTTTGGCAGTTGACGCCGGTGATATTTGGGGAATATGAAACAGGCGCAGCAAATTGGCTACTTGCAGAGACACTGAACTGTAGGATCCACCAATAACTCCGAAAACGGGTCCCGACGAAGCGTTTTTTCTTATTTGTGGGCTTGACGCATCTGAACACTCGAACACAGAAGTGTCCAAGTTGTTGAGGGAAGCTCTTACAAACTGAAGAGACTGGTTAAGGGCATATGTGTCTCTTGAACAGGTGTCAAGTATATGGACCCCTATCGTTATTCCAGGAAGAATATTAGAGTCGTTATTTACGCGATCTACAGCATAGAGCATTGCCTCCAGGCGTTGTACTCCTCTGTTATATACTTTTGGTCCACATGGAGCACCATCACCTTTTTCATGGACGGGGAATAAACCACCAAGTATTATGTCGCCGGGCAAAGACACGGACACAGTATCCTGAGTATGTGCGTTATTGGGACTTTTTAAGTTGGCTACTGGACTCCGGATCAGCACCATCATGACGGCCAGAATTATTGTTGTATCTCTTTTCAATTTCATCTTCACACAGACAAGTAAATTTTTTGATTTTAAATTTTTAAAACCACAAAGTTAATAGCATTGCATTGCTTACACTTGCTGGTAATATAATACAGTTTTCCAATTAAATCCTGAAAATAGAATATATATAATCAATTTATAATTTGTAAAGCAAATTTAAAAATTATTATTACACTAAACCTAGAACACTAACATTCAATATTAAAACTTCAACATCCAATATACAATTTATTTTGATGTTTATATCCCTGCAAATAAAATCATGTCCGTATGCCCGTCTGTTTTAATACCATTTGAAGGCTCTGTTCAATATATAGCGAATTAAAGCTTTTACCATCGTCGTAAAATATGTCCACACAGATCGATTTTGAAAACAGATGTTTACAGCCTACAGGGATAATCGGGAAAGTCTTTAAATCAAACAAAAATCCCTTCTGAAGCGTTAGAGTTGTTGTGACGTAATATAACCATATTTAAAACAAGAAAGAGCTAACTTCGGCAAGCCGTAGTTTTTGTACCCTGTGGGAGTATTGTACGTACAGAGTCTTTCGATTTTTAGAAATACAGAAATTTTAAGATGTTCCGAAAACGAAATATAACGGTCTCTGTATTATTTTGGCATTAATTATTCGTTCGGTTTCATCCCGGCAGATTTAATTTTTTTTTTTTTTTTTTTACTTTCAACTCAATTTGTTTTTGATTCAATCAACTTGTGAAAAGGCTTGGTATCAAAATTTATTGGTGTTTCATTTGATACAATAGAACTATCGTAGAATATTATCAACGTTGCGGCTGTACTATACACAAAAACACGAATAGTGACGATAGCACCTTCAACATACAAAAGATCTGATATCCAATTTTGTGAAGCCCACATTGTTCTACCCTTTGTTCGAAGAGTAAAAGTATTTATAAGGTTCAGCGGAAAGTATGTACCAGGTAGAAGGAAGACCTACCAACCCTATAAGTTACTTATATTCTTGATATACTATATCCTATATAAGTTATATAAGTTACTTATATTCTTGATCCGAATCAATACGCAATCTAGTCTCTCAGGTGTAAAGCTATCAAAATGAAACCTTCTTCCAAGTAGTTTTGAAGTTAAATCAAGTCGGATCGGGCTACTTTATCCTTTAAAATTATAGAACAAATATTCTACATTCGTTGATTTTAAAAATAGTATGTTCTATTCTGGAGTACAGCTATTTTTTATGATTTTAGAATATTAAATAAAATTGTTTTTTAATCGAAGCAGTGAACAAATATTAAAAATACCAATCGACTCTAAACGCGTTGCCCGGAGTGGTCTCTTGAGTTTTGGTAATAGCCACGCCAAATCAGACAAATACTGTGCGAAAAATTGACAAAGAACGAGTGAAATGTGATGCGTTAACAAAGAGTCGTTGTTTCCCATAGTTCTGTTCTTTTTAGACGAATTGCTTCACGCAGACGACGCATAAGACTCAAATAACATTCCTTATTAACAGTTTGGCTGGGTGAAAGTAATTCACTGTGGACCACACCACGAAAATCGAAAAAAAACAAGTTTACCCTTTTTTTTTGCCCACTGTAATATAGCTTCGTTTTTTGATCATATTGTTACATACTCTGGGGATTAGCCATTATATTACGATTTTTGGTATATCGATATATTTGTGTAATCAAACAAAAACGCCATTAAACGCGGTAAAGAACTAATGACGATCGCACCTTCAACATACAAAAGTTCTGATATCAACTTATGTGACGAAAGTGTATGCCTGTAGCGCCATCGTCATTACGTGTACTGCCGTCCATTGATATACGTATGATTTTAATTGCATGATTCGATTTAAACTGTAAGGGTATATAAACTTCGGCTTGCCGAAGTTAGCTACATTGTCTTCATTTTGCTTTCTGTAAATTATACACTGGTAGCATTTTTAAGCTTTGTCGTTCCTTTGGTTCGTGTCTGCGTTAAAAGTCGTACTTACTAATCGAAGCTTGTGTGCACAAGAAGAATCGAATCAGAAAAAGCTTCCCTTGTAAGGACTAAGCCAAGAAGTACCAACAAGAATGGTACTGATGATGGCGTTACTTCGAAGCTGTGGGAGCAATGTGTGTTAGCGAAAGCCCGAAAGAAAAAATACATTCATACACATCTGCAGATAAATTCTGTGTGCTCGAAATTATTGTAAACTGTTGTATCCTCTTTGATTCAATTTTATATATAGGCATTCTATATGTACATATGTACTTTAGTAAAAGTAAGCTAAATAATTTTTTTATAATTGTGTTATTGACAATTATAAAGAAATTACGATACCTATAGTGAAAATTAAACAATCCAATCACTACTAAACTTGCATTTAAATGTATTGTCGTACTTTATCACTCCTATATAGTAGTTAAATTGTTCCCGTAGACAAATTATATTTTCAGACATTGTAAAATTACCTTTGCCTCTGCTTTCGATAGCAAGTAAGAAGTACTTATACAACTTTAACCGCAAACTTTGTATATGTTTTGATTATATATTTTGTGACACGCGTACGTCTTGTCTTAGCATTACCAGTAGGTTGACTGATTTATCCATGATAAGCCAACACGAAATCAGTTCTTGTAGGGGCAGCAGCAGCACAACAACAACCAAAAAATCAGCCCCAGCAGCGGTGGCCAAGGAAAAGAACAACAAAGGCAGCAGCCATCTACAACAGTCCTTCTAACTGTCCATCTCTCACGAAACTCGAGAGAAAAAGCACCACAAGGCCAGCATACCAAAGAGAACCGACCAAACACCATTTTTGGTCTCTTCAACTAATTTCAATAACGGTGGCCGGGTTTTTCTCAAGAGAGCGGTTAGCTCATATGGTTTCTCTTTCGCTCGCTCACAGTCACGTTACGATTTTTCACCACACTCCGGCTGCCTTTGATTTGCAGCGCAGGCACACTAATGTGCGTTTCCTATCGATTTTGAAATAAATGAGATTTTCCATTAGCCCAAACAAGGGCTGGCAAATATTAGCAACAAGCTGTTTTTTTTTATTTAGTTGTGCTAACCAGTGTTGGGGAATATACTGTTTTCTTGTACCCAGGTAAGGAAAAAGGTTTTTGGCAAAAACAAATACCTAGGTAAAGTAAAGGTACTTCATTTTCACAGTACCTAAGTAAAAGGTCAAAGGAATATATATATTTTTTTGTTTTTATATTTTACATTTTGTTTTCATTAAATTGGAAAAACAATTCAACTTAACATTAGAATAGGTTTCAGGTTTCAGCCTTTTTTTAAATTAACATTTTCTTTTCATTTTTAATCAATGAATTATATTTCTTATAATTTAGTAATCAATTCCTTTATCAATCAATCAATCATATCTCTTATAGTACATAAAATTAAGTAATTTAAGTGAAGCTCTTTTTCTTTAACATAACAAAGGTTTAAAAAAAGTTTAGCCTGGCTTAAAAATATATCTAATATACGTTTATATTCATGTAAAGCTGTAAAATTTGTATCATGATCACCGAAATGGGCCAAAACCTCTTCGCATTCTTTAAAAGGCACCTCCTTAAAATCTATCCACTTTTTTTAGCCTGCAATGGGACCCACTTTAGTTTGAACCCTGGAATAGTCATGGCGGACAGCACAAAAGGTTTCAATTCATAACCTCGTTTTGCACTATCGTGAAACGAGTTCCATCTAGTAGCACACGAAGCTACAAGCCAGAGATGATAAATTACTTCTACTTCATCTGCACCCAACGTTTGCTTACATAATTCCACAGAGATATAGCTTTTGCAAGAGATGAAACTTACAATCGTATAAATGAAATATTCTCAAGTGCCTTATGTACATCGTTTGTGACTACTGAGTTTAAAGTGTGGGAGGAGCATCTAAAATTATTTGGGAGAACTATTTCACTTGCCTCACATACATCGAGCTCTCTAACAATTCAGGGTGGACGGATGGACTGTATATCTGAAATTCTTTGCTGAAGTTAAATGCGTTGTCGGTAACAGTGCCGCATATTTGCAAATCTTTTAACCCATATTATGAGGGTATGTATATCTGACAATGTTTTTTTCATTTAAATCACGTGTATGAGAAAAACCGTACTCTTTTATATATCAGAACAACCGAATACCTCTCTAAATTAGGATCGACTTAATGCCCTTTGACACCAAAATAGATATTCCACGTGTATGCAAACCGTTATTCTACCGTTATTTTCCATGATCCCGTTGTTTGCGGCAACTTTGACTATTTTTCCCGTAATCTGGACCCCAAATAACGTGGATACTGAAAGTTTGGACGAAATCGGGCGTTGGAGCTAAACGGTAGTTCACCCAAGAAATGTTAATTGTATGGAATTGGTCTTGTCAATACCTATGATTGATCTAAAAACAAGTTTGCCAGTTTCACTCTTACGCACATAAACGCCCATAAAGCTTAAATCTGTCTGCCGCCCACATAACCACATTTAAATCGCGAGAAGGTGGCGCATTACAATCTCACTTTGCTGCTTGTATATCTCCATCTTCCTCTTGCTTCCTTTGGCCGAGTAACGGGTATCCGATAGTCGAGGCACTCGACTATAGCGTTAATCCTTTCTTTTATTTTGTTTTTATGAATATCTTGTTTTTTAAGTTAAATAAATAAATGTTTATATTAAGGCTCAGAGAAGCAATAATTGAATTACTGTTTCAAGCAATTTCTAGGATATTTACAAAAACAAATGTTTGATGCTTTTGGCGGTACATCGATGCTTAAAAACATACGCACTATCGATGTTTTTGCATCTCGAATTTGTAACTCTGTTAAAATGCTAAGGTTACTTCACAAACGTTAAGGTTACATCACAAAGCAACCAAAAAATGTGTATGGCCGAGATCCACTGGCTCTAAATTCTGCGTTCCGATTATTGCTATTTTGAAACGAAACGAAAAGGTAGACTTAGCTTATTTCAGTTTCGCTGTCGGATTTGGCTATTTCTTATCAGCGCATTGAGATGTGTAAAAAATTAAATGAAACAAATTTTTCTTCAATATCTACGTAAATACTTTTATACTTCTACACGTAAATAAAAATCTGTACCTAGGTAAGGTAAAAGGTAGCCAATTGTTTGTACATCGACGAAAACCGCAAGCTAACCAAAGGAGTGAGCGAGAGGCAGATACGCGGCTAACGCTTTTCGTCGTGTCTGTTTTTCAGCGCGGGTCTGTTTTGAGCTAAGGAAATACCAGATAAAATACCTGATTTAGCGAATGAGTTTCGATGAACGCCCTTAGCCGCAGCCCAATAAATAAGAAATGTAATCTTTGGCGGTGTTCGTGCAAAGGCGATGGGGAAACTAAACTTAAACTTAAAAATGGATGGAAAACCCCAAAATCGTCTACAGGAGGTCAGTGCAGATGAAATAGGACGCCTAGTCCAAGCTGTTGCCCTTTATTGTGGGATTTTACTGACAGGAAGCAATACCACAACAGTGGCAAATCCGCAGAATAGAATAGAAGTGCTGGAGGAGATCCACTAGAGAATCCCAGTGGGAAGGAACACGCCGAGTGCGACTTCGCTCTCTACATAGACATCCTTCCGGGCGTGTCCTCGCAAGGAAAGTAAGATCTGGCCAAAAGAATTTGGTTGCGTTGTACTATTAGAAGTATCTTTTTATCTTTTTTGATCTTCGACGACCTCTCCATTTGGACTCCGTACACCACCACCAGCTACTTGGCAGCTAAAGCGGAGCTGGAGGACGTGCTGGCTTCTATAGGGAGGAGGAAAATAGCGCGCCCGCTAGGGAACAGTTTGAGAAGCCATAGCCAGCCACTGCCAGGATGCTGCAGCATCAGCGGATCAACTCCGTTCCCAATCCGGCTCCCACTTCCTCAAGGTCCAATATGCCCATTGGGACTTGGAGCTGGACTGCGGTGGCGCGGGAAAGATGGGGAAGCATCCGTGGGACGAGAAGGAAGCTTTTAACTACTAATTTACATAAATAAAAACATTCGTTGAACATTCCACTTATTTTAATTTTAGTTTCTTTATGCACCAGCAGACTCTTCTTTTTAAATTACTCCAATTGATTTGTTTTCCGTTTGGCAACAAACCCAGCTGCTTGTCAGTAAGATTATGCTACATGCATAGCGGGTGAACTTTGAAAACTTCGGTCGTAAAATCGTATACCTTGTAGTGCAACCGAAATTTTCAAAGTTTACCCCAATGAATAAAGCACGGTCTGATTGTCAAGCAGCTGGGTATGTTTTGTTGACAAACGAAATATTTGAGCAATTTAGAAAAGACGAATCTTCTAGTGCACAAATAACTAAAACAAATGGAATGTTCAAAGAATGCTTTTACCTATGTAAATTAGTTGCTTTAGCTTCATTTTCGTCCCACGGATGCCTCGCCATCTTTCCCGTGCCATCTGCAGTCCATTTCTGAGTCCCAATAGGCATATCGGTTGTATTATCTCCAGCACTATCATTCTTTTATGGAGTTGCCCTGTTATGGTATTGCTTCCTGTAGGTCAAGTTCCACAATAAATACAACTTGGATAAGGATTAGATTAGACGTTATATTTCATCTGGCTTGACCTCCTGCAGGCGTTTTAGGCATTGCCTTCCTTTTTTAATTTTTCGTTTTAACACTGCTTCTACACCACACACCGAAAGTTAGCATTTTTTATTCTTTGCGCGGCGGCTAAAGGCGTTCATCGAAATTCACTCGTGAAATATGGTATTTTTCTGGTATATCCTTGCCCATCTAAGTACCACACTGAAAAACAGAACCGACAAAAATCGTAAGCCGATTCAAACCGAGTCCCGATGTGAGCTTTAGTTAGGACCACTATCCGAGTCGATCTAACCGTGTCCGCCCGTCCGTCTGGCCGTATGAAGGCTATACCCTCAGCTCGCCGTTGCAGCCGCTTAAAAACCGCTTTTGCAACTTTAAGCGAATACGTGTTCATATAGAGAATTTCTGAAGCGAACACCTGATCGGGATAAGCAAACCCTACCCAAAGGAAGAGTACGTGCAAATTGAGTTTTCCGAGTTTGAGTTTAGTTTTCGCTAAACAGGTCGCAACGTTCTGAAAAAATCAAGCAGAAAGCCTAAACTTTGTTTTAATACTCGAACCCATTTGACTGCTAGAGCTGCAAAATGCCCAAAATTGTACTTTTTTATTCAATATTTTTCATTGACCTATCGGTTCACGTAGTACAGTATTGAGTTATTTTAAAATTCCAAAAATACCAGAAGTGCCTTTCGGCTTGTACAATATATCTCATTAGAGCTGGCACGCACGCAATTGCGTAAATTTTAGCAGTATGAGAAAGAATTGATGTAAGGAATGGACACGTTCAGCAGAACAACATTAATTCTGCTGAAGGCTCATGATACATAATGACGTCGAAAATGTGAAATATTTTCCTCGGAAAGCTCCAATGCAATTCAAATGTTTTTTTATGCTGGTCCCAGCGTAAGGTTTTGATAATCACTTTAAAAAGAAAAGAAAAAAAATCATAGCACTATATTCACGATAAGATCATTTTCTTATAACGGTGCCACATAGACTCGTAAAATATACCGAATAAATACACTGAAGCTCTGAATTAATTAGCGTATGCTGTTCCGTTTTCCGCTGAAGCGACTTTAATAGTTGTGCGTGTGCATCTGTGTGAATAGGCTATAAATAATTATTTTCGTTCCCCATTCCTTTTGTTTTTTCACTTGTTCCAAAAGTAAGGATAAGACTTTGCTTATTGCTTACACTATCGAAAATCGATAATAAATCATAATATCATATTCGACAGTATAGAGCAAATGATCTTTTGCTGTTTTTTTTACAAATACAAATAACTTTCAATAATAGTTAGGACTCGAAGTGGTTTTACTAATACATTAAAAAGGATATTGTTAAGCTTACTGATTTTAACATGGATATCTTATTGTCATTTGCACAGTACGTGACTGCCACCTTTATTGCTCTGTTTAGTTATCGTGAATGTTAAACATATATAAGTGTAAAACTTTTAGACTTGTGGATAACGGTTTAACTAAAACGAAATATCTGTGACCCCAAGAGTGCAAAACTGTAATCTAATTTTAAAGGTACTTAAAAAAACCACCATAACAGGGTACGTTGAAATAAATATTTTCAAGTCTGCACCGTCATACATACATACGTATTAATATACATATAAACGCTGGTTGTGTCTTATAAATGAAAGTGCCTAAAAATACCCGACTTTTAACTTCAAAACTAATATATCATCTTCTGAGAAGGCCCTGAAGACAAGAAACTGATTTCAGGCGAAACTGATTTGTACAAAATGATTACCATTTTAGGCTTATATTGCTTAACAGGGGGTATTATATTTTCAGTCAGAAGTTACATATTATACATATGTATATTCTTGATCAGCATCATTCAACACGTTGGTATAGACGCTAAGGTATAAAAAACAACGAGGACTAAAAAGTTAAGATTAATATTAAAATTCTTTAATGACATTGCAAATTTTTTACTCAAAAAAGACTCCCGAAGCTTGCTACGCAACAGTGTTTCTACGCAGATTAGAGTATTAGTTTAAAAACTATCGGATGAAACTTTCCAAACTCTTTTTACATTTTTCTGGTCAGGATCGCTTCCGAGTCGGTCTAGCCATGTTCGTCTGTCGGTGCTAACACAGTGGTCTCGGAAACTCTAAGAGCTAGAGAGTTGGGATTCCTTCGATTCTCATTCAGCGAAAGGTTTGATATCCGAATGTGCTAAGCCTACTCTAACGTCCACAAACCGTCCAAAACCGTCTTTATTAACGCTGAGATCTCAAAAACTATCAAAGCTAGATATTAGAGATTCTTGCGCAGCTCAAGTGTTACTATGTTTATGCTAAGGGTTTCATGATTTCTTAAAAGCGTGAAATAAAATTTGCTCCTGTTTATGCGACACCGCCAAATTCATGCATTCTATCAATCTCAGCTGACAGAGGTGCCGGACCGGTGGAAAAAGGTGTTAGCGATTATTAAACCGATTATTTTTTCTCGATTCGCATGAAATAAACTTGCTAGTATTAAAGATAAAGTATGTGCAAGCCAGTATAACATCTTTTTACCGTCAAAATAAAAGATGAAAACTAGTTTCCATTGGCACTAAATGAACAAATAATTTGTTAAATGTAAGGTGTATTTATGTATTTATATCGATGTGGCAACTCCGATAATTATATAGAGTTACCGGAGGTTAATTGTCACTAATTCACGCTTTGAGGTTGAATTCATAGTCAACTTTCGTGTGTTGCCGAATTCACGAAATGGTGTTTATGCACACACGAATCGGCTGAAATCGCGAAATGAAAGCGTGAAATGGCCATCGCATAAACGCAGTATGTGTTTCATCACGGCCCACTTAAACGCCCACAGATCTCAAAAAACTATGGCGCCCACAGTTTGATGTTAGAATAAAAATGTTAACTGAAATGTACTGGTTTCGTCATTACCAATCATCGATTGACATAGACGTTAAAATTTGCCTGAAAAGTAAATTGGATTTAGTTTTGATTACACTAGTTACAAAATACAATTTTGAAAATGCCACAAGAAGGATGCTGGTAGTTTCTGGATGAAATAAACCCCTATATCACAAAAACAATTTTTTATAAGTTTTTAAAGATTTTTTAAAAAGTAGAGCCAATAAGTAGTAGTACCAATCAAGACATATTTGGATAAAATCTGTGGTAAAATAGGCCGGTAGCAGCTGTGCGCCTGATATTTGATTTTCAATTTTAACTTCATCCCCTTTAAAGTAATCTCCTACTGATAGAACACACTTTTGCGAAATTTTTTTTCCAATCCTCGAAACATGCCAAATAGTTCTTTCCGGTATAGCCGTCAGCGCCATCTTTAATTTTTCAAACTCCTAAATCGACTTGAACGCGTTCCTCAGAGTGGTCTCTTGAGTTTTGGGAATATTCAGAAATCTCGCGGAACCAAATCAGGCGAAAACGGTGGATGCTGTATGATATGCGACGAATTTCTGGCGAAATGGTCACGAAGAACGAGTGAAACGTGAGCCGGTGTATTTTAATTCTGGTCGAAGACGCAAAGGACACATAACGCTCAAATAATATTCCTTATTAACAGTTTGGCCTGGTGACAGGCCACCACCTTACTTTTTGCTCGACATATAATTAAAAACTTGGAGATATCAAAAAAATTTTTTAAATGATCTTCAAAAAACGTATCCGTACAAAATTCTTTAGTCTTTCTCGTGATCTAGGGGTCCAACTCTACCAGGAACTACTATCATCCTTCTTGGGGCATTTTGGCTGTTATAACTAGTCTTATTAATACCTATCAAGAAATTGTCCATATGGGACCATTGATAAATCATTTTCTAATGACTATTTTTTAAGTTTTCTTATTAATCCAAAAATAATCGTTATTTTTTGAGTTTAATATAAATTTTAGGACATTTAATTTTATTTTTAGCTCTAGAACTAACGTTATTTTATGAATAGTATTTTCTGTTTGAAAACTGAAAAAAAAACTTATAAAAATATTAGCAAAGGGATTATTAAAAAGTTCTTCTTTTGTTTTCATGCTGAGTAAAAATGTTTTAAAATATACTTTCACCAAAAAGCTACATTTTTTAAAGTGTGTGTATATTGAAATAAATGTATTTTCTAAAATTTGCTCAATCGGCACAGTGCAATGGAAAAAATACTCTACTCAGATGTGTTATGTGATGAAGTGTATTTATTAAGGCCAATTCATAATCGATTCCCATCTCATTTTACCTTGTTCCGAAGTGTTTTTGGTTGGTACGTTATAGGTTCGAAAACGATCCCTTCTACCTTTTCAACGAATACAATTTATTATTTAACTCTGATTAAATCTGACAAAAATTGGATTGTGAGACAACAAAGGAATTTAACATGCGCCAGCTGTCAGCGAGAGGACCATAATTCATATATTAACCAACAAAAATTACACTTTTTAATTAATTTTCCGGTGAAAAATAAAGGGTTCGTGCAAGGCCATACAATAAAACTACTTAAGACATACATATATGTATGTACAACCAACCAATAATCACACAATTTTCTAAAATACATTTTCTTTTTGTTGTAGTTTTGAAAGACAAGTAATTGCGATCGAGGTTATTTCTGACCATGATTGATCCAAGTTCGAGTGAAGAAGAAGGCGAAGATGACCCCATTGCTAATGTATCATCGAAAGGACGTCTTACAAATGCACCCAAGGGCACAAATACCGTTTCTATAATAGGTGGAGTTTCCGGTCCCGGTGTAGGATCAAATATTGCTATATCTGGTTCTAATGGTGATTTGGCCGGAAATCAGAGGCAATCTAATATAAGTTCTATCGGTAACCGAAATGATGCTGGAAACATAAGTGTGGCGGCAGGAGTTGGAGGCTCCTCTAGCAAAAATGAGCAAATACATGGAAGCCGAGTTGACGGAGGGAATCTCGAGGTGCCCAACAGTTGTATTCCCAGGTTGGTATTAATTTAATTTATTTCTAAATAATTACGTGATGCATTCTCAAAACACACTAAAACAGTTATAACTGTTGAATTATAAAATAGTCTATTTTATATATCCGTGACCTGAAGTAAAAAAAGGAAGAACGCTATAGTAAAGTACCTCGACTATCGAAGCAAGCAAAGCGAGATTGTAATGCGTCACCTACCCGCGATTTCAATAGGGCGTTATGGGTGTTAGAGCCAAATTATTTTGGGTCAATCGATAAGTACTGAGGAGACTAATACATTTAAGTTGACATTTTTTTTTAGCATGAAAATTGTAGGCGGTTGGTGGGCGTTAGAGTGGGCGAGGCACACTAACGAATCAAAATTGCGCTGCGCAGGAATCTCTAGAATCTGCATGTCTAATCCCAGTATTGCGGCTTTTATAGTTTCAGAGATTACAGCGTTCTTACGGGCAGACGGTCAGACGGACATGGCGAGATCGACTAGGCTAGTGATCCTGATCAATAATATATATACTTTATGGGGTCGGAAACGCCTCCTTATGCCTGTTACATACATTTTTTATACACTTGTGGTTCGCCACTCTTCAATTTTTAATATGCGTCAAATTTCTTCTTTTTACATTTATCAAGTTTTTCAATACTACTTGAGATGACACCGACAAGAAGTGTTGAACAACTTAAGTGTGTTTTTAAATTCAAATTAAATTTGACAGTTATCGCGCGGCATTCTTATTGCCCACGCAAGTAACGAGTCCAACCGGTGTACGTACAACACCACTACGAACGTGTCCATCCTACCCCCGATGAACATCCACGACGATTCCTTTTGGCCAGGAGTTTTGCTTGCTCGTTTCATCAACAATAAGAACCACGTCATTGGAGTTGGGTTCGGCTGAAACCATTTTGTACGCATAGTCAGCGTGGGCAAATACTCTTGAATCCATCTTTTCCAGAATCGATCTGCCAGTTGACCAGCGATGCGAAAAAGATTGGCCAAGCCTGAGCCGGTGGATTCCATCGAGCCGCGTTCCTGTAGTCCACTAGAGTTATCGACCAAGAAACGGTTTGGTGTTAGAGCTTCCGAATTTTCCGATTTCAAAGGAATGTAGGTCGACGGCCTTAAGTTAAAGGTGCGTTCAAAATCGGCCAACCCAGCGCGCAATACTTCCTCGCGCAGTCCGACGTTCGATATAATTTCAGTCAGGATTTATTTCGTAGAACGTACCATGCGTTCCCAGCTGTCGCCCATATGGGGCGATCCCAGAGGAATGAAGGTAAACGACATCTCAGGATTCTTACTTTCCACTGCTGACGTTGATATGCGTTCAATCTCTTGCGCGAGTACTCTGCTGGCTCCCCGAAAAATCGTCCCGTTATCGGATAGCAACTTAAGAGGTTCACCTCTGCGAGCAGTAAATAGTTTTAGAGCCAACAAAAATGAGTCCGTTGAAAAAGAAGGCAACAATTCTAAATGTACAGCGCGAACTGTAAGAAAGGTAAATTAAACTCCCCATCTCTTCTCGCGACGCCTTCCTACAGCCACTTCAATCAGTCCAAAATAGTCTACTTCAGTAAACGTAAATAGGAGGGTATGTGGCGACAGAGCACTCCAATTGGGTCCAGGTATGGCGAGCATTTATATATAATTCTTTTCCGCTTTGTCAGGCAGCGACCTTCTTTTAGGCATCGGATTTCGTCAAAAAATTCTTCCTATTGACATATCCGTATGAAAATTGCATCCATTTCGACATCCCGCTTAAGCAGAAGCAATCTATCCAGCTCAGGTCCGAGCGGTTTTATAGGAAGCCGACGTGGGTCGGTTTGTTTGGGGCTGAATTACGGGCGTTCGTAAAATGTGACCGAAATTTCGGGAGTGGTTTCCAAACGAATGTGGTTAGTTTATGAACACTTTTGTATTGAATTATTAACATAAGGGTCTTAATTTGGTAACGAACTGGTATTTTTCTCTAAAGGTATGGGTCAAAATTTTGGAACGCCTCTGGCACAATGTGTGAACAGAACGTTCTTGAACAGAGAACGGTTGGTTAATAATCCTAATCGCCGTAATAAAAAAACGTTTATATATTTTTGTTTATATACCCTTGCAGAGGGTATTATGATTTCAGTCAGAAGTTTGCAACGCAGTGAAGGAGACGTTTCCGACCCCATTAAGTATATACATTCTTGATTAGCGTCACTAGAGGTGGCGATCTAGCCATGTCGGTCTGTCCGTCCGTTTCTCAGTCTCTAGTCTCTCAGTTTTAAAAATATCGGGCTGAAACTTTCCCAAAAGTCTTAGATCTTTTGCAGGTAGTATATAAGTCGGAACCAGCCGGACCGGACAACTATCTCTTATAACTCCCAAAGGAATAATTGGAAAACAAATTTTAAAAAATTATTTCTTTGGTGTTTTTTAACATATTTTTAACATACGCTTGGAAATAACAATTTTTAATTAGTTCTGAATTTCGAATATAATTTTATCAAAATCGGACGACTATATCATATAGCTGCCATAAGAACGATCGGAAAATTGGTAGGAAAATAATATGAAACAAATTATAGCTTCGGTGTTTTTTTACATATAACTTCCTACGCTTGGAAATAACATTTTTTAATTAGTTCTGAATTTCGAATTTAATTTTATCAAAATCGGACGACTATATCATATAGCTGCCATAGGAAAACTGGTGGGAAAATAATATGAATCAAATTATAGCTTCGGTGTTTTTTTACATATTATCTTATACTATTGGGTATATCATTTTTTGTATTTTTAAATTTAATAATTATAACTGCAAGGGTATACAAACTTCGGCTTGCCGAAGTTAACTTCCTTTCTTGTTTTATATTTTTATTGGTCAGTGGGTTCATATTTAATTCCAAAAAACACTTTGCCATTGTTAAGGGGAAATATGTGATAAGGTAGGGAATATATATCATCGAATGTCTTAATACGTATAGAATAAATAAAAATAATTAGTATTTTACCTTATTAAAAAATTTTTATTTGGAAATGATGACAAATGTTCATAGGGACGTATTTAAAGCAGAAAAATGCTCTGTCTCCAAATCTGGTTCTGATTGAGCTCCGAACTAATGGAATCTTCAAACAAAATAACGAAAATGTGTCGTTTGCAGACAGCTTTTTGGGCGTATTATTAAATATGTACGTACCGTCTCCTTTTTCCATTCAAAAAGCCGTTCAAAAACAGCCCTAAGACCTATCGGTCCGATAACTGATTTGATGTCGTCCTCGGCAGCGTTTGAAAAGCTACGCTACTCTCGTAGTATTTCGTTTTGCTATTGCTATCGCTCCCTTTTTGACGAGAGCCGTAGCAGAGCCATAGCAGGACAACGAGAAAGTATGTGCTCTGCTCTGGTAGCAGTTTTGTCGCTTGAGAAACTGTAGCAATAGCGGTAGCAGAAAATAAAGTTCTGTGCTCTGCGTAGCAGTAACGGTAGCAAAAAAATTGGTAGCGAGATGAGAGCAGAGCACATGCTATTTTTTCATGTGCTACGGCTCTCGCTTGTGTTTGTTTTTTTTTTATTTTCTGCACCTTTCTTATGCACCGATTTTCTTTTACTCGTCACTTTGTTGTTTAAAGAAAATAATTTGGCGCTTTTGAGTTTTGATTGACTGCGTAAACATGATACCGGCAAAGAAAAGTATCAACATTTTAAAATATTACAAGGAGATAAAATGCCCCAAGAATAACAATGGTATATCCTGGTAGAAAAAAATCTTTTTTACTGTGTATCTTGTCCAAATATCAAACACAATACACTCAATGTAGCCTATTCATTTATAAACATTAAAACATATATCACCAACTTTAAATGTAATTAAAAATATGGAAATATTAAAAATATACCCATAAAACTAACGTGAGATTCTTATAATACACTTATCTACGGGATCATCAGACCACATCTGTTTGCTTTAGTGGGAGAGCCTAATAAACTTCCGGGAAGCGAAATTTTATGCAGTGTGAGAAATATATTTTTGGTCAGGCTAAAGAGGCCTGCACTTTATGATTACATTTGTCTAGCAGTGTGTAGCCATTGTAGGGGTTGAGTTACAGATCGTTAACTACGGCTTTACATATACATGAGCCGAGCTCGTAAAATGTTCATTTTCATGACTAGATCTACCTGTCTAGTGATCCTGATAAGACTTTGTACACTTTAAAATAGAATATATACTTTTATACTGCAAGTAACGGGTGTACAAATCTGTATTCTTCTCTAATATGCAATTTTTATTGTATTATATAGTGGAATATCGCAAGAAACGTTAAATCAAAGTATTGGATCCTCGAGAGCGAACTCATTGCCACGGCCATTGTCACCATCACCATCTTTAACCAGCGAGAAGCCTGACACTGGAGATCCACACGTAAGTGTCACCCGACATAAGCTTTGATGATGATATAAATAAAAAAAAGAGAGGCAGTTAGCTTCGGTAAGCCGAAGTTTATATACCTATGCAGTCATAAGGAATAGTCAATGTTAATTACACCATTTTTAATTTTTAGGGACTGTTGAGTGTTCAGTGATATTAAAAACACGAGTAGTATAAAATTAATAACGTAATTACTTTTTGAATACCACAATTTCCTTAATTTTTCCGAGAGGGCAACTTAACCTCTAGTACACAGAGAGGAAAAACCAAGTACAGTGGTCGGCATAAGTATTTTGACAAAACAAAAGTTAAATATACTCATAATTTGAACTTACTTCTTGTAACCTTTGGCATCAATGGAAAGGTAATTTAAATGACGTTTGAATGATACAATACATTTCTTAACCCATTCAGTACTTATTGAAAAGGACGAATTTGTGTAAACATCTACTTTTTAAACTTTTTTCCTCAACTTGAAAACTTAAATTTTTTGATGCAAAAAGTTTCTTGAAACAAAAATAATAGTAACTGCAAAAAGAATTTTTCAAAAATAATTTCGCTTATATTTTGTATTATTTTTTGAAGGTGACAATGTCGGAAAAAATTTGTATGAAAAATTCAAATTCATGTTTTTAGACATTTTTAAAAAGTCATAAAAAATATAAGCGAAATGATTTTTGAAAAATTCTTTTTTCAGTTACTATTATTTTTGTTTGAAGAAACTTATGCATCAAAAATTTAAGTTTTCAAGTCGAGGAAAAAAGTTTAAAAAAAAATTGTTAAGTAGATTTACACAAATTCGTCCTTTTCAATAAATACTGAATGGGTTAAGAAATGTATTGTATCATTCAAACGGCATTTAATTACCTTTCCATTGATGCCAAAAGTTGTTTACAAGAAATTCAAATTGTGAGTATATTTAACCTTTGTTTTGTCAAAATAAATATGCCGACCAGTGTACATTGTGCTTGAATTAAGAACATTCGTTCATAAAAACCGAGTAAGTACAAATGTTCTTATTTTGAGCTGAGGGTTCTTAATTCAAGAACGAAATGGTAGGAAGTAAAAAAATTAAATGAGTTGATTTCGTTCCAATTTCAAGTTGATTTTGGACTTAATTTAAGAACATATTTGTATCAAATGTATACAAATAAGCTATTTTGTTGTTTTTCAGAACATTTTGGAATTTGGTTCTTTTTAAAAGTTTTACATTCTTAATAATTCGGTGACAGGTATTTAATATTTGATTATTTAAAGGTTATAATATAACATCATGGTATATATACAAACTTATAACTATTTAAATCTAAAGTAATGAAAACATGTAAGGGTGCGCTGGAAATAAAAGAATGAATGTAAAAGTAATTTTTAATTGATTTTTTTGATTTTCTGACAATTATAAGTGTTTTTTTTATACCCTTGCAGATGGTATAATGATGATGTCCATCAATAATAAATAATATGGAGAATCTTCCCAAAAGTACTGCGTCCAATGTTAATGTGGTGGTCCTTGGAAACTGACAACTGATAGCAGCCAGTAGCTAGGAATCGCATCACTGCATCCAATTGCAATGAGCGCAAAGTTGTAGTTACTTTCAAATGCGGCTTAATTTTTTCCAAAATAATTTTGAAAGTACCTTTATCAACTCTAAACGGGTTCACAAACCTAAGAAAAGAACCGTTGCTAATGGCAATTTATGTTTCATTGAATAAATCTTACCGCTCATCAGAAATGTTGAAAACATAAGTGTTACATCTAAGATGTTTAGGTTTACCCAAACATTTGTTGCCTTCTTTTTGCTTCAAAGCAAGAAATTGCAAACATAACAGCATTTTTGACATAGGATAACAAACAAAAAAACAGATGTTTAAATGAGAAGAAACGGTGACAAAACAACGTTCCGATGACGAAACAATAAAAAAATTTGCGAAAACCGTAGCGTTTTTCTGAAAAGGCAAAAGTAAATTGAAAACCAGAGCACGCCTAATATTTTTATTTCAATTAACTACCGCATATAATTACCGAAGACGAAATATTATGTCTTTGTATTATTTTGAAATTATTTTTCCGATTCTTCCTATAACAGCCATATGAATTAGTAGTCCGATATTTATTTATTTTATTTATTTATTTAACTTTTGTTTCGTCAAAATACTTATGCCGACCAGTGTAATTATTCTTAATCCAGCATCTCTAGACGAGTCGATCTAGCCCTGAACGTCTGTTCGTTTGTGTGTCTGTCCATATAAACGATGAGATTTTGAAAATGTTTAGAAACATGCATTTGAGCCGTATTTTTCTTTTTTTCATACAAATTTTTTCCGACATTGTCACCTTTAAAAAATCATAAAAAATACAACCAAAATGATTTTTGATAAATTATTTTTGCAGTTACTATTATTTTTGTTTGAAGAAACTTTTTGCATCAAAAAATTTAAGTTTTCAAGACAAGGAAAAAAGTTTAAAAAATTACCTTTTCAATAAGTACCGAATGGGTTAAGAAAAGTATTGTATCATTCAAACGGCATTTAAATTACCTTTCCATTGATGCCAAAGTTTAAAAGAAGTAAGTTAAAATTATGAGTATATTTAACTTTTGTTTCGTCAAAATACTTATGCCGACCAGTGTAATTATTCTTAATCCAGCATCTCTAGACGGGTCGATCTAGCCATGAACGTCTGGTCTTTTGTGTGTCTGTCCATATAAACGATGAGATTTCGGAAACTATAAAAGCTCGGAATAGGCATACAAATTCTAGGGGTTCTTAAGAAGCGCAAACTTCAACACCCACTCACAAAATGTTCAAATGAATTGGTTTTAAAAAAATGGTTGAATAATCAGATGCTGAAATATTAGCTCTCTAATATAAAAACAAGGGAGAACGCTATAGTCGAGTACCTCGACTTTTAGATACCCGTTACTCAGCTAAAGGGACCAAAGGGAAATGGAGATATGCAAGCAGCAAGGCGAGATTGAAATGCGCCACCTATCGGCGGTAGACAGATTTAAGCGTTATGGGCGTTAGAGTGGGCGTGGCAAATTTTTTTTATCAATCGATAGGTATTGACGAGACCAATAAAGTTCAGTTAAAATTTTGTATCTAGCATGAAAATTGTGGGCGCTACAGGCTTGGGCGGTTTGTGGGCGTTAGAGTGGGCGTGGCATATTTGCGTAACAAACTTGCGCTGCGCACAAGGCTACGGAATCTAAATCTGAGATCCCAATTCTCTATCCTTGACAGTTTCCGAGATATCCACGTTCATATCTACGATTTTTTGAAGTTTGTTGGCGAAAAAGTGGGCGTGGCAAACTTTTTTTAATCAATCGATAGGTATTGATGAGAACAATACATTTCAGTTAAGCGTGGCACTCTACTGAAACAAACTTGCGCTGCGTAAGAAGCTCAGGAATCTGCACGCCAAATCTCAATAGCCTAGCTCTCATAGATCTCAGCGTTCATCCGGACAGACGGACATGGCTAGATCGACTCGGCTAGTGATCCTGATCAAGAATATATATACTTTATGGGGTCGGAAACGCTTCCTTCTGCCTGTTACATACTTTCCGACGAATCTAGTATACCCTTTTACTCTACGAGTAACGGGTATAACAACAAAAAAACATGTTTTTCGGGAATATCTCAAGGATGATTTTTTGAAAATAGTTTGAGTGACAACTGGTACAGAAAGTCCAAATGGCTATAAATGGACTAGTCTAGTTTTAAAGCTGAACGATTTTTTACTTAACTTACAAAATAATATTTAAAAATTGCTCCAAGAAGAATGTTGGTAGTTCCTGGTAGAGTTGGACCCATAGATCACAGAAAAGGAGTCAAAAATATTTTAAATGGAAAAAAATTGTTCTAAGATTTTTCAAGAAAATTGTTTTGGTCTCTTCGTATTTTTAATTAAGTCTCAGCATTATAGTTGTAAACTAAAACATATATCGCCTAAATTAGCGAGGCGCAACTAGAAATATATATATAATTTTCTACCAGGAACTACCATTACCCATCTTGAGGCATTTTAGCTGTAAACTAGTGTTATTACTAAACTTATTACATGTAAAATTTATTCATCATCTATTTTTTTCAGGACAAACATGAACGGGAAGAAGAGGAACGCAAACGACGAATTCAACTATATGTGTTTATATCGAGATGTATTTCGTACCCTTTTAATGCTAAACAGCCTACGGATATGACTAAGCGGCAAACAAAAATAACTAAACAGCAATTAGAAATAATAACTCAACGATTTCAAGTAAGATGGTAGAATTGCAAATAGTTTTGAAGGATATTTAAAATTAGTTAGTTAATATACAAAAGTTTTTAAAACAACTTTTGGTACGAAAAATGATTTTACTTGCGACAAAATAAATTCGCAAACTAAAATTTATTTATTTTGCATTTTGTAGCGTACCGATCCCTTTCCCATAATGTCCCAACTATTTTTTACTATAGGACTTCAACAAACTTTTTTAAAAAACGAATTAATATTTTTAAAGTATACAATCCTTTTAGATTTTTCGATACCTTTCGATTGCAGCAGATTTTCATTTCTTCGTGTGTATATATAATCGCCTTTGTAGACTCTCCTGGTACGATGAGTCACTACGTAGACTGCCGTCCACAGTGATAGCCATGTAGAAGGGGGCGTTTTCGACCCGATTTCAAGATATATAAAGGAAAACAGGAGCATTTAAGGCTATCAGCGCACACCCCAAAACGAAAGAGGTAGTGTCAGTTAATTTCAGCCACGGAACACAACAAGCAAAATTATAGAGAGAACCCTTTAAGCGAATGCGAAATGATTGAAAGTAGTTACTTATTACGTTTAGTGCTAGCATTTTTACATACGTAGCTAAGGAATCTAAATCTAAAAACCCAAAGTCTCGAGCGTTGATAGTTTCCGAGATATCAGCGTTCATATGGACGATTTTTAAAGTATGTGGGCGGCGACTAAGCTGATGTTGATTATATTATTATATACATACGATACAATTTGACGTATACAAATTAATCATTTTATTTTTTTATACTTGCAAAGAGCAAATCAGGGTCCTCTAACAAAGATGTTTAGCAAAATTAAAGTATTTGTCTAAACTGATTTGACCTATGTATATAATATAAATAATAAATTTTAAACAACCAGAATTAAGAACCATGTATGACCCAGAAACCCATATTTGTTTTTGATAAGTGTTGATTTTCAAATTATAAAAAGCAACCAACAAAAAAGTAAGTGTTGGATTCCCTAAAATCCTTGTTATTAATGCTTTGAAATTAACGTACCAATTATTTATGTCCATTCATTTGGATTACATAAGAGCCTCTCCTTGTTATGTTATTATAGTTGCTGTAAAGAAATAAATTGTACAAACCCTACTTTTCTGTTTTCAAAAAGCCTGTCACAATCAAGATGTCGAAAAATATTTGATGGAACCCAATTATTTTTTTAAGGTTGATTGAGATTTAAGGGACACCGCCGACTAAAAACGTTTTTTTTAGGCTTTTCTTAAAGGTGAAACTCAAATTATGGCAGATGAAGCATTTCAAAATGCTGTACAGAGTTATCACGACGTGTTTCTTAAATCAGAGCGAGTTTTAAAGATGGTTCAATCTGGAGCATCATCGCAACATGATTTTCGCGAAGTTTTTCGTAACAACATAGAAAAAAGAGTCAGGTAATATAAAAATTAGTTATATATTTTAAATCTAAATAAAGATTACTATTTTGTTCAAGATCCTTACCTGAGATTGATGGTCTTAGTAAGGAAACCGTATTAACGTCTTGGATGGCAAAATTCGACATAATATTAAAAGGAACGGGAGAAGAGGATTCGAAGCGACCATCTCGAATGCAGCAATCACTAAATAGCGAGTTGATTCTTTCTAAAGAGCAATTGTATGATATGTTTCAACAAATATTGTTAGTAAAAAAATTTGAACATCAAATTTTGTATAACGCATTGATGGTAAATTCGCGTTTTATGAAAATCTTTACAATCAAGTAATTAATATTAATATTTTAGTTAGACTCTGCCGACGAACAAGCAGCGGCAATAAGACGGGAATTAGACGGAAGAATGCAACGCGTAGGAGAAATGGAAAAAAATCGCAAACTTATGCCGAAATTTGTACTCAAAGAAATGGAGTCCCTTTACGTCGAGGAACTTAAATCGTCAATAAATCTTTTAATGGCAAATCTTGAATCTCTTCCAGTATCAAAAGGAAATATGGATAGTAAATATGGACTTCAAAAACTTAAACGTTATAATCACAGGTTATTTAATTTAACTTCTTAAATAATATATATATATAAATAACTATGTTCTTTCCACTCTTGCTTCTTGTATTGACTTACAGTACACCGTCATTTTTGTAAGTTACCACAACCAAATATAATGTGAAATTAATTATCTATTACTTCTGAAACTAAACTAGTTAATGGGTGTATATGTAGCCTTATAACACGGAATAACATAAGGCTAGATTGATTAAGCTGGATGCTTAGTAATGTGCACACCAGGGACACGAAAAAATAAAAACTGGCAAGTGAGGAAAGGAAAGAAATTTCTTCCACCGAAAACAAACTATTTGAAGATTTCCTTGCCAGCCCATATTTTTATAGCATTATCAACCGAGACGATCTAGCCATGCCATTCAGTCTCACCGTATGAACAAGATCTTGGATTATACAAATCCCAGAGAGTTCGATTTGAACACATAGAGTTTTTGGATGGGGCACAATGCAACTTTGTAATTCTGAATTTTTTTTATGTATTAAAATTAGTTTGAAATCAACTAATTAGAACTAAAAATAAAAAATAATATATTCCCAAAAACTGGCTTAACGTTTAACACTAAAAACTAATTGCCACCATACACATAATTTTAGGTGCCCTTTTTTCAATTACCGAAAACCCAAGTCGCCTTCGTCTTGCATTTGGACAATTTATTATTATTGTTATTATTCCACATAATAATTCTATCGACCGCCTAAAAATGTAAGCTCAAAGACGTTATTGCTAGATGATAAAAATGTTTGAATGGATGCATATCTCTAACAAATGGCCCAAAAACAACTCTTTTTGGAAAAACGTACATATATCTACTGAAAAATTAAAAAACGTACATACATGACACAAGTGGTCAGCGTGGCAGTCTATCTGTCTAAATCTTGAATGAGTCTTCACATTTAGTTAAAACCGAAGGGTAAAATAAAAGAAAATTGTAAATAACACCGTTCGCTTATTAACAAATTTTAAACTTCTTAAGTAATATTTAAATAAAGTTTTAGTTTTGTACAATAATTTTTTTTTTTTGTGGCTTCCAAAAAAAAGGAAGTTGATACTGCGCTCCCACGGATCCTTGTCTAAGTTGGAGGGTGACTCAGAAGATGGCTCTACACAACTAACAAAGTTAGATGTTGTACTTACCTTTCAATTGGAAGTGATCGTTATGGAGGTTAAAGGACTTAAATCATTAGCTCCCAATCGCATTGTGTACTGCACAATGGAAGTTGAAAATGGAGAAAAGCTGCAAACGGATCAAGCGGAGGCATCAAAACCAATGTAAGAGCATTTTGGTGATAAGCAAAATGCTTAATGTTACAATCTATTTTTAATAGGTGGGATACGCAAGGCGATTTTACAACAACGCATCCACTACCAGTTGTTAAGGTCAAATTGTACACAGAGAACCCCGGAATGCTGGCATTGGAGGATAAGGAACTAGGAAAAGTAACCCTTAAACCTACTCCACTTTCATCCAAAGTGAGTCAAGCCTAAACATATTTAATTTTATATTAAATATTTTTCTTTGTTTTAGTCACCTGAGTGGCATCGAATGGTCATTCCAAAAAACCTTCCAGACCAAGATATACGGATTAAGATAGCTTGCCGACTTGATAAACCTCTAAATATGAAACACTGTGGGTATGTACATTACATTTGTATTCGGATTGCGAGTTAAAAAAGTCTTAATTAAAATTCTTTAGTCACCTTTATGCAATCGGGAAATCAGTTTGGAAAAAATGGAAAAGAAGATATTTTGTCTTAGTTCAAGTATCCCAATATACCTTTGCCATGTGTAGTTATAAGGAGAAAAAATCAGAGCCGTCGGAGATGATGCAGCTTGATGGATATACAGTAGATTACATAGAAGCGGCCAGTGGTATGTCAATCCTTTATAATAAAAATGATTTACTATAACAAACATTTATATTTAGCAAACTTAATGTTTGGTATCGATTTAAATGGTGGACGATTTTTCTTCAACGCTGTTCGCGAGGGTGATAGCATTTCCTTTGCTTGCGATGATGAGAACGAATGCAGCTTGTGGGTCATGGCTATGTACAGGGCAACTGGTCAGTCCCATAAGCCAACTCCACCAATAACACAAGATAAAAATTCAGCAATGTCAAAAATTCAAGGTGGTACGTTATAAAAATATATTTATCTTACCTTCTGAAAATAAATAATAGATAATTTTGTGCTCGCAAAAATCTGCGTTCATCACAAAAAAGTAAAACTTTGACCCCAATTACTCTGCTAGTCATAAGAATGACGATTCAATATTGGTTTATTGTTTTGATCACACTTTCGAACTCCATTGTAGGTCCTCAAATAAATATACGCTTAGCGGTTTTCTTAATATGTCCATTTTATTGTAAACAGCCCCAAAACTGAAATCCTCGAATGTCTGGGTATAGTTTAGAAAATTAGAAAACTTAATTTCTGTGTATATAAGTTACACCTTTTGTTTATTTTTTTAAGAGCACTGAGCGTAGTTTTCGAAGACATGATAAATAGTTAAGGCGAGTCTCCGGAAGGGCTTAAGTGTTCAATGGTATAATAGTCCAACGGTAGAGTCGTCCCCAACTAATTTGTATAGCACCGTTACTACCACTCTAACGTTAACAAACGCCCAAACTGCCAAGTTAAACAGGTGCCGGAGCGTTGAAATTGGTGGTGTATGCCACGCTTATCGCGAAATGCCCTGTAATTTTATTTTATTGGAAACAGAGTAAAGGTTATCTAATAGTCCAGACACTCGACTATATCGTTTCTTGTTTACGATGTATGATAGCCAACGACTTAATGAAAGTAATACTTGTGGCAGTTTAATTTTTCTCAAAAACAATAAACAAATTTGTATACCCTTGCAAAGAAGAAGGAGACGTTTCCGGTCCCATAAAGTATGTATATTCTTGATCAGCATCACTAGACGAGTCGATATAGCTATGTCCGTCCGGCTGTCCGTTGCTACGCAAACTAGTCTCTCAGTTATTAAGTTATCGGGATGAAAACTCGCCAAAAGTCTTATTTGTAATGCAGGTAGTTTATAAGTCGAATCGAGCCGGATCGGACAACTTATCCTATAGCTCCCATAGGATAGATCAAAAAAATATTTAAAAACAAGAAAGGAAGTTAGCTTCGGCAAGCCGAAGCTTATATACCCTTGCAGCTATAATTATTAAATTTAAAAACACAAAAAATGATATTCCCAATAGTATAAGATAATATGTCAAAAAACAGCGGAGCTATAATTTGTTTCATATTATTTTCCTACCAATTTTCCGATCGTTCCTATGGCAGCTATATGATATAGTCGTCCGATATTGATAAAATTAAATTCGAAATTCAGAACTAATTAAAAAATGTAATTTCCAAGCGTAGGAGGTTACATGAAAAAAAACAGCGAAGCTATAATTTGTAACATATTATTTTCCTACCAATTTTCCGATCGTTCCTATGGCAGCTATATAATATAGTCGTCCGATATTGATAAAATTAAATTCGAAATTCAGAACTAATTAAAAAATGTAATTTCCAAGCGTAGGAGGTTACATGACAAAAAACACCGAAGCTATAATTTGTAACATATTATTTTCCTACCAATTTTCCGATCGTTCCTATGGCAGCTATATGATATAGTCGTCCGATATTGATAAAATTAAATTCGAAATTCAGAACTAATTAAAAAATGTTATTTCCAAGCGTTGGAGGTTATATGTTAAAAAACACCGAAGATATAATTTGTTTCATATTATTTTTCCACCAATTTTCCGATCTTTCCTATGGCAGCTATATGATATAGTCGTCCGATTTCGATAAAATTTAATTCTAAATTCAAAACTAATTAAAAAATGTTATTTCCAAGCCTAGGAGGTTATATGCCAAAAAACACAAAAGATATAATTTTTAAAATTTTTTTTTCCGAATATTCCTATGGGAGCTATAAGATATAGTTGTCCGATCCGGCTGGTTCCGACTTATATACTACCTGCAAAAGATATACGACTTTTGGGAAAGTTTCAGCCCGATAGCTTTAAAACTGAGAGACTAGTTTGCGTAGAAACGGACGGACAGACGGACAGACGGACATGGCTAGATCGACTCGTCTAGTCATGCTGATCAAGAATATATATACTTTATGGGGTCGGAAACGTCTCCTTTACTGCGCTGCAAACTTCTGACTGAAATCAATATACACTCTGCAAGGGTATAAAAAATAAAAAATTGTAGCTTCGGTGATTTTTTTTACATATTACCTTCTGCTCTTGGGAATATATATTTTTTTTAAATTTCAGAATTTCAATGAAATTTTAAAAGATTCGGACGATTTAACCATCTAACTGCCATAGGAATAACTAGGATAACTAGCTTAGTCGAAGTAGCCATCTGTTTGTCCGTCTGGCTGTTTTTATGTCTGTCTATCCGTCCGTCCGTATGAACGCTAAGGTTTCGTTAATTATTAAAGCTAGAAAGTTGGGATTTGACATGCAGATTCTTAAGGTTCTTGCGTAGCGCGAGGTTATGATAAAGTGTAAATGGAATATTGTTTTGACAAGCAAATGTCTTTATGCCAGAAATTGTTCAAATCGGACCATCCATTATACATTTGTAAGCAAATAAAGGAATCGAACCTAGGTGGCGCTGTTCCGGAGTGTGCAATCTTCGCTTTGTTGTTCTTAGCTGAGCAACGGGTATCTGATAGTCGAGGCCGTAGACTAAAGCGTTCTATTGTTTTTAGCTTTAACAGTTTGCCACTAGGTACATTTTTTACCTTTCCAAGCTCTAAAGGTTTTTATAATATCGAAATTCCTGAAAGCCAAATACTACTTAAAAAGAAAAGAAACGCAAAAGTCGAGTATCTCGACTTATTAACATATTAACTAAAGGTTCGATTTAATCAATTTTTGCACGTCGATGGATATTGACAAAATGACCGTTAGAGTGGGTACGTAAAAATATATATTATGTTGTGTCCGGGTGCTACAGATGCCAGCGCGGATGCCTACAGTGCACTGATCATTTACAGGATTGACGGGAAATGTAGGGTGATTGTGTATTTCAGCAAGTGTACGTCGTATTCAGAACCTAAATATCATTCGTATGAGTAGGAGACTTTAGCCGACACTATCAGCGTGATAAAAAGTTCGTCGTCCAATACCGCTGAGAAGTGGCAAGACTCGTTGCTTGCCAGTGATTCCGAGAGCCTTTAGGTAAAAAATCACGTGCACGAGCCTGTATCGTATCGAGAATGACAGAAGTCTATGAACGATATTGGTTTAAAAGTGTAATAAATATTATATTATAATATTCGAGAAAAAACAAAAAGAAAATTAAGAAAAGTGAGAAGCATTCTGACGTGTTGTACAAATAAATTTGACTGAAAGTTTAAGACAAGTACAAAAGTAAAAATTTATTTTTTTGTTTTCGTATTAATTTATTTAATGTGCCTATATAATAAATATTTATATTTCAGATGCAGACAAAGCACGGAAACATGGGATGGAGGATTTTATAAGCACTGATCCTTGCACATTTGATCATGCTACTCTTTTCAAAACATTACAAAACCTCACATTGGAGTATAGGCTTAACGATCCCTATGCTTCTTTGGTAAGTTCACCTAACTATAACTTATGAAGATATGTAAGAATTTTATGGCGTGGACGCAGGGAAAGAGAAATGGATATATTTTAAGCAGTAAGCTTAATAACAGTTTTTGTATTATTTTTTATAACTTTGTAATAAGGGTAAAAGGGATTTTGTTTTGGTTTTTAAAATCTACATTCAAAAATTCTTTAATTTGGAACCTTAATAACTAAACTATGAGCAAATAATGTCACAGCCTTATCTCGGAAACAGTCGATCTTTCAGTGCCAACCTTTGTATGTAATACGCCACAAACTGCAATAGGCGACTTCTGGCTTGTTCACAATTTTGTCTTTAATATTTATTAGCCAGCGGTGCGGTCAACAATTTGGATGTAGACTTGATTAGGATATGCTTTAAAAGTTCACAAAAGTTTTTAGCCACTCCATTGATATATTTTTTAAATTAGTTTTATAATTAATTATTTAATTTTAAAAATTACAGTTTTAAATCATTCTAAGTGGAGGTTTAAAGTGTATTCAAAGGATGGTTATGTGTATTAAGTGCTTGTATGTTTACGTTTTATAAATAAGTCGTTTTCTACTTGTAATCAAGAAATAAAGTGATCTGTCCTTTACGTATATTCCGATGCTATTTCATATTATTTTCCCATCAATTTTCCGATCGTTCCTATGGCAGCTATATGATATAGTCGTCCGATTTTGACAAAATTAAATTCAAAATTCAGAGCTAATTAAAAAATCTTATTTCCAAGCGTAGGAGGTTATATGTTAAAAAACACCGAAGCTATAATTTGTTTCATATTATTTTCCCACCATATTTCCGATCGTTCCTATGGCAGCTATATGATATAGTCGTCCGATTTTGATAAAATTTAATTCGAAATTCAAAACTAACTAAAAAATGTTATTTCCAAGCGTTGAAGGTTATATGTTAAAAAACACCAAAGATATAATCTTTTACAATTTTTTTTTCGATTATTCCTATGGTAGCTATAAGATATAGTTGTCCGATCCGGCTGGCTTTGACTTATATACTACCTGCAAAAGATATAAGACTTTTGGGAAAGTTTCAGCCCTGTAGCTGTAACTGAGAGACTAGTTTGCGTAGAAACGGGTCGACTCGTCTAGTCATGCTGATCAAGAATAGATCCGCCCCTTTGGAAAACAGATGATTTGCATTGAACATCATAGCAAACCACAGAGTTAACTAAAAATATACATGATGCTGCGTTTAAAAGGTAATAAAATTCTGATGGAATCCTCGAGCGCCTTTTTTTAATTTTTTGTTCTTATTATCAATACCCAAAAACTGTTTAAATTAAACCATCCATTGCACTCCTTAGCTGAGTAACGGGTATCTGATAGTCGAGGCAATCGACTAAAGCGTTTCCTTAGCTTTTAATTCCTAATAATTTTGACAATTTTGTTATTATTTTTAGGGGTGGTTTAGTCCTGGTCAAGTTTTCGTGTTGGACGAATATTGCGCGCGCTACGGTGTGCGGGGATGCTACCGACATTTATGCTACCTTTCTGATTTACTGGATCGTGCAGAGAAGCAATACATGATAGACCCAACTCTGATTCACTATTCATTTGCGTTTTGCGCAAGCCATGTTCACGGAAATCGGTAACGTAGATTTATAAAATTAATATTCAGGAAAATAATTATAATAAATATTTACAGACCTGATGGAGTAGGAAGCATTACGCATGAGGAAAAGGAAAAATTTTCTGAAATCAAAGAACGCCTACGTCAGTTACTGGAGTATCAAATAACTAATTTTAGATACTGTTTTCCTTTCGGTCGCCCCGAAGGTGCTCTCAAAGCTACATTGTCTTTGCTAGAGAGAGTTCTAATGAAAGACATTGTTACCCCGGTTCCACCTGAAGAAGTTCGTCAAATGATTAAAAAAAGCCTAGAGACGGCAGCACTTGTTAATTACACACGTCTCTCCAATAAAGCTAAAATTGAAGGTAAGAACACTTTTTATATTTTGACAAATATAAGACAAATAGCAACAGCAAACTAAAACTCCTTGTGGATGACGTTCCATGTACGTTGTACCCAAACGATTTATATTATACATAGTATCAAAGAGTACAAAGTGTGCAAACGCAGATATTTTGAAAAGAATTAAATTTTTGTGTAGATCAGCAATGTCAATGAGATTTCGATTCCGATACAGAGCAGTATAATTTTATATGCAGAGGGTAAATGATTTCAGTCAGAAGTTTGCAACACAATGACGGAGACTTTTCCGAGCCCATAAAGTATATATATTATTGATCAGAAAGACGAGTCGATCTAGCTAGTCCATCTGTCCGTTTCTAGGCAAGCTAGTCTCTCAGTTATAAAGCTGTGGGGATTAAACCTTCCCAAAAGTCTTGTGTCTATCGCAGGTATAAGTCGGATCAAGCCGGATCGGACAACTATATCCTATAGCTCCCATAGGAATGGAATGATCATGTCAAATGTTTTCTTAAAATCGTAACGCTCTGCACATACAATGCTCCCACGGGAACGACCTGCAAGGGTATAGAAACTTCGGCGTGCCAAAGTTAGCTTCCTTTCTTGTTATTATTAACAATTTTTTATAAATTGTTTTTAGTTATAATACAAATTATTCTTACATATCTAACAAAAGCAATTTTATAATATAGGATTAGAGGTCCTTTGAAAATATAAATGATAAAACAAACATCAAATTAAATGGAGTTTTTTTTTTTTAATTTTTATGGCAAGCCAGACAATCGGCAGCCAAGATTGGTTTTCCTGTTTTTCAGGATTTATTTTATCATTGGTAAAATAAAATAAAGTAATAGGAATATTGAGTGGGCAGACATTTATAATTTCGTTCAGTATAAGCATTACATAAACAACCTTTTAGTGTACTTGTATTTCCTTTTGTATAAGTATATGTTGATACATACAAACATTTTCCTTAAAAACTGAATATTTGTCAATTAAATTTAATTTTTTCTTGAATCGATCCCTATTTATAAAACAATGGCTCTGGTTTGCTTACACAATAAATTGGCAGTTCGGTTAGGGGTTCGGTTTGGGCCCCAACAAATATTTAGTTTAAACAAGGATGAACGCTATAGTCGAGTACCTCGACTATCAGATACCCGTTACTCAGCTTAAGGGACCAAAGGGAAATGTAGATATGCAAGCAGCAAAGCGTGATTGAAATGCGCCGTCTACCAGCGGTAGACAGATTTCAGCGTTATAGGCGTTAGAGTGGGCGTGGCAAATATTTAGTTTAAACAATGATGAACGCTATAGTCGAGTACCTCGACTATCAGATACCCGTTACTCAGCTTAAGGGACCAAAGGGAAATGGAGATATGCAAGCAGCAAAGCGTGATTGAAATGCGCCGTCTACCAGCGGTAGACAGATTTCAGCGTTATGGGCGTTAGAGTGGGCGTGGCAATTTTTTTTTTTTGACAATCGATAGGTATCGACGAGACCAATACATTTCAGTTAAAATTTTTTATCTAGCATGAAAATTGTGGGCGCCACAGGTTTGGACGGTTTGTGGGCGTTAGAGTGGGCGTGGCATATTCGCTGTGCCCAAGGCTACGGAATCTGAATCTGAAATCTCAATTCTCTATCCTTGATAGTTTCCGAGATATCCACGTTCATATTTACGATTTTTTGAAGTTTGTGGGCGATAAAGTGGGCGTGGCAAACTTTTTTTCGGTCAATCGATAGGTATTAATGAGAACATTACATTTCAGTTAATATCTTTATTCTAGCATCAAAACTGTAGGAGCCACAGTTTTGGGCGGTTTGTGGGCGTTAGAGTGGGCGTGGCACTCTGCTGAAACAAACTTGCGCTGCGTAAGAAGCTTAGGAATCTGCACGCCAAATCTCAATAGCCTAGCTCTTATAGTTTCCGAGATCTCAGCGTTCATCCGGACGGACGGACAGACGGACATGGCTAGTGATCCTGATTAAGAATATATATACTTTATGGGGTCGGAAACGCTTCCTTCTGCCTGTTACATACTTTCCGACGAATCTAGTATACCCTTTTACTCTACGAGTAACGGGTATAAAAAGAAAAAATTTATTTTCATTTACTTGTAACTTAAATAAACATTTTTATTCACAGAGGATTTGCGAGGAGAAGTTATTGTTCCGGCTCCAAAAAAACTAGAGGACCTAATACACTTAGCAGAACTTTGTGTTGATTTGTTGCAACAAAATGAAGAACATTATGGAGAAGTAAGTTTCGCTATCGTTATAAAAATGCTTTGTTTGCATATGCTTATTTTTTACGTAATTATTTTTAAAATTTATAAATATTCATGTGTCTGTAAATATTATTCAAAAGATAATTGCCTTAATTTCGATGTGCGAATACTAAATACCGTATTCTGACTTATTTTTCCATTCTTTCATCCGCTTGTTTTTTGTAACTTAACTTATGTGTCGTACTTTAATAAATAAAAACATGTGACTAGTTTTATTTCGCAAAGTTATATTTTCCTTCTGTTGTTGTCTAGACTTATAATGTATATAATAGAACGCTTAATGTTGTTACAAAAGAATGACTAATACTAAATGCATATATGACTATATTATTAAATGTTTGTGTCAATGGCTGTTGCGAAAAAAACATTACACATTTCCCATATTCTTGGTCTATTTTTGGTTGGGACTCTCCAAATGTCACACAAGAGTAAACAACTTTTTTACAACTTAATTTATTTATAAAAATTTACCAAACTTCATGACCAAAAAATATTAAAAAATTGACTTTAGCCAAATAAAAAAATATTATATTATGTCTTTGTTTATGTTATTATAAAGAAGTTTATTTAATTGTCTTTTACATTTTTAACTTTATTGGTGCTTACATTAACCATGACTATATTAAGCATTGTATTAACAGTATTAAGTGGTTTTCATTCACTTTAACAATTGGTTATTGATGTATTAAAATGTTAAGAACAGGGGAGAGGTCTGTATAAGAAACAATAACTTCGGTAAGCCGACGATTTTAATACCCTTGTAGAATAGACGAATTAAACTGTGACTAAAATATTATAATAAAAATATAAATCTTTGAAAAAAAACAAATTTTTAAAAATGTTACTTTATAGTCTTATTATCATCTAACATAAAGCTATAAGATATAAAAAGAAAATCACCTTTTTGCGATGTAAAATATTGCATAAATAAATATATTTTTATACCCGTTACTCGTAGAGTAAAAGGGTATACTAGAATCGTCGGTATACTAGAATCGTAACAGGTAGAAGGATGGGATTCCGACCCTGTAAAGTCGATCTAATTACATATGTTTCTCTGTCCGTCCGTATGAACGTCGCTAAATCCCATCTAGCACCCACATTTTTTAATATTTTTAAATAATTTGATTGAGATTTAAAATTCTGCCATTCACAAAAAAGATATAAGCAAAAAAAAAGTCTGCAATCTTGGGAAAAGATGCTTTGCTACGTGTATATCTCTATCTCCCTCGCACTCCCAGAGTGCTCCCAGTACACTGAGCTGAGTAACGGGTATCTGATAGACGATATTCATCAGCTTATAAGTCCTGCACGAACAAAACTACATTTAAAAAAAAAACAATATACCCCTAAAACCATACTTTTTGAATTCTAAAAAGAAAATAATGTAAAAACAAGAAACGATGCTAGCTTCGGCAAGCCGAAGTTTCAGTTATAAGAAATAGTCAACGTTAGTTACACCGTATTTAATTTTTAAGAACTGTGATACTAAAAAAAACACGCTTTTAACATATATACAAGAAGTATGTTAATGAATAATTAAAAATGGTACACACCGGATTAGAAAAGAATTTGATCAAAAATAACAAAGCTATAATTATTTTCCTATTGTTTTCTCATTAATTATCCGAACGTTCCTATGGCAGCTGAATGATATAGTCGTCCGATTTTGTTAAAATTAAATTCAAAATTCTGAAATGTTAAAAAAATAATATACCTAAAAGTAGAAGTTAATGTGTCAAAAAGCACCGAAGCTATAATTAAAAACAATTTTTTTTAAAATTATTTTTTCGATCATGCCTATGGAAGCTATAGGATATAATTCTCCGATCCGGCTCATTACGAATTATTACTTCCTCTAACAGCACTTTTGGGTTTAGTCCTATAGCTTATCTACGCAAACCAATATAGCGCTGCTAAATTCGCCAAACCGACCCAAAAACAGTTAAAAAGATGTCAAGTATATTTTAAATAATAACTGAAATCGTATCAAAACTAAGTAATTGCGCCGATTGCGATATAAATTGAGGCTTGAGAAAGCTTTAAAACTGCAAGAAATGAAGACATGGATTAATGGAAATGACAACGTCGGTTCTGATCGAGGATTATTATAATCCCCTGAAAGAGTATAACAACATAGTTGTGTCAATTTTGACCGCACAAAGTGGACTTCTTATTGAAGACAGAAATATAAAATTATGAATTAATGTTTCAGTATAAATACAATATATTTTTCCCTCGCTAGGAAGATTTTATTGTTGCTATTTTTTTTTGGTTTGCAATCTCAAACTTAAAATCCCGCTTAAAATTTATTATTACGTTTGGCTTGATAAGACCGATTTAAAAAATTGAATTTATAAAGTAGAGAATGGGAGTTCGTTAAGAAGAAAAAAGCAATTAAAAAAGACAAAAACGTGCAGGCCTCATCTCTCTGCTTAATTTTAATATAACATTCAAACATGGTAACGCGCTAAACAGTTTGGCCGTAAATCAAATTTATAACAATATATATTTTTACTGAACAAATTGAGAAAAATAGTTTATTTCTATCAACTTATTAATCAAAAAAATGTATTTTTATTTTTCAAATAGATTCCATTTGAAGTTGCAGAATAGTGTAAATGTTACACTATATATCTGTATCCTTTAGTTAAAATTATATAAAGATTTGTATGTACTTAACCCTATTTAACACCTATGCCCGATTTATTTAGCTGCGCAAACATGACAAAATGGATAAAAATAAAATGCGTAAGGAAGATGGTGATGTACCAGAAGGCCACAATGAAAGCGATGTTGATTTAACCGCCAATACTGGACTCACTAGCACATCTGAACTGGCTTCTGCAGCATCAACTGATGGATCCTCATTTCGTTATTGTATGCCGACACATGCAGTATACACCACGCCAGTACCAACGGCATGTATCGTTGATAAACATAGGTTTAGAAATAATAGACATGACAATTAGCCTGGTTGGGCTTCCATTATTGATTTAGCACCTTCAGTAAATTCCCTTTAATCATACCAGAATTGGAAGCGTTCTAAACTATTTGAAGTCTTTTTCTTACGGTTATGCGGGAAGCATAGACAGTGGTGAAAAAATTGTTCAAATCACTGCACGAATCAAACCACAAAATCAAAAACTGAATTTATACAAACCAGGGGTGTAGGAATAACATACATATCTCTAAAGTTTCCTTAGCGGCCGACGTATTTCTGTACCTTGCACCTTGCCCACAAGGGAATTCGTGGGATTGGTATTGGTTATTTCATTGTGAACGGTTTGAATTATTCATGAAACTGTATGCAGACCGACATACCCCACGACGCTATTTCGGTTAAAGGTTTCCGTTGCTTAAATTATTATTAATTTTTTAATTTCAAATTACTTTTCAAATAAAAAAGAAAGAGGTCGCTTTTTATACTTGTTTTTTCTAAAGGCCTTGCCGGGTGGCTCGAGTCTTCTATTGATAACCTAGAACAGAACCTTGACAGCCTGGAGTTGTATGAAATCAAGACTGAACCAAAACTTTGCCAAGACTCCTCTTTTGCCAACCTCTTGTTCCCTATGCCAAACCTATGTGAAAAAATCGGAGTTTTGCCTAAGACTCGATAACAGCAACACCATAGTCCGGACAGAGCATTACTGACAAATCGGAAGAAAATAAATAAAACATTCTATTACTCAGAGAGTATTACTTTTATACATATATTTTAAATCAGCCTTTTAATTTGTGTTCCAATAATAAATTATAGGGGTACCTTTATTGCTCGCTTACTACAAATGTGTTATTTAAAGAGCAACACCTAAAAAGTGTATTATGATTTTGTATACGGTGTGGTAGCGTTTGCTTCTTTTTATCTGTTTTTCCCTTACTTCATTATTATCAAAATCAATTTTTAAAAAATATTACCTTTGAAATGCTTAAAATTAAAAATAAAATTGTTTCATATATACGGGTCGGGGAATAAGTTTTGAGTGAAGAGAAAAATCATTGAAAACAGATTTTAGCTTTTCCTATCGTTTTTCTTGACGTTTCATTAATTGAACACTTTTAATGTGTCAATAAAATTTTACGAGCTATGGTTTTCACTGTTATTGTCATTCACACATTTTTTTTATTTATTCTATATTGTTAATCCACAAATTTTAACATGAACAAAACAAACTGGTGGAATACTTAAATTAAATAGGGAAACTAGCGTCAAGCCGAATTGTGTATATTCTTGCACCAAGTCATGTCGGCTTATTTAAGTAAAGCTAAATAGAAGCTTTAAAACAGAAAGCTTTAAATGCTAAGAAGGAATTTTAGATCGTAACTTTGTTATTGCTTAGAACCCTTTACCGATTACGTTACATAATTGTTTTGTCACTTTTCGGGCCATACAATTCGACCCTCCCTGGTAAGCATACCCTATATTTATAAAAATATTTTTTTACCGGTAACAAAAAAGGGTTATACCATTTTTTCGGAAACTATGTAACAGGTAGAAGGAAGCATTTCCGACCCCATAAAGCCGAGTCGATCTAGCCATGTCCGTCTGTCCTTCCGTATGAACGCTGAGATCTCGGAATCTGTAAAAGCTAAGAATTGGCATGCAGATTTTAGAGCTTCTTGCGCAGCCCAAGTTTATTTGAGCAGGGGGCACGTCCACAAACGCCCATAACGCTGAAATCTGTCTAGCGTCCACACATTTGAATATTTTGAAAAAGTGTGAATAAGGTTTTGTTCTGATTATCAATACCCTTCTACATGCCAAAAAAATATTGAAATCGGACCATTAATTATAAAGTTATATATTACCTGCAATCAAAATAAGACATTTGGGAAGGTTTTATAGCGATAGCTTTAAAACTAAGAGATTAGTTCGCTTAGAAACGGACAGAGGGACGGACATGGCTAGATCGACTCGTCTAGTGATGCTGATCAAAAAGGGTCGGAAAGGTCTTCTTTAGTGCATTGCGCTAATGCATAAAAACTAAAATAAATATTTTTTTAATGTGTTATGTGTTAATCATAAAATATTCTACTAAAGTTTTATTATTTATTTAGTTTTGCTAAGAACAATTTGATAAACGGGCATATAAGAGGCAGACAGACAGATATAAAAAGGGATGTCATACAAGACTAAACATGTTTCAAAAGGCTACCTTTTAAATTTTTTGTTCCTTTGCTTAATTAGTTTATGCATAGGGCTTCCCAAGAAAGTGATACAGAACATATAAAAAGACGAAATGAAAAAATATTTAAATGTAGCATGCAAGTTTTCCTCTTTTTACCTAAAACGTTAATTTTTTCTTACGTGGTTAAAAATTGGTTAAAGAAAGCAAATCATATTGCTAAAGAGGATTCTAAATTCAATGTAAATAGTTTTTATTTATATAATTGATTTTTAAATAACACAGAAAAACTTTATATTTGGTGTAAATTTGTTTAGTGGTCAAAAAATATTGATTAAAACACTTAATGTAACTTATCTAATTTATGTTATCACTTTTGTAATGATGATCAGGTTACTTTTTTAACCTTCCCATACACATCTAAACGAATACAATGCAAAATCTTTAGTGAACTGGTAAAATACCTTCTATGTGTGCAATTATAGTTAATATTTCTTTTACAACTGTTGTACTTTAAAAATGTTGCCTGTAATTCTTTTATTGATTTTACATACTTGTATACGATTTTTTATTAATCAATAATAATTAAACATTAATTTCCTTTAGGCTTTTGCATGGTTTAGCGACTTGCTGGTTGAACACGCGGAGATATTTTGGTCTCTCTTTGCAGTTGATATGGATAGAGTCTTATCAGAACAAGCTCCTGATACATGGGATTCATTCCCATTGTTTCAAATTTTAAATGATTACTTAAGAGCTGATGGTAAGTTAATATTTTTAAATTTCTTAAAAAAAGTATTAGCACTTTTGTTTTTTTTTACCATTACCCAATGTTACTATCTCGTTCATTCCACATCAAATGTCAGACACAATTTTGGGTCACCTTTCGGAAAAATTCGAAATAATAAATGTTGTCTTCATAGATTATACATAACAACCCTAACTCTATTTTTACCGGTTACTCGTGGTCTAAAAGCGTATATTGTATTCGGGGAAAAGTATGTAACAGGTAGAAGGATGCGTAGTGTATATATTATTGATCAGAATTAGTAGCCGAGTCAATCTAGCCGTGTCCGTCTGACTGTGTAATGCTGTGATCTCGGAAGCTGTAAGAGGTAGCTCCTACAGTTTTGATGCTAGAAACAAATGTAACTAAACCATTTTGGATTTGTCAATACCTATCGGTTGACCTGGAAAAAAGTATTTCGCGCTTACTCTTACGCCCATAACGCTTAAATAAGTCTGCCGCCCACATTACCATATATTGAAATCGCCTGTAGGTGGCGCTTTGCAATCTTGCTTTGCCTTTGTATATTTTTATCTCCCTTTTGCTTCTTGTTAGCTGAATATCTGATAGTCTATAGCGTTCTTCCTTGTTTTATTTTAATTTTCTGCCGATAATGTTTATAAAGATCTAATGGCAAAATTCATAACTTAAGACTAGTGAAATTTGTCTTGATTGTTGTTTATTAAATGGGTATATTAGATTCGTCAGAAAGTATGTAAGAGGTAGAAGAAAGCGTTTCCGTTGGACATGTCTGTCTGTCTGTCCGTATGAACGCTGAGATTGGGATAAGCATACAGCTGCGGCAACAAAAATAGCACCAATGTGTAGGCAATTCTTCTTTGAGCTACTAAATGGTCATTTTTTGCAATTTTTTTATTCTGTTTGTAAGGGTAAGTAGGGTTACATATCTACTAACTAAAACAAAAGTGGTTACGCCCACAATGCGGATGGTTTTTAAAACTTCGATACATTTATCATAAAAGTAGCAAAATTATGCGGCAACAAAAATAGCACTATTAACGGTTTTCGTCTTAAAACTTCATTTGCTCAGATTTTTTGGATGTTTTTCGTTTTGTTATATTAAGAATAAGTACTACTAAGTGAATTGGTAAAATAATGAATAAAATAGTGTTCCCAATGGGTGATTAAGCGCACTGTAATGGTACAAATAGAAGGACATTCAAAAAGCCAATTTATAAAGGCAATGCAAAAGATAAGTTTAGTTGAATCGTCGAATTCTTTAAAATAATGATTTGTAGTTACCTAAAACAAGAACACAAAAGAATAGCACGCAGTGCGAAAGCCGCAATGACCCCATAACTGTAAAAAAGTCATGTGCATGAATGCAAGTAGGACCCGTTAAAGCCGCCTATGTAGTTGTATTTTTTTTTTTACTATTTGTTAGTACATAAAAAGTTGGATATAATGTACATAAACAAAAATGATGCGCTTGACGTCCAAAAAAAAAATCTCCCTAGACTGCAGAGCATGGGTGAATTTGAAGTACGAGTCTTAAATAAGGCCCACAATTAAAGGGAAACTCTTTTATGGTCTGGCGGCGGAAAATTGCTTATGTTTAGATGAAAAAGGCTTAAAATACACCTCAGATAACCTACAAATCAAAAATTTAGTTCCCAATTCACATTTGCAAAGAATAATAATGGTGAAGCAAATATCATGGTATGGGCATACACTCGTACTATAATAATGGTACCATGTCATAATGTAAGCCCATACAGGATCAACATGTAAACTTTGATAGCTCAGAAATTATGATGCAATTATATTCGTAATACAAAATTATTTTATTTTGGAAGCTTTACCACCATTATAAACCAAAAAAAATCTGATAGAGAGTCGTCTAAAGTATCAAAACCCTTAAGCTAAATGGTATAATGGGGACCTTTTAAGCCCCAGAACTAAAATAAATCGAAAATCTTTGCAGAAATGTTAAAAAACTATGTATTTAATGCAAAACTGAAGAAAAAAATCTGCCCTGGAGCTATTTTGAAAGAGTCAAACAACAATTTTGCCAAGGAAAGGTTCTGGTGTCTAGTGACGTCAGGTCGGTCGTTGTTGTTGTTGTTGTTGAAGCCCAAGCTTTAGAACAATATTTTTTTTACCTTAAGATGTATCAAATCATACATTTCAATCAAAAAAAATTTTCAAATCGCGGTTATTTTTAAGTTTTTTAAGCCTTTTCTTTAAGTGGTGCTATTTTTGTTGCCGCATAATTTTGCTACTTTTATGATAAATGTATCGAAGTTTTAAAAACCATCCGCATTGTGGGCGTAACCACTTTTGTTTTAGTTAGTAGATATGTAACCCTACTTACCCTTACAAACAGAATAAAAAAATTGCAAAAAATGACTATTTAGTAGCTCAAAGAAGAATTGCCTACACATTGGTGCTATTATTGTTGCCGCAACTGTATGTACATATTAAAATCCACCCTACGCAGTGCAAGTTTGTATCAACCGTGCGCAACATTTTAAAAGACTGTGTAAAATTAAAATTGAAAAAAAATTCTATAAAACCTAAATAGACTTTTAGTACAACTTTTATTGAATTTGATCGACCAAGTCTGGTGCTATGCATTTTTTTTTTAACAATGTGGTCCTTAAATAATTGAACCCCATTAAAAAAAAATATTTTGTATCCCTCTATCGAATAAAAGTTTTGGTTTCACCCCCGCAATCTGCTATTTGTATTCTGACAAATTCCGACCGATTCGAACGGAACTTGTAACAATATATGGTCAATGCAATGTCAGATAATACATGGTGATGTGGGGAAACAGAGACTATACATATTTCAAAAGTTCTGTGTGGCAATATTTTATTTAACGCCTTAATGATACGTTTTTAGTCTCCCCAAAAACAATTGACTTTTTACATGACATGGCTTTAATTGCGAGAGTATAATAACTTCGGCCTGCCGTAAGTTTCCTTTAAATAATTGTGTTAATAATGTCGGTCTTAGAGGGGGCATAAACCATGCCTCGGTTTATAAAATTTAAAAATATTTATTCCCTTGTTGCAGACGGTATAATAATTTCAGTCAGAAGTTTACAAGGAGACCTTTCCCACCCCATAAAGTATAAACGCTCTTGATCAGCATCACTAGTCGAGTCAATCTAGCCATGCCCTTCTGTCCGTCTCCACGCGAAGTAAATCGGACCACTATTCTCTATAGCTCCCATAGAAATGATAAAACAAATGAAAAAAAAAACAAAATTTCAAATTATTACTTTGGTGTTATTTGACATTAACTTCTACTCCTAAATGTATCATTCTTTTAATATTTCAGAGTTTTAAAACTAATTTTGAAAAAATCGGACTATATGAAATAAAAATTGTTAAGCTCTGTATACATGCTCCCATGGGGACGACCTGCAAGGGTATAGAAGCTTCGGTTGAGCGAAGTAAGCTTTTTTTTTATTGAGTAAATTGCATTTTTAGAAGAATGTTTTTTCAATATTCAATTTGGTTCAAAAGTTACAGCGCTTTAATAAAGCGGGAGGACTTCAAATTTCGAACACGTTTTCATCGTAACCATTTTTTTTAACTGGTAGCCAAGATATCTTAACGATTTGATCTTCCTTTAACAAATGGAATGAATGGTCTGTTTCGACCAATGTGTAACCTGATTTTCTTATAGTTGCCGAGATCACAGCGTTCACACGGACAGACAGACGAAAAGTTTTTCTATGCGAACTTTAACATAACCTTAATAGAACCTATTTAGCAGATGTGAAGGTATTGTTTGAACTAAAATAATTTCAATAGGCCATGAACCTACACCCGTTACTCTTAGAGTAAAAAGGTATATTATATGTACATATGTAACAGGTAGAAGGTATTTTTTTTATTTTTTAATATTTTGAAAAAAGGTAAATGAGAGTTTGTTCTTATTATCAATACCCAACCACATTCCAAAATTATTAAAATCGGACCAACCATAATAAAATATAATATAATAAAAATCAATGTTTGGCAAATTCAATAGAGATTGCACACCAGAAGCAGTAAGTTGAAGTTTTTTTTAGTTTTTTTTCACTAAAGCAGGTTGCGCTAGGTAGCACTAGCCCCAAGCAAATATATTTCCATCCCACTCGCACTTTTCAGTTGAGTAACGGGTATCTAATAGTCGAGGCACTCGACTACAGCGTTCTTCCTTGTGATTTTTAATTCAACAAAACAACATTTTTTTTTTAAATTTCTAAATTCGCACTTTTTTTTGTTGAATAATAAACATATAAATAAATTTAAAGGCCGAAGTTTTAATGGCTCTCACAAAAATTAAAAAAAATCGGCTGACTTATGTCAACCCTCTTAGAAATAAACAAATATTAATATACCATATAGACTAGTTTATGGAACTTTACGTTTACAAGACTATTTTTGATAATCGTATTATTGACTATGTTTCATTTTGTTTTTAGATAACTTGCGGAATGGGCGTTTTCATCAGCACCTGCGAGACACATTCGCACCTTTAGTCGTGCGGTACGTAGATCTGATGGAATCTTCAATAGCTCAGTCAATTCATAAGGGATTTGAAAAGGAACGCTGGGAAAGCAAAGGGTATGTATGACTTTAAATGTTTCATTACCGTACAATTTAAAACAAATAATTTTATGAGTAATATATGCACATATTGCAAACAATATTCATAATTGGCAAGTTAATACTCAACAATTTTATTAAATTTAACTCATTAACTGATCCGATTGAAAGATATTTTGGAAATCAGATTGGCAAGGTCACACATACGTACATATATTAATTAAGCTCAAATTTCATATTCTGCATATAAACGCAGTATTTGTGTTGTATTTATATTTTTATTCTATAAAACTTTAGGATTAACGCTGCTTTGAACCCTGCAGCATTAAACAATGCTGCCCAGGCGCTCAATACAGCAGCTCTCAACCCATCAATGCTACTCAGCGGCAAAAAAGATACAATAAATTTTTATGTGCCGAAGTTACCAAAGCAATCTAATTCAACAGCGGCCAGCGACGAAATGAGGTTTTTAAATATAAAAAAAATCAATTTATTTATAGAAGTAGATTTTCAAGTTGTCTGCATTTGGTTTTGCATTTTGTGTTTTGCCAAATTTCTAGCATTGCCGATCTTATAACTTGTCAGCATTTATATGCATTTCACAAGATAGAAAAAGAATTCTAGAAAAATTGTAGTATTGTTAAGTTATATATTATCTTGAAAACGTTTTCCTTGTTCATAATTTCATACTTATAGCGTTGTTAAGTTCGTGCATTTAAAAAATATGGCAAATCTGTATAACAAAGTATTTTGATATTTTTAACTACATTTAATTATAGAAATGCTAGGGCCGTTATATCTCCGTACTTTTATATTTTAGCTCGGTCCTTAAGTTACGGTTCATAGGGGCCAACTTATCGTCTGCCTTTCCGTGTGAACGATAAGATCTTGGAAATTATAAGAGCATTAGGTTACTCATTGATCAAAACGGATCATTAATTAAAAAGTTTTAAGCAATTAAAGCTTTCCACCTAGGAATAAGTCGATCTCACTCATACATACTAAAAGCTAGAGAGTTAAAACTTGACAAATAGATTAATTAGTGCCTATAAATACTACGGCAAGTCAAAAGTCCAATCGCCCATAACGCTCAGTTCTGTTTTGGGACCACATTTTTCAAGCTTGAGTTAAAGTTGACATGCAGATTGTATTAGTGCCACGCCCATGCTAGTGCCCACAAATCGCAAAAAGTTCAAGGCGCCCACATGAATTAAGATTTTTTAGTGCACATATTATTTTATTTAATTCGTCAATCTATCGGCGTAACCAAAATCTTTTAAGTCGGACCATTAGTTAATAAGTTAAATTGTTTAGTTGTGTAACGGGTATATGATAGTCGACGGACTTGACTATAGCGTTTCCTCTTAATTTTTTAAAACATTATTTTTTCTTAAAGCAACCCCAACGATGAATACTTTCTCTTTCGCAGTATAATTTTTACATCAGCATACTTCTCTTCAGCCATTTGTTAATATGCCAAAGAGTTGTTTGTTATCAGCTGAATAAATGACGGTTTTAAGTATTTTTTTTACTTTGATTTCATCATTTAAAGAGCAGGCTAGAAAACGAAATCCCAATTATCGGGTTATAAAATGTATTTTCATTTTACCTAAAATGATTTCTTTTAGGCCATTTTTAAACATTATAAAGATTTTTTCGTCATCAGCTTAATGAAAGACAGCTTTAGGTATTTTTTGACTATTTTTCAATTTTTCGGACGCACAATATCTTTTATTTCACAATTTTAAGTGCAGTTGAAAAAAAGAACTGTATTTGCTGATAACATTGATTTTCAATTTACCAAAAAAGGTACTTTTCAGGACATTTTAAAGTTTTGTTTTGATTTACGTACTTTACGACTATTTTTCTTTTTTTGGTCGCACAATAGAACCACTTTCTTTCACAATTTAAAGTGCGGTTGAGAAAAAGAAAACAAATTTATTGACAGATTACAATTATTTTCAGTTTACCTAAAATGCACTTTGCAGGACATTTTAAAGCTTTAACTTGTATATATCCCAGGGTAACCTATTTTTACTGAGCCATTGTTAATGCCGTACTTATTAATAGAACGACTTTCTTTCACAATTTAAAGTGTGGTTGAGAAAAAGAAAACAAATTTATTGACAGATTACAATTATTTTCATTTTACCTAAAATGCACTTTGCAGTACATTTTAAAGCTTTAATTTTGTTATTTCCCAGGGTAATCTATTTTTACTGAGACATTGTCAATGCCGTACTTATTAAACCTGACATATTTATTGGCTTGTTACTTAGCGATATGTGTCATTACTTAACATGTTAAGCTCCGCTTAAAGTTTTTGTAAGCTTGATTGCATTTTAATCTTTCCCATCTTCAAAATCCTTAATACTGTACATAAAAATGTTAAGTTTATCGACATGTGACATTGTTTAACATTGAAAGCTGCGTTTATTATCTTGGTAAACCTGTTTGCATTCTAATTTTAAAAAATCCTCAGTACCACACATAACAAGAAAGAAAGCTAAGTTCAGCAAACCGATGTTAATATACCCTTGCATCTTAAACAAGATCATGCGAATGAAATCACACTCATATTACGGAAACCGTATATTCGAAAGATTAGTATATAAAAATACCGACAGTTCCTATGACAGATATATATTAAAGAAAAAAAAAAGAAGAACGCTATAGTACCTCGACTATTAGTACCCCTTACTCAGCTAAAAGGACCAAAGGGAAATGGAGATATGCACGCAGCAAGGCGAGATTGAAATGCGCCACCTACCGACGGAAGACAGATTTAAGCGTTGTGGGCGTTAGGGTAGGCGTGGCAAATTGTGGGCGCCACAGGTTTGTGCGGTTTGTGGGCGTTATAGTGGGCGTGGCATATTCGCGTAACAAAATTGCGCTGCGTACAGGCTACGGAATCTAAGTCTGAGATCCCAATTCTCTATCTTTGATAGTGTCCGAGATATCCACGTTCATACTTACGATTTTTTGAAGTTTGTGGGCGTTAAAGTGGGCGTGGCAATCTTTTTTTGAGTCAATTGATAGATATTGACGAGAGCTAGGAAGGAAGCGTTTCCGACCCCATAAAGTATATATATTATTGATCAGGATCACTAGCCGAGTCGATCTAGCCATGTCCGTCTGTCCGTCCGGATGAACCCAAAAAAAAGCTTGCCACGCCCTTAAGTCTGTCTACCGCCCACATAACCATATATTGAGATCTTGGGTAGGTGGCGCATTTCCGTCTCGCTTTGCTGCTTGCATAACTCCCTTTTGTCCCTTTAGCTGAGTAACGGATATCTGATAGTCGAGGTACTCGACTATAGCGTTCTTCCTTGTTTTTATTTTTAAAGTGCACAGTACCACCTTGAGATCAAAGCATATCGTTTCCAATATTTATCCTCATACCTATTTTGACAATATAGTTACAATTTTTTTAAATAAATTAATTTTGTTTTCTAAAAGGATATACGATTGCTTCACTCTGTGAGGGATAGACTGAAATCAAGATTTGAAAAGGCTAAAGGCTTTTACACCGGTAGGAAAAAGCGCCATACTCACAAAACGTTATTCCTCACCAAATACAGGAAACATTTTTCCAAAACACTATATTAGAAAATCATAACAACCGTATGTGCTTTGTAAAAATTCAATCAATTTATTTTTCAAACTCATAACTAACTGCGGAGTCATCTATGGCTAAGTAAAATGCACTATTTGTCTCCTAATCGTCCATGTAAAGACAAATCCACCTGCTTTTAATTTATGTAAATCGTGTCTACCGTTTGCAAGATATAAAAGTTTTAGGGTAAACTATCTTACGTGGATACTCGGTGAAAGAGTGGTAATATTGCCAAAATAGGTATGAGGATAAATCTTGGAAACAAGGAGCTTTGCTGTGCACTTTAAAAATAAACAAAAATGGGGGGTCGGGTTGATATGGAACATCCCAATTATACTTTTTGGGGTCGGAAACTTCTCCTTCACTGCGTTGCAAACTTTTGACTGAATTCATTAGACCCTCTGTTGGTTTTAACAAATGACGCAAATTTTAAGTACGAATACACCTACGCTAATAAACTGAGGTATCCACACTGGCCCCAAACAGCTCAAATGTTCAATATTTTTACTTTTATACATTCGTTGCTCTTTCTCCCAATAACTAATTACAATTTTTAAATTTCAATCAATTTCAACGAAAAAACCTCAAACCGGCGTAATAACAGAAGGAACAGATATATTATATACTAGAGGGAACAGATATTCCGTAAAAATATATTGGGATAGAAAACAAGAAGATGTCTGGGACATTCGAACTTTTGTAGAATTTTTGGAAATTAAAGCTGGAAGGCCAATCAATAACATAGGGAACAGATATTCCATGAGAATATTTTGGAATAGAAAACTAGAAGATGACTGGGACATTTCCTTCCATTTTTTCCTTGATTAATATTTTATACCTGTTACTTTTAGAGTAAAAGGGTATACTAGAATCGTCGGAAAGTATGTAACAGGTAGAAGGATGCGTTTCCGACCCTATAAAGTATATATATTCTTTATCAGGATCACTAGCCGAATCGATCTAGCCATGACCGTCTGTCTGTAAGTCCGTCCGAATGAATGCTGAGATCTCTAAAACAATGATAGCTAGATAGTTGGGATTACCCATGCATATTGTAAAGATTCTTGCGCAGCGCAAGTTTATTTCAGCGGGTTGCCACGCCCACTCTAACGTTGAAAAGCCCATTTCGCTTGTCTGTTCGTCTGTCCGTATGAACATTGTGATCTCGGAAACTATAAAAGCAGCAATACTGGAATTAGGCATGCAGATTCTAGAGATTCCTGCGCAGCGCAAGTTTGTTTCGTCAGAGTGCCACGCCCACTTTAACACCCAGAAACCGCTCAAACTGTGACGCCCACAATTTCCATGCTAAAAAAATGTTAACTGGAATGTATTTGACGCCCACTGTAACGTAACCATATATTGAGATGGGTAGATGGCGCATTACAATCTCGCTTTGCTGCTTGCACATCTACATCTCCCTTTGGTCCCTTTAGCTGAGTAACGGGTTTTTCCTTGTTTTTTTTTTATAGAAATTTACTTATACTACTAAAATGTACTACTTATTAGCATACTATTCTCCGCAAAATTCGCTCGATATATTTGGGGAACGGCCATTACAGATCCTTAAACATAAACTGCTACGCTATTGTTTCTATGAGCCATACAATAAAAGTCTGCGATATAAGGATTCAAATTTAGATAAAACCGAGCCTTACTATAATGACAACTTACTACATACAAGAATAAGTACAATCCATAGACTTATTTATTTTATAAATGCAATTTAAAACTTTAAAGATAAATGAAAGTCAACGAAATATAATATATATATATAAATATTATTAAATATTTTTGAAATATAATAATATATACATATATAAATATTATAATATATTGGCTGAAATATTTTTCAAAGGCATATTTCATGAGCTTCCCCGATTGCATTAAAAAGTAAACATTTTTAAAATAATATATATTTCAGCCTTTGTTCGAACCCAGACGAGCCGAAAGCCTTAGTCTTACGTTTTAAGTTCGCTTTATATAAATAATAAATATATATTTTAGCCAATATATTTTAATAGTTATATAATATATTGGCTGACATATATATTATCTTAAAAATGTTTACTTTTTAATGCAATGGGGTGAAGCTATGAATTATGCCATTGAAAAATCATTTGTTTGCTGTAAAAGCTCATATAGTTGGTACCCAGTGAATATAAAACTGTGATAGTATTTCCTAGGAATCCAGGGATGCATTGTCTTGGACTCCTAGAACGAACTTTCACAGTCTCATAAAAATGTAAAATTATAAATAATGCGTACCAGATTGGCAATTTCGGCCACTGTGGCACATTAGGCAAATAAATTAAATATCGCACAAGTTTTAAAACTTCTTAAACGTGACACAAAAAAAATGTTTTTGCGAACCACTTAACGTTAAATATATAAAGTAAAGCGGTAGCATGCTTATAAATACATTTACTTTTTTAATTGGCTATTGCACTCTAGGCCTGAATAATCCAAGTTTTAACTTAACAATTTATTTATTTTGTTGAAGAGGTAAGCTAACGTGAGTAAGAAAAAAACTATATTAGCAGTGTCTTATGTTGTGCTCAGTGCTGCGCATAAAATCCATTGAACTAATGATTTGTTTAAAAATGCTTCTTAATGAACCAATATTTTATGTTACCATACATATATATCTAAAACCCATTATTCAAAAAATCTAATTTATCTAAAATTTGGTGTTTTTATGCTTAGAAACGGGTGTGCCACCTCCGAAGATTTATTTTGGAAACTAGATGCTCTACAGTCGTTCATAAGAGATCTGCACTGGCCAGACGCAGAGTTTCGACAACATTTAGAACAGCGTCTTAAAATGATGGCCGTCGATATGATAGAGCAATGTATACAACGAACTGATTCGTCTTTTCAGTCTTGGCTAAAAAAAAACATTGCCTTCATATCAACTGATTATATTTTACCTTCTGAAATGTGCGCTATGGTCAATGTGATATTAGATGCTAAAAATCAAAGCTTTAAATTGACTACTATTGACGGCATTGATTTGGTAAGACAATTATTTTTGCAAAAATTAAACTAAAACTATTAAATATATTTGTTCTATGTAGTATAAATTTCATGCAAAAATTGACGACCAAATCGACAAAGCGAATGTAGCTATGACACAAGGTCTAAGTGGTAAACTTATGTCAGTGCTAGAGTCGACTTTGTCAAAGCTAGCACGCTATGACGAAGGTAGCCTAATCGGCTCGATTCTTAGTTTTACAAATGTATCCAGCTCAGGAAAGGATCTCGGGCAAGGATATGTAAATTTCTTCAGAAATAATATGGATCAAGTACGAGGAAAAATTGGCGACGATTTATGGACCTTAAATTTCTTTGAGCAGTGGTATTCACAGCAGATTAATATGCTTTGTAATTGGCTTTCGGAACGTTTGGACCACGCTCTGCACTACGCTCAAGTTTCATCTATTTCTCATATAATCAAGGTAATACACAAGCATTATACAAACGAAGCTACGTTTTTTTTGTTATACATGTATTTTAGACAACATGGCGATGTAACCTCTTAAGTTGCACTTTATTTATTTTTCCATACTGTTGACAAACAGCATTGTAAAACATGATTTATATAAAATAAATACTTTATTTAATGTCGCTAAAAGCAATATAACATTCTTTTTAATTTAGAAAATATATTCAGACTTCGAATTACAAGGCGTATTGGAAGATAAGTTAAATTCTAAAGCATATCAAGCGGTCGCACAGCGAATGGCGACAGAAGAAGCGACCTGTGCTTTAACAATGCCCGACATTAGCGAAGATGAGTAAGTTGACTTTTGCATTACAACAAAAACTTATAAAAAGAATTATTCTTATTCAGACCTTGCGACGATATTCGAGAAGGAGAAGAAGAAGACACTGGCGACGAATCTACCTCTAACATACCAAGGGGCTTACCAAAACCAAAAATTGCTGCCGCCCAAGCTGCTGCTGTTACCAACGTGGTTGCCGGGCGTGTGGGTAATTTACTCGGCAAAGGCATCGGCGGGCTTAGTTCAAAGTTGGGAAGTGGAAGTTGGTTTTAGACGCTAGAATTTTTAATTCTTTAAGGAATAGCTTTTAAATTATTATTTTACATTTCCTAATTTATTCATTTTACATTTATTAATGGTTTTAGATCCCAATAACGATATGCAAATATACAACTTAAAAAGGATTTTATACCTTTGTCAATAAATTGTTTGCACCCAAAAATAGTTATCTAGCCACTTTATTATAGGAAAACTTATATAGCTATTTCGCCTTTTGCTTCTTTGATGTTCTAAATAAATACAAATTTACTACCCTATTACTTCTTTACTAAATATAACGTAATAAATCCTAACTTAATCTAAAAAATATATAAATAGTATAGTTTATTATATGAGTTTCAAGGATATATCAATACTATGGTCTCTTGCACTCCATAACTGAAAGCTGAGCTGTTACCTGACCCACAATGCCTGCTCAAAAAATAAACTCTTTACGTTATTCGTAACTGAAAACATATATTTGGCTCATCATTTGGCTGAAAAAACAAATCCCATGGTGAGGGTTCAGATACCAGTTCTCTTTATAGCTTAAGTATATTGTGCATCCTTAAAGATTTAAGAGATATATAATTATTTTCTTCGTTAGACAAACCGAATATACACGGCGTTTCACAAACTGTTACATCCTTTACTTACAATCCCTAATAATTCTAAGAGTAACACTTACTTTGCTGTCAGAAAAATAAATTGATGAGTTTCTACCTGTTAATAGATAAACGAATAAAATAACACACATGCTTTTACATAATAAAATTGTTTGTACTAAATGTTTACTATTTATCTTTTTACATAAACCTTAACGGTTATATCTTTAAACAAAGAAGAACGCTATAGTCGAATACTTCGACTATCAGATACTCGTTACTCAGCTAAAGGGACCAAAGGGAAACGGAGATATGCAAGCAGCAAAGCGAGATTGAAATTAGCCACCTACCAGCGGTAGACAGATTTTAGTGTTATGGGCGTTTGGATCAATCGATAGGTATTGACGAGACTAATACAATTCAGTTAAAATTTTTTATCTAGCATTAAAATTGTGGGCGTCACAGGCTTGGGCGGATTGTGGGCGTTCTAGTGGGCGTGGCATATTCGGGTAACAAACTTGCGCTGCGTACAAGGCTACGGAATCTAAATCTGAGAACCCAATTCTCTATCTTTGATAGTTTCCGAGATATCCACGTTCAAGTTTACGATTTTTTTAAGTTTATGGGCGTTGCAAACTTTCGGGTTAATCGATAGGTATTGATGAGAACAATACATTTCAGTCAAAATTTTTATTCTACTATCAAAACTGTAGGAGCCACAGTTTTGGGCGGTTGTGGGCGTTAGAGTGGGCGTGGCAAGCTGCTGAAACAAACTTGCGCTGCGCAGGAATCTGCATGCCTAATCCCAGTATTGTAGCCCTTATAGTTTCCGAGATCTCAGCGTTCATCCAGACGGACAGACGGACATGGCTAACGGGTATAAAAAGTGTTATATGGCGGGATCTAGCGGTAGAACTCTCAGTTTAACCGTGGAACCCGCAATGGTCGAATTTAGTTTTAATCTAGTCAACCGCGGGCTTGCTTGCAATTTGGACACATTTGACTACTAATCTAGGGGCATGGTGATCGAATCTCTCTGCAGACTTTTGACAAGGCAAGTTGGCGTCCACCACTTTTCTATAGCACAGTGGAACAATTTGTTCTGTTCATTTGAGTTTGCAAATGGTTAGTATCTCAAATTCAATTTTATTTAGTTGGTGATTGTCTTATTCCCGTTTATTTACTGGACACTGGACACTGTAACGTGCTTCTCAATGGCTGGACAACACCCTGAAAAATAAGTGACCTAAAATGCCCAAAACTGGGCTAGAACTTAGGTAGGTAGGTAGGTATAATTGACCTTAACCTAGAGCTAAGTCTATGTATGTATGTATTGTATACCTATTGATTAAACTGTGCTAAACGAGGACAAACGTCGCGGACTAGCAATTTATACACAATGGTAAGTCGGCCCATTTATGTTTTACACATATGTATGTACATAACAACATAAATACCGTATATATTGCAATTTCGTCTAATTTTTGTTTATCTATTTCCTTACAGCTCAACGAAACACAAAAGGATTGAAACAAAAAAGGACACAAGGACTTGCAGTAAATTCGGGAAAGTAGACAAATAAATAAAAGTGCATACATATTTAAGCGAAAGAAACAAAAACAGTTTAAAACTACAAATCAACACACACCCACTATGAAGCAAACGAAACAGTAATTAGTTTTTATTAAATAAATACACAATTTTCAAATAAATTAACTACTACGCACACACTCACATTTAATTACAAACTGCGTCAAAAAGATCCAAAAAAGGAAACAAAGTTTATTCTATTCATATTTAAAATCATACAAACAGACAAACTTGACAAAGCAAGACACAATTTGTTTTTTAACAAATACACATGCATTCAAATCAACATGCATACATACATTTGGCCGGTAACACCAGCATTAAATACATACATAAATACATACATAATGCAAATACACAGAAGACCAAAAGAAAACAAGAAAGAAAGCTTTCTTCGGCAAGCCGAAGTTTCGTTCCTGAACGAAAACGAAATATAACGGTGTTTGTATTATTTGGACATTAATTATCCGGTCGTCCCTATGGCAGCTATATGAAAAGTCGTCTGAAAGACTAGTTTGCGTAGAATCGGACAGACGGACATGGCAAGATCGACTCGTTTAGTGATGCTGATCAAGAATATATGTACATACATACATAAATACGTATATACTTTATGGAGTCGCAAACGTCTTCCGCTGCTTTATATATGTATGTACATATTTTTATGCGCAGTATTGAACGAAAATGTAACGTATTTTTCCCCTTTTAGTGTTCACTCCGCTCTTTGACTTAAAATTCCCTCTTCTCACTCCACCAAAAAAAGGGAATGTTTACTTTGAGGAAAATATAAATCTTATAATCTAACTCGAACAAAAACTTGTTGTTTTGTTTAAGATTAAGAACCATGCATTATAAATGGTTTTATTTTTATTTTTTATTAACTATCATATATTATTCACAACAACATTTTATTTATTTAATATATTTGTTCCATTCATTTTCCATTATTAATGATGTGCAGTGTTCAACGAAAATGTAACGTATTTTTGTTTCCCCTCTCTCTCTCTCTGTGTCCACATCACTCTCTGACTTTAAATTCCTCACTCCACTTTCTTTCTCTCGGTCACTTGCAGAAAAATAGAGAATGTGTAATGTAAAGAAAATTAAAATTAAATAATCAAAATCACAATTTTTTTAAATTTTCTTCTATTTATTTTTAATTACTATTGAATTAAGCATTATTAGCTTTTTATTAATTATATAAATATATATATTAATATACGCAAAAGCAATAACCAATGGTGTATGATCTACATTCATATTAGGTATTTTTGGTATTTACTATACATATAATCTATGTACATATACATGTGTATTAAAAAGATCGAAATAGAAAGCTTTTGTTCTACGACTTTTAGAAAAACCTGCTTTTTGGCGGGAAATAAAATAGCCTAGGCTCAAAGTTTCTAAACAATTAATGCTTACAGATACGTCCTATATTTTGCTGAAAATGTAATATAATTTGCTAATTACTTTAGCTTTGATTAAATTGTCTTAATATAATAGATTTAAAGTAATAGCTGAAAGTTTTTATTTTTGACCACTTTTTGGCTATTTCTTTAAAATTGGTTCGAACGATTTCTTTTTTAAATTTCAAACTATACAGCCCATGAGATTCCTCAACTTTTATTATATGAAATTTTTTATATATAAAAATTACCGTTTGGAAGATATTGAGCAATATAAAGTTCAATTCGTTTCCGTTCAGTATGAAAAACATTTCATGCTTACCTTTAATACCCAAAACGAGGCAACATTAATTAGATCAGTAAAAATTGTTTACTAATTATTTACTCTTTATTAATAATAAATTATTGGTCACTTACAATAAAATAATATTAAATAAAAGGTTTTTATTATTTTGTTCTTTATGGTTAATGAAATAATCATTTTTAGCTTTTTACTATTTAAATTAATATAAATGAAATTTAAACTATTATAAATAAATATGTACGCAAAAGTAATAATCAATGGAATATAATCTACAGTCATACTAGGTATTTTTGGCGCAGTGCATTTGGAGACATTCAGTAAGTGCGTCAGCCAACATTTTGTTTCGCTCTTTCTTATTCCCTTATTGACCAAACTGCATGAGCAGTGCTCAGTCGAAGCGAGTGGAAGCTGACTGCTCAAAGAGAACGGACGTTGCGGGCGAGCACGCGTTGGCGTGCGTGTATAAAAATGCAAATATGTTTGTGATTGTGATCAGGTGCCGGTATAAAAGTGGAATTACATGTATGTATGGATGTACATACAATTTTTTGTTTATATTTTTTTTGTTTTTTTTAATTTGGAATGCATAACCAAAGTATAGAAATGAAAAAGCATATAGCTAGTGAGTGACGCAGCTTAATCTGTGCTGCGTAGGCGTGCGTTTATAAAAATGCATATGCGGCATGTATGTTTGTGATTGTGATCAGGTGCCGGTATAAAAGTGCAATTACATATATGAATTGATGTACGTACAAATAATTTTTTGTTTATATTTTTTTTTTTTTTTAATTCGTCAATGCATGCAAATAAAATGAGCACGAAAGTAAGTAATATGATAATGACATTTTTTAACAATTTTTAAACTTAAAATTTTTGTACGTTTTGAAAGATTAAATGACGTATTTAAATATTGTCCATCTCTTTTTCGAGTAGTACTAATTGTAATCAAATGTTTCTCTCTCCGTCTTCTCTTCCATACATTTCGCTCTGTTCCCTTAAAAAGATTTTATGATTGACATTTTTTTTAAATATCATTACAAAAAATTTAAAAAAGTAATTCAAGTTGGTATATATCTATGTTGTCGCAAACTAAAAAAAACAAGTAAACACAAAAAATACTCACACGTTTTCGATCAGTCATAAACAGAGCGTGTGCCAATGGTGTGGGCTGTAAAGAAAGGGAAGGGTGGTTTTTCAGACTTGTCTCCTTTTATATAATATAGTTTAAATAATTTTAATTTCGACGATTTACAAACAAGAAAAAATATGTCCCCAAGAGAACTTGGCAAGGCGACAAATGGGTAATATTGCAATAGGGCCTAAGACAATTGGTGATCAATATAACTATAAAAAAGAACGAGTACTGGTACCCAACGACTAAGACCATCAAAATACCAATAAACTGCAACAAATGCAAACCCGATATCGCCCACTTATTTTTTTGTATGTATGTATGTATGTAAGTTTATTTAATAAAACACATATTCCATTAAATACATACATACGACATTTATAAAGGGTCATTTGAATAGGTTTTCGGCCTTTGATTGCCGGCATTTTAAACTCTGACAGCCACCACCAGCAACAAAACGTAAACAAAGCAAAAAAAACCACCACCAAATTAGTCGGACAATTAGTCGCACAAATCAACACACACAACGACGACACGGCCAGAAAATCAAGCCGACGCGTATGTACATGTATGCGTACATACACATACAAAGCAGAGCAGCAGACAGACACATACGCCACCAAAACTAACCGCAAATATTTTTGGCGCCATTCAGACCATTTGTCTTACCCATTCTCTTTCGGTCCGCTATTCCGCTGCTATATATATGTACATTGTTTTATGCGCAGTATTGAACGAAAATGTAACGTATTTTTCACCTCTTAGTGTTAGTGTTAAAATTCCCTCCTCTCTATCCGCCATCATTGTAACTCTCACTTGGAGATAAAAGGGAATGTTTACTTTGAGGAAAATAAAAATCTAATATTCTAACTCGAACAAAAACTTATTGTTTAAGATTAAGAACCATGCATTACTAATGGTTTTATTATACCCGTTACTCGTAGAGTAAAAGGGTATACTAGATTCGTCGGAAAGTATGTAACAGGCAGAAGGAAGCGTTTCCGACCCCATAAAGTATATATGTTCTTGATCAGGATCACTAGCCGAGTCGATCTAGCCATGTCCGTCTGTCCGTCTATCTGTCCGGATGAACGCTGAGATCTCGGAAACTATGAGAGCTAGGTTATTGAGATTTGGCGTGCAGATTCCTGAGCTTCTTACGCAGCGCAAGTTTGTTTCAGTAGAGTGCCACGCCCACTTTTACGCCCACAAACCGCCCAAAACTCTGGCTCCTACAGTTTTGATACTAGAATAAAAATTTTAACTGAAATGTATTGTTCTCATCAATACCTATCGATTGACCCAAAAAAAGTTTGCCACGCCCACTTTATCGCCCACAAACCGCCCCCAAACTTCAAAAAATCGTAAATATGAACGTGGATATCTCGGAAACTATCAAAGATAGAGAATCGGGATCTCAGATTTAGATTCCGTAGCTTTGTACGCAGCGCAATTTTGTTACGCGAATATGCCACGCCCACTCTAACGCCCACAAACCGCCCAAGCCTGTGGCGCCCACAATTTTCATGCTAGATACAAAATTTTAACTGAACTGTATTGGTCTCGTCAATACCTATCGATTGACCCAAAAAAAAATTTGCCACGCCCACCCTAACGCCCATAACGCTTAAATCTGTCTACTGCCGGTAGGTGGCGCATTGCAATCTTGCTTTGCTGCTTGCTTATCTCCATTTCCCTTTGGTCCCTTAAGCTGAGTAACGGGTATCTGATAGTCGAGGCACTCGACTATAGCGTTCTTCCTTGTTTTTATTTACATGTATGCGTACATACAAAGCAGAGCAGCAGACAGACACATACGCAACCAAAATTAACCGCAAATATTTTTGGCGCCATTCAGACCATTTATCTTACCCGTTCTTTTTCGGTCCGCTATTCCGCTGCTATATATATGTACATTTTTTTATGCGCAATATTGAACGAAAATGTAACGTATTTTCCCCTCTTAGTGTTAGTGTTAAAATTCCCTCCTCTCTATCCACCATCATTGTAACTCTCACTTGGTGATGAAAGGGAATGTTTACTTTGAGGAAAATAAAAATCTAATATTCTAACTCGAACAAAAACTTATTGTTTAAGATTAAGAACCATGCATTACTAATGGTTTTATTTTTATTTACATGTATGCGTACATACAAAGCAGAGCAGCAGACAGACACATACGCAACCAAAATTAACCGCAAATATTTTTGGCGCCATTCAGACCATTTGTCTTACCCGTTCTTTTTCGGTCCGCTATTCCTCTGCTATATATATGTACATTTTTTTATGCGCAATATTGAACGAAAATGTAACGTATTTTCCCCTCTTAGTGTTAGTGTTAAAATTCCCTCCTCTCTATCCACCATCATTGTAACTCTCACTTGGAGAAAAAACGGGATTGTTTACTTTGAGGAAAATAAAAATCTAATATTCTAACTCGAACAAAAACTTATTGTTTAAGATTAAGAACCATGCATTACTAATGGTTTTATTTTTATTTACATGTATGCGTACATACAAAGCAGAGCAGCAGACAGACACATACGCAACCAAAATTAACCGCAAATATTTTTGGCGCCATTCAGACCATTTGTCTTACCCGTTCTTTTTCGGTCCGCTATTCCGCTGCTATATATATGTACATTGTTTTATGCGCAGTATTGAACGAAAATGTAACGTATTTTTCCCCTCTTAGTGTTAGTGTTAAAATTCCCTCCTCTCTATCCGCCATCATTGTAACTCTCACTTGGAGATAAAAGGGAATGTTTACTTTGAGGAAAATAAAAATCTAATATTCTAACTCGAACAAAAACTTATTGTTTAAGATTAAGAACCATGCATTACTAATGGTTTTATTTTTATTTACATGTATGCGTACATACAAAGCAGAGCAGCAGACAGACACATACGCAACTAAAATTAACCGCAAATATTTTTGGCGCCATTCAGACCATTTGTCTTACCCGTTCTTTTTCGGTCCGCTATTCCTCTGCTATATATATGTACATTTTTTTATGCGCAATATTGAACGAAAATGTAACGTATTTTCCCCTCTTAGTGTTAGTGTGAAAAATTCCCTCCTCTCTATCCACCATCATTGTAACTCTCACTTGGAGAAAAACGGGATTGTTTACTTTGAGGAAAATAAAAATCTAATATTCTAACTCGAACAAAAACTTATTGTTTAAGATTAAGAACCATGCATTACTAATGGTTTTATTTTTATTTATAATTAACTATCATTTATTATTCATGTACAACAAAATGTTATTTATTTATTATTTTTGTTCCATTAATTTTCCATTATTAATGATTTGCAGTGTTCAACGAAAATGTAACGTTTTTTTCCCTCTCTCTCTCTCTGTGTCCACATCACTCTCTGACTTTAAATTCCTCACTCCACTTTCTATATCTCGGTCACTTGCAGAAAAATAGAGAATGTGTAATGTAAAGAAAATTAAAATTAAATAATCAAAATCACAATTTTTTTAAATTTTCTTCTATTTATTTTTAATTACTATTGAATTAAGCATTATTAGCTTTTTATTAATTATATAAATATATATATTAATATACGCAAAAGCAATAACCAATGGTGTATGATCTACATTCATATTAGGTATTTTTGGTATTTACTATACATATAATCTATGTACATATACATGTGTATTAAAAAGATCGAAATAGAAAGCTTTTGTTCTACGACTTTTAGAAAAACCTGCTTTTTGGCGGGAAATAAAATAGCCTAGGCTCAAAGTTTCTAAACAATTAATGCTTACAGATACGTCCTATATTTTGCTGAAAATGTAATATAATTTGCTAATTACTTTAGCTTTGATTAAATTGTCTTAATATAATAGATTTAAAGTAATAGCTGAAAGTTTTTATTTTTGACCACTTTTTGGCTATTTCTTTAAAATTGGTTCGAACGATTTCTTTTTTAAATTTCAAACTATACAGCCCATGAGATTCCTCAACTTTTATTATATGAAATTTTTTATATATAAATACCGTTTGGAAGATATTGAGCAATATAAAGTTCAATTCGTTTCCGTTCAGTATGAAAAACATTTCATGCTTACCTTTAATGCCCAAAACGAGGCAACATTAATTAGATCAGTAAAAATTGTTTACTAATTATTTACTCTTTATTAATAATAAATTATTGGTCACTTACAATAAAATAATATTAAATAAAAGGTTTTTACTATTTTGTTCTTTATGGTTAATGAAATAATCATTATTAGCTTTTTACTATTTAAATTAATATAAATGAAATTTAAACTATTATAAATAAATATGTACGCAAAAGTAATAATCAATGGAATATAATCTACAGTCATACTAGGTATTTTTGGCGCAGTGCGTTTGGAGAAATTCAGTAAGTGCGTCAGCCAACATTTTGTTTCGCTCTTTCTTATTCCCTTATTGCCCAAACTGCATGAGCAGTGCTCAGTCGAAGCGAGTGGAAGCTGACTGCTCAAAGAGAACGGACGTTGCGGGCGAGCAATTTATTTAAAAAGGTAGCGTTAGCTCAAGTGGCTGAACAGTTCGCGGTTAAACAATCGACATGCTGTGTTATTTTGTATTTTTGTATTAACCAAAGTATAGAATTGAAAAAGCATATAGTTAGTGAGTGACGCAGCTTAATCAGTGCTGCGTTGGCGTGCGTGTATAAAAATGCAAATATGTTTGTGATTGTGATCAGGTGCCGGTATAAAAGTGGAATTACATGTATGTATGGATGTACATATGTATGTACATATAATTTTTTGTTTATATTTTTTTTGTTTATTTTTTAATTTGGAATGCATAACCAAAGTATAGAAATGAAAAAGCATATAGCTAGTGAGTGACGCAGCTTAATCTGTGCTGCGTAGGCGTGCGTGTATAAAAATGCATATGCGGCATGTATGTTTGTGATTGTGATCAGGTGGCGGTATAAAAGTGCAATTACATATATGTATTGATGTACGTACAAATAATTTTTTTTTTTTTTTTTTTTTTTTTTTTTTAATTTGTCAATGCATGCAAATAAAATGAGCACGAAAGTAAGTAATATGATAATGACATTTTTTAACAATTTTTAAACTTAAAATTTTTTTACGTTTTGAAAGATAAAATGACGTATTTAAATATTGTCCATCTCTTTTTCGAGTAGTACTAATTGTAATCAAATGTTTCTTTCTCCGTCTTCTCTTCCATACATTTCGCTCTGTTCCCTTAAAAAGATTTTATGATTGACATTTTTTTTAAATATCATTACAAAAAATTTAAATTGTAATTCAAGTTGGTATATCTACACTGGTCGGCATAAGTATTTTGACAAAATAAAAGTTAAGTATACTCATAACTTGAATTTACTTCTTGTAAACTATAGGCATCAATGGAAAGGTAATTTCAATGCCGTTTGAATGATACAATACATTTCTTTACCCATTCAGTACTTATTGAAAAGGACGAATTTGTGTAAATCAACTTTGAAATTTTTAAAAAAAACTTTTTTCCTCGTCTTGAAAACTTAAATTTTTTGATGCAAAAAGTTTCTTCAAACAAAAATAATAGTAACTGCAAAAAGAATTTTTCAAATATCATTTTGCTTATATTTTTTATGATTTTTTGAAGGTGACAATGTCGGAAAAAATTTGTATGAAAAGGACAAAAATATGGCTCAAATGCCTGTTTTTAAGCATTTTCAAAAATTCATAAAAAATATAAGAAAAATGATTTTTGAAAAATTCTTTTTGCAGTTACTATTGTTTTTGTTTGAAGAAACTTTTTGCATCAAAAAATTTAAGTTTTCAAGACGAGGAAAAAAGTTTTTTTTTAAAATTTCAAAGTTGATTTACACAAATTCGTCCTTTTCAATAAGTACTGAATGGGTAAAGAAATGTATTGTATCATTCAAACGGCATTGAAATTACCTTTCCATTGATGCCTATAGTTTACAAGAAGTAAATTCAAGTTATGAGTATACTTAACTTTTATTTTGTCAAAATACTTATGCCGACCACTGTATGTTTTCGCAAACTAAAAAAAACAAGTAAACACAAAAAATACTCACACGTCATAAACAGAGCGTGTGCCAATGGTGTGGGCTGTAAAGAAAGGGAAGGGTGGTTTTTCAGACTCGTCTCCTTTTAAATAATATAGTTTAAATAATTTTAATTTCGACGATTTACAAACAAGAAAAAATATGTCCCTAAGAGAACTTGGCAAGGCGACAAAGGGGTAATATTGCAATAGAGCCTAAGACAATTGGTGATCAATATAACTATAAAAAAGAACGAGTACTGGTACCCAGCGACTAAGACCGTCAAAATACCAATAAACTGCAACAAATGCAAACCCGATTTCGCCCACTTATTTTTTTTGTATGTATGTATGTATGTAAGTTTATTTAATAAAACACATTCCATTAAATACATACATACGACATTTATAAAGGGTCATTTGAATAGGTTTTCGGCCTTTGATTGCCGGCATTTTAAACTCTGACAGCCACCACCAGCAACAAAACGTAAACAAAGCAAAAAAAAAACCACCACCAAATTAGTCGGCGCACAAATCAACACACACAACGACGGCACGGCCAGAAAATCAAGCCGACGCGTATGTACATGTATGCGTACATACACATACAAAGCAGAGCAGCAGACAGACACATACGCCACCAAAACTAAGCGCAAATATTTTTGGCGCCATTCAGACCATTTGTCTTACCCATTCTCTTTCGGTCCGCTATTCCGCTGCTATATATATGTACATTGTTTTATGCGCAGTATTGAACGAAAATGTAACGTATTTTTCCCCTCTTAGTGTTAGTGTTAAAGTTCCCTCCTCTCTATCCGCCATCATTGTAACTCTCACTTGGAGAAAAAAGGGAATGTTTACTTTGAGGAAAATAAAAATCTAATATTCTAACTCGAACAAAAACTTATTGTTTAAGATTAAGAACCATGCATTACTAATGGTTTTATTATACCCGTTACTCGTAGAGTAAAAGGGTATACTAGATTCGTCGGAAAGTATGTAACAGGCAGAAGGAAGCGTTTCCGACCCCATAAAGTATATGTCGCAGAGTTGTTATTTTCTGGTGGCTGGTCTTCCATGTTGACATCTAAACTTTCCAAGTGAAGCGAATTCCAACCGGCGTGCGCAATCGTCTAAATGCAACTAACTGGCATTTTCTGCCCACGCATCGATCTATGCTTCTTTACACACGCCAGCTGGACTACACTCGGCGACAACGCGACAACGTCGTCGCCTCACTTATTAGGCGCCAGTCATATTTTACGTTGTAGCCAAATTCTACGTCGTAGACAGGTTCTAAGAAGGATCTCGCAATATACCAAACTCATTGCGCAGCAGCTTCTTGCAAGCACAGTGGTCAAACTATGTTCCTATTGTGACAGACACGTACAGTGGTCAAAATTCGTTCATTATGCGACACGGCCTTCCTGACAAAATACACGTCCTCGTGTGAAGTCTTAACTCAACCACATAAGTGACAATACTTCAGGATTCAAAAACTCTCTGGATATTTCAAAGAATTATTTTCATTCAATGTTTGTGCCTAACCGAAGTAGACACCTGCAGGACGATCGCGTCGCGGCAATGGTAACAGTGGTTACTACAATGCCGGACCACAGGCGATGCTGAACTGCGCTGAGGGTGAGCTAACGTGGTTAGCTGCTAGTTGAGATAGTGTATTACGAGCCCTATTCCTAGAGGAAGAAAGTAGAACCGCGGAGTTATGAGGTGTGTTGATAACTGATTTATTGTTCATTTGAGACATTATTATATACTACTTGGAACACGGAAGTTTAGTGTAATGATTAGTGAAGTAAGCTATAGTCTAAAGTAGGTCACGGAATTATGATTATGGTAGCAGTTGCGTAGTTGGCTCGGCTGACACCGCAAATGTGCTGACTGCATTGGCGGGTCAGCGTATCGTTGTGACGGTGAGATGGTGAGTTAGTGAGACCTATAATATGCTGATCAGCAATTCTCATCTGCAGTGAGTACTACTGAGCGCCTGGTACTGTTCCCAACTTGGCTACTGCTTGATTTGTTGGGTGTGGTCATGTTGAGTACCTTTGGGTACGAACATTCTCCCCCCCATTGAGGGGTACCCTCAATTAAAGGCGTGATGTCGGTCCGCCCTTGGCCGAATTGTATAGAAAGCACCTAACAAATCATTGACCACGGGGGATCTTCAATTGCGGCGGTTCCTGTTTGTGATTCAGGTCCTTCACATCTTCTTGATGCTGCTGAACACTCCCCTTTGCGATAAAATTTACATTACCGTGGGGACTGAAATTGTGCCCTCGTAGAATTTGATCATTTGGCACGTCTATGGTATGTGGACGTTCTGCAACAAAACTAAGATCTTTCTTGGTTAAGTTTAGAAATGTTGAACCAAAGTCAGCCTTCTTGTAGGTTTTGAATTGATGAGACGTCGGTTCTATATTCATCGGATTTTTATCTTTCGTTGGCTCATAAGCAGCGTTCGGTCCTGCAAAATCATCTCTGGTTTCTATTAGATTGGGGTTGATTTCCGTATCAGATGAGGTTTCTTTATTGAGATAACCTGTGATTACATAACCAAGCCTTGTGCCTTGTGCCAAAGGTTTATTGGGTCCTAGTTCAAGACATTCACCGGTAATTACACGAGAAAATACTTCAGCCCCTAAAGTTAGGTCAATGGGTCCTGGTTGCCGAAAGTCAGGATCTGCTAATGGCAGTCCCTCGGGAATATTAAGATCGGTTGTAATCGGTACTGACGGTTGGTCTGTAATGACTGTGGGCATAATAAATACCTCTAATAGTTTTTCAAACCCTGATGTACAGGATGAGAGCTTTAGTGTTGATCTAATTGCTGTTGATATCTTTCCTCCGATTCCAGATATTTCAATCGGTGACCTTTGTTTAAGAGATAGCAGATCTGCCATTCTCCTTGAAATAAGATTCACCTGTGATCCACCATCTATTACAGCGCGACATGTTTGTAATTGACCGTTTGGCCCTTGTAATGAGACCTTGGCGGTCGCGAGCAAAGTATATCCTCCTTCGTGGTCGTAGCCTGCAACGGTTACTGCGCCGGCCACTGGATTGCTAGTCGGTCCTTGGTGTAACAGTGAATGATGCCGTTGCTGGCAGATTCGACAAGTGGTCGGTGATCCACAGTTTTCAACCTTATGAGCTGTAGACAAACAATTTGTGCATGCTCCTACTTGAATAATGGCTTGGCGCCGTGTTTTGGGGTCCATTTCCTGGAAACGGCTGCATGCTCTAATATGATGTGGTCCTAGATGACAAATCTTACAGCTCTCTTCGTTGTGAACTGACTGATAGCGGAGTGTTGCTGTGGGTTGAGCGCTTATCGTCTCCAGCATGCAAGCGCGCCGCTCAATAAACGTCAGTACACTCCATAACGTTGGAATTTCCGTTGGTGCATCCGCTGAATTTTCAAGAGCAGCTAGAGACTGCTGGTCTAGTTTTCTTCTGATAAGAAAACATAGAATTGGATCCCAGGATTTTGTGCTGATATCAAGGTTTTTAAGAGTACTCATTGAATTTTTTATAGTGTCATGCAAGGCCCTTAGTTGGCGCGAGGAGCCGTCTATAGGCTTATGGTCAATAATTTTTGCAATGGCGGCGAATACTAGTATTTTTCCGTTCTGGTACCTGGCCTTTAAACGCAACCAGGTGTCGTCATAGCCACCCTGTGAGAAGGCTGTGTCTGTCAAGACGTTTCTCGCTTCACCACGAAGCGAACTCTGTAGAATATGTAGTTTTTGACTGGCCGAATATGGTTTGTTATGTACCAATTCCACAAAGAGATCATGGAACCGTGGCCAGTCTAGATACTCGCCGTTGAACTCCGGAATGCTAATTGGCGGAAGTGCCAAGTTTAGGCTCATTGGCGCGTCGTTTTCTCGTAGCAGGTTCATTTCGTATTCCTCGTATAATGTGTGGAATTGGGCTAGCTCTGCTTCTGCCAGAGCTGCGGCCCCAGGTGTGCTATCCAATTCGTCGTGGGCTTGCCTTAGTAACGCCCAATGGAGATCCAGGTGCCTTTGTAGGGCTGGGGTGACAGTTGGAGCGTTCGAGGCTAATGTTAATGATGACTCCAATTCGTTGCATCTTCTCTGCAACTGTCGGATCACCGTGTCAATTGTGGAATCTCCTTTGACTTGATCTCTTGTTGCGAGCTTGATGTTGGCCGAAGTTCGTCTGGGGGCCTTCGGAAGCCCGCTTCCAGTCGGCATGTTGTCCAGAAAGATATTCTGATATTTTTCGACCAGCTCTTTAAGTGCTACTAGTCGTGAAGAGTACTCACTTCCAGTGGGTAGTGCCGCTTGCTGGACCTCTTCATCTAGGTCGCAAAACTGCTGCCAGAGATCGTTTAACTGAGTTAGTTTACCGGAATAATATCCGTCTCGGTGGCGTCGGTCGGCAGAATCCTTGCCATAATTCTTAATGAGCTGTTGGATTTTCCCTTGTAGCTCGTTTTGGGTGTCTAGTAATCGATTGTGTAAATCGATTCTTGTGTGACTTGTTTCCTCAATGAATGAAGTAGACATATTGTGTGTCTTGGAAACAAAGAATCTTGTGAAGCTGGATGAAGCTGAGTATCCTGTGAAGCTGGATGAAGCTGAGTATCCTGTTAAGCTGGATGAAGCTGAAGTTCCTGTGACGCTGGAAGAAGAAGCGTATCCTGTGAAGCTGGATTAAGCTGAAGTTCCTGTGACGCTGGAAGAAGAAGCGTATCCTGTGAAGCTGGATTAAGCTGAAGTTCCTGTGACGCTGGAAGAAGAAGCGAATCCTGTGAAGCTGGATAAAGCTGAAGTTCCTGTGACGCTGGAAGACGAAGCGTATCCTGTGAAGCTGGATTAAGCTGAAGTTCCTGTGACGCTGGAAGAAGAAGCGTATCCTGTGAAGCTGGATTAAGCTGAAGTTCCTGTGACGCTGGAAGAAGAAGCGTATCCTGTGAAGCTGGATTAAGCTGAAGTTCCTGTGACGCTGGAAGAAGAAGCGTATCCTGTGAAGCTGGATTAAGCTGAAGTTCCTGTGACGCTGGAAGACGAAGCGTATCCTTTGAAGCTGGATGAAGCTGAAGTTCCTTTAGTGGGAAGGGGGTTGCTTGAGTGTGATCCTTTGTTGTTAAAGGATCACGTCGGGGTCACCAATGTTTGTGCCTAACCGAAGTAGACACCTGCAGGACGATCGCGTCGCGGCAATGGTAACAGTGGTTACTACAATGCCGGACCACAGGCGATGCTGAACTGCGCTGAGGGTGAGCTAACGTGGTTAGCTGCTAGTTGAGATAGTGTATTACGAGCCCTATTCCTAGAGGAAGAAAGTAGAACCGCGGAGTTATGAGGTGTGTTGATAACTGATTTATTGTTCATTTGAGACATTATTATATACTACTTGGAACACGGAAGTTTAGTGTAATGATTAGTGAAGTAAGCTATAGTCTAAAGTAGGTCACGGAATTATGATTATGGTAGCAGTTGCGTAGTTGGCTCGGCTGACACCGCAAATGTGCTGACTGCATTGGCGGGTCAGCGTATCGTTGTGACGGTGAGATGGTGAGTTAGTGAGACCTATAATATGCTGATCAGCAATTCTCATCTGCAGTGAGTACTACTGAGCGCCTGGTACTGTTCCCAACTTGGCTACTGCTTGATTTGTTGGGTGTGGTCATGTTGAGTACCTTTGGGTACGAACAATTCAATTTATTACATAATTCAAATCAGTTTCAACTTCATTCTCAACATAACATAATTAGATTAATTCAATTTCCGTAACATAACATTTAATAAATCATAACATTCGTGTAATTCCTTTAACACATTTTTTTTTTAATCTTTTTAAACTAAACAAATTTGTGCAGTTCCTTTTACACTTATTTAATTTATCATTTGTGTAGTTCCTTTTACACTTATTTAATTTATCATTTGTGTAGTTCCTTTTACACATACGACCCCCGCCATAACAAGTCTCTTCTGCTATGGTGCGGTCTTCAGTTTCCCTTTTGGGCAACAGACGCAACTTCCATGGTGCTGTCTCTATCTTTACACAACTCATCGAGTATCTGATTATTTGGTATTGCTTTTAAACATTCATGAGAATACTTATACTTTCGATTACATGTTAAAGATTTTAGGGTATATCTATCTCCATCCAATACTTCAATTATCTCAAATGGCCCTTTAAATTTAGGATCAAGTTTAGTTTGATGACGTTCTTCGTTTTTAAGCAAAACGTGATCACCCACCTTGAAATGTACTATTTTAGCTTTATTTTTATCAAACCTATCCTTGTCGTATTTTGCTTGAGTTTCCATATTCTTTTTAGCCTCCTTTCTCAAATTTTCTTTGTCTACTTCATCATTGCTATCTTCGTTTAGCGGCAACAAGCCAAAAGGTCGAGCTTCCTTACCAATCAATAATTCTAATGGGCTAAACTTAGTCACACGATTAATCGTGCAATTCATTGCTAGCTGCACTTCGGCCAACGCATCCTGCCATGATCTTTGACTAGTCTCGACAGCAGTCAGCATACCTTTTAAGGTACTCATGACCCGTTCTACCTGACCGTTTGCTCTACTCGAACCAGTAGCAATTAAATGTAGATTAATTTTCTGAGAGGAGCAAAATTCGCGAAAGCTTTTACTTGCGAAACTACGTCCTTGATCTGCTATAATTCGAGTGGGTAAGCCAAATAGGGACACGGCTGATTTAACAGCCTTAATGCAGCTTTCGGAACCTATATTTAGTGTGTGATAAAAGTAAACAAACTTGGTGAAGGCATCTATAAGGACGATGACGTATTCCTTCAAATCATTTTTACCACTCAATTTGCCTGTGATGTCAATATGTATCGTATGCCACGGTATTTCTATTTTAGGAATAGGATGCAGCTCTGCCTGCACTTTTCCCACAGGTGGCTTAGACACTTTACATGTGATACAATTTTCTACAAACCTACGCACATATTTAGACATATTTTCAAACCAGTAATAACTATAGACTTTGTCCAGCGTCTTTTCCCATCCCAGATGCATAATAGCTTCATGGACGTGATTTATGACGGCCCATCGAAAAGCTCTTGGTATTACCGGCAAACATTTGGTCTTACTATTTCGTTGTATTTTTCTATGTAGTATTCCCTTTCGCAATTCATAAGTTTTGTCCAAATTTCTTGGTAACTCATTACTTTTTAACTTTGAAATTATTTCTTGTATCTCGGAATCTCGCTGTTGTTCCGAAACCAACCAGTTATCAGATACCTCAGTCAAATTGATTCGTAATTCAGGTACCTTATTCGAGCTTTTATGTTGTTCAAGCACTGGATTTCGAGAGAGAAAATCAACATGCGCCATCCGGTCGCCTTTTCTATACTCTATTTCGAAATCAAACGCCTGTAAAAACGCCCACCATCTATGCACCCTCGGTGTTAAATCTAGTTTTGTGCGACTGGCCTTTAATGAATTACAGTCGGTAAAAACTATAAATTTACGTCCCTGCAAATAATGTCGGAAGTGTTTAATAGCATTTACCACTGCTAGCGTCTCCAGTTCGTACGAATGGTATTTCGATTCGGCGGGAGACGTACACTTACTGTAATACTCTACCACATGAGGTTTATTGTCAATTTTATGTAACAGGATCGCTCCATACCCAATACAACTTGCGTCAGTATGTAGCTCTATTTGGTATTGCGGATCGAATATTATTAAAACTGGCGTCTGAGTCAATATAGTTATTATTTTTATTCGTATCTGTTCATGCACTGGTAACCAAACAAAGTTAGTGGTTTTCTTAGAGGTGAGAAGATACAGGGGTTTAAGTGTTTGGGAGAAATTTAACACAAATTGCCGAAAATATGTGGCTAAACCAATGAATTGTCTTAGCTGTGACACATTTTGGGGTGGTGGTAATTCTTTTAAGGCTTGAATTTTTCGTGAATTTGGCCTGACTTCACCGTTGCTTACTTCAAATCCAAGATACTCTATTCTTGTGGTGAGAAAGGAACACTTAGTGACATTAAATGAAAATCCAGCCTTACTTAATGTCTCCAATACTGTCTGCAATCTAACTAGCGCATCTTCTTTGCTTTCTGCTATTATAAGAACATCATCTATATACACAATTGCGTAAGTGTAAGCTAAAGCTCCTAAGGCCTTCATTATAGCCCTCTGGAACACAGATGGTGCGTTCTTCAAACCAAACGGCATTGTCAAGAACTCGTATTGACCCTCTGGCGTTACAAATGCAGTTCGTTCGATTGAGTCCTCATGAACTGGAATTTGGTAAAAGCCGCTTGCCATATCTATGCACGAAAAATATTTAGCACCACGAAGTCTAGCAATTTGGTCTGAGATGAGGGGCAATGGGTACTTGTCAGCCACTGTGTTTTCGTTAAGCATGCGATAGTCCACACACAGTCGATCGGTGCCATTTTTTTTTTTAACTAGCATCATGGGACTAGCGAAAGGTGAGCAACTTGCCCGAATAATTTTGGCTTTTAGTAATTCGTCAACTTTACCCCGCACTTTGTTTTTCTCTTCTTCACTAAGCCTATATGGCCGCCGTTGTGCGGTCTTTTGCTGATCTATTAATCTAATTTCCAACAGCCCTGTGGTAACCCTAGTCTTTGGTATTCCATCAATAAACCAATCTGAATAACATTTTAAAATATTTATCAAGGCTGCCTTATCAAGATCATCAAGTTCACTATTTGATTCTATGACATCTTCATAATTGGTAATTACTATCGATTCTACTCTTTTGGTTGTGTAAATTTGAAATTTGTCAGCGTCCATGGTTACGCCAAAGCCCTGGCTAAAAATTTCACGACCAATTAATACGTCATGCTTCAAATACTTGTCCATAATAACATGTAACAAAATCTCAAAATAACATTGATCAATATTTATATTACATAATAGTTGTTGAGTACTACATATTGAATCATTACTTATGCCGTTTAATTTAACAATGTTATTAATCCTTTTACCACTAAATTTATCGGCGACGCTTTCCTTAACCAAGGAACATTCAGCGCCAGAGTCGAAACAAAATGGAACGGACTCACCGGTTGAAGTATTTATTGTTCCTGATGGTGGAGCTACAGTACAGATGTCCACACGTTTCTCGATTACTCGGTCGTTTCCTCGTGATCGTCCTTTTGGACAAGCGGATGCAAAGTGCCCAAGCTCGTCGCATTTGAAACATTTGACAGTTGACCGGTCTTTTGATCCTTGCGTTGAACTTCCGTGGTGGCTCTTTCCTTGAATTGGTGTCCTCTGCCGAGCACGACATTCGGCATATTTATGTCCAGGCTTTCCACAATAGTTGCATTTCACTTGAGAGAGATACTTAGACTTTTTACGCTCCGGGCCTGTTGTAGATGCATCGTCATCTAGGTTCCGTTTTTTAAAAGTGTGCGCTTGTAGTTGTTGTTGCATTTCATTTCGAGTTTTAATGTTGTTTGTAAAAACCCAGCGCGACAAGTTGTCATCAATTTGTGCCATGTGGGCCAGAGCTAGTGAAACCGCAATTTCCTCCAGATCATTAGATTTAAATTTTGACATTAATAAGGTGACGATTCGGCTCCCATATTCGGTGTAACTTTCTCCAGACTTTGGTCGCCCGTTCAAAATTTTCATCAGTGTGGCAGCAGACGTTTCGACGCCAACAAAGCGTTGAATGAAGAGTTCTTTAAATTGTGGCCATGTGATGCCAGCAAAACATATCTGGGACAGCCATTGTGATGCACTTCCCTCTAGCGCCTTACTTAAAGTTATCATAAGGCTGCTACCTTCGGGCATTTCATCAGCAAAAATAAGATCCACTGTTGTACACCAAGCTGAGGCATCTGCACCAGCTCCCTCAGGATAAAATTTTGGCAGAGTTATATGTTTCCCCTTTTCGTCAGTTGCCGGTGCCCTTGGTGTCTGCATATTTTTGATGATTTCCATAAGGTTGTTGTTTTGCACTTGTAAAGCTGCCAAGTATGCATCGGTGATATTTGTAGGCAAAGCAGATCCCACTTCTGATGTCGCAGAGTTGTTATTTTCTGGTGGCTGGTCTTCCATGTTGACATCTAAACTTTCCAAGTGAAGCGAATTCCAACCGGCGTGCGCAATCGTCTAAATGCAACTAACTGGCATTTTCTGCCCACGCATCGATCTATGCTTCTTTACACACGCCAGCTGGACTACACTCGGCGACAACGCGACAACGCCGTCGCCTCACTTATTAGGCGCCAGTCATATTTTACGTTGTAGCCAAATTCTACGTCGTAGACAGGTTCTAAGAAGGATCTCGCAATATACCAAACTCATTGCGCAGCAGCTTCTTGCAAGCACAGTGGTCAAACTATGTTCCTATTGTGACAGACACGTACAGTGGTCAAAATTCGTTCATTATGCGACATATATATATTCTTGATCAGCATCACTAGCCGAGTCGATCTAGCCATGTCCGTCTGTCCGTCTGTCTGTCCGGATGAACGCTGAGATCTCGGAAACTATGAGAGCTAGGTTATTGAGATTTGGCGTGCAGATTCCTGAGCTTCTTACGCAGCGCAAGTTTGTTTCAGTAGAGTGCCACGCCCACTTTTACGCCCACAAACCGCCCAAAACTCTGGCTCCTACAGTTTTGATACTAGAATAAAAATTTTAACTGAAATGTATTGTTCTCATCAATACCTATCGATCGACCCAAAAAAAAGTTTGCCACGCCCACTTTATCGCCCACAAACCGCCCCCAAACTTCAAAAAATCGTAAATATGAACGTGGATATCTCGGAAACTATCAAAGATAGAGAATCGGGATCTCTAAAGAAAATTAAAATTAAATAATCAAAATCACAATTTTTTTAAATTTTCTTCTATTTATTTTTAATTACTATTGAATTAATCATTATTAGCTTTTTATTAATTATATAAATATATATATGTATATACGCAAAAGCAATAACCAATGGTATATGATCTACATTCACATTTGGTATTTTTGGTATTTACTATACATATAATATATGTACATATACAGTGGTCGGCATAAGTATTTTGACAAAATAAAAGTTAAGTATACTCATAACTTGAATTTACTTCTTGTAAACTATAGGCATCAATGGAAAGGTAATTTCAATGCCGTTTGAATGATACAATACATTTCTTTACCCATTCAGTACTTATTGAAAAGGACGAATTTGTGTAAATCAACTTTGAAATTAAAAAAAAAAACTTTTTTCCTCGTCTTGAAAACTTAAATTTTTTGATGCAAAAAGTTTCTTCAAACAAAAACAATAGTAACTGCAAAAAGAATTTTTCAAAAATCATTTTTCTTATATTTTTTATGAATTTTTGAAAATGCTTAAAAACAGGCATTTGAGCCATATTTTTGTCTTTTTCATACAAATTTTTTCCGACATTGTCACCTTCAAAAAATCATAAAAAATATAAGCAAAATGATATTTGAAAAATTCTTTTTGCAGTTACTATTATTTTTGTTTGAAGAAACTTTTTGCATCAAAAAATTTAAGTTTTCAAGACGAGGAAAAAAGTTTTTTTTTTAAATTTCAAAGTTGATTTACACAAATTCATCCTTTTCAATAAGTACTGAATGGGTAAAGAAATGTATTGTATCATTCAAACGGCATTGAAATTACCTTTCCATTGATGCCTATAGTTTACAAGAAGTAAATTCAAGTTATGAGTATACTTAACTTTTATTTTGTCAAAATACTTATGCCGACCACTGTACATACATGTGTATTAAAAAGATCGAAATAGAAAGCTTTTGTTCGACGACTTTTGGAAAAACCTGCCAGTTTGGCGGGAAATAAAATAGCCAGATTTTAAAATCTCAAAGTTTCAATTAATGCTTACAGATACGTCATATATGTCGCTGAAAATTTAATATAATTTGCTAATTACGTTAGCTTTGATTATTGTCTTAATATAATAGATTTAAAGTAATAGCTGAAAGTTTTTATTTTTGACCACTTTTTGGCTATTTCTTTAAAATTGGTTCGAACGATTTCTTTTTTAAATTTCAAACTATACTGTCGCCCATGAGATTCCTCAGATTTAGATTCCGTAGCTTTGTACGCAGCGCAATTTTGTTACGCGAATATGCCACGCCCACTCTAACGCCCACAAACCGCCCAAGCCTGTGGCGCCCACAATTTTCATGCTAGATACAAAATTTTAACTGAACTGTATTGGTCTCGTCAATACCTATCGATTGACCCAAAAAAAAATTTGCCACGCCCACCCTAACGCCCATAACGCTTAAATCTGTCTACCGCCGGTAGGTGGCGCATTTCAATCTTGCTTTGTTGCTTGCTTATCTCCATTTCCCTTTGGTCCCTTTAGCTGAGTAACGGGTATCTGATAGTCGAGGCACTCGACTATAGCGTTCTTCCTTGTTTTTATTTACATGTACAGACACACATTTACATGTACAGGACAGACACATACGCAACCAAAATTAACCGCAAATATTTTTGGCGCCATTGAGACCATTTGTCTTACCCGTTCTTTTTCGGTCCGCTATTCCGCTGCTATATATATGTACATTTTTTTATGCGCAATATTGAACGAAAATGTAACGTATTTTCCCCTCTTAGTGTTAGTGTTAAAATTCCCTCCTCTCTATCCACCATCATTGTAACTCTCACTTGGAGAAAAAACGGGATTGTTTACTTTGAGGAAAATAAAAATCTAATATTCTAACTCGAACAAAAACTTATTGTTTAAGATTAAGAACCATGCATTACTAATGGTTTTATTTTTATTTACATGTATGCCTACATACAAAGCAGAGCAGCAGACAGACACATACGCAACCAAAATTAACCGCAAATATTATTGGCGCCATTCAGACCATTTGTCTTACCCGTTCTTTTTTGGTCCGCTGCTATATATATGTGTTAAAATTCCCTCCTCTCTATCCGCCATCATTGTAACTCTCACTTGGAGATAAAAGGGAATGTTTACTTTGAGGAAAATAAAAATCTAATATTCTAACTCGAACAAAAACTTATTGTTTAAGATTAAGAACCATGCATTACTAATGGTTTTATTATACCCGTTACTCGTAGAGTAAAAGGGTATACTAGATTCGTCGGAAAGTATGTAACAGGCAGAAGGAAGCGTTTCCGACCCCATAAAGTATATATGTTCTTGATCAGGATCACTAGCCGAGTCGATCTAGCCATGTCCGTCTGTCCGTCTATCTGTCCGGATGAACGCTGAGATCTCGGAAACTATGAGAGCTAGGTTATTGAGATTTGGCGTGCAGATTCCTGAGCTTCTTACGCAGCGCAAGTTTGTTTCAGTAGAGTGCCACGCCCACAAACCGCCCAAAACTCTGGCTCCTACAGTTTTGATACTAGAATAAAAATTTTAACTGAAATGTATTGTTCTCATCAATACCTATCGATTGACCCAAAAAAAGTTTGCCACGCCCACTTTATCGCCCACAAACCGCCCCCAAACTTCAAAAAATCGTAAATATGAACGTGGATATCTCGGAAACTATCAAAGATAGAGAATCGGGATCTCAGATTTAGATTCCGTAGCTTTGTACGCAGCGCAATTTTGTTACGCGAATATGCCACGCCCACTCTAACGCCCACAAACCGCCCAAGCCTGTGGCGCCCACAATTTTCATGCTAGATACAAAATTTTAACTGAACTGTATTGGTCTCGTCAATACCTATCGATTGACCCAAAAAAAAATTTGCCACGCCCACCCTAACGCCCATAACGCTTAAATCTGTCTACTGCCGGTAGGTGGCGCATTGCAATCTTGCTTTGCTGCTTGCTTATCTCCATTTCCCTTTGGTCCCTTAAGCTGAGTAACGGGTATCTGATAGTCGAGGCACTCGACTATAGCGTTCTTCCTTGTTTTTATTTACATGTATGCGTACATACAAAGCAGAGCAGCAGACAGACACATACGCAACCAAAATTAACCGCAAATATTTTTGGCGCCATTCAGACCATTTATCTTACCCGTTCTTTTTCGGTCCGCTATTCCGCTGCTATATATATGTACATTTTTTATTGCGCAATATTGAACGAAAATGTAACGTATTTTCCCCTCTTAGTGTTAGTGTTAAAATTCCCTCCTCTCTATCCACCATCATTGTAACTCTCACTTGGAGATAAAAGGGAATGTTTACTTTGAGGAAAATAAAAATCTAATATTCTAACTCGAACAAAAACTTATTGTTTAAGATTAAGAACCATGCATTACTAATGGTTTTATTTTTATTTACATGTATGCGTACATACAAAGCAGAGCAGCAGACAGACACATACGCAACCAAAATTAACCGCAAATATTTTTGGCGCCATTCAGACCATTTGTCTTACCCGTTCTTTTTCGGTCCGCTATTCCTCTGCTATATATATGTACATTTTTTTATGCGCAATATTGAACGAAAATGTAACGTATTTTCCCCTCTTAGTGTTAGTGTTAAAATTCCCTCCTCTCTATCCACCATCATTGTAACTCTCACTTGGAGAAAAATCGGGATTGTTTACTTTGAGGAAAATAAAAATCTAATATTCTAACTCGAACAAAAACTTATTGTTTAAGATTAAGAACCATGCATTACTAATGGTTTTATTTTTATTTACATGTATGCGTACATACAAAGCAGAGCAGCAGACAGACACATACGCAACCAAAATTAACCGCAAATATTTTTGGCGCCATTCAGACCATTTGTCTTACCCGTTCTTTTTCGGTCCGCTATTCCGCTGCTATATATATGTACATTGTTTTATGCGCAGTATTGAACGAAAATGTAACGTATTTTTCCCCTCTTAGTGTTAGTGTTAAAATTCCCTCCTCTCTATCCGCCATCATTGTAACTCTCACTTGGAGATAAAAGGGAATGTTTACTTTGAGGAAAATAAAAATCTAATATTCTAACTCGAACAAAAACTTATTGTTTAAGATTAAGAACCATGCATTACTAATGGTTTTATTTTTATTTACATGTATGCGTACATACAAAGCAGAGCAGCAGACAGACACATACGCAACTAAAATTAACCGCAAATATTTTTGGCGCCATTCAGACCATTTGTCTTACCCGTTCTTTTTCGGTCCGCTATTCCTCTGCTATATATATGTACATTTTTTTATGCGCAATATTGAACGAAAATGTAACGTATTTTCCCCTCTTAGTGTTAGTGTGAAAAATTCCCTCCTCTCTATCCACCATCATTGTAACTCTCACTTGGAGAAAAACGGGATTGTTTACTTTGAGGAAAATAAAAATCTAATATTCTAACTCGAACAAAAACTTATTGTTTAAGATTAAGAACCATGCATTACTAATGGTTTTATTTTTATTTATAATTAACTATCATTTATTATTCATGTACAACAAAATGTTATTTATTTATTATTTTTGTTCCATTAATTTTCCATTATTAATGATGTGCAGTGTTCAACGAAAATGTAACGTTTTTTTCCCTCTCTCTCTCTCTGTGTCCACATCACTCTCTGACTTTAAATTCCTCACTCCACTTTCTATATCTCGGTCACTTGCAGAAAAATAGAGAATGTGTAATGTAAAGAAAATTAAAATTAAATAATCAAAATCACAATTTTTTTAAATTTTCTTCTATTTATTTTTAATTACTATTGAATTAAGCATTATTAGCTTTTTATTAATTATATAAATATATATATTAATATACGCAAAAGCAATAACCAATGGTGTATGATCTACATTCATATTAGGTATTTTTGGTATTTACTATACATATAATCTATGTACATATACATGTGTATTAAAAAGATCGAAATAGAAAGCTTTTGTTCTACGACTTTTAGAAAAACCTGCTTTTTGGCGGGAAATAAAATAGCCTAGGCTCAAAGTTTCTAAACAATTAATGCTTACAGATACGTCCTATATTTTGCTGAAAATGTAATATAATTTGCTAATTACTTTAGCTTTGATTAAATTGTCTTAATATAATAGATTTAAAGTAATAGCTGAAAGTTTTTATTTTTGACCACTTTTTGGCTATTTCTTTAAAATTGGTTCGAACGATTTCTTTTTTAAATTTCAAACTATACAGCCCATGAGATTCCTCAACTTTTATTATATGAAATTTTTTATATATAAATACCGTTTGGAAGATATTGAGCAATATAAAGTTCAATTCGTTTCCGTTCAGTATGAAAAACATTTCATGCTTACCTTTAATGCCCAAAACGAGGCAACATTAATTAGATCAGTAAAAATTGTTTACTAATTATTTACTCTTTATTAATAATAAATTATTGGTCACTTACAATAAAATAATATTAAATAAAAGGTTTTTATTATTTTGTTCTTTATTATTAATGAAATAATCATTTTTAGCTTTTTACTATTTAAATTAATATAAATGAAATTTAAACTATTATAAATAAATATGTACGCAAAAGTAATAATCAATGGAATATAATCTACAGTCATACTAGGTATTTTTGGCGCAGTGCGTTTGGAGAAATTCAGTAAGTGCGTCAGCCAACATTTTGTTTCGCTCTTTCTTATTCCCTTATTGCCCAAACTGCATGAGCAGTGCTCAGTCGAAGCGAGTGGAAGCTGACTGCTCAAAGAGAACGGACGTTGCGGGCGAGCAATTTATTTAAAAAGGTAGCGTTAGCTCAAGTGGCTGAACAGTTCGCGGTTAAACAATCGACATGCTGTGTTATTTTGTATTTTTGTATTAACCAAAGTATAGAATTGAAAAAGCATATAGTTAGTGAGTGACGCAGCTTAATCAGTGCTGCGTTGGCGTGCGTGTATAAAAATGCAAATATGTTTGTGATTGTGATCAGGTGCCGGTATAAAAGTGGAATTACATGTATGTATGGATGTACATATGTATGTACATATAATTTTTTGTTTATATTTTTTTTGTTTTTTTTTTAATTTGGAATGCATAACCAAAGTATAGAAATGAAAAAGCATATAGCTAGTGAGTGACGCAGCTTAATCTGTGCTGCGTAGGCGTGCGTGTATAAAAATGCATATGCGGCATGTATGTTTGTGATTGTGATCAGGTGGCGGTATAAAAGTGCAATTACATATATGTATTGATGTACGTACAAATAATTTTTTTTTTTTTTTTTTTTTTTTTTTTTTAATTTGTCAATGCATGCAAATAAAATGAGCACGAAAGTAAGTAATATGATAATGACATTTTTTAACAATTTTTAAACTTAAAATTTTTTTACGTTTTGAAAGATAAAATGACGTATTTAAATATTGTCCATCTCTTTTTCGAGTAGTACTAATTGTAATCAAATGTTTCTTTCTCCGTCTTCTCTTCCATACATTTCGCTCTGTTCCCTTAAAAAGATTTTATGATTGACATTTTTTTTAAATATCATTACAAAAAATTTAAATTGTAATTCAAGTTGGTATATCTATGTTTTCGCAAACTAAAAAAAACAAGTAAACACAAAAAATACTCACACGTCATAAACAGAGCGTGTGCCAATGGTGTGGGCTGTAAAGAAAGGGAAGGGTGGTTTTTCAGACTCGTCTCCTTTTAAATAATATAGTTTAAATAATTTTAATTTCGACGATTTACAAACAAGAAAAAATATGTCCCTAAGAGAACTTGGCAAGGCGACAAAGGGGTAATATTGCAATAGAGCCTAAGACAATTGGTGATCAATATAACTATAAAAAAGAACGAGTACTGGTACCCAGCAACTAAGACCGTCAAAATACCAATAAACTGCAACAAATGCAAACCCGATTTCGCCCACTTTTTTTTTTTGTATGTATGTATGTATGTAAGTTTATTTAATAAAACACATTCCATTAAATACATACATACGACATTTATAAAGGGTCATTTGAATAGGTTTTCGGCCTTTGATTGCCGGCATTTTAAACTCTGACAGCCACCACCAGCAACAAAACGTAAACAAAGCAAAAAAAAAAACCACCACCAAATTAGTCGGCGCACAAATCAACACACACAACGACGGCACGGCCAGAAAATCAAGCCGACGCGTATGTACATGTATGCGTACATACACATACAAAGCAGAGCAGCAGACAGACACATACGCCACCAAAACTAAGCGCAAATATTTTTGGCGCCATTCAGACCATTTGTCTTACCCATTCTCTTTCGGTCCGCTATTCCGCTGCTATATATATGTACATTGTTTTATGCGCAGTATTGAACGAAAATGTAACGTATTTTTCCCCTCTTAGTGTTAGTGTTAAAGTTCCCTCCTCTCTATCCGCCATCATTGTAACTCTCACTTGGAGAAAAAAGGGAATGTTTACTTTGAGGAAAATAAAAATCTAATATTCTAACTCGAACAAAAACTTATTGTTTAAGATTAAGAACCATGCATTACTAATGGTTTTATTATACCCGTTACTCGTAGAGTAAAAGGGTATACTAGATTCGTCGGAAAGTATGTAACAGGCAGAAGGAAGCGTTTCCGACCCCATAAAGTATATATATTCTTGATCAGCATCACTAGCCGAGTCGATCTAGCCATGTCCGTCTGTCCGTCTGTCTGTCCGGATGAACGCTGAGATCTCGGAAACTATGAGAGCTAGGTTATTGAGATTTGGCGTGCAGATTCCTGAGCTTCTTACGCAGCGCAAGTTTGTTTCAGTAGAGTGCCACGCCCACTTTTACGCCCACAAACCGCCCAAAACTCTGGCTCCTACAGTTTTGATACTAGAATAAAAATTTTAACTGAAATGTATTGTTCTCATCAATACCTATCGATCGACCCAAAAAAAAGTTTGCCACGCCCACTTTATCGCCCACAAACCGCCCCCAAACTTCAAAAAATCGTAAATATGAACGTGGATATCTCGGAAACTATCAAAGATAGAGAATCGGGATCTCAGATTTAGATTCCGTAGCTTTGTACGCAGCGCAATTTTGTTACGCGAATATGCCACGCCCACTCTAACGCCCACAAACCGCCCAAGCCTGTGGCGCCCACAATTTTCATGCTAGATACAAAATTTTAACTGAACTGTATTGCTCTCGTCAATACCTATCGATTGACCCAAAAAAAAATTTGCCACGCCCACCCTAACGCCCATAACGCTTAAATCTGTCTACCGCCGGTAGGTGGCGCATTTCAATCTTGCTTTGTTGCTTGCTTATCTCCATTTCCCTTTGGTCCCTTTAGCTGAGTAACGGGTATCTGATAGTCCAGGCACTCGACTATAGCGTTCTTCCTTGTTTTTATTTACATGTACAGACACACATTTACATGTACAGGACAGACACATACGCAACCAAAATTAACCGCAAATATTTTTGGCGCCATTGAGACCATTTGTCTTACCCGTTCTTTTTCGGTCCGCTATTCCGCTGCTATATATATGTACATTTTTTTATGCGCAATATTGAACGAAAATGTAACGTATTTTCCCCTCTTAGTGTTAGTGTTAAAATTCCCTCCTCTCTATCCACCATCATTGTAACTCTCACTTGGAGAAAAAACGGGATTGTTTACTTTGAGGAAAATAAAAATCTAATATTCTAACTCGAACAAAAACTTATTGTTTAAGATTAAGAACCATGCATTACTAATGGTTTTATTTTTATTTACATGTATGCGTACATACAAAGCAGAGCAGCAGACAGACACATACGCAACCAAAATTAACCGCAAATATTATTGGCGCCATTCAGACCATTTGTCTTACCCATTCTCTTTCGGTCCGCTATTCCGCTGCTATATATATGTACATTGTTTTATGCGCAGTATTGAACGAAAATGTAACGTATTTTTCCCCTCTTAGTGTTAGTGTTAAAATTCCCTCCTCTCTATCCGCCATCATTGTAACTCTCACTTGGAGATAAAAGGGAATGTTTACTTTGAGGAAAATAAAAATCTAATATTCTAACTCGAACAAAAACTTATTGTTTAAGATTAAGAACCATGCATTACTAATGGTTTTATTTTTATTTACATGTATGCGTACATACAAAGCAGAGCAGCAGCAGACACATACGCAACCAAAATTAACCGCAAATATTTTTGGCGCCATTCAGACCATTTGTCTTACCCGTTCTTTTTCGGTCCGCTATTCCTCTGCTATATATATGTACATTTTTTTATGCGCAATATTGAACGAAAATGTAACGTATTTTTCCCCTCTTAGTGTTAGTGTTAAAATTCCCTCCTCTCTATCCGCCATCATTGTAACTCTCATTTGGAGAAAAAAGGGAATGTTTACTTTGAGGAAAATAAAAACCTAATATTCTAACTCGAACAAAAACTTATTGTTTAAGATTAAGAACCATGCATTACTAATGGTTTTATTTTTATTTATAATTAACTATAATTTATTATTCATGTACAACAAAATTTTATTTATTTATTATTTTTGTTCCATTAATTTTCCATTATTAATGAATCTCTCTCTCTCTCTCTGTGTCCACATCACTCTCTGACTTTAAATTCCTCACTCCACTTCCTATATCTCGGTCACTTGCAGAAAAATAGAGAATGTGTAATGTAAAGAAAATTAAAATTAAATAATCAAAATCACAATTTTTTTTAAATTTTCTTCTATTTATTTTTAATTACTATTGAAGTAATCATTATTAGCTTTTTATTAATTATATAAATATATATATGAATATACGCCAAAGCAGTAACCAATGGTATATGATCTACATTCATATTAGGTATTTTTGGAATTTATTATACATGTAATCTATGTACATTTATGCTAGGCATTTTTGGTATTTACTAGCTATTACCTCTTTATTAACAGTTAATTATTAGTTATTGGTCATGTACAATACAATATTATTTATTACATATGTTTTTGCTATTTTTTTCCGCTTATTTTTTATTAGTAATGAAATAATCATTATTATATTTTTTCGTTCAAAAGTTATCCCTTTTTTTGTGGGTTTGTAGGAATCCCTTTTTGGTTTTAGGGTCTTGGGGACTATATATGGGCACTTCCACCAAAAAGTCTACCAAGACCGAAAATTTAAAAGTGATCGGAAAAAAATGGCTGAATCGAAGAAAGAAAGAAGTATGAGCGAACAAAAAAAAGAGAACTTAGAAAAAAAGTGAAAGAATTAAAATGTGCAGAAAAAAATGCAATCTTGCCTTACTCATGCAAACAAACTTTTGGAAAAGCGTTAAAAAAATGAGAACAAAAATGGAACAAAATTAAGAATGTTCATGGAATATCTAAATTGCACTATTTTTATTGTTATGCCCACGAATTAAAGGCTGCTAGAACAGCTAATTCGGATGAAAAAAAATTGATCTAATTACTTGAATTTAATTATATTATTACAATGACTTCCATACACATGTATATATTTTTCTAAATACAAATTTTGTCGAATTAAATAGTTTGTTTATAAAAAAACCTCTGTTTATAAAATGAAAATACTTAGTAAGCTTTTTTATAATATTTGTCAAATATAACACCAGAAACAACATAGAGATTGTAATCGGAAAAAATGTCCCGAGCGACATGTCCCGAGCGAATGTCTTAGAAACTACATTAAAAACAAGGAAGAACGCTATAGCTACTCAGCTAAAGGGACCAAAGGAAAATGGAGATATGCAAGCAGCAAATGCGCCACCTACCGGCGGTAGACAGATTTAAGCGTTGTGGGCGTTAGAGTGGGCGTGGCAAAGTTTTTTTTAAATCAATCGATACGTATTGACGAGACCAATACATTTCAGTTTAAATTTTTTATCTACCGTGAAAATTGTGGGCGCCACAGACTTGGGCGGTTTGTGGGCGTTGGAGTGGGCGTGGCATATTCGCGTAATAAACTTGCGCTGCGCTCAAGCCTACTGAATCTAAATCTGAAATCTCGTTTCTCTATCTTTGATATTTTCCGAGATATCCGCGTTTGTGGCGGTTTGTGGGCGTTAGAGTGGGCGTGGCACTCTTTTGAAACAAACTTGCGCTGCGCAGGAATCTCAGGAATCTGCATGCCTAATCCCAGTATTGTAGCTCTTATAGTTTCCAAGATCTCAGCGTTCATACGGACAGACGGACAGACGGACAGACGGACAGACGGACAGACGGACATGGCTAGATCGACTCGGCTAGTGATCCTGATCAAGAATATATATACTTTATGGGGTCGGAAACGCTTCCTTCTGCCTGTTACATACTTTCCGACGAATCTAGTATACCCTTTTACTCTACGAGTAACGGGTATAAAAACGGCTTAACATTTTTGAGCAAAACCAAAACTATTTTACAGCTTCATTATTGAACCACAATTTAAAAAAATCTCATGAAAATATTCCATCAAACTTGGCTAAAATCCGGGGTTGAATGAACTCCCGCAAAACCCACTTCTATTTTTGTCCCGAGCGAAAACGACAGTTTTTTAAAGATATCTTGAAAACTAAAAGTCGGAAAAAATCAAGATTATGGCACAAAATAGAGCTTGGGAAGAGTGAAAAGTGAAGCCAATTATAAAAATTAAAATCGTTTTTTTTCCCATTTTTTTTCAACTTTAAAAGTATGCAAACGTCCCGAGCGACAATATGGAAATGCCCATATGTGTATAAAAAAATCGAAATAGAAAGCTTTTGTTCTACGACTTTTGGAAAAACCTGCTAGTTTGGCGGGAAATAAAATAGATTTTAAAGGCTCAAAGTTTTTAAACAATTAATGCTTACAGATACGTCCTATATGTCGCTGAAAATGTAATATAATTTGCTAATTACGTTAGCTTTGATTAAATTGTCTTAATATAATAGATTTAAAGTAATAGCTAAAAGTTTTTAAATTTGACCACTTTTTGGCTATTTCTTTAATCAAACAAAAACACCTCTTAACGAGGTAAAAAGTTTTTGCACAAGAGTTTAAGTACCCCAATACCATGACTAGGAGTCGTCCCCATGAATTAAACTTTTTAATAACAAGTTTTATTGCTTCAATTACCTATTTTAATAGCTCAAGTTTGGAATCTCAAGGGCTGTATAGTTTCAAATTCCAAGAGAAACCTGTCGTTTCTTACATTTCCCGTCGATTAGTTTCATGCAAGTAAAGGACCCTACAACCATAACAGATTTTCCGTTTGAAAAAATCTAATAAGAATATTTTTCATCAAATTGGTTTTATTCTTATTTATTCCAATAAGTATGAAATATTTCGTATACGGAGCTGAAACGAGTTGCACTTTTTATCGCTTAATATCTTTCAAACGATAATTTTTAGGGCAAAAAGTGTTGTATATCAAAAGTTGAGGGATCTCAAGGGCTATATGACTTAAAAATTTAAAAAGAAATCGTTCGACTCAACTTTGAGAAAATAGTAAAAAAGTAGTTTTTAAAATTATTTTTTTGTCATAACTCTAAATCTATTATATTCAGACAATTTTACTTTATAAAGCGTATTTAGCAAGTTAAATTATCTTTTCAGAGATATATAGCACGTTTTTGTAGCATTAGTTGTTTGTATACTATAAGCATTTTTAATCTGACTTATTTTTTGGATTTTCCGCTAAACTAGCGTGAAAATTGGAGCTGCTGGGTACGGTGGGGATAAAAGCCCCCCGCTGTTTAGCTAGTTTTATTCTTACTGAGAATATGCGTCGAATGACACCTCATTTGTTGAAATGCGATGTCCCGTTCAAAAGTAATTCAAAGAAAAAGATTTTCTTCTTCCCAAAATTAAAATACTAGTCCCTTTGTTTGTGGGTTTGTATGCATCCCATCTTAGTTTTAGGGCTTTGGAAACCCTATGGGTGTATAAAGTAGCTTGAAATAGAAAACGTTTGTTCTACGACTTTTTAAAAAACCCGCTAGTTTATTGAAAATGAAAAAAAAGGCAGATTTAAAATGCTTATAGTATCTAAACATCTAATGCTATATATCTCTGAAAAGATAATTTAACTTGCTAAATACTCTTTATACTGTAAAATTGTCTGAATATAATAGATTTAGAGTTATGACAAAAAGTTAATTTTTAAAGCCACTTTTTGGCTATTTTCTCAAAGTTGAGTCGAACGATATCTTTTTAAATTTCAAATCAAATAGCCCTTGAGATTCCTCAACTTTTGATATACAACACTTTTTGCCCTAAAAATTATCGTTTGGAAGATATTAAGCGATAAAAAGTGCAACTCGTTTCAACTCCGTATACGAAATATTTCATACTTATTGGAATAAATAAGAAAAAAACCAATTTGATGAAAAATATTATTAGATTTTTTCAAACGGAAAATCTGTTATGGTGTAAGGGTCCTTTACTTGCATGAAGCTAATCGAAATAGGAAACTTGACCTATTGGTTCTACCACTTTTTAAAAACCCGCTAGTTCGGCGGGAAATGTAAGAAAAGACAGATATCTCTTGGAATCGTAAACTATACAGCCCTTGAGATTCCAAACTTGAGCTATTAAAATAGGTAATTGAAGCGGTAAAACTTGTTGCGCCTAATTTAAGGTGGCGTTGAGCTATGATTAGGGGTCGAATCTGTGTGCTTGGTTTTTCAATAGCCAAGCCTTATGGGGACGACTCCTAGTCATGGTATTGGGGTTCTTAAACTCTTGTGCAAAAAAACATCTGATATCAAACAAAAACACCTCTTAACGAATATGCCACGGCCACACGCCGCCCAAACCTGTGGCGTGCACAATTTCTATGCTAGATATAAAATTTAACTGAAATGTATTGGTCTCGTCAATACCTATCGATTAACCCGAAAAAGTTTGCAACGCCCGTAAACTTAAAAAATCGTAAACTTGAACGTGGATATCTTGGAAACTATCAAAGATAGAGAATTGGGATCTTAGACTTAGATTCCGTAGCCGTGTACGCAGCGCAAGTTTGTTACGCGAATATGCCACGCCCACAAACCGCCCAAACCTGTGGCGCCCACAATTTCTATGCTAGATACAAATTTAACTGAAATGTATTGGTCTCGTCAATACCTATCGATTGATCAAAAAAAATTTGCCACACCCACTCTAACGCCCATAACGCTTAAACCTGTATACCTCCTGTAGGTGGCGCATTTAAATCTCGCCTTGCTGCTTGCATATCTCCATTTCCCTTTGGTCCCTCAAGCTAAGTAACGGGTATCTGATAGTCGAGGTACTCGACTATAGCGTTCTCCATTGTTTTTTTTATTATTTTCTTCTATTTATTTTTTGTTTAGTATTGAATTAATCATTATTACCTTTTTACTAATTATATACATATATATATATATATTGCAAAAGCAATAATCAATGGAAAATAATTTAACATTCATACTTTGTATTTTTGGGGACAGTGCAATTGGAAGCATTCAGTGTGCGCCGGCGGCCATCATTTCTTTCGCTGTCCCTCTTTTATTTTCGTACTGACCAAACTGAGTGAGCAGTTCACATTTGAAGAGGGACTGCTCAAAGAGAACGGACAACGTGGACGAGCGGTTTATTCAAAAAGGTAAGTTGACTTATTCTTTACATATGGGCAAATCCGAAAAATGGTCAACCAGGACCGAAACAAAAAATTTTCAAAATCATCGAATTTTTTGCGTATTTTTACAAATCAATAGCCATATTTTCATAATACAGTGGAACCAAAGCATATTTCATTTGTTTTGTTAATAAAATTTCCCTAAAAACTGAAAAAATGCTCTTTTTTTTTTTTTTTTTTAGCTACTTTTAAAGTCTTTTAAATTTTTCGCACAGAAAACATATGATTTGTTTGCACTTTTTCTACCAAATTTCTTTATTGCAATCTAATAAGATAAAAATTCAAAAAGGGCAAACAAATTTTCGATTAACTGTTAATAAAACAACATGGAAAAATCGTACGTTCGCGACCACTACTTAGTTCAATATAAAACAAGGAAGAACGCTATAGTCGAGTACCTCGACTATCAGATACCCGTTACTCAGCTAAAGGGACCAAAGGAAAATGGAGATATGCAAGCAGCAAATGCGCCACCTACCGGCGGTAGACAGATTTAAGCGTTGTGGGCGTTAGAGTGGGCGTGGCAAAGTTTTTTTTAAATCAATCGATAGGTATTGACGAGACCAATACATTTCAGCTAAAATTTTGTATCTAGTACGAAAATTGTGAGCGCCACAGGCTTGGGCGGTTTGTGGGCGTTAGAGTGGGCGTGGCAAACTTTTTTTAAAATCAATCGATAGGTATTGACGAGACCAATACATTTCAGGTTAAATTTTTTATCTACCATGAAAGTTGTGGGCGCCACAGACTTGGGCGGTTTGTGGGCGTTGGAGTGGGCGTGGCATATTCGCGTAATAAACTTGCGCTGCGCTCAAGCCTACGGAATCTAAATCTGAAATCCCGTTTCTCTATCTTTGATATTTTCCGAGATATCCGCGGTCATATTTACGATTTTTTGAAGTTTGTGGCCGGTTCGTGGGCGTGGCAAACTTTTTTTTAGGTCAATCGGTAGGTATTGATGAGAACAATACATTTCAGTTAAAATTTTTGTTCTAGCATCAAAACTGTAGGAGCCACCGTTTTGGGCGGTTTGTGGGCGTTAGAGTGGGCGTGGCACTCTTTTGAAACAAACTTGCGCTGCGCAGGAATCTCAGGAATCTGCGTGCCTAATCCCAGTATTGTAGCTCTTATAGTTTCCGAGATCTCAGCGTTCATACGGACAGACGGACAGACGGACATGGCTAGATCGACTCGGCTAGTGATCCTGATCAAGAATATATATACTTTATGGGGTCGGAAACGCTTCCTTCTGCCTGTTACATACTTTCCGACGTATCTAGTATACCCTTTTACTCTACGAGTAACGGGTATAAAAAACAAATGGAGATATTTCCTTGGGAACAGACTCGAATGAAAGCTACATGAATCCATTTTAAAAGTAAAGTTATTGCTTTAGAATATTCCGTCCCAATTTGCAGATATTTGCATTTTACTAGACTAAGCCAAAGTCGACTTCCATTTTGTGTACGTTCGCGACCGCAAGTTTTTTTTACCAATTTTATGAAAATGATAGCTCAATAAATCCCATCATTTACATCATTTACAAGAGCCAACAAAATGCTACCGAATAACAAAAAAAAATTCAGAAAACGTTTATTTTCATTCTTTTATTTGCACTAAGTGCGTACGAACTTACGTTAAAGGCTCCTGGAAATGCCCATATACAAAATAAATTTCGGGTCGATTTAGGAGACTTTATTAACTGTCCGATTTTTGCACTTTTCATAAGGGGTTAACGTTACAATAATTACCGTTTTCAGGTTTGAGTAAAAATTGATTGGAAATGTACGATAATAGAATAATACGAACAAAATACTGAAATTATTTAGTGTAAAATTTGGATTCATAACTTATGGCAAGAACAGGATTTTTTCCGTTGGTATTTTTGTCGTAAGATGACTAAATTGGGTCTCACTTAAAATAATGACTATTGTTTAGAACTTCAGCTAACGATCCAAATAAATTTCGGGTAGATTTAGAAGACTTTAATAACTGGCCGATTTTTGCATTTTTCTTAAGGGCTTAACGTTATTTTTATTTTTGCCAAAAATGGACAAAAACTAAGCTTTTCAGGGTTGAAAAGGCCTATCGATTGGATTTACTCGTAGAGTAAAAGGGTATACTAGATTCGTCGGAAAGTAGAAGCGTAGTAGAAGCAGAAGGAAGCGTTTCCGACCCCATAAAGTATATATATTCTTGATCAGGATCACTAGCCGAGTCGATCTAGCCATGTCCGTCTGTCCGTCTGTCCGTCTGTCCGTATGAACGCTGAGATCTTGGAAACTATAAGAGCTACAATACTGGGATTAGGCATGCAGATTCCTGAGATTCCTGCGCAGCGCAAGTTTATTTCAAAAGAGTGCCACGCCCACTCTAACGCCCACAAACCGCCCAAAACCGTGGATCCTACAGTTTCGATGCTAGAATAAAAATTTTAACTGAAATGTATTGTTCTCATCAATACCTACCGATTGACCTAAAAAAAAGTTTGCCACGCCCACTATAACGCCCACGAGCCGGCCACAAACTTCAAAAAATCGTAAATATGACCGCGGATATCTCGGAAAATATCAAAGATAGAGAAACGGGATTTCAGATTTAGATTCCGTAGGCTAAAGCGCAGCGCAAGTTTGATACGCGAATATGCCACGCCCACAAACCGCCCAAATCTGTGGCGCCCACAATTTTTATGCTAGATAAAAAATGTTAACTGAAATGTGTTGGTCTCGTCAATACTTATCGATTGATCTAAAAAAAAGTTTGCCACGCCCACTCTAACGCCCACAAACCGCCCAAGCCTGTGGCGCCCACAATTTTCGTGCTAGATAAAAAATTTAAACTGAAATGTATTGGTCTCGTCAATACCTATCGATTGATTTTAAAAAAAAATTTGGCCCCGCCCACTCTAACGCCCAAAACGCTTAAATCTGTCTACCGCCGGTAGGTGGCGCATTTGCTGCTTGCATATCTCCATTTTCCTTTGGTCCATTTAGCTGAGTAACGGGTATCTGATAGTCGAGGTACTCGACTATAGCGTTCTTCCTTGTTTATTATATACTCAACGCGGTATGACTCTACTTATGTTGACCATTTGTTGATTAAGTGCAAACTTTGTATTCTTAACTTATGGCAAGAACAGGAATTTTTCCGTTGATATTTTTGTCGTAAGATTGCTAAATTGGGTCTCATTCAAAATAATGACTGTTGTTTAGAGCTTCAGCTAACGATCCAAATAAATTTCGGGTAGATTTAGGAGACTTAAATAACTGGCCGATTTTTGCATTTTTCTTAAGGGGTTACGGTGTTTTTATTTTTGCCAAAAATTGACAAAAGTTAACGTTGTCAGGGTTGAAAGCCAATCGGTTGGATAATTTTTTACATACTCAACGCGGTATGACTCTACTTATGTGGACCATTTGTAGAGTTGCCCCGGAAAAAATACTGAAGTTATTTAGTGACAAATTTGGATTAATAATTTCAGAACAGGAATTTTTCCGTTGGTATTTTTGTCGTAAGATGGCTAAATTGGGTCGCACTTAAAATAATGACTGTTGTTTAAAACTTCATCTAACTATCCAAATCATTTTCGGGTAGATTTAGGAGACTTAAATAACTGGCCGATTATTGCATTTTTCTTGAGTGGCTAATGTTATTTTTATTTTTGCCAAAAATGGACAAAAATTAACGTTTTCACTGTTGAAAGCCAGTCGATTGAACATTTAATTACAAACTCAACGCGGTATGACACTTCTTAATTGGACCATTTGTTGAATTGCCTCGGACACAAAACTAATATTATTTAGTTCCAAATTTGGATTCATAACTTATGGCTAGAACAGTAATTTTTCCGCTGATATTTTTCTCTTTTTTGGGTCTCAGCTAAAAAATAATGATCAGGGCAAAATATGTTCAGCTCCATCATTTTCATCAGTTTTTAGCGTTGTTCATAGCTATTGTTTGGTGCTAGTTCATATGTCGGGAAAATTATAATAATTTATTGTGGGACCACCCTATTATAAGATGATTTTTATTTTAAAATGGCGGCGAACGTATTGCTGTCTTTTTATATTGTGTTAGTAATACGGCGGTTAAGGACATAAAGCCTTAATAAAATGGCGGTGTAGGTATTGTTGTCCTCTTCTAACGAATTGGGCTGGTAACACGCCAACCGCGTAGTCCGACTTTTAATGAAATGGCGGTGTGACAGTCGCTGTCCTCTTCTAACGAAAAAATCTAGGTTGGCTTGACATTGTTATGTTAATAAGGAGCATGAAACAATTAACTATAAATTAAATTTGCAATATTTTTAATATAAAAATATAATTTTTTTAATAGTTAATAAACGAAGTTATTTTTTGGATTTTGGATTAATTGGATTCATAACTTATGGCTAGAACAGTAATTTTTCCTCTGATATTTTTCTCTTTTTTGGGTCTCAGCTAAAAAATAATGACCAGCGCAAAATATGTTCAGCTCCATATTTTTCATCAGTTTTTAGCGTTGTTCATAGCTATTGTTCGGTGCTAGTTCATATGTCGGGAAAATTAAAATAATATATTGTGGGACCACCCTATTATAAGATGCTTTTTATTTTAAAATACCGGCAAACGTATTGATGTCTTTTTATATTGTGTTAGTAATACGCCGGTTAACGACATACAAGCCTTAATAAAATGGCGGTGTAGGTATTGTTGTCCTCTTCTAACGAATTGGGCTGGTAACACGCCAACCGCGTCGTCCGACTTTTGATAAAATGGCGGTGTGACAGTCGCTGTCCTCTTCTAACGAAAAATTCTAGGATGGCTCGACATTGTTATGTTAATAAGGCAAATGAAACAATTAACTATAAATTAAATTTGCAATATTTTTAATATAAAAATATAATTTTTTTAATAGTTAACTAACAAAGTTATATTAAAGTGGTTCTGCGCCTCAACAATTAAAATTTATTTGTTTACTATAGAGCACCCTTAAATTTCAGGCTGCTATCGTATATTATTTAAACCTTTTAGCGATATTGCTTTAGCGGTGCTCAATTGCCTTGAATATCCCCAACTCTTATGGAAGAATTTTTAATTTATACACCTTCGTTTACTTAATTGTTAATTGTTATTGTGTGGGAGAATTTAAACTTAATTTTCAATAAAAAATTTGATTAAGTTTCTCACCAAATTTAAAAATAATTGCTTTCCGTTTCCCCAACTCTTGTGTAAGAATTTTTAAGTTATACGCATTCGTTTACTTAATTGTTAAATGTTGTAGTGTGGGAGAATTTGAACTTATTTTTCTATTAAAATTTGATAAAGTTTTTCACCAAATTTAAAAACTATTGCTTTCCATTTTCCCAACTCTTTTAAGAGATTTTTTAAGTTATACGCATTCGTTTACTTAATCTGCTATTCATTTTTAGCGTTGTTCATAGCTATCGTATGGTGCTAGTTCATATGTCGGAAAAATTAAAATAATATGTTTTGGGATCACCCTATTATAAGACGCTTTATGTTAAAATGGCGGCGAGTGTATTGTTGTCCTCTTCTAACGAATTGGGCGTGCAACACGCCAATCGCAGCGTATGACTTCTGATAAAATAACGGTGTGACAGTCGCTGTCCTCTTCTAACGAAGAGTGGCGCGACATTGTTATGTTATAAGAGCGCATAAAACAATAAACTAACAATTAAATTTGAAATAATTTAAATATAAAAATAATATTTTTTAAATAGCTAGTTAACGAAGTTATTTTAAAGTGGTTGTTCTGCGTCTCAACAATAACAATTAATTTGTTTACTATAGAGCACCCTTAAATTTCAAGCGGCTATCGTATATTATTTAAACCTTTTAGCGATATTACTTTAGCGGTGCTCAATTGCCTTGAATATTTCCAACTCTTATGGAAGAATTTTTATTTTATACGCCTTCGTTTACTTAATTGTTAATTGTTATTGTGTGGGAGAATTTAAACTTAATTTTCATAATTTAAACGCATTCGTTTACTTAATCTGCTATTCATTTTTAGCGTTGTTCATAGCTGTCGTATGGTGCTAGTTCATATGTCGGAAAAATTAAAATAATATGTTTTGGGATCACCCTATTATAAGACGCTTTATGTTAAAATGGCGGCGAGTGTATTGTTGTCCTCTTCTAACGAATTGGGCGTGCAACACGCCAATCGCAGCGTATGACTTCTGATAAAATAACGGTGTGACAGTCGCTGTCCTCTTCTAACGAAGAATTCTAGAGTGGCGCGACATTGTTATGTTATAAGAGCGCATAAAACAATAAACTAACAATTAAATTTGAAATAATTTAAATATAAAAATAATATTTTTTAAATAGCTAGTTAACGAAGTTATTTTAAAGTGGTTGTTCTGCGTCTCAACAATAACAATTAATTTGTTTACTATAGATCACCCTTAAATTTCAAGCGGCTATCGTATATTATTTAAACCTTTTAGCGATATTAGTTTAGCGGTGCTCAATTGCCTTGAATATTTCCAACTCTTATGGAAGAATTTTTATTTTATACGCCTTCGTTTACTTAATTGTTAATTGTTATTGTGTGGGAGAATTTAAACTTAATTTTCAATTCAAAATTTGATTAAGTTTCTCACCAAATTTAATAATAATTGCTTTCCATTTCCCCAACTCTTATGTAAGAATTTTTAAGTTATACGCATTCGTTAACTTAATTGTTAATTGTTATAGTGTGGGAGAATTTGAACTAAATTTTCTATTAAAAATTTAATTAATTTTTTCGCCAAATTTAAAAATTATTGATTTCCATTTTTCCAACTGTTTTAAAAGATTTTTTAAGTTATACGCATTCGTTTACTTAATATGCGATTCATTTTTAGCGTTGTTCATAGCTATCGTATGGTGCTAGTTCATATGTCGGAAAAATTAAAATAATATGTTTTGGGATCACCCTATTATAAGACGCTTTATGTTAAAATGGCGGAGAGTGTATTGTTGTCCTCTTCTAACGAATTGAGCGTGCAACACGCCAATCGCAGCGTCCGACTTCTGATAAAATAACGGTGTGACAGTCGCTGTCCTCTTCTAACAAAGAATTATAGGGTGGCTCGACATTGATATGTTATAAGAGCGCATAAAACAATAAACTAACAATTAAATTTGAAATATTTTTAATATAAAAATATTATTTTTTTAATAGTTTATTAACGAAGTTATTTTAAAGTGGTTGTTCTGCGTCTCAACAATAAAAATTAATTTGTTTTCTATATAGCACTCTAAAATATCAAGCTGCTATCGTATATTACTTAAACCTTTTAGCGATATTACTTTAGCGGTGCTCAAAGTTGCTTGTTTCAATTCGTGTAATAATGTGTTGTAGAATTTGAACTAATTTTCAAATAAAAATTAGATTAATAATTTTACCAAGTTTAAAAATATCTGCTTTCCATATCCCGAACTCTTATTAAAAAAATTTTATTTTATACGCCTTCTTTTACTTGATCTGCGATTAGTTTTTTGCGGTTTTTATATCTTTCGTATGGTGCTAGTTCATATGTCGGAAAAATTAAAATAATATATTGTGGGACCACCCTATTATAAGATGCTTTTTATTTTTAAATGGCGGCGAACGTATTGCTGTCTTCTTCTATTGTGTAGTAATACGCCAGTTAACGACATACAAATCCTAATAAAATGGCGGCGTAGATATTGTTATACTCTTCTAACGAATCGGGCTGGCAACACGCCAATCGCTGCGTCTAACTTCTGATAAAATGGCGGTGTGCCGCTCGCTGTCTTCTTCTAACGAAAAATTCTAGGGTGGCTCGACATTGTTATGTTATTAAAACGCATGAAACAATTAACTTACAATTTAATTTGCATTTTTATACCCGTTACTCGTAGAGTAAAAGGGTATACTAGATTCGTCGGAAAGTATGTAACAGACAGAAGGAAGCGTTTCCGACCCCATAAAGTATATATATTCTTGATCAGGATCACTAGCCGAGTCGATCTAGCCATGTCCGTCTGTCCGTCTGTCCGTCTGTCTGTCCGTCCGGATGAACGCTGAGATCTCGGAAACTATAAGAGCTAGGCTATTGAGATTAGGCGTGCAGATTCCTGAGCTTCTTACGCAGCGCAAGTTTGTTTCAGCAGAGTGCCACGCCCACTCTAACGCCCACAAACCGCCCAAAACTGTGGCTCCTACAGTTTTCATGCTAGAATAAAAATTTTAACTGAAATGTCTTGTTCTCATCAATACCTATCGATTGACCCAAAAAAAAGTTTGCCACGCCCACTTGAAGGCCCACAAACCGCCCACAAACTTCAAAAAATCGTAAATATGAACGCGGATATCTTGGAAAATATCAAAGATTGAGAAATGGGATTTCAGATTTAGATTCCTTAGGCTTAAGCGCAGCGCAATTTTGTCACGCGAATATGCCACGCCCACTAGAACGCCTACAAACCGCCCAAACCTGTGGCGCCCACAATTTTCACGCTAGATCAAAAATTTTAACTGAAATGTATTGGTCTTGTCAATACCTATCGATTAATCCAAAAAAAATTTTGCCACGCCCACTCTAACGCCCAGAACGCTTAAATCTGTCTACCGCCGGTAGGTGGCGCATTTCAATCTCGCTTTGCTGCTTGCATATCTCCATTTTCCTTTGGTCCCTTTAGCTGAGTAACGGGTATCTGATAGTCGAGGTACTCGACTATAGCGTTCTTCCTTGTTTTTTTTAATAAACATATATAATTTTTAATAATAAACTAACGAATGTTTTTTCAAAGTGGTTGTTTTACGTCGCAACTAGTAAAATTAATTTGCTTACTATAAAGCAACCTTAGGTATCAAGCTGCCATCGTATATTATTTAAACCTTTTAGCGATATTACTTTAGCGGTGCTTGAAGTTACTTGTTTTAATTCGTGTAATATTGTGAGGGAGAATATAAACACAATATTCAATTAAAAATTCAATTAAGTTTGTTACCTAATTTAAAAATATTTGTAAAAAATAATAAATAATTTATTAATAATGGCGGTGTGTGTATTGTTTAACGAACTGTGCTAGCAATGCGTCAATCGCAGTGACCAACTTTTTTTAATTTGTTAGAAGAGGAAATCAAAACAAGCAAGCCGTTAATGTAATATTTAGCATTTTCTTATATTAGGGTGGTCCTAACGAATTATTAATTTAATTTTTCGGGCACAAGGACCAACACCAACCAACAATAAAAAGCCACGGACAAGGCTATAAACTAGTGGCAGCTTAAACAAAAAAAATCCCAATAAAAAAACATTTATAATACAATCTATAAGAATGCACTTTATTGCATTTCACACCATTAGATATCAATTTTCCTACAAAATTTGTTTTGTTTTAAATTGAAAATTAAATTCCTAATCTCCCACACAATATTACTCGAATTAAAGACAAGTAACTTTGAACGCCGCCTGACTAACATCGGTACAAGGTTTAAATAATAAAGGAATGCAGCTTTAAATTTTGGGTGCGCTAAAAGAAACAAAATATTTTTGATTGTTGTGAGGAAATGCAAATACTTATAAATTCCTATACTAATACAAAAACATTCAAAAAATTGATTTAATCAAAAACTAAAACATATATATTTTTATGTCATAAGTATTTTTAATAAGCCAATGTATAGATAGCCTAGCCCAATTCGTTAGATGAGGGCTGCAAAGCGCACACCCCCATTTTAACAGACTTAGACGGTGCAATTGGCGAGTTGCTAGCCCAATTCTTTAGAAGAGGACAACAATACACACGACACATAAATTTCATCTTATACTATGATGGGCCTGAAACACAAATTAATTTAAATTAATTTTTCGAACAGATATATTTGTACTAACTAACAACTAATAGCTTTAGACAAGGCAAAAAACTAATCGCAGATAAAATAAAAATTTCTTGAGCTAATAATTTTGTATAATAAAAAATATACCCTCAGGGAAAAACCCCGTGCTAAAATCAAGTACAACCAGCCTTGATTTTAGAAAGATTTAATGCTTACCATTTAAGAATGTTCGTGCTGAAAAAGTTCTCACATTGAGCACATTTTGGTTTTAAATATCTATTAATTCCCAACCTTTTCCAATTATTTTTAATTAAAAAACTATCCCGAATTTTATTTGTTTTATATTGTTTGTGTGGAAAAATTTGTTATAATGTTTTAACCAAAAATGTAGTCTTTTTTTTAACGTAAATTAGATGAATAAAAAAATGTACAAATAACTTACATAAAATGTGTGTTTATTATTCAAGCCTTAAAAAATAAATTTTTTAAAATTATTTTTAAATGGGTTTTAATTTATTTATTTTTTTTTAAAAGCCTTGTAAGTTTATGTGTTGATGCAATAATTGTGAACTACAAAAAAACTGTACATAAAATGCATAACAAGTTTTTAAAATATAATGAATTGCTTTAGAATTTTACATGACTTAAGAAATTGACACGAAGTCTTAAATCTATTCATTTTACAAAGGCTACATGTTTTTACGTAGGCAATGCATGTATTAAATATACACTCTTATATCATTTTAAGTACATTTTACAATATATCTAAATTATATTTACATGTGTTCTACAAGACATCGACATTATATCCTACATGTCTACAAAAAAATGGCACGCTTAGCACATTTTAGCTTCATTAATTCTACAGGCCATCTACATTAGTTGTACGTTTCATCTACATTGGTTGTACGTGTTATTTATGTGTAACTTACATGTTATCTATCTACATGTTTTACCATGTTAATTTCCTTTTTTCACTTGTTATCTACATTTTTTACACATGGTATCTACATTTTTTACACATGTTATCTACATGTATTACACATGTTATCGACATGTTTTATACAAGTTATCTACATGTTTTACACATGTTATTTACATGTTTAACACATGTTATCTACATGTTTTACACATGTTATCTACATGTTTTACACATGTTATTTACATGAATTATACATGTTATCTACACTTTATCTACATGCATTTTACATGAATTTTACATGAAATCTACATGAATTTTACATAATTTCTACATAAAGCTCAAATAAAGCTTTTAAAAGTCTCTCAGAAAAGCTTTCATAATAACTTAAAATGCTATAAAAAAGCTTGCATACAAGTTTTTAAAAAGGTTTCATAAAGGTTTTAAAAAAGCTTTCAGAAAAGGTTTTAAAACTTTAAAAAGTCTTCAGAAAGCTTTTAAAAAAAACTTTCCGAAATGCTTTCAAAAGGTTAACATCAAGCTTACGTCAGGGTTACATCAAGTTTACAGAAATTCTACATACATTTTATTAATTTTACATCAAATTACCATTATTTTGACTTTAAAATATTCACGTGGTCTTTGTAGTAATATACTTTCTTAAACAGAAGTTGAATTTTTTTACCAAACTTATTTTTATAGTAACATAATATGCAATTTCGTTTATGGTGTGTTTTTTGCCTTAGAGATGCGTCAAGACAACTGCTAAGTTTTTAAAAGGAGATATATATGTGTTTATAAAATTGTTTATCTAATTCAATCCTTTAAGGTGTTTTCATGATTCCGTTCTTCTGAAATATTTTCTCGAATTGAACAAGACTTGTAAGTATTAGGTTGAAGTAGTGTAGTATGTATTCATTTTTTTTTTCATCTATTTCATACATTCCAATCTATTTGTTTAAATAATTCACACCATTATACTTGTTGAAGTTTTACTATATCGTCTTTAACTATTCTCTAAATTAAAGATTTCGGAATTCACATATTACTTGTTCCACGTGTTTCCCGTTTCAAAACAATTCCATTTGTACACTATTTCACATGTTTTTCTAATTTAAACTATTATTTCGTTCCATATGATTTGCTATCTCTACCTGCTCTGTACAAACCACTAGTTTCACTTTTAAATGTTCCACCTATTCCTTATGTCCCGATATCTACACGTGTGTCATGTTCCACTAATTCTTATTGTTCCAAATGTTTAACCTATTTAAAATGTTCCACTAATTCCAAATGTTCCAATTATTTTATTCGCTGCAAGCGTTCCACTAATTCCATTCGCTCCAAATGTTTCCCCGATTCCATTCGTTTCAAATGTTCCACTGATTCCATCCCTTCCAAATGTTCCGATTCCATTCGATCCAAATGTTCCACCATTTCATTCGTTCCAAGTGTTCCACTAATTCCATTCGCTCCAAGTGCTCCACCGGTTTCATTCGTTCCAAATGTTTCACTGATTCCACTTGTTCCAAATGTTCCGATTCTTTTTTCCAAATGTTCCACTGATTCCGTTCGTTCCAAGTGTTTAACTAATTCCACTTGTTCCAAATGTTCCACCGATTCCATTCGTTCCAAATGTTCTATTGATTCCATCCCTTCCAAATGTTCCGATTCCATCTGTTCCAAGTGTTCCACCGATTCCATTTGTTCCAAATGTTCCGATTCCACTTGTTCCAAATGTTCCACCGATTCCATTCGTTCCAAGTGTTCCACTGATTCCACTTGTTCCAAATGTTCCACCTATTTAAAGTGTTCCACTAATTCCAAATGTTCCAATTTTTTTATTCGCTGCAAGTGTTCCACTAATTCCATTCGTTTCAAATGTTTCCGATTCCATTCGTTTCAAATGTTCCACTGATTCCATCCCTTCCAATTGTTCCGATTCCATTCGATCCAAATGTTCCACCAATTTCATTCGTTCCAAGTGTTCCATTAATTCCATTCGCTCCAAGTGCTCCACCGATTTCATTCGTTCCAAATGTTTCACTGATTCCACTTGTTCCAAATGTTCCGATTTTTTTTTTTCAAATGTTTTACTGATTCCGTTCGTTCCAAGTGTTTAACTAATTCCACTTGTTCCAAATGTTCCACCGATTCCATTCGTTCCAAATGTTCCATTGATTCCATCCCTTCCAAATGTTCCGATTCCATTTGTTCCAAATGTTCCGATTCCACTTGTTCCAAATGTTCCGATTCCATTCGTTCCAAGTGTTCCACTGATTCCACTTGTTCCAAATGTTTCACCTATTTAAAATGTTCCACTAATTCCAAATGTTCCAATTATTTTATTCGCTGCAAGTGTTCCACTAATTCCATTCGTTCCAAATGTTTCCGATTCCATTCGTTTCAAATGTTCCACTGATTCCATCCCTTCCAAATGTTCCGATTCCATTCGATCCAAATGTTCCACCAATTTCATTCGTTCCAAGTGTTCCACTAATTCCATTCGCTCCAAGTGCTCCACCGATCTCATTCGTTCCAAATGTTTCACTGATTCCACTTGTTCCAAATGTTCCGATTCTTTTTTCCAAATGTTCCACTGATTCCGTTCGTTTCAAGTGTTTAACTATTTCCACTTGTTCCAAATGTTCCACCGATATTACTTGTTCCAAATCTTCCACCGATTCCATTTGTTCCAAATGTTCCATTGATTCCATCCCTTCCAAATGTTCCGATTGCATCTGTTCCAAGTGTTCCGATTCCACTTGTTCCAAATGTTCCACCGATTCCATTCGTTCCAAATGTTCCACTGATTCCACTTGTTCCAAATGTTCCACCGATTCCATTCGTTTCAAATGTTTCACTGATTTCACTTGTTCCAAATGTACCGATTCATTTTTTCCAAATGTTCCACTGATTCCGTTCGTTCCAAGTGTTTCACTAATTCCACTTGTTCCAAATGTTCCACCGATTCCATTCGTTCCAAATGTTCCATTGATTCCATCCCTTCCAAATGTTCCGATTCCATCTGTTCCACCGATTCCATTTGCTCCAAATGTTCCGATTCCACTTGTTCCAAATGTTCCACCGATTCCATTCGTTCCATGTGTTCCACCAATTCCATTGGTTCCCTTGTTCCATATTATAGGAATGTTTAGGGCTATGTTAAGGCCACTGTTAGGGCTATGTTAAGGCCACTGTTAGGGCTATGTTAAGGCCACTGTTAGGGCTATGTTAAGGCCACTGTTAGGGCTATGTTAAGGCCACTGTTAGGGCTATGTTAAGGCCACTGTTAGGGCTATGTTAAGGCCACTGTTAGGGCTATGTTAAGGCCACTGTTAGGGCTATGTTAAGGCCACTGTTAGGGCTATGTTAAGGCCACTGTTAGGGCTATGTTAAGGCCACTGTTAGGGCTATGTTAAGGCCACTGTTAGGGCTATGTTAAGGCCACTGTTAGGGCTATGTTAAGGCCACTGTTAGGGCTATGTTAAGGCCACTGTTAGGGCTATGTTAAGGCCACTGTTAGGGCTATGTTAAGGCCACTGTTAGGGCTATGTTAAGGCCACTGTTAGGGCTATGTTAAGGCCACTGTTAGGGCTATGTTAAGGCCACTGTTAGGGCTATGTTAAGGCCACTGTTAGGGCTATGTTAAGGCCACTGTTAGGGCTATGTTAAGGCCACTGTTAGGGCTATGTTAAGGCCACTGTTAGGGCTATGTTAAGGCCACTGTTAGGGCTATGTTAAGGCCACTGTTAGGGCTATGTTAAGGCCACTGTTAGGGCTATGTTAAGGCCACTGTTAGGGCTATGTTAAGGCCACTGTTAGGGCTATGTTAAGGCCACTGTTAGGGCTATGTTAAGGCCACTGTTAGGGCTATGTTAAGGCCACTGTTAGGGCTATGTTAAGGCCACTGTTAGGGCTATGTTAAGGCCACTGTTAGGGCTATGTTAAGGCCACTGTTAGGGCTATGTTAAGGCCACTGTTAGGGCTATGTTAAGGCCACTGTTAGGGCTATGTTAAGGCCACTGTTAGGGCTATGTTAAGGCCACTGTTAGGGCTATGTTAAGGCCACTGTTAGGGCTATGTTAAGGCCACTGTTAGGGCTATGTTAAGGCCACTGTTAGGGCTATGTTAAGGCCACTGTTAGGGCTATGTTAAGGCCACTGTTAGGGCTATGTTAAGGCCACTGTTAGGGCTATGTTAAGGCCACTGTTAGGGCTATGTTAAGGCCACTGTTAGGGCTATGTTAAGGCCACTGTTAGGGCTATGTTAAGGCCACTGTTAGGGCTATGTTAAGGCCACTGTTAGGGCTATGTTAAGGCCACTGTTAGGGCTATGTTAAGGCCACTGTTAGGGCTATGTTAAGGCCACTGTTAGGGCTATGTTAAGGCCACTGTTAGGGCTATGTTAAGGCCACTGTTAGGGCTATGTTAAGGCCACTGTTAGGGCTATGTTAAGGCCACTGTTAGGGCTATGTTAAGGCCACTGTTAGGGCTATGTTAAGGCCACTGTTAGGGCTATGTTAAGGCCACTGTTAGGGCTATGTTAAGGCCACTGTTAGGGCTATGTTAAGGCCACTGTTAGGGCTATGTTAAGGCCACTGTTAGGGCTATGTTAAGGCCACTGTTAGGGCTATGTTAAGGCCACTGTTAGGGCTATGTTAAGGCCACTGTTAGGGCTATGTTAAGGCCACTGTTAGGGCTATGTTAAGGCCACTGTTAGGGCTATGTTAAGGCCACTGTTAGGGCTATGTTAAGGCCACTGTTAGGGCTATGTTAAGGCCACTGTTAGGGCTATGTTAAGGCCACTGTTAGGGCTATGTTAAGGCCACTGTTAGGGCTATGTTAAGGCCACTGTTAGGGCTATGTTAAGGCCACTGTTAGGGCTATGTTAAGGCCACTGTTAGGGCTATGTTAAGGCCACTGTTAGGGCTATGTTAAGGCCACTGTTAGGGCTATGTTAAGGCCACTGTTAGGGCTATGTTAAGGCCACTGTTAGGGCTATGTTAAGGCCACTGTTAGGGCTATGTTAAGGCCACTGTTAGGGCTATGTTAAGGCCACTGTTAGGGCTATGTTAAGGCCACTGTTAGGGCTATGTTAAGGCCACTGTTAGGGCTATGTTAAGGCCACTGTTAGGGCTATGTTAAGGCCACTGTTAGGGCTATGTTAAGGCCACTGTTAGGGCTATGTTAAGGCCACTGTTAGGGCTATGTTAAGGCCACTGTTAGGGCTATGTTAAGGCCACTGTTAGGGCTATGTTAAGGCCACTGTTAGGGCTATGTTAAGGCCACTGTTAGGGCTATGTTAAGGCCACTGTTAGGGCTATGTTAAGGCCACTGTTAGGGCTATGTTAAGGCCACTGTTAGGGCTATGTTAAGGCCACTGTTAGGGCTATGTTAAGGCCACTGTTAGGGCTATGTTAAGGCCACTGTTAGGGCTATGTTAAGGCCACTGTTAGGGCTATGTTAAGGCCACTGTTAGGGCTATGTTAAGGCCACTGTTAGGGCTATGTTAAGGCCACTGTTAGGGCTATGTTAAGGCCACTGTTAGGGCTATGTTAAGGCCACTGTTAGGGCTATGTTAAGGCCACTGTTAGGGCTATGTTAAGGCCACTGTTAGGGCTATGTTAAGGCCACTGTTAGGGCTATGTTAAGGCCACTGTTAGGGCTATGTTAAGGCCACTGTTAGGGCTATGTTAAGGCCACTGTTAGGGCTATGTTAAGGCCACTGTTAGGGCTATGTTAAGGCCACTGTTAGGGCTATGTTAAGGCCACTGTTAGGGCTATGTTAAGGCCACTGTTAGGGCTATGTTAAGGCCACTGTTAGGGCTATGTTAAGGCCACTGTTAGGGCTATGTTAAGGCCACTGTTAGGGCTATGTTAAGGCCACTGTTAGGGCTATGTTAAGGCCACTGTTAGGGCTATGTTAAGGCCACTGTTAGGGCTATGTTAAGGCCACTGTTAGGGCTATGTTAAGGCCACTGTTAGGGCTATGTTAAGGCCACTGTTAGGGCTATGTTAAGGCCACTGTTAGGGCTATGTTAAGGCCACTGTTAGGGCTATGTTAAGGCCACTGTTAGGGCTATGTTAAGGCCACTGTTAGGGCTATGTTAAGGCCACTGTTAGGGCTATGTTAAGGCCACTGTTAGGGCTATGTTAAGGCCACTGTTAGGGCTATGTTAAGGCCACTGTTAGGGCTATGTTAAGGCCACTGTTAGGGCTATGTTAAGGCCACTGTTAGGGCTATGTTAAGGCCACTGTTAGGGCTATGTTAAGGCCACTGTTAGGGCTATGTTAAGGCCACTGTTAGGGCTATGTTAAGGCCACTGTTAGGGCTATGTTAAGGCCACTGTTAGGGCTATGTTAAGGCCACTGTTAGGGCTATGTTAAGGCCACTGTTAGGGCTATGTTAAGGCCACTGTTAGGGCTATGTTAAGGCCACTGTTAGGGCTATGTTAAGGCCACTGTTAGGGCTATGTTAAGGCCACTGTTAGGGCTATGTTAAGGCCACTGTTAGGGCTATGTTAAGGCCACTGTTAGGGCTATGTTAAGGCCACTGTTAGGGCTATGTTAAGGCCACTGTTAGGGCTATGTTAAGGCCACTGTTAGGGCTATGTTAAGGCCACTGTTAGGGCTATGTTAAGGCCACTGTTAGGGCTATGTTAAGGCCACTGTTAGGGCTATGTTAAGGCCACTGTTAGGGCTATGTTAAGGCCACTGTTAGGGCTATGTTAAGGCCACTGTTAGGGCTATGTTAAGGCCACTGTTAGGGCTATGTTAAGGCCACTGTTAGGGCTATGTTAAGGCCACTGTTAGGGCTATGTTAAGGCCACTGTTAGGGCTATGTTAAGGCCACTGTTAGGGCTATGTTAAGGCCACTGTTAGGGCTATGTTAAGGCCACTGTTAGGGCTATGTTAAGGCCACTGTTAGGGCTATGTTAAGGCCACTGTTAGGGCTATGTTAAGGCCACTGTTAGGGCTATGTTAAGGCCACTGTTAGGGCTATGTTAAGGCCACTGTTAGGGCTATGTTAAGGCCACTGTTAGGGCTATGTTAAGGCCACTGTTAGGGCTATGTTAAGGCCACTGTTAGGGCTATGTTAAGGCCACTGTTAGGGCTATGTTAAGGCCACTGTTAGGGCTATGTTAAGGCCACTGTTAGGGCTATGTTAAGGCCACTGTTAGGGCTATGTTAAGGCCACTGTTAGGGCTATGTTAAGGCCACTGTTAGGGCTATGTTAAGGCCACTGTTAGGGCTATGTTAAGGCCACTGTTAGGGCTATGTTAAGGCCACTGTTAGGGCTATGTTAAGGCCACTGTTAGGGCTATGTTAAGGCCACTGTTAGGGCTATGTTAAGGCCACTGTTAGGGCTATGTTAAGGCCACTGTTAGGGCTATGTTAAGGCCACTGTTAGGGCTATGTTAAGGCCACTGTTAGGGCTATGTTAAGGCCACTGTTAGGGCTATGTTAAGGCCACTGTTAGGGCTATGTTAAGGCCACTGTTAGGGCTATGTTAAGGCCACTGTTAGGGCTATGTTAAGGCCACTGTTAGGGCTATGTTAAGGCCACTGTTAGGGCTATGTTAAGGCCACTGTTAGGGCTATGTTAAGGCCACTGTTAGGGCTATGTTAAGGCCACTGTTAGGGCTATGTTAAGGCCACTGTTAGGGCTATGTTAAGGCCACTGTTAGGGCTATGTTAAGGCCACTGTTAGGGCTATGTTAAGGCCACTGTTAGGGCTATGTTAAGGCCACTGTTAGGGCTATGTTAAGGCCACTGTTAGGGCTATGTTAAGGCCACTGTTAGGGCTATGTTAAGGCCACTGTTAGGGCTATGTTAAGGCCACTGTTAGGGCTATGTTAAGGCCACTGTTAGGGCTATGTTAAGGCCACTGTTAGGGCTATGTTAAGGCCACTGTTAGGGCTATGTTAAGGCCACTGTTAGGGCTATGTTAAGGCCACTGTTAGGGCTATGTTAAGGCCACTGTTAGGGCTATGTTAAGGCCACTGTTAGGGCTATGTTAAGGCCACTGTTGGGGCTATGTTAAGGCCACTGTTAGGGCTATGTTAAGGCCACTGTTAGGGCTATGTTAAGGCCACTGTTAGGGCTATGTTAAGGCCACTGTTAGGGCTATGTTAAGGCCACTGTTAGGGCTATGTTAAGGCCACTGTTAGGGCTATGTTAAGGCCACTGTTAGGGCTATGTTAAGGCCACTGTTAGGGCTATGTTAAGGCCACTGTTAGGGCTATGTTAAGGCCACTGTTAGGGCTATGTTAAGGCCACTGTTAGGGCTATGTTAAGGCCACTGTTAGGGCTATGTTAAGGCCACTGTTAGGGCTATGTTAAGGCCACTGTTAGGGCTATGTTAAGGCCACTGTTAGGGCTATGTTAAGGCCACTGTTAGGGCTATGTTAAGGCCACTGTTAGGGCTATGTTAAGGCCACTGTTAGGGCTATGTTAAGGCCACTGTTAGGGCTATGTTAAGGCCACTGTTAGGGCTATGTTAAGGCCACTGTTAGGGCTATGTTAAGGCCACTGTTAGGGCTATGTTAAGGCCACTGTTAGGGCTATGTTAAGGCCACTGTTAGGGCTATGTTAAGGCCACTGTTAGGGCTATGTTAAGGCCACTGTTAGGGCTATGTTAAGGCCACTGTTAGGGCTATGTTAAGGCCACTGTTAGGGCTATGTTAAGGCCACTGTTAGGGCTATGTTAAGGCCACTGTTAGGGCTATGTTAAGGCCACTGTTAGGGCTATGTTAAGGCCACTGTTAGGGCTATGTTAAGGCCACTGTTAGGGCTATGTTAAGGCCACTGTTAGGGCTATGTTAAGGCCACTGTTAGGGCTATGTTAAGGCCACTGTTAGGGCTATGTTAAGGCCACTGTTAGGGCTATGTTAAGGCCACTGTTAGGGCTATGTTAAGGCCACTGTTAGGGCTATGTTAAGGCCACTGTTAGGGCTATGTTAAGGCCACTGTTAGGGCTATGTTAAGGCCACTGTTAGGGCTATGTTAAGGCCACTGTTAGGGCTATGTTAAGGCCACTGTTAGGGCTATGTTAAGGCCACTGTTAGGGCTATGTTAAGGCCACTGTTAGGGCTATGTTAAGGCCACTGTTAGGGCTATGTTAAGGCCACTGTTAGGGCTATGTTAAGGCCACTGTTAGGGCTATGTTAAGGCCACTGTTAGGGCTATGTTAAGGCCACTGTTAGGGCTATGTTAAGGCCACTGTTAGGGCTATGTTAAGGCCACTGTTAGGGCTATGTTAAGGCCACTGTTAGGGCTATGTTAAGGCCACTGTTAGGGCTATGTTAAGGCCACTGTTAGGGCTATGTTAAGGCCACTGTTAGGGCTATGTTAAGGCCACTGTTAGGGCTATGTTAAGGCCACTGTTAGGGCTATGTTAAGGCCACTGTTAGGGCTATGTTAAGGCCACTGTTAGGGCTATGTTAAGGCCACTGTTAGGGCTATGTTAAGGCCACTGTTAGGGCTATGTTAAGGCCACTGTTAGGGCTATGTTAAGGCCACTGTTAGGGCTATGTTAAGGCCACTGTTAGGGCTATGTTAAGGCCACTGTTAGGGCTATGTTAAGGCCACTGTTAGGGCTATGTTAAGGCCACTGTTAGGGCTATGTTAAGGCCACTGTTAGGGCTATGTTAAGGCCACTGTTAGGGCTATGTTAAGGCCACTGTTAGGGCTATGTTAAGGCCACTGTTAGGGCTATGTTAAGGCCACTGTTAGGGCTATGTTAAGGCCACTGTTAGGGCTATGTTAAGGCCACTGTTAGGGCTATGTTAAGGCCACTGTTAGGGCTATGTTAAGGCCACTGTTAGGGCTATGTTAAGGCCACTGTTAGGGCTATGTTAAGGCCACTGTTAGGGCTATGTTAAGGCCACTGTTAGGGCTATGTTAAGGCCACTGTTAGGGCTATGTTAAGGCCACTGTTAGGGCTATGTTAAGGCCACTGTTAGGGCTATGTTAAGGCCACTGTTAGGGCTATGTTAAGGCCACTGTTAGGGCTATGTTAAGGCCACTGTTAGGGCTATGTTAAGGCCACTGTTAGGGCTATGTTAAGGCCACTGTTAGGGCTATGTTAAGGCCACTGTTAGGGCTATGTTAAGGCCACTGTTAGGGCTATGTTAAGGCCACTGTTAGGGCTATGTTAAGGCCACTGTTAGGGCTATGTTAAGGCCACTGTTAGGGCTATGTTAAGGCCACTGTTAGGGCTATGTTAAGGCCACTGTTAGGGCTATGTTAAGGCCACTGTTAGGGCTATGTTAAGGCCACTGTTAGGGCTATGTTAAGGCCACTGTTAGGGCTATGTTAAGGCCACTGTTAGGGCTATGTTAAGGCCACTGTTAGGGCTATGTTAAGGCCACTGTTAGGGCTATGTTAAGGCCACTGTTAGGGCTATGTTAAGGCCACTGTTAGGGCTATGTTAAGGCCACTGTTAGGGCTATGTTAAGGCCACTGTTAGGGCTATGTTAAGGCCACTGTTAGGGCTATGTTAAGGCCACTGTTAGGGCTATGTTAAGGCCACTGTTAGGGCTATGTTAAGGCCACTGTTAGGGCTATGTTAAGGCCACTGTTAGGGCTATGTTAAGGCCACTGTTAGGGCTATGTTAAGGCCACTGTTAGGGCTATGTTAAGGCCACTGTTAGGGCTATGTTAAGGCCACTGTTAGGGCTATGTTAAGGCCACTGTTAGGGCTATGTTAAGGCCACTGTTAGGGCTATGTTAAGGCCACTGTTAGGGCTATGTTAAGGCCACTGTTAGGGCTATGTTAAGGCCACTGTTAGGGCTATGTTAAGGCCACTGTTAGGGCTATGTTAAGGCCACTGTTAGGGCTATGTTAAGGCCACTGTTAGGGCTATGTTAAGGCCACTGTTAGGGCTATGTTAAGGCCACTGTTAGGGCTATGTTAAGGCCACTGTTAGGGCTATGTTAAGGCCACTGTTAGGGCTATGTTAAGGCCACTGTTAGGGCTATGTTAAGGCCACTGTTAGGGCTATGTTAAGGCCACTGTTAGGGCTATGTTAAGGCCACTGTTAGGGCTATGTTAAGGCCACTGTTAGGGCTATGTTAAGGCCACTGTTAGGGCTATGTTAAGGCCACTGTTAGGGCTATGTTAAGGCCACTGTTAGGGCTATGTTAAGGCCACTGTTAGGGCTATGTTAAGGCCACTGTTAGGGCTATGTTAAGGCCACTGTTAGGGCTATGTTAAGGCCACTGTTAGGGCTATGTTAAGGCCACTGTTAGGGCTATGTTAAGGCCACTGTTAGGGCTATGTTAAGGCCACTGTTAGGGCTATGTTAAGGCCACTGTTAGGGCTATGTTAAGGCCACTGTTAGGGCTATGTTAAGGCCACTGTTAGGGCTATGTTAAGGCCACTGTTAGGGCTATGTTAAGGCCACTGTTAGGGCTATGTTAAGGCCACTGTTAGGGCTATGTTAAGGCCACTGTTAGGGCTATGTTAAGGCCACTGTTAGGGCTATGTTAAGGCCACTGTTAGGGCTATGTTAAGGCCACTGTTAGGGCTATGTTAAGGCCACTGTTAGGGCTATGTTAAGGCCACTGTTAGGGCTATGTTAAGGCCACTGTTAGGGCTATGTTAAGGCCACTGTTAGGGCTATGTTAAGGCCACTGTTAGGGCTATGTTAAGGCCACTGTTAGGGCTATGTTAAGGCCACTGTTAGGGCTATGTTAAGGCCACTGTTAGGGCTATGTTAAGGCCACTGTTAGGGCTATGTTAAGGCCACTGTTAGGGCTATGTTAAGGCCACTGTTAGGGCTATGTTAAGGCCACTGTTAGGGCTATGTTAAGGCCACTGTTAGGGCTATGTTAAGGCCACTGTTAGGGCTATGTTAAGGCCACTGTTAGGGCTATGTTAAGGCCACTGTTAGGGCTATGTTAAGGCCACTGTTAGGGCTATGTTAAGGCCACTGTTAGGGCTATGTTAAGGCCACTGTTAGGGCTATGTTAAGGCCACTGTTAGGGCTATGTTAAGGCCACTGTTAGGGCTATGTTAAGGCCACTGTTAGGGCTATGTTAAGGCCACTGTTAGGGCTATGTTAAGGCCACTGTTAGGGCTATGTTAAGGCCACTGTTAGGGCTATGTTAAGGCCACTGTTAGGGCTATGTTAAGGCCACTGTTAGGGCTATGTTAAGGCCACTGTTAGGGCTATGTTAAGGCCACTGTTAGGGCTATGTTAAGGCCACTGTTAGGGCTATGTTAAGGCCACTGTTAGGGCTATGTTAAGGCCACTGTTAGGGCTATGTTAAGGCCACTGTTAGGGCTATGTTAAGGCCACTGTTAGGGCTATGTTAAGGCCACTGTTAGGGCTATGTTAAGGCCACTGTTAGGGCTATGTTAAGGCCACTGTTAGGGCTATGTTAAGGCCACTGTTAGGGCTATGTTAAGGCCACTGTTAGGGCTATGTTAAGGCCACTGTTAGGGCTATGTTAAGGCCACTGTTAGGGCTATGTTAAGGCCACTGTTAGGGCTATGTTAAGGCCACTGTTAGGGCTATGTTAAGGCCACTGTTAGGGCTATGTTAAGGCCACTGTTAGGGCTATGTTAAGGCCACTGTTAGGGCTATGTTAAGGCCACTGTTAGGGCTATGTTAAGGCCACTGTTAGGGCTATGTTAAGGCCACTGTTAGGGCTATGTTAAGGCCACTGTTAGGGCTATGTTAAGGCCACTGTTAGGGCTATGTTAAGGCCACTGTTAGGGCTATGTTAAGGCCACTGTTAGGGCTATGTTAAGGCCACTGTTAGGGCTATGTTAAGGCCACTGTTAGGGCTATGTTAAGGCCACTGTTAGGGCTATGTTAAGGCCACTGTTAGGGCTATGTTAAGGCCACTGTTAGGGCTATGTTAAGGCCACTGTTAGGGCTATGTTAAGGCCACTGTTAGGGCTATGTTAAGGCCACTGTTAGGGCTATGTTAAGGCCACTGTTAGGGCTATGTTAAGGCCACTGTTAGGGCTATGTTAAGGCCACTGTTAGGGCTATGTTAAGGCCACTGTTAGGGCTATGTTAAGGCCACTGTTAGGGCTATGTTAAGGCCACTGTTAGGGCTATGTTAAGGCCACTGTTAGGGCTATGTTAAGGCCACTGTTAGGGCTATGTTAAGGCCACTGTTAGGGCTATGTTAAGGCCACTGTTAGGGCTATGTTAAGGCCACTGTTAGGGCTATGTTAAGGCCACTGTTAGGGCTATGTTAAGGCCACTGTTAGGGCTATGTTAAGGCCACTGTTAGGGCTATGTTAAGGCCACTGTTAGGGCTATGTTAAGGCCACTGTTAGGGCTATGTTAAGGCCACTGTTAGGGCTATGTTAAGGCCACTGTTAGGGCTATGTTAAGGCCACTGTTAGGGCTATGTTAAGGCCACTGTTAGGGCTATGTTAAGGCCACTGTTAGGGCTATGTTAAGGCCACTGTTAGGGCTATGTTAAGGCCACTGTTAGGGCTATGTTAAGGCCACTGTTAGGGCTATGTTAAGGCCACTGTTAGGGCTATGTTAAGGCCACTGTTAGGGCTATGTTAAGGCCACTGTTAGGGCTATGTTAAGGCCACTGTTAGGGCTATGTTAAGGCCACTGTTAGGGCTATGTTAAGGCCACTGTTAGGGCTATGTTAAGGCCACTGTTAGGGCTATGTTAAGGCCACTGTTAGGGCTATGTTAAGGCCACTGTTAGGGCTATGTTAAGGCCACTGTTAGGGCTATGTTAAGGCCACTGTTAGGGCTATGTTAAGGCCACTGTTAGGGCTATGTTAAGGCCACTGTTAGGGCTATGTTAAGGCCACTGTTAGGGCTATGTTAAGGCCACTGTTAGGGCTATGTTAAGGCCACTGTTAGGGCTATGTTAAGGCCACTGTTAGGGCTATGTTAAGGCCACTGTTAGGGCTATGTTAAGGCCACTGTTAGGGCTATGTTAAGGCCACTGTTAGGGCTATGTTAAGGCCACTGTTAGGGCTATGTTAAGGCCACTGTTAGGGCTATGTTAAGGCCACTGTTAGGGCTATGTTAAGGCCACTGTTAGGGCTATGTTAAGGCCACTGTTAGGGCTATGTTAAGGCCACTGTTAGGGCTATGTTAAGGCCACTGTTAGGGCTATGTTAAGGCCACTGTTAGGGCTATGTTAAGGCCACTGTTAGGGCTATGTTAAGGCCACTGTTAGGGCTATGTTAAGGCCACTGTTAGGGCTATGTTAAGGCCACTGTTAGGGCTATGTTAAGGCCACTGTTAGGGCTATGTTAAGGCCACTGTTAGGGCTATGTTAAGGCCACTGTTAGGGCTATGTTAAGGCCACTGTTAGGGCTATGTTAAGGCCACTGTTAGGGCTATGTTAAGGCCACTGTTAGGGCTATGTTAAGGCCACTGTTAGGGCTATGTTAAGGCCACTGTTAGGGCTATGTTAAGGCCACTGTTAGGGCTATGTTAAGGCCACTGTTAGGGCTATGTTAAGGCCACTGTTAGGGCTATGTTAAGGCCACTGTTAGGGCTATGTTAAGGCCACTGTTAGGGCTATGTTAAGGCCACTGTTAGGGCTATGTTAAGGCCACTGTTAGGGCTATGTTAAGGCCACTGTTAGGGCTATGTTAAGGCCACTGTTAGGGCTATGTTAAGGCCACTGTTAGGGCTATGTTAAGGCCACTGTTAGGGCTATGTTAAGGCCACTGTTAGGGCTATGTTAAGGCCACTGTTAGGGCTATGTTAAGGCCACTGTTAGGGCTATGTTAAGGCCACTGTTAGGGCTATGTTAAGGCCACTGTTAGGGCTATGTTAAGGCCACTGTTAGGGCTATGTTAAGGCCACTGTTAGGGCTATGTTAAGGCCACTGTTAGGGCTATGTTAAGGCCACTGTTAGGGCTATGTTAAGGCCACTGTTAGGGCTATGTTAAGGCCACTGTTAGGGCTATGTTAAGGCCACTGTTAGGGCTATGTTAAGGCCACTGTTAGGGCTATGTTAAGGCCACTGTTAGGGCTATGTTAAGGCCACTGTTAGGGCTATGTTAAGGCCACTGTTAGGGCTATGTTAAGGCCACTGTTAGGGCTATGTTAAGGCCACTGTTAGGGCTATGTTAAGGCCACTGTTAGGGCTATGTTAAGGCCACTGTTAGGGCTATGTTAAGGCCACTGTTAGGGCTATGTTAAGGCCACTGTTAGGGCTATGTTAAGGCCACTGTTAGGGCTATGTTAAGGCCACTGTTAGGGCTATGTTAAGGCCACTGTTAGGGCTATGTTAAGGCCACTGTTAGGGCTATGTTAAGGCCACTGTTAGGGCTATGTTAAGGCCACTGTTAGGGCTATGTTAAGGCCACTGTTAGGGCTATGTTAAGGCCACTGTTAGGGCTATGTTAAGGCCACTGTTAGGGCTATGTTAAGGCCACTGTTAGGGCTATGTTAAGGCCACTGTTAGGGCTATGTTAAGGCCACTGTTAGGGCTATGTTAAGGCCACTGTTAGGGCTATGTTAAGGCCACTGTTAGGGCTATGTTAAGGCCACTGTTAGGGCTATGTTAAGGCCACTGTTAGGGCTATGTTAAGGCCACTGTTAGGGCTATGTTAAGGCCACTGTTAGGGCTATGTTAAGGCCACTGTTAGGGCTATGTTAAGGCCACTGTTAGGGCTATGTTAAGGCCACTGTTAGGGCTATGTTAAGGCCACTGTTAGGGCTATGTTAAGGCCACTGTTAGGGCTATGTTAAGGCCACTGTTAGGGCTATGTTAAGGCCACTGTTAGGGCTATGTTAAGGCCACTGTTAGGGCTATGTTAAGGCCACTGTTAGGGCTATGTTAAGGCCACTGTTAGGGCTATGTTAAGGCCACTGTTAGGGCTATGTTAAGGCCACTGTTAGGGCTATGTTAAGGCCACTGTTAGGGCTATGTTAAGGCCACTGTTAGGGCTATGTTAAGGCCACTGTTAGGGCTATGTTAAGGCCACTGTTAGGGCTATGTTAAGGCCACTGTTAGGGCTATGTTAAGGCCACTGTTAGGGCTATGTTAAGGCCACTGTTAGGGCTATGTTAAGGCCACTGTTAGGGCTATGTTAAGGCCACTGTTAGGGCTATGTTAAGGCCACTGTTAGGGCTATGTTAAGGCCACTGTTAGGGCTATGTTAAGGCCACTGTTAGGGCTATGTTAAGGCCACTGTTAGGGCTATGTTAAGGCCACTGTTAGGGCTATGTTAAGGCCACTGTTAGGGCTATGTTAAGGCCACTGTTAGGGCTATGTTAAGGCCACTGTTAGGGCTATGTTAAGGCCACTGTTAGGGCTATGTTAAGGCCACTGTTAGGGCTATGTTAAGGCCACTGTTAGGGCTATGTTAAGGCCACTGTTAGGGCTATGTTAAGGCCACTGTTAGGGCTATGTTAAGGCCACTGTTAGGGCTATGTTAAGGCCACTGTTAGGGCTATGTTAAGGCCACTGTTAGGGCTATGTTAAGGCCACTGTTAGGGCTATGTTAAGGCCACTGTTAGGGCTATGTTAAGGCCACTGTTAGGGCTATGTTAAGGCCACTGTTAGGGCTATGTTAAGGCCACTGTTAGGGCTATGTTAAGGCCACTGTTAGGGCTATGTTAAGGCCACTGTTAGGGCTATGTTAAGGCCACTGTTAGGGCTATGTTAAGGCCACTGTTAGGGCTATGTTAAGGCCACTGTTAGGGCTATGTTAAGGCCACTGTTAGGGCTATGTTAAGGCCACTGTTAGGGCTATGTTAAGGCCACTGTTAGGGCTATGTTAAGGCCACTGTTAGGGCTATGTTAAGGCCACTGTTAGGGCTATGTTAAGGCCACTGTTAGGGCTATGTTAAGGCCACTGTTAGGGCTATGTTAAGGCCACTGTTAGGGCTATGTTAAGGCCACTGTTAGGGCTATGTTAAGGCCACTGTTAGGGCTATGTTAAGGCCACTGTTAGGGCTATGTTAAGGCCACTGTTAGGGCTATGTTAAGGCCACTGTTAGGGCTATGTTAAGGCCACTGTTAGGGCTATGTTAAGGCCACTGTTAGGGCTATGTTAAGGCCACTGTTAGGGCTATGTTAAGGCCACTGTTAGGGCTATGTTAAGGCCACTGTTAGGGCTATGTTAAGGCCACTGTTAGGGCTATGTTAAGGCCACTGTTAGGGCTATGTTAAGGCCACTGTTAGGGCTATGTTAAGGCCACTGTTAGGGCTATGTTAAGGCCACTGTTAGGGCTATGTTAAGGCCACTGTTAGGGCTATGTTAAGGCCACTGTTAGGGCTATGTTAAGGCCACTGTTAGGGCTATGTTAAGGCCACTGTTAGGGCTATGTTAAGGCCACTGTTAGGGCTATGTTAAGGCCACTGTTAGGGCTATGTTAAGGCCACTGTTAGGGCTATGTTAAGGCCACTGTTAGGGCTATGTTAAGGCCACTGTTAGGGCTATGTTAAGGCCACTGTTAGGGCTATGTTAAGGCCACTGTTAGGGCTATGTTAAGGCCACTGTTAGGGCTATGTTAAGGCCACTGTTAGGGCTATGTTAAGGCCACTGTTAGGGCTATGTTAAGGCCACTGTTAGGGCTATGTTAAGGCCACTGTTAGGGCTATGTTAAGGCCACTGTTAGGGCTATGTTAAGGCCACTGTTAGGGCTATGTTAAGGCCACTGTTAGGGCTATGTTAAGGCCACTGTTAGGGCTATGTTAAGGCCACTGTTAGGGCTATGTTAAGGCCACTGTTAGGGCTATGTTAAGGCCACTGTTAGGGCTATGTTAAGGCC